>NC_059086.1:16403277-17003277 GCF_020497125.1 Mauremys mutica | reverse complement strand
TTGTAGGTGGCCTTGTCCTCTGAACCCCACTGGGATGAAACCTCCTCCCCCGTCCTTGCAGAAGACGACACGGGTGGCCAGGTGCTGGGAGAACATGAAGCACTTGAGCCACATGGAGTCCCCTGGCCGGGCGAACGTCTGGCTCAGGAGGGTGGGGGCAGGGAGAGTGCCTGGGAAGGGGAATGGGGCACAGCTGTCAGTGGGGTGTTTGTGATGCCCAGCACTGTTGGTGGGGCAGGAAGTAAATGCCCCAGGGGTGGGACGGCGTGGATGTGACTCTCTGACCCACGTGTCACAGTGGTCTCGGGTCAGAGCAGAGCTGAGACAGAGCAGGACAGCGAAGGGCCAGCCGGATCCCTGCTCAGATCCCACACAGCCCATTTGCCTTCCTGTACCATTGCCACTGGCACTGCACTGGGCAGGGAGCATCCCATGGGGTGGTGGTTGGACAACTGGAGAGGGAGGGGTAAATGCCATGGGCAGGTTGAGGACGGATAGACAGACAGACGGACTCACCAGGAGCTGAGCAGATCTCCTGGCTGCTGGGACTCAGCACTGGGAACAGAAAGGAGACCTGTGGTTAGTGCTGGGGATAAAATCCCCCCTTTTCTGAGGTCCCTCTGCAGGGACAAAAACTGCTTTTAATAGACAGGAAAAAATTCCTGATTCATGTTTTGGTGAAGAAGAAAAGAAGGCGGGAGGTTAGATTTGGGGCATGGCAGGTTCCTCGCGCACCCAGACCTTGGCTGAGCTGGGACCTCCTTTCCCTTCAGCTCTCTAGAGGGCAAGATCCTCAGTTGGTGTAAACCAGTGGAGCGATACTGATTTACACCATCTGGGGATGTGCCCCCATTGACTCCAGTGGAGCGACACACTTTCACATGAACTGGGAATCTGGCTCAGTAACTCTCACACTCAGTGTTTACACTGGTTCCCCTTTCTCTTGCACTAAATAGGATTTGCCGACAGTCTAGACCAGGGGCTGCTCTCTGTTCTGTTTCCTCCCAACCTCTTACAGATTAGCACAGGGTTCCCGTATACTCACCGGGCAGCAAGAGGCACAGAGACAGGATCATTGGGACGGTGATGGGAACCGATCAGAAGGGAGACAGCACAGCAGCTTCTGCTCCTGAATGGGGTCGGGAGGGGACAATCCACAGTCGCTCCCTGCGCCAATCTGTCCCCACTCCCCTGTTTGACTTCAGCAGAAGGGAAGCTCCAGTCTCTCTCTCTCTGCTTCGATCTGCCCCATCTGCTCCTGCACATTGAATACTCAAACACCTTTCCCTGCTCCCAGGCCCCCTGGAGTCTGCAGGGCTCAGGCAGTAGAGATACGGCAACCTCTCTCTCACCTGCTCTGTCCCCTCCTTGGGTCTGATATTCGTCACTGCTTCCCGTTTCTTGCCCCGCACCATCTTCCTTCCCCACCCCGGCCACAGTGTCTCTATCTAGGGCTGAAGGATTGAGAACCAAAGGAACCTGATTTGCTTGTTTCAGTCTAAACATATCACTGAGGAAACACCCCCCGGCCCATCTCACAGCCTGGGGACCGAGACAGCCCCCTGGCTAAAGGCACAGCTGGGGCAGGGTGAAAGGTCATTGGGTGACTGGGGAAACCTGGGTTGTTGGATAAGCCTGAACCTTTTGCCTCCCCCGTCTCCAGTCCCTGGTGAGAAGGACCCAGCTCCCCCAGGGGGAAATTCACCCTCTGGGGTTAAGGGGACATAAATGGCATCCGGGCCTTGTCCTGGTGCACAGGGGTGAATTTCCGCCCCAGAAGACACCTACCACAGGTCTGCACTGGCTTCCCCACAATCTTAGTCTCCACTTGCCCCGTCCTCCACACCCAGCTCCAGCCACTTCTGCCTGTCCTGCCCTGATTGCCCCTGCTCCCATTTTGGATTGCTGAGGAGTCTGCTGTCCCTGCTGGGAGATGGGTACCAAGTCCCTTCCCCCTATCCTCATCCCTTCTGCATCCCTGCTCATCCTGCTGTCCCTGTTGAGAGATGTGTCCCAGGGCACGGCCGGATGGGGAAGAACACAAGGCAGTTGAGAAAGAGCATCCAGAAGTGACCTCTGAGCAGGTGGGAGCTAGAATCAGTGTGAATAAGCAAGTGAGGGAACCAGGCCAAAAGGCCAAAGAAACATGTGGGAGTCTTGTGAACAGACATTAACACCTCTGTGGGAAGCCAAAGAGCAGAATGTCCCAAGGGAAATGTGTCAGGAGTACAGGGCAGAGCCGTTTTGCAGAGTAATTGATGCAGAAGTGGATTGTCCTGGGATGGTGTCTGGGCACATTTCACCCCTGGAATGGCGTCAGCTCTGCAGAGTAGCTGGACAGGGGATGTTTGCGGGGAGCTCAGATGCCCAGGTGAAGTCAGAGGAGCCCAGTGTAAGGCTGCCTGTTATAAGACATGCCCAGAAGATGACAGAGTGAAAAAGGGTAAATATTTGTTGCAATTGTTTAAAAAAATATATTGTTTAAAAAACTTATGAGAAAAATATTGTTTCCCCATTTTTTCCCCTCTCTTGGTGGCAAAATGATAAAAAGTGGGGGAGAGGAAACCAAAACTTGAAAGCTTTTTAAAAATTCTCTTAAAAAAGTGGGGTTTTAAATGTAAATTTTATTTTTTTTTAAATTTTCCAGGTTTGTTTTTATAAAACCTCCAAAAGAGATTTTTTTTTGTAAAAATGGAAACTCTGGAAATAATGAAAATGTTTGACAAAAACTCTCACATTGAAAACTACGTCATTTTTAGATCACAACATTTTGGCAGCTCCAGCCCAGAGGGATCCTCGGGGCTGTGGGTCAGGCTGAGCTGCTGGCACCCTTGGATGGCAGCCGAGCCCTGGTTGTGGCTCAGACAATGCTGCCCAGAAAGGGGCTGATCCAAAACCCATTAGTGACAATGGAAAGAATCCACTGACCTCACTGGCCTTGGGATCAGGTCACCGTGTAAGAGGGTCGGTTCTCTCGTGACAGAGAAATGGCTCCGGAGCTTTCACTGGGAGAGGCCCCAACCCAGACCCGCCGCAGGAACAGGAACAAGGAAAGTCTCTGCCATAGGAGGGTGAAGGGGAGGTTGATGACAGGATCATGAACAGCGCATAGTGGGATGTGAAGAAGAGGAATTCACCCCAGAGCTGCAAATGCAGCTGAGATGTAGCAATACTTCCCCTCTTGCAAGCACGGAGTCTGAGTGTAGCAAAATCCTTTTAATAAAGGAGGGAAACAATGCAGCATTATATTGGGGAAACACCACAAACAGGATTCATAACACAAACCATGAGCAAAAGACCCACGTCCAAATAAGTTTTGGCAGTGTCCTTTTCCCCTCAGGATCTTAAGTCCAATCACCCCAAAGTCCAACAACTCAAAAGTCTTTGTCCCTGGTCAAAAGTTCATCTGCAGAGTTTTACCCCCCCTTAGTCAGGGTGGAAATGGGGGGAGCACACACAGGGGGTTAAGGGGCACCTTACATGGTCTGAGGCCAACTGCCCCACCTCTCCATGGAGTTCTGCTGCAGTCTTTACCAACAGCCACTCCACTCCTCCAACCATCCTGTGAGCCGCTCCAGTCATCCCCACAAACAGCTCCACACCACTCATTGTTTCATGTGGCATGCCAACCATCCTGCAAACTGCTCTACTCTGCCAGCCACTTAGCAATATAGCTTCAGGGTCTGCCTCTAGTTAACATAGCACTCAGTGATCTCAGCTCAGTAATTTTAGCCCTTTCAGTGATTTCAGCTTGTAGTAGGCGAGTTCTACTGCTAATACACTATCGGCCCAAAGTATATTCAGCTCAGCAGCCTCTAGCTAGATTCCTAATGGAAACAAAATTAACTCTGCTATTCAACAGTGGAGAAAGATGGGGGTGCAACTGGTGTGTCAGGCCCTCAAAAGGGACCCATACTATCAGGTGTCAACACTTATCCTCAACCTCTCTCAATTTACTGGGTTTTGGAACCCATGTCCCTTGTCTAGCAAGTGCTACTTAGTTGATGGTGAGACCCTCTGTCATAAAACAGTTCCATAGTCCTTCATTCACATAGTCAGGGTAACAACACTTTATTCCTCCTGCCCCAATAACAGAAAAAATGGAGATCTCACAGCTGTCAAAGTGACCATTTTGGGCTGCCATGGGCTCATGCTAGGTGGGGTACGTGTGCCTATGCAAACAAGATCAGCCCCTGAAGTTCTTTTCCACACTCACCATAATTCACCACCAGATGTCAGGGAAGAGCTCATCCTGACTCTGCTTACATCTTATCCACCAATGAGGACTCATTTCTGACACCCCAATTTTGAGTCACAGATTTCTCCTCCCTGCTTCTCCTGTGTCCCAGGTGTACCCCTGACCCGGCCCATGGGTTCTGTCCAGTGGCCACTCGGGTTGGACTAATCCCATCTTTCTGTCTCACTTTTGCAACTTTCCTCCCAACGTTCATTCTTCCAGGTTCTCGTGACACTGCCCAAAATTCTCACTCACCTTCCTCAGCTGAACCCACCACGCAGGGCCTCCCAGAGGAGAGAACAAGTGGGGCAATTTGCCCCAGGCCCCACAGGGCCCCCCACGAGAATATAGTATTCTATAGTATTGCAACTTTTTTTTATGGAAGGGGCCCCCAAAATTGCTTTGCCCCAGGCCCCCTGAATCCTCTGGGTGGCCCTGCCACCACGAGGGGAAATATGGAGGCTCCGTTATCACAGATGCCCCCTGGGGTGGGGAGATTTGGGAGGGCAGGGGAGAAGGAAGCTCTGGGGGTTTGTGCAATAGAAATAGAGGCGGGGGAGGTCTAGGGAAAAAGGGGGAGAGAAAAGGGACTCGGGAACCCCGCAGCAGAGAGAAGAGGGGGAGAGAGACCTGGGGAGCAGTAAGTGCTGTTATTCCAGGGCCAGATGCACCGTCCCCACACACAGGGGGCTGGGTGTTACCCGCACAAAATTGTCTGTTACTCACACTCTAGGGCATCCACCCTTACCCTGTTCCTAGGGCTCAGGGTGTAATTTTCTGCAGGTTTGCAGGACCTTTCACCAGTGAAAGAGCCTTACACGGTAATAGCCTTATGCTCTATTTATTGACAATCACGAAAAACAGACTGCACACACTAAGCATAACAATGCTCGCCACTCCCAATAAGACAGATGAACTTTTCTTGATCAGGTCCATCTGGGGGTCTCCAGTTTCTGCACGGTGTCATTGGCAGAATGCTGACATCTGGCAGCTCTGTTCTTGGTGCTGTGTCCTGGAGCTCGTTCCCAAAAATTTTCTTTTGGACCCCAGTTTATATAGTGAAACTTGAGTCCTGCTTAGCTGTACCTTAATCAATCATTATACTAAAATTTTACTAACCAATTCTAACAAAATTCTCTAACCAATCATACACCATCACCTTACTTAATTTACAACTAGCAAAATTAATTATGTAACAGACAGAAATAATTGAAGAACAGACAGAACTCATACAGCAAACAATGGGGAAGTGGGGACCATAATGACAGAACAATAAAGAAATGAGACATCCACAACCACAGCTATTGATAAGTTTCAGAGTGGTAGCTGTGTTAGGTCTGGTCTACACTACGGGGGGGGGGGTGTCGAACTAAGGTACGCGACTAAGTCGAACTACCTTAGTTCGACTGACTTACCCGTCCAGACGCAGCAGGGTCGAACTCCGCAGCTCCAAGGTCGACTCCGCCACCGCCGTTCGCGGTGGTGGAGTTCCGGAGTCGACCAGAGCGCATGGGGAGTTCGAACTATCGCGTCTTGATTAGACGCGATAGTTCGAACTCTGAGAAGTCGAACTCACTGCGTCGACCCGCGTGGTAAGTATGGACCTACCCTGAGTCAAAAACAACTAGGAGTCTTTGTGGCACCTTAGAGACTACAGAGAGCTTGAGTACATTGAACTCATTAGCAGAAATGGCCCAGCTGGGCCAGAGAGTAAGACCCCGACGCCTTCCAGGGACTGCTCTGTGGGGAGCCCAACATGCCCAGCACAGGGGCTGGTGCGGCGGGGCCAGGAATCAGGGGTTTGATATTGGGGTGCAATATCAAGTTGGGAGTGGTGGTGGTGGGGTTCTCTGAGGCAGGGGTGTTTGGGGGGCAGAGGGTTTTGTGTCATCTCAGTCCCCCGAGGGGAAGCAGCTCATCCCCTGGGGAGATTCTATTCTTTGCATGGCTGGTCCAGGCTCCTGGGGGCACAGAGAGATGGTGGGTTAGGGGGGCCCATATCTCCCTGGGACCAGGCCCTAGGGGAGCAAGGGGCACAGAAGGGGTGGGCGTCACCTCATCTAGAGCGCCCCCTTCAGGTGGCTGTGATATGCCTCAGCCAGGATCAGCCCCAGGATGAGCAGGACCATGGTGCCCAGTCCCAGGCGGGCGATGTTGGCGTGGGTGAAATCCGGGTGCCCCGGGGGGGCTGCTGTGGGGGGAAGGGGAGAGTCACTTAGTGGCTCAGACGGGGAGATCAGCAGCTGGAGGGACATGCCGGCTGCTTCCCAGAAGCTGCCTGAGGTCAGCGCTGGCTGGAGCCCTCACCCCTAACCCCCCTGCCACACCCAAATTTCCTCCCAGAGCCTGCACTCCACACCCCCTCCCACGCCCCAACCCCTGACCCAGCCCGCAGCCCCCTCCTACATCCTCAGCCCCACCCCAGATCTTGCACCCCCAGCCAGAGCTCTCACCCCCTCCTTCAGCCCAGCCCCCTGCCCCAGGCCAGATCCCTCTCCTGCACCCAAACCCCTCAGCCCCGGCCCCACCCCAGAGCCCGTACCCCCAGTGAGAGCCCTCACCCCCTCCTGCACCCAACCCTCCTGCCCCAGCCCAGTGAAAATGAGTGCAAGAGTGAGGGTGGGGGAGAGCGAGCGAAGGAGGTGGGGGTGGAGTGACCTGAGGGTGCGGCCTCAGGGAAGGGGTGGGGTAGGGTGGGGCCTCAGGGAAGGGGTGGGACAGGGGCCCAGGCAAGAGTGTTCGGTTTTGTTCAATTAGAACGTTGGCAAGCCTCAGGCTGATGCACTCCTGGGCTGTGTAACAAAGGGAGCAGGAGCAGGGAGGGGATTTCCCCTGGCGTGTGGCCTTGGTGAGGCTGATACTGGATCCTGTGTCAAGTTCTGGGGGCCCCAGTTGAAAAGGCTGTTGGAAAAGTTCAGTGGGTGCAGGGCAGAGACAGAAGAACGCTGCAAGGGCTGGAGAAGAGGCCTCACAGGAGAAGCCGGGGGAGCTCTGTGTGTGGAGCTGGTCAGACAGCTGGGCTGGTCACAGTGTCTAATCCCCTTCGGTGCTGACAGGCTCTTCAGTGCAGCAGAGACAGGCAGAACCAGACCCGAGGGCTGGACGCTGAGTCTGGGCAAACTCCAGTGAGAAAGGAGGCAGCAGTTTCTCACCACGCTGGGGATTAACCCCTGGCACCATCTCCCCAGGGAAGTGGGGGAGTCACAGCCAGGCCAGAGGCCTTTCTGGGGGATGCTTTAGTCAAATACAAGTGACTGGGCTCAGTGCAGGGGAGCTGGGGGAAGTTCTCTGCTCTGGGCTATCAGGGGGTCAGACTGGATGGGCGAATGGTGCTTCCCACCCTTAAACTCTGTGAAGCTGTGACTGTAAACCCCAGTCACTTCTAACCCTGGCCCATCCCCAGCACCGAGCACTGGCCATGTGCTGGTTTGGGACAGTCCGACTCTCTTGAACATCACAACAGCGCAACCCTCTCTACCACTGAAGGGGATTCGCCAACTCTCTGGGCTAGGGGCTGCTCTCGATCAGCAGGGCACAATCCACCGTTGCACCCAGATCCACCTGCCCCTTCTGCCCTGTCCAATTTCAGGATAAGGGAAGTTCTGGTGTCTCTCTCTGCTCCGATCTGCCTCTGTCTGTCTCCCAGGGTTGGATTCTCCAGCCAGCCCCTCTCCCTGCTCCCAGACCCACTGGCAGCAGAGATGTCACAGCTTCTGTCTGACCTGCTCTGTCCTTTCCTCAAGTCTGATATTTGTCACCACTTCCCGTTTGCTGCCCTGCACCACCCCCCTTCTCTGCCCTGGCCACAGCATCTCTATTTAGGGGTGGAGGACTGAGAACTGAAGGGGCCTGGTTTGCTTGCTTGAGTCTAAACATATCACTGAGGAAATGCCTCCCATCCCATCCTACTGCCTGGGGATGGAGACAGCCCCCTGGCTAAAGGCACAGCTGGGCTGGGATTAAAGGTCACTGGATGATTAGGGGCCTGGGATGTTGAAGAAGCCTGAACCTTTTGTCTCCACCCTGGTCTCCAGTCCCTGGTGAGAAGGACCCAGCTCCCCCACGGGGCAAATTCACCCTCTGGGCTTCAGAGGGACATAAATGGGGCCTGGGCCTCATTTGGGACCCTCTGCATAGGGGTGAATTCCCCGCTCCTGCAAAGAAGACCTAGCATGAGACTGCTTAGTCTCCTCCACCCTGTCCTCCACACCCAGCTCCAGCTACTTCTGCCCTGACTGCCCCCACTCCCATTCTGGGCTCCCGAGGGGTCTGCTGTCCCTACTGAGAGACGGGCACCGGGGCAATGCCAGATGGGGAAGAACACAAGGTAGTTGAGAAAAGCATCCAGAAGTGACCTCTGAGCAGGTGGGAGCTGGAATCAGTGTGACTAAGCAAGTGGGGGAACCAGGGCAAAAGGCCAAATAAATATGTGGGAGTCTTGAGAATATACGTTAACACCTCTGTGGGAAGCCAGGCAGCCAAGGGTCTCAAGGGAAACATGTCAGGAGAACACGGCAAAGCAGTTTTGCAGAGCAACTTTTCATAGCAATGATGCAGAAGAGGATTGTCCTGGGATGGCGTCTGGGCACATTTCACCCCTGGGATGGAGTCAGCTCTGCAGAGCAGCTGGACAGGGGATGTTTGGGGGAGCTCAGATGCTCAGGTGAGGGTCAGTGGAACACACTGTGACACTATCTGTTCTAAGCAGAGCGTAGAAGGTGACAGGGTGAAAAAGGGTAAATATGTTTTGCATTTTTTTAAAAAAATTTCATAAATGGTCTTGAAACAATATTTTGACATTTTCCCCTTTTTTTTTTTGCCAAAATAGTAAAAATGGAGGGAGAGGGAATCGAAAAGCTGAAACTTTTATAAAAATTCTCTGCACACATTTTTTTAATGTAATTTTTTTCCTTTAAGTTTAGTTTTTACAAAACTCCAAAACACATTTTTGTCTTTGAAAAAATTGAAACTTTAGAAAAAATGAAAATATTTGACAAAACCTCTCATTTTCAAAAATCTGTCCTTTTTAGATCACAGCATTGTGGTGGCTCCACCCAGAGTGATCCCCGGGACTGTGGGTCAGGCTGAGCTGCTGGCACCCTTGGATGGCAGCCGGGCCCTGCTTGTAGCTCAGACAATGCTGCCCAGAAAGGGCCCAATGCAAAGCCCCTTGGTGTCAATGGAAAGACTCCACTGACTTCACTGGGTCAGTTCTGTTGTGATAGAGAAATGGCTCCGGAGCTTTCACTTGGAGACACCCCAACCCAGACTGGCCACAGGAACAGGGAAAGTCTCCACCATGGGAGGGTGAAGGGGGTGAAGGGGAGGTTGATGACAGGATCATGAACAGCACATAATGGGATGTGATGAAGGGAAATTCACCCCATCCCTCAGCCAGAGCTACATGTGCAGCTGAGACATGAAGCAAGAGCATGTGCAGAGTAAGTTCCTCCTGCTGCACAGACCCTGCAGCTCCCTCACTTGCACAGACACTGAAAGGAGCAGAGAGACGTCTCCACACAGGGAAGAAATGACCAGGGCTCTACGCTAGTGCTTTGAGACTTGAAAGGAATGAAATGCACAGAGCCTGCGATAGAGAGAGAGAGATTGATAGATAGATTGATATATAGATAAATGTCTATGTGTGGGGATAGAGAGAGGGAGATAGTCAGAGGATGTATATGGGGGCAGATAGATATAATATTGCTTTAAATACTGTGCTTGGCTGGTCATATCATTACCCACAGAGATCAAGACTTTCAAAAACAATTAGTGATTTTGGGGGCCCCATTTAAGCCACCTTAAAGGGGCTGATTTCCAGCAGGGGCTCAGTACAGTCTGTCACTCCTTAAGCTGTCTCATCTTGGGCTCCAAAAATCACTGGCCATTTTGGGAGGTTTGGCCAGAAGTGGGGCTGCGTCTCCATAACCCATTCTATCCTTGTCCCTCACGCAGACTGCAATCAAGGGTGATCAGTGCCAGTTGCGATGTGGATTTTGTGATAAAGCTTCTCTGGCACAACCACACTACGTGGACGCTGAGTGGCCAGTCCAGTTCTCAGCTGTCCCAGCATTTCCGGCAGGGTGAACATTGATCATTTCCTCCTGAGGCAATAGAGGCAGCTGTGTGAAAGCTGTGGGCCCCCTGACATGTTCCCAAAGCAGATGGACTCGACCCAGCACCTACCTCCATGAACCACCTGCCACTATACTACTTCCCATGCACTGTTACACACTAGGGACTGAATGGCTAGGAAGCAGTTCTGCAGAAAAGGACCAAGGGGTTACAGTGGATGAGAAGCTGGATATGAGTCGACAGTGTGCCCTTGTTGCCAAGAAGGCCAACGGCATTTTGGGCTGTATAAGTAGGGGCACTGCCAGCAGATCGAGGGACGTGATCATTCCCCTCTATTCAAGATTGGTGAGGCCTCATCTGGAGTACTGTGTCCAGTTTTGGGCCCCACAC
The DNA here is from genome assembly GCF_020497125.1 of Mauremys mutica. NCBI lineage: Eukaryota > Metazoa > Chordata > Testudines > Geoemydidae > Mauremys > Mauremys mutica. The sequence continues at coordinate 16,992,575 of NC_059086.1, read as the reverse complement.
TACAAGAAGGATGTAGAAAAATTGGAAAGAGTCCAGCAGAGGGCAACAAAAATGATTAGGAGGCTGGAGCACATGACTTACGAGGAGAGGCTGAGGAAACTGGGATTGTTTAGTCTGCTGAAGGGAAGAATGAGGAGGGATTTGATAGCTGCTTTCAACTACCTGAAAGGGAGTTCCAAAGAGGATGGATCTAGACTGTTCTCAGTGGTAGCAGATGACAGAACAAGGAGTAATGGTCTCAAGTTGCAGTGGGGGAGGTTTAGGTAGGATATTAGGAAAATCTTTTTCACTAGGAGGGTGGTGAAGCACTGGAATGGGTTACCTAGCGAGGTGGTGAAATCTCCTTCCTTAGAGGTTTTTAAGGTCAGGCTTGACAAAGCCCTGGCTGGGATGATTTAGTTGGGGGTTGGACTAGATGACCTCCTGAGGTCTCTTCCAACTTTAATCTTCTATGATTCTATGAAGTTAACTGGTATCAGCTCCAATGTATACCGCTCCAGTTATACCAATATAAATTCCAGTGCACGCTCAGACTGTGGTATAAGAGAAGCTTTTTCTGGTTTATCTTATGGGGTTTTAGAAGCAATATAAATTAAACAGCATATATTATTAACAGTGAGGATAATTAATCCTGGGAAAAATCACTATGGGCTGTGGTGGAATCTCTAATTTTTAATCAAGGGTGGGTGTTTTTGTCAAATCAATGCTCTAGTTCAAACAGGAATTATTTGGGGGCAGTTCTCTGGCCTGTGTTATACAGGAGGTCAGACTATAGGATCACAGTGGTCCCTTCTGGCTTTAGAATCTATGAATGAACCTAACAAAGGCTCCGATTTGAGAATCAGAGTGTCGCCATGAGAGTTACACCAGCAAAGCTATAGTGGTTTAATTATACTCTTACATCCCCTGTCACTGGAGTATCTGAGCCCCTCACAGTCATTAATGGGGTTTATCCTCACATGTTCATGAGATATAGGGCAGCTCATTCTCATTTCACAGAAGGGGAGACTGAGGCACAGAGAGAGAAGAAGTGACTGAGCCCAGGACACACAGGAGTCTGCAGCTGAGTCAAGGGTTGAACCCAGGGCTCTTGAGCGTCAACCCACTGCCCTTGCCACAAGCTCATCCTTCCTCCCTGCTGCCCCCAGCCTGTCCAAAAGCCTGAGTGACAATGACCAACCTGGTACCTGCCCAGGCTATTTCATCCAAAGAGGGGAACTGCCTGGAGACTAGAAAACAGGGAAATCCTCAGAGACACAAGCTGTAAAATCTGCTGCAGGGGATTTAATTGATCTCACAGTGTCCCACCCCCTGTTGCTTCTGGGCTAGATCCTGCCTCCCACCCAACGGCCCAAACCCCAGGGCAGGCAGGGCAGAATTAGACCCAACTTTCCAGCCCTGGTGGGGATGTTAATGGAAACAGATGCTGCAAGTTTACAGAGCAATCAGTTGCTGCTCAGAAGAGGGAAGAGAGAGGAGTTTTGGTGCCCGAAGCAGTGACTCCTGCTCAGTGATTCTCTGCTCATCCAGTCCAGCTGCCCCGTGCAGCAGCACCGGGAGGGAACCGCTGGATGAGCCAACAGCACCCTGAGCATCTGCAGAGTCTCCTGAGCAGATACCTCTGCCCCCGTCCAGCAGTGAGCTCTCCCCAGCCTGACACCAAGCTAGAAGCCCAGTGGGGCGGGGGCGTATCACGTGCGGTGATGTGGGATTGAATAACCCACACGGTGTTATTTTTGTCCTCACACATTAACCTGCCTCATTCTCTCTCTCGCTCTCCATTTAGTCTGTTCTCATGAGGTTTCCAGGGCAGTTTATTTTCATAGTTGCACCTTTAAAGGCCAGAAGGGACCAACGGGACCATCTAGTCTGAGCATCTGCACAGCCCAGACCAGAGAGCCTCCCCCAGGAATCCCTGCATTGAGCTGCTAACTTCAGGCTGAGCTAGAGCCTGTCTGGTAGAAAGAGACGTCCCCTCTCGGTTTAACGACTCCAAGCCGGCTCACATTTCTGAACACTAAAGGGGGAGGGATAGCTCAGTGGTTTGAGCCTGCTAAATCCCGGATTGTGAGTTCAATCTTCAAGCGGGCCACTTAGGGATCTGGGGCAAAAATCTGTCTGGGGATTGCTCCTGCTTTAGCAGGGGGTTGGACCAGATGAACTCCTGAGGTCCCTGATAGTCTAGGACTGTGGTTGATCAGTGCAAGAGGGGAGCAGGGCGAAGGAAGATGCTGGACTGGGACAGAGCAACTGGAGATGGACCCTGAGGTTTCACTCCAGCTGCAGATCCTAATCTGACCTTCCCCAGAGTTTGGAGGTGTGGACTTAGGGTTCTGGCTTGGGTCTATGATAGAGACAGCCCCAAAGTCTGGGTGTGGGGACTCTCCCTCTGAGCAAAAGTGCAATAGGTACCAGATACGGTGATCCAGTGTCTGACTGAAGAGAGAAGAAGATGCTCTATCTGGGGTGCCTGAGCCACCTAACGGTGAATGGGCAAGAGGTGTGTAGATCTGATGTATACCCAGGGCCTGACACTGAGAGACTGACTGGGCAGCTACGCCAGGCCACAGACATACTCAGGATGGACTGTAAGAAAGGATACTGGAAATTTAACACTCCAATTCAGAGTATAACCCACGGCAGATTGTCAGGGCAGGGATTGTGCTGCATGATACCTGACTGTCCAGCACCAGCCCACCAAGGATACTGAGGAAACAACACATTTGTAATGACGCCTGCACCCAGGGCCAGCTGAGAATTTTACATCAAGACCTACTTCTATTTTCAATAGAAATGTAGATTTTGACTAAACAAAGTATTTATTTATTTGTGGAGTCTCTACTTTCTTTGAACATTTTTGATCTTTTGTTGGAAAACCAAAAGCCCCAAAATATTTTTGTTTTTGGAAGTTTTCAGCTGAAAATCTTCAGCTTTCAGTGGCCGAAACCTAATATTCCCCACCCCCACCCACTTTTCAGGTTATCAGCTTTTCAATGAAAAGTTAAAATTTTATTGCTGAAAATTTCAATGGAAATTCATTTAATGTTTCCACAGGGGAAAAAATTCCATTTTCTGCCCTGCCCCAGAGTGCACCATGTTTAAGCTCTCCATGGTCACAGGTGGAATCTGCCAATGCTCTGTTCTGCCCTATATCCAGATGACTCCCCTGTGAAGTCCTAGAGGTTAATGCACATTAGCCTGAAGGCCTCTGTGACGAGTGTGGGTGCAGGCCTTGCTGGAGCTCTAGGCATAACTACTAGTATGAAGCAAAGGCTGTGAACTGAAGTAGGCCTGGCCTCCAGAGAATAGTAACACACTGGGTTACAAGCATCCGATGAAGTGGGCATTCACCCACGAAAGCTCGTGCTCCAAAACGTCTGTTAGTCTATAAGGTGTCACAGGACTCTTTGCTGCTTTTAGAGATCCAGACTAACACGGCGACCCCTCTGATACTTGACACTGGGTAGTGGCTGACCAAGTAATCACACCCCTGACCTGAGAGGATGGTACAGAGACACACAGAGTTCTCAAGTAACTCCATAAATACAGGCTTAAGAAATGGCACAGGAACACACCTACCGCTCCTAAGGATAAAAAGGGGGTGAGAAGATAATGGATAAGGATGTTTGCTCAAACTAGCAGGAACAAGGATAAGGGAGGTGATAATGGTAGTAAGTGACAAGATCTAAAGTGGAATATGATATAGGTGTATGAAAGAAGTCGTCCTAGGAGAGGCATCTTTGTACTGGTCTAGACATGGCACTCTGGTGTGCTGATTGAGCTGGTACCTTGTCACAGGAATACATGTGTTAGTGGATCTGTAGCTCCTATGGGGCACTAGGACTGTAGCTCAGGGTGCAGAGAGGGTGTAACTCAAGGGGCAGGCAGGGGGGTAGCTCAGGGTGCACTGAGGGGGTAACTCATTGGGAAGGCAGGGGGGTAGGTCAGGGCGCAGAGACAGGGGCAGTTAGCAGCTGTGTACAGGCAGGGGGGGAATCTCAGTGCGAATGGAGAGTGATAGGTAGGGGCTGTGTGTGGGAATGGGGGTAGATCAGGATGCAGGGAGGGGGTAGCTAGGGGCTGTGCGCTAAGGGTCAAGGAAAAACTTTTTCACTAGGAGGGTGGTGAAGCACTGGAATGGGTTACCTAGGGAGGTGGTGGAATCTCCTTCCTTAGAGGTTTTTAAAGTCAAGCTTGACAAAGCCCTGGCTGGGATGATTTAGTTGAGCAGGGGGTAGGACTAGATACCTCCTGAGGTCCCTTCCAACCCTGATAGTCTGTGATTCTATGATAGGGGTAGCTCATGGTGTGGGGAGGGGATAGCTAGGAGCTGTGTGAGGGCAGGGGGGTAGCTCAGGATGGAGGCAGGGGGTATCTAGGGGCTGTGTGCAGGCAAAGGGGTAGGTCAGGCTGCAGGCAGGGTAGCTCAGGGTGCAGAGACAGGGGTAGTTAGGGGCTGTGTGAGGGCAGGGGGTAGCTCAGGGGGCAGGGAGGGAGTAGCAGGGGGCTGTGTGCAGGGAGGTGGGTAGCACAGAGTGCAGGCTGGAGGCTAGCTAGGCGCTCTGTGTGCAGGCAGGGGGTAGCTGAGGGTGCAGGGAGGGGGTAACTAGAGGTTATGTGTGGGCAGGGGGGTAGCTCAGGGTGCTGAGAGAGGGATAATTAGTGGCTGTGTACAGGCAAGAGGGAAGCTCAGGTTGCAGGCAGGAGGTAGCTGGGGGCTGTGTGCAGACAGGCGATAGGTTAGGGTGCAGGGAGGGGTAGCTGAGGCTGTGTGCGGGTAGGGGGTAGCTGAGGGTGCAGGGAGGGGTAGCTGGGGCTGTGTACGGGTAGGGGGCAGCTGAGGGTGCAGGGAGGGGTAGCTGAGGCTGTGTGCGGGTAGGGGGTAGCTGAGGGTGCAGGGAGGGGTAGCTGGGGCTGTGTACGGGTAGGGGGCAGCTGAGGGTGCAGGGAGGGGTAGCTGAGGCTGTTCGGGTAGGGGGTAGCTGAGGGTGCATGGAGGGGGTAGCTCAGGGAGCAGGGAGCTGAGGGTGCAGGCAGGGGTAGTTCGGGGAGCAGGGCGCTCAGGTTGTAGGCATGGGGTAGTTAAGGGCTGTGTGAGGGAAGGGCGTAGCTGAGGGTGCAGGGAGTTAGCTCAGGGCACAGGCAGGGGGTAGCTGAGGGTGCAGGCAGAGGAAAGCTGAGGGTGAAGGGAGGGAGTAGGGCAGGGTGCAGACCGGGGGTAGTTAAGGGCTGTGTGAGGGAAGAGTGTAGCTCAGGGTGCAGGCAGGAGGTAGCTCAGGGTGCAGGGAGGGAGTTGCTATGGACTGTGTGAGGGCAGGAGGGTAGCTGAGGTTTCAGGGAGGAGGTAGCTGAGGTTGCAGGCAGGAGAGGTAGTTCAGGGTGTGGGGGCAGGGGGTAGCTCAGATTGTAGCCAGGGGGAAGCTGAGGGTGCAGGGAGAGGGTAGCTCATGGTGGTCTCAGGGAGGTAGCTCAGAGTGCAGGGATGGGATAGCTAGGGGCTGTGTGCAGGCAGGGGGGTAGCAGAGGATGCATGGAGGGGGTAGTTCAGGGTGCCGGGATGTGGTAGGTCAAGGTGCAGGGAGGAGGTAGCTAGGGGCTGTTTGTGGGCACAGGATAGCTGAGGGTGCAGGCAGGGGGTAGCTGAGGGTGCAGGGACGGGGTAGGTCAGGGTGCAGAGAGGGGGTAGCTCGGTGCAGTGGGGTAGCTAGGGGCTGTGTGTGGGCAGGGGTAGCTGAGGGTGTAGGGAGGGGGTAGGTCAGGGTGCAGGCAGAGGGTAGCTCAGGGTGCAGGCAGAGGGTAGCTAGGGGCTGTATGTGGGTAGGGGGTAGCTGAGGGTGCAGGAAGGGAGCTCAGGGTGCAGGGACGGGGTAGCTGGGGCTGTGTGCAGGCAGGGCATAGCTGAGGGTATAGGGAGGGTGTAGCTGAGAGTGCCAGGAAGGGGTAAGTCAGGGTGCAGGGAGGGGGTAGCTAGGGGCTGTGTGCGGGTAGGGGGCAGCTGAGGGTGCAGGGAGGGGTAGCTGAGGCTGTGTGCGGGTAGGGGGTAGCTGAGGGTGCATGGAGGGGGTAGCTCAGGGAGCAGGGAGCTGAGGGTGCAGGCAGGGGTAGTTCGGGGAGCAGGGCGCTCAGGTTGTAGGCATGGGGTAGTTAAGGGCTGTGTGAGGGAAGGGCGTAGCTGAGGGTGCAGGGAGTTAGCTCAGGGCACAGGCAGGGGGTAGCTGAGGGTGCAGGCAGAGGAAAGCTGAGGGTGAAGGGAGGGAGTAGGGCAGGGTGCAGACCGGGGGTAGTTAAGGGCTGTGTGAGGGAAGAGTGTAGCTCAGGGTGCAGGCAGGAGGTAGCTCAGGGTGCAGGGAGGGAGTTGCTATGGACTGTGTGAGGGCAGGAGGGTAGCTGAGGTTTCAGGGAGGAGGTAGCTGAGGTTGCAGGCAGGAGAGGTAGTTCAGGGTGTGGGGGCAGGGGGTAGCTCAGATTGTAGCCAGAGGGAAGCTGAGGGTGCAGGGAGAGGGTAGCTCATGGTGGTCTCAGGGAGGTAGCTCAGAGTGCAGGGATGGGATAGCTAGGGGCTGTGTGCAGGCAGGGGGGTAGCAGAGGATGCATGGAGGGGGTAGTTCAGGGTGCCGGGATGTGGTAGGTCAAGGTGCAGGGAGGAGGTAGCTAGGGGCTGTTTGTGGGCACAGGATAGCTGAGGGTGCAGGCAGGGGGTAGCTGAGGGTGCAGGGACGGGGTAGGTCAGGGTGCAGAGAGGGAGTAGCTCGGTGCAGTGGGGTAGCTAGGGGCTGTGTGTGGGCAGGGGTAGCTGAGGGTGTAGGGAGGGGGTAGGTCAGGGTGCAGGCAGAGGGTAGCTCAGGGTGCAGGCAGAGGGTAGCTAGGGGCTGTATGTGGGTAGGGGGTAGCTGAGGGTGCAGGAAGGGAGCTCAGGGTGCAGGGACGGGGTAGCTGGGGCTGTGTGCAGGCAGGGCATAGCTGAGGGTATAGGGAGGGTGTAGCTGAGAGTGCCAGGAAGGGGTAAGTCAGGGTGCAGGGAGGGGGTAGCTAGGGGCTGTGTGCGGGTAGGGGGTTGCTGAGGGTGCAGGGAGGGATAACACAGGGTGCAGGCAGGGGGTAGCTAGGGGCTGTGTGCGAGCAGGGGGATGCTGAGGGTGCAGGGAGGGGTAGGTCAGGGTGCAGGCAGGGGGTAGCTGAGGGTGCAGGGAGGGATAACACAGGGTGCAGGCAGGGGGTAGCTAGGGGCTGTGTGCGGGCAGGGGGTTGCTGAGGGTGCAGGGAGGGGTAGCACAGGGTGCAGGGAGGGGGTAGCTGTGGGAGCAGGCAGGGGGTGGCTAGGGGCTGTGTGCGGGCAGGGGTAGCTGAGGGTGCAGGGAGGGGGTAGCTAGGGGCTGTGTGTGGGCAGGGCGGTAGGTCAGAGTGCAGGGAGGGGTAGCTGTGGGTACGGGGAGGGGTAGCTGGGGCCAAGCCCATATGCCAGGAGGACTCCCCTGCCAGCGGCAGACCGAGGTCCCCCTGCCTGGGCGGCTCTTACCAGCTGCGGGAGCTGAGGAGCAGCCGCATCCCAGGCAGCAGCAGCGGACGGGGGACGCCCTGGCTGCCCCGCTCCATGACACCAGCAGGAGCAGCAGCCTCCTGCACTGCGGGACTCCAGCGTCCCGCCTCCGACCTGGCCAGGGGGTGGGGCTCGGGGGCGGGGAGAGAAGAAAGTGGGGAAGGGGGTGTAGCTGCCCCCGGGATTGCCCCGCTCTGGCATTACACGGGGGGATACCAGGGTTTCAGGGTTTCAGCCCCGTGATGTGGGGTGCCAGGACTCAGGCGCTGGTTTCAGCTGCGGGGTCCCACAGCCCCCCTGAAAGCCTCATGGACCTCCAGGGGGTCGGGGACCCCCTTGAGAATTCCTGACCTAGCGCATCCCTGACAGGGGATTTGTCCAACCTGTTGTCAATAACCTTCGAGGATGGGGATTCCACAACCTGCCTTGGAAGCCTATTCCAGAGCCTAACTTCCCTTATCCTTAGGGCTGGTCTACACTAAGGGGGAAAATCGATATAAGATACGCAACTTCAGCTACGTGAATAACGTAGCTGAAGTCGAAGTATCTTATATCGATCACTTACCCATCCTCACGGCGTGGGATCGATGTCCGGGGCTCTCCATGTCGACTCCACCACCGCCGTTCGCGGTGGTGGAGTTCCGGAATCGATAGGAGCGCGTTCGGGGATCGATATATCGCGTCTAGATGAGACGCGATATATCGATCCCTGAAAAATCGATCGCAACCCGCCGATACGGCAGGTAGTGAAGACGTAGCCTTAGAAAGTTTTTCCTACTATCGAACCTAAACCTCCCTTGCTGCAGATGAAGCCCATTACTGCTTGTCCTACCTTCAGAGGAACTGAGAACAATTGATCCCCTCCTCTCTATAACAGTCCTTAACAGATTTGAAGATGGCTATCAGGTTCCCCTTCGGTCTATTTTTTCTCAAGCCTTAACATGCCAAGTTTTTTTAACCTTTCTTCATAGGTCAAGTTTTCTAAACCTTTGATCATTTTTGTTGTTGGATTTTCTGTAATTTGTTCACATCTTTCTTAAATGCTGAGTTCAAAACCCTGCTCCAAAGTTGGGTTCCAAACGTGGGTCTCCCACATCCCAGGCAAATATTGAACCCCTGGGCAAAGGTTAGGAGGGGCAGGCTCCTGAGCTTTTCTGAGTGAGGGCCAGAGATCGGTGCAGCATGCAGAGACATGTGCAGAGCTTGTTGAAAAATATCCAGTGGAAGAGTTTTCCATCAGAAAATGATGTTTCTTCAAAATCAAAACCTTTCGACCAGGTTCTTCAGTCTTTTGGAATCAAAATGTTGCTGAATTTCTGTTTCTTGCAAACTCTGAAATTATGACTCTTCATTCTGATTCTGGATGGGAAAGGTCAGAATTTCTCACAGGACAGAATTGCCCTGTTCCCAGGAGCTCTTGAGGCACAGATATCATTAGTGTCACTCTGGCAGGAGTCAGTAGGTGGTGCTGTTACAGAAAGTTTTACACCATCTTTTCCTTGCCCTGTGAGCAGTGCACACAGTCTTTGTAGACATACTATGTAGGGGTTGGTTTGCTGATGCAGACACTATGGGGAGCTGGTGCAAACAGCCAGGTTTGGGCTCTGCTAAAGTCTGTTTCTGGGGCTCGGTTGCTGTCTGGGAACCGGGTACTGGTGCTGGGCTGAGATTCCTGAATGAGGGGTTTGCCTGCATGCTGTTTGTGACACCTCTGTTCCAGGACTGGAGCACAGAGCATAAATAACTGATTACACGGATAGAAAGAACTTGTGAGCCCAGGTGTGATGATGTGTCTGGTGCCTTCTGCCAGAACAACAAATACAGTGAGTGAAGTGGGAGGAAATAATTCACTGACTGCTGGTTTAGCAGAGGGGGACAGTGAACTCCAGATGAAACTTGCCCATCAGAAGGGTTTGGGATCCCCCCTTTGAAAGAGCCATTTTCCTGCCCTACAAAGATATTGCCCAGCTCAGCAATGCTGGTTAAAGCCTGGGAGAGCTGCAGGGAGACAGAATATCTCACTGGACGAGCCCATTACCCCCTTGAATCATCATGTATTTCCTTTACATCCATTGTCCTGGTGATCACACTCACACTAGGGGTTTCCCAGCCCAGGACTCGCCTTTCCCCAGTTAGAGCCCCATGAATAAAGAAACGCTTCAGATTCATTTTACCTTGGAGGAAGGGGGAGCCCCTGATACCACCACTGCTGGAGTCATTATCTAGGCAATAAATACATATGAGACCAGAGACCATGGCCCCACTCCAGGCCTATAAAGAGGATGGGGATCAATTGATCTCAGTGCCCACTGAAGGTAGGACAAGAAGCAATGGGCTTGATTTGCAGCATGGAACATTTAGGTTAGATGTTGGGAAAACTTTCTAGCAATAATGGTAGTTAATCACTGGCACAGCTTCCAAGGGAGGTTGTGGAATCCCCTCACTGGAGGTTATTAAGAACAATTTGGACAAACCCCTGTCAGGGACAATCTAGGTTTACTTGGTCCTGCCTCAGGGCAGGGGTTGGACATCATGACTTCTTGAGGTCCCGTCCAGTGAGACCTTCCTATGCTGTCTCCGTCCCCCGCGTGCCTGGGCTGGGCCGTCTGAGCTGAGAGGGGTGAAAATGGGGGGTGGAAGGTTCCCTGTGACAAATTTAGAACAAAGACGTCATGTGAGAAATTTTTCATTTCAGATTTTCAAAACGGATTAATTTCAGTGTTTGAATTTTCAGGGGCTTGTTATTAAATTGCTGTCTGTTCACCCCCTTCCCCATGATGCTGAGGTGCTGGGCGGGGCTGAACTGGGATCTGGTCAGCTGGTTCTTGCTGTCCTTGATATCGTACCCACAGGAGTAATTTCCCAGAGCTGCCCCTGGACACCACATTGTCAAAGTCGTAGGTGAGTTTCCCAAATAAGCTCCTCTGGGATAAACCTCTTCCCCGTCCTTAAAGAAGATGATGTGAGTGGCCAGGGCCCAGAAGAACACGAAGCACTGGAGCCGCACAGAGTCAGTGGGGCGTTGGTGGTGGTCAGCGTTGTTGACGGGCAGTAGATAAACAGCGGGTGGGTCTGTGCCATGTCTCATGGAGGCTCTGATTCCAGCCCAGCTGGGCAGATGGGGGAACGAGCTCTCTCCAGTGCCCAGGAGTGTTATTACCTGGGATCATTGGCCTGGGCCTGGAATTGCCAACATTTGGGTTGTGGAAGAGCCTAAGGGCTCAGCCAGGCTGCGGTCCTATTGTCTGGCACTTCGTACTGTCCTAAAACAAGGGGTCCTGGCATTTAAAAAAAAAAAAAATTGTTTCAAAGCCATTTGTGAAGAACTTTTTTTTCGACTTTCCCCCCATTTTTTGGCCATTCTTGGTGCCAAAATGGTAAAAATGAATGGAGGGGAAATCCAAAAGCTGAAAGTTAAAAAAAATTCTCTGCAAACATTGTTTTTTTTTAAATATCTGTTTTCTTTTAAGTTTTCAGTTTTGTTTTTACAAAACTCCTAAAACATGTTTAATTTTGTCTTTGAAAAAAATGGAAACTTTTAAAATAATGAAAATCTTTGACAAAAGCTCTCACTTAACAATCTGTCATTCTCAGATCACAGCATTCTGGTGGCTCTAGCCCAGAGTGCCCCCAGGGCTGTGGGTCAGGCTGAGCTGCTGGCACCCTTGGGTGGCAGCCGGGCCCTGCTTGGAGCTCAGACAATGCTGCCCAGAAAGGGCCTGATCCAAAGCCCCTTAGTGTCAATGGAAAGACTCCACTGACTTCACTGGCCTGGGGATCAGGCCCCTGTGTAAGAGGGTCGGTTCTCTTGTGACAGAGAAATGGCTCCGGAGCTTTCACTTGGAGAGACCCCAACCCAGACCCGCCGCAGGAACAGGAACAGGGAAAGTCTCCACCATGGGTGGGTGAAGAGGAGGTTGATGACAGGATAATGAACAGCGCATAACGGGATGTGAAGAAGGGAAATTCACCCCATCCCCCAGTCAGAGCTGCAAGTGCAGCTGAGACGTGAAGCAAATCCATCCGCAGAGTGAGTTCCTCCTATTGCACAGACCCTGCAGCTGCCTCACTGCACAGACCTTGAAAGGAGCAGAGAGACGGCTCCACACGGGGAAGAAATGGCCAGGGCTCCTCTCTATGCTAGTGCTTTAACAGAGACTTGGTATAAGAGAGTCTTTGTCTGGTTTCTCTTATGTTTATTTTAGCAGAAATATAATCTATACAGTGTAAATTTTTTACAGTGAGGATAATTAACCATGGGAAATATTACCAAGGGTTGTGGTGGATTCTTCATTAGTCAATTTTTAAATTGAGTGGTTGTTTTTTCTCAAAGAGATGCTCTAGTTCAAACAGGAATTATTTGGGGGTAGTTATTGGGGGGTCAGACTAGATGATCACACTGGTCCCTTATGGCTTTAGAATGTGAATGAACCTGACAAAGGCTCTGATTCCACAATAAGAGTGTCCCATGGGAGGTATACCAGCAAAGCTAGAGCAGTTTAATTATCTCTGCCTCTCTCCCACCAGCCCCAACCCCAGGGCAGGCAGGACAGAATTAGACCCGTCTCTCCAGCCATGGTGGGGTTATTAATGGAGCCAGATGCTGCAGGACTAGAGAGCGATAAGCTTCTGCTCAGAAGAGGGAAGAGAGAGGCGTGTTCGTGACCTAAGCAGTGGCTTCTGCTCAGTGATTCTCTGCTCACCCAGTCCAGCTGCTCTGTGCAGCTGCACAGGGAGGCAACCACAGGACAAGCCGACAGTGCCCTGAGTGTTTGCAGAGTCCCCTGTGCAGACTCTTCTTCCCCCACCCAGCAGTGAGCTCTCCCCAGCCTGACCACGAGCTAGCAGCCCAGCAGAGCAGGCGCGTATCCCACGCTGTGATGTGGGATTGAATAACCCGCTCACAGGGTGTTATTTTTGTCCTCACACATTAACCCGCCTCATTACTCTTCATTTATTCTGTTCTCATGAGGTTTCCAGGGCAGTTTATTTTCATGGTTGTACATTTAAAGGCCAGAAGGGACCAATGGGACCATCTAGTCAGAGCATCTGCACAGCCCAGGCCAGAGAGCCTCCCCCAGGGATCCCTGCACTGAGCTGCTAACTTCTGGCTGAGCTAGAGTCTGTCTGGTAGAAAGAGACGTCCCCTGTCGGTTTAAAGACTCCAAAGAATTTGGGGACATGGACTTGGGGTTCTGGTTTGGGCCCATTATAGAGACAGCCCCAAAGTCTGGGTGTGGGGAGTCTCCCTCTGAGCAAAAGTGCAATAGGTACCAGATAAGATGATCCCGAGTGGGAAGAAGATGCTCAATTTCAGGTAGCTGAGCCACCTAAGAGTAATGGGCAAGAGGGATGAGGTGCAGCTCTTGGTCTTGGGGTAGTTAGGGGCTGTGTGCAGGCAGGGGGTAACTTTTAGATTAGTGATTTTGGGGCCCCCATTTTAGCCACCTTAAGGGGCTGATTTCCAGTATGTGGGGGGTCAGTGCAGTCTGTCACCCGAGAAGGTGTCTCATGTTGGGCTCCAAAAATCACTGTGTGCGGGCAGGTGTGCGTTGTGGACAATAAACCTGGCCGAGCATCTTCACCACTGAACCGAGCCTGTGCTTCTTCTTCCAAGTAACATCGAGGTTTGCTGAATCGACACAGGCAGTGTGTGTGCTAGTGCAGCTGATGTCAAAGAACAGTAACACTAGCAGCATTACCAATGCTGCAGCACCAGCAGCACTTAGCAACACAAACAGTTGGTAATTGTACAATCATAGAAATGTCGGGCTGGAAGGGCCCTCAAGAAGTGATCATGTCCAGCCCCTTGCGCTGAGTGAGACAGGATCAAGTGAACCTAGACCATCCCTGACAGGGGGTTTGTCCAACCTGTTCTTAATAACCTCCGGCAATGGGGATTCCACAACCTGCCTTGAAAGCCTATTCCAGAGCTTAACTTCCATTGTCATTAGAAAGTTTTTCGTATTATCAAATCTAAATCTCCCTTGCTGCAGATTAAACCAGTTACTTCTTATCCTACCTTCAGAGGGCACTGAGAAAAATTGATTCCCATCCTCTCTAAAACAGTCCTTAACAGATTTGAAGATGGCTATCAGGTTCCCCTTTCAGTTTTTCTTTCTCAAGCCTTAACATGCCAAGTTTTTTTAACCTTTCTTCATAGGTCAAGTTTTCTAACCTTTAATCATTTTTGTTGTTCTCCTCTGGATTTTCTGTAATTTGTTCACATCTTTCTTAAATGCTGAGTTCAAAACCCTGCTCCAAAGCGGGGTTCCAAATGTGGGTCTCCCACATCCCAGGCAAATGTTGAACCCCTGGGCAAAGTTTGGGAGGGGGAGGCACTTTTAGGAAGCTGCCCTGAATGAAACATTTTCTATGACCCAAAACAGACTTTCCCGATTTACTAACAAATTCCCAACGTGTTTGGAACTGACCCGAACACGAACACCGCCTCTGAGTTTTCAGTTTGCTTCTAGTCCAAAACATGACTTCATCGCCCAGCTCCACCCACAAGTGACCTGCAATAACAAACAGATGCAGCGACTTTGCAGAAGCCTGTAAACCCAGCACTGACACCTTCAAAACAAACCCATTGGACACTGATGAAACCCCCAGATGCAAACCCTGGAGTGGCCACCCGGCTTCAAGATGTGCCCTGTAGCTTATGGGTGGGGGATCATCTCCTCTGAAAACAATGGGGATATGGGGATGGCGGGCTGTGTGTCCCATGGCTCCCAGCAGCTTCCCCTGGCCTCTGTCACTTGGGGGTCCCAACATATCCCATACAACATGAGGGATCTCCTGACAAAGCTGCCCCCTCCCTGTCAGCAGATCCCTGACATACTATGGGAGAAGCTGGGAAAGATGGGGGCTTTAATTATGCTCTTGCATTTGGTGGAGACCCCAGGGTGCTCATAGACAAAAAAGGGTGGTTCCCCTGGGCCCTGTCTGCCCCCTCTCACACACATACTGATTCTACCCTGCTCCTCTCCCCTACCCTGCTCCTCTCATCCTGTTTCTATCCCCTGTTCTCCTCCCCTATCCCCACCCCCTTCCCTTCTCTTCCTCCCATCCCCATTTCTACCCCCCTTCCCTCTGCCCAACCCCCATCTCCCTCAGCCACCATTTTACTTACTGGGGCATCTTTCACATCAGCTGTCATTTCATCACCTGAGACCACGCACCCAAGTGAATGTAGACAGGGAAACATAAGCTGGCATACCAAGCCCATAGCCACATCATGCAGGATGGCTGAGTGGTTAAGGCCCCAGACTACTAATCTATTCTGCGTTGCTGTCCCCTTTGGTTGTGGGCCGTCACTTCTTCTTTTTGTGCAGGCAGCTGCTGGGTCGCTCTTCTGAACCTCTTCACCCAGCGAAGCCATACAGTCATCAAAATAAGACTAAAAGATCCCCACAAATTGGGTGCCAAAGGACTTCCTACAAAGGCTAGGACTCAAAACCATCTTAAAGTAATGGGAACCAAGCATGAAGCCTCTACACCACTGGTCTGCTTGCAGGCCTCCCCTGCTATGTCTGCTCTACCCTGGCTTAGGTGCTTGGCCTTGGCTAACCAAGGGACAGCCGGTGGAAAGGGGCCCTTTTGGCTGATAAAGTGATTGAGCGGTTGGCCAATCTGTTGTGCTCTGCATGCCTGGATTCAGAGGGTACCAAGAGCATCACAGTGGATCACAATTTGAATGTGAGTCAACAATGTGATGCGGTCACAAAAAAGGCTAATGTCATTCTGGGGATTAACAGAAGTGTCATACATGAGATATGGGAGGTCATTGTCCTGCTCTCCTTGGAACTGGACTGTGTCCAATTCTGGGTATTAGTGCTGTTTCCCCCACCAATAATGTTGCTTTTTTTGTACACTGGCTTGTTTAGGTTGTGGTTTTCTTTTGGGTGCTGCACATGCTGCTTTGTTATTGTAGAGTCAGACACTGGGTCTGTGCACACACGGGTTTGTTGCCATTTCCATGTCTTATTTCAGATTTGTGCTGGTTATTAATGCCTTTATGAAGCACACAGATGTTATTTGCCCTGATTTTAGAGAGGCAAACTGAGGCACCCAGACAGTATCAAAGCTCATACTGTGAGTCAGTGCCACAGCTGGGAATAGAACCCAGGAACCCACCAAGCCCTGGGCATTAGCCCCAAGATCCTTCTTCCCACCTTGTACAATGGCAAGTTTCATGTCTTGTCAGAGTATAGAACTGACACCATTGGCCATGGAGGCAAAAGATAACCAGGGGCTGGAATCTGTCTGGATTAGGGTGGTAGTTACACCATAGCTAGGGTTGTGTTAAAGATACTGGTGTTTTGACAGTGGAAAGTCTGGTGAATATTGTGTGTTTTGAGTAAGTTTTATTGAAACAAAACTTGGGTTAAAATCTTTAGTTAGTGATGGACTGTTTGGCGTATTGATTGTACATTTTGAGGTTCTGGAAAGTACGATATGCCATTGAAAAATGGTTGTTTTAGTGATTTTTTTCCTGGGGAAGGTCTCACTTGTCTATATTCTTCTAGCAGAAAGATCCAGTCACAGATATGGCCCACATTTAAATATATCATGGCTTTATAATGGGAATTCCAAGAGTACCAATTTTAGGTTAACGCGTGGCATATAAAATATACTTAAAAACAGTAGCGTTAAATTTGTCGGAAGCTGCCGAGTTTTAATTTGATGACAAAAAACGTGGCATGGCAAAAAGGACTAAAAATGAGAAAGAGAGAGAGAGAGAGAGAGAGATCTAGGACCAGGGCCATAACCAGGGCAGAGCGAGTGGGATGGCCACCCAGGGCACAAAGCTGCGGGGGGCGGAAAAAGGGGCAGAAACAGAGATGACATGTAAATCTTTGTGCCTCAGGGGTCGGTCAGGCCAGCCTCGTGTGGTTGGGCTAAAGGAGGGAGCACTACGTCCACCTCCTGACTCACCTCAGCAGGCCACCCAGCCTGTCTGGGTTGGGGGCGCAACCAAAAAATCTGAAGTAGGGGCCATGCTCACCCCAGGTGCTAAAATTCCTAGTTACGGCTCTGCCTAGGACCCAGGTCTCTAAGGACAAATCCCATTCTGGTCATTTACTGCACCACACCACTTTTCAGAGTGACTAACACTCTGATTTCCCAGTGCCCAGCTGCCGGCAACAGTGGGGGCCGTGCCCAGCTGCCTGCCTTCCTGCCGCTCCGGGGCTTGGGTTGAGGGCCGGTGCTCAGGCAGCCTGGGGCTGAAGGGGAGACTTCTGGGCTCCAGCAGGGTAATGGGGGCAGAAGGGGTGGGCTGGCCGGGGCTAGCCTCCCCAAGCCCTTTGTCACCCACTGCCCATGGCTCCTTGCTCTCTCCTTAGCTCTGCCCCACTCTGGCCCAGGTAGCTGCAGCTCATATGGAGGATGGGACCCCCTGGTGTGCTCACTCCCTCATTAGCCTGCCTGCCCTGTTAATCAGCATGACCTGGAGCACTGGCATCTGTCCATTGCCCCTGGGGATTGTAAGTCTCAGGGTCCTGATTTCCCATTGACCCTTCTGCTTGCTACTGGGAGCTACACAACCAAAAAATCCCCACCGAGTTTTAGTAGGGAACCAAAAGTCTCCTTACATGTAGCTGAGCCGGGAATTCGATCCCTGGCTACCAGAAGTCCCATGCTGGTGCCTTAACCATAAGCCCATTCTCAGAAGGAAGGAGCTGGGCTGGGCTGGGCTGCCTGGCTGGGGCAGTTCATGGGGTCTAAAATCTGACAGAGCTCGGCATGGCTCTGGCTGGGAGTGAGCAGAGCTCTACAGGCACAGGGCAGAGTGACTGACAGCATCGCCGTCCGGGGAAGGGAGGGGGAAACTAAGGGCTTGGCTGCACTTGCAGATGTGCAGTGCTGGGAGTTACAGCTGTCTTCGTACAGCTGTGTAGAGAAAGCACTGGAGTGTGGCCACACTGACAGCTACCAGCGCTGCAGTGTGGCCACATTTGCAGCATTTGCAACGGTGTTGGGAGTGGTGCATTATGGGCAGCTATCCCAGCATTCAAGTGGCTGCAACATGCTTTTCAAAAGAGGGGGGTGGGGTGGAGTATGACAGGGAGCATGGGGGAGGGAGAGAGAGAAAGAGAGAGAGAGAGAGAGTGGATTTTTGGAGCCAACACTGTGCCAGCTCCCTGCCTAGCAAATTCTGACCATTTCCCCGATGCCTCATTCACTCTTAAATCTGCAGACCAGATAAGCAGCTGCTCCGACGGACTCCCTTTCCCCCCCTCCCACTCCCCGCCGTGCTGTTTCTCTCCTCAAGCAAACACTAGCTGTAGACATTCATCCCCCTGCCTGCCTCATTCACAGCAAACAGGAGCTGTGTTTGTTTTTAAGATAAGCAGCTCCGGGAGCCCCGAGTTCACAACAAAAAAAAAGAGGCATCATAACAAAACAAAGAGAGTTCTTTAGTTAAAAGCACTATGGGAAAATTCTGCTGGAGGCCAATTACAGCAATGTTGGTGGCCACACTGGCGGAGCAGCGCTGCATCACCAGCGCTGCAATAGTTATACCCGAGGCCGAGGTGGAGTACAGCCAGCGCTGCAACCAGGGAGATGCAGCGCTGTATGTGCCTTGCAAGTGTGGACGGGGAGTAAATTGCAGTGCTGTAAACCCACCACCAGCGCTGCAACTCTCCAGTGTAGCCAAGCCCTAAGAAGGTTACAGGAATTACCTATTACAGCAGGGGCCTATTGTGCAGCACTGAGCAATGGTGTCTCCTTAACATCCTGCTTTGAGCTGCTCAATAGTATCTCCCCAGACCCCTCTTCACTCTCCCACTCACAGCTTAGTTCACTTTGGAAGTGAGTTTAGCTACCAGTTGAATTAAGAGTTTAATTCTGAGTAAGAGTGTCCACACAGGAATTTAATGCAGTTTAACCAATCCACTTTCAATTCATACCTTTAGTTAATTCGGATTAATGTTCCTGAGCATCACTGTGTAGATAAAACTTTAAAGGCTCCAACATCAGGAAGCAAATATAAAACCCGATACTGATTATTTCTGAAAGTCCCTTGTTTTTTAAGGCAATCTCATGATTTGGGTGGCCTGACTTCTGATTTTTGAGTGCTGTGAGGTGGCAAAGCTAAAGAAAAGCCAACTGAGAGGGAGGAGGGAAGGAGGTGGGTTCTCATCTGCATGAACCTGCAGCAGAAGACTCCGATCAGAAAGAAGATGATGCTTTTTCCCAAGACACAATTAATTTTCTTAATTACCTGAAAGTTGAAAGCTGCCCCGAGTTGCTATGGAAATGTGCCAGGGAGCTCAAAGCCCTGCAGAAAAGTGCTTCTCTGGATAGTTAAACACACTCACAATGGTTCAAAGAGCTTGAACTAGGAACACAAAACAAAGGTACAAGAGGGAAAGATTCCCAAATTGACCAGTTTCTGCAGCATGATCCAGAGACATCACTCAGGTGTGATTGTACCAGCTCATTTCAAAGCTCACAACACAGCCAGATTTTCCAGAGTTCGGCTCTCAGGCACCTAAATGCAGTGGTTAGATTTTCCAAAGCATCCAGGAACCAGCAGCAGCCAATTATTGTACTCAACTGCGAGTTTTTATCAGCTCCTGGGTGCTGGCACTTAGAAACCTGGCCATCCGTCTAGAATTCCTGCCAAACATCAGCTCAGATCCAGACACCAAAGCAATGTAATTGCTTCATGCAGTGACTGCTTTCCAGGGAGCCAAATACTGACATGATGGTCTCTTGCATCCACATGATTGCAGTCTACGGAGGAGGCTAACAAAGTTTCACAGAGCTATAGCTTGTGACTAATACTTTTTGCTTGACATTTATATTTCATCACATCCCTACAAACCTACATGACATAAAACAGACATGCAAATTCAAAGGGGACCCTGACGCTGTTGTCAGTTCTCATCATTCACAGCACATCTAATAACACTCACTGCTTTTCTAAAGACCAGCTGCTGAGGTGCTGGGATTACGTGAGAATCTTGGGTTTTGTTGAAATGAGTAAGTTTCTGGCCCTCCTGGTTGCAAAGAACACCTGGAAAACCTGACCTCCAAAAGGTCAAACACCAGAAGTCAAATAGATGCAAGCAAAATGCAGAATTTTAAAAAAAATCTCATGAATTTTTAAGGAAATCTTGGGAATTTGGGGTGGCTGCCTCATGATTTTTGTACACTTTGGGTTGGCAATGGAATCTCTGAACAGAGCTGAGAGGTCTTGGTAGCTGAACTGTCAATATAAAGAGTCAGAGGGTAGGAATACAGAGTTTGGGTATTTTTCCAATTTTATTCAGAAAAAACGTTTTTTTTCCAAAAGGCAAACAGGCAGCATTTGCCCTGAGAATATTCCAACGTCCTACAGCACTTTGGGTGCTGTGCATTGTCCTGCTGTGGTCCCAGAGAAGATCTCCCACTTCCTTGCTGTATGGCCCCTTTGGAGGTTCTGTGATGTGGCTGCGCACTGACGAGTCCTGCATTTCAGCAAGTGGAGCATTAATGATATTTGTCCCGCTGCAGAGAGATGTTCGCATATGTTGGTGTCTCTCCTCTTGGTGGTAATGGATGCTTTGAGATAAAACCCAGTAATGTTACTTTTCTGCTAAACCAGCCTGAAGCCAGAGAAATGAAGCCAGAAAATGTCCGCCCTAGAGCACCGCTGTACGTACACCAGGAGCTGTTCTAATGGGCATTGAGGCTGGGAAACACCAATGGCCTCACTTCCTACATCAACCCCTCTGAGGCAGGCAGCTCAGATTTCCCCCTCCCCAGCCTTGGTCTGGCCTTTTTCTGCCCCTGAGTTAGGACAGCTGGGCTTAGCCCTGACACCTCCCAGCTGGGCAGAGGAGCCCTTCTCCCTCTCTCCATGCCAGCCCCATCGAGGTAGTGCCAGGTTCTCCCTGTGATGGGCTCTTATAGACTCATAGACTTTAAGGTCAGGAGGGACCACCATGATCCTCTAGTCTGACCTCCTGCATACTGCATTCCACAGAACCTCACGCACCCTCTCCTCTGATGGTTAGAAACTTTCATCTAATTTCAAGCCTAAACTTGTTGATGGCTAGTTTATATCCATTGTTCTTGTATTCACATTTGCTTCCCATAAATAATCCCTCTCCCTCCCTGGTATTTATCCTGTTGATGTATTTATAGAGAGCAATCATATCTCCCCTCAGCCTGTGTTTGGTTAGGCTAAACAAGCCAGGCTTTTTGAGTCTTCTCTCATAAGGTGGGTTCTCTGCAGCTGTTCCAGTTTGACAGGGCCGGCTCCAGCGGTTTTGCTGCCCCAAGAGGCAAGAAAAAAAAAAGGCGTGATCAGTGGCACTTCGGCAGCAGCTCTACCACCACCGCTTCATTCTTCGGTGGCAATTTGGCAGCAGATCAGTCCCTCCGAGAGGGACTGAGGGACCCACCACCGAATTGCCGCCAAACAGCCAGATGTGCCGCCCCTTTTCATTGGCTGCCCCAAGCACCTTCTTGCTGCGCTGGTGCCTGGAGCCAGCCCTGCAGTTTGAATTCATCTTTCTTAAACTTGGGAGATCAGAATTGCACACAGCATTCCAGATGAGGTCTCACCAGTGCCTTGTACAATGGTACTAACATTTCCCTGTCTCTACTGGAAATACCTCACCTGATGCATCCTAGGACTGCATTAGCCTTTTTCACAGCTTATCTTATCTGAAAGAAGGATTCGTCTGTGATGCAGGTAGTGTCGTTTTTTCCTGTCCAGTTTGGTATCTTAATGATTGATGTTATTAATGGCAATACTTATAATGGTTTCAAGCACCTTTTATTATTTTATTATGTTGGAGATTGAGTGGCTCCCAACAAGCGTGTTTTTGACCTATGGGCTGTGATAACCATCTTCTTTTCAAGCTAAATAAGGGAACCACTAAATGTTTTTTTATTTGGTTTCAGCTGAAGCAATGGAAAACCACTGCCCAAGAAGTAGACCACAGAAAAGCCTGAGCATGGCAGGGCCATGTGATTAGGGTTCCTCAGGGTCATGCTGTGTGAGAAAAGCAGCAGAAACATCTCAGAAGCAACCAGAGGAAGCAATAAGAGAGGCTGACATAGCCAGAAGAACACTTGGAGCAGGACCCTGAAAGCTGAGCGCGAGAGAGTGAGTGAGCGAGTGAGCGAGAGCTTTTGGGCAGAGTACTGGCTGGAAAGAGGCTTGAATCTGGGATCAAAGCAAGTGCCTCCTGTTGTTTGGTTCCTGTTGTGTTCAGGGAAACAGGACTTTTTAGATGTTATGTAAATAAATGAGGTTGCATCAACAAACATACCTGACTCTGTCATCACTTTCTCCTCTCAGTGTAACTATGCACAAGACCCAGAATATTGACTAACTGCTTGGCTTAAAGGGAAACCTATATATATAATTTTGATAGGATTAAACCAGCTTCTGAATTCACAGGAGTCATAAATATCTCTGCAAGTGGTACCCTGTCCTACTTACTTTAGTCATTTACTAAAAGCTCTAAAGGATACATCAGCATTTGTTAGTATAAGAACAGCCAAAGTAATACTAGGAAAATATCTGAAAAGTGAATGAGACTCCATCTCTCTGTGATCACTTGAGTTCTTTGCCCCAAATTTTCAGGACAAGATCTACACAGTCATGTGAGGTGGTTATCAAATTTCATAACTGCTGGAATAGATCTGTGGTGGTGTGTGTGAAAATCAGACTCATAACGGGATGCTAACTCAACCTTAACTCCGAGGAGACCAGCTACCCCTCCATGAGAGCAGCGCACAGCTCCTCCCTTTGTGACTCTGCTTTAAACACTCAATAAAATGTTACATATTAAAAATAATAATATGAGGACAGAACATGAGTGAGCCAAACTCCTCCCATGGATCTTTAGAGGAGGAGAAATAAAAATCCACGGTTATTATTCACTGCCAGTATCAGCTGGAGTATGGACAAATAATTATCATCAGGAAGCAGTTGGGGAAAGGAAGCTCTGTGTTAGCAGATTTCCCTGCCACTAACATGGTACCCTGGGTGTGTGCACCACCGCACAGCCGCTGCTAACAGTGTGAGACCGTATACACCCCACTGACACCTACATCGCATGGAGACCCATTGGGGGAAATCCTGTCCCCACTGAAGTCAATGGGAACCTCCCAGGATTTCACCCCTTTCTTGTCTTCCTTCCCCTTTGGGAAGCCCATGCTGGGAGGGTTACCAGCAAGTGGTTCTGGGGCTTCACTTATAGGATCTGTCTCACTAGAATTGATTCCCACTTGAGTAACATTTCGAAGGAGGTTTTCAAACCTGCCTGGGGGATTGGAATGTCCAGTTCCCAGGAATTTTAATGGGGACTTTTACCCTTGAAAACTCTGCTTTGGTTATATGTCTGACCGCAGAGGGGGCTGAAAGCCTCTCTATAGCTGATAGATTTTCAGGCCGTGGGGGTTTCTCCCCTATCTCTGCACTGCGGAGTTTGGGAAGGATGTTTTCCTCTTGCCTGGATGTGTGTCTGTGTGTCCATGGGGGGAAGGGGCTGACTGGCCAGGGTAACAGTAGATGTGGGAGACCATTCTTATGACCACTTATGGGAGGCAGCTACCTGCTCCTGTGTGGAGATCTGGGGCAGCAGCAGTGAGACCAAGGTAACAGACACAACCTGAAGCCTGGGAATCCTGAGTAAATCCATGTTCCAAGCCCAGGGGTCGCTGCTGAGCTGGAACAGGCAAACCAATCGCTCTTTTCTATCACTTCACTTTGTTGTTAATAAAAACTGAGACTCACCCTGATGCTTCCCACCCAATTCACAGTGGCATCTGGGGAGAGAATGACAGTTACACATTGTCACTTGGGTGTAAATGCCTTTAAGGGAAGGCACCTCGTTGAGCATGAATTATAACTTCACAGCTCCCGCCTCTCCCCCAGCCAGGGCAGGATTCCCCTGTAGGCAGCACTGAGCACAATGGAGCCTGGCCCTGATCAGGGATACAGGATACAGGGGATACAGGAACAGAAGGATTTAATGTGGCTGTTGAAGATGTTCAGTGGAAATTAACTGTCTGAGTTTTCCACAGAGCTATTTTGTCACAAACAGAGGTGGCTTTCGGCAGAAAATTTCAAAATTTTGTTCAAAAAAATGAGTGCCCCAAAACTGAACTATTTTGCCCAAACCCAGAAATATTCTGGCTCAGAATACTAGCATGGTTCCCCATGAGACTTGTAGTTCAGTTGACTCATGCTCATATTCTCCTCTACAGGCTGGATTAGCTGGTTCAGCTTCATCTCTCATGATGCACTGCAAGCAGGGACTCCCAAGATGTACTACTTCTCATCACCAAGAGGGGAGAATGTGGTGCATCGTGGGAGAGCCAGAGAGCCCAGCTCAAAGAAGAGACCAGGAGCATGAGGCATCTAAATTATGCATATGAGGCACTCTTGCACCCAGCTCCCAGAGAAGGGAGTGGAACACTTTCCAATGGGAGCTTTCCCCAGTTTGGGAAGTAGTAACAATTTGCCGCAGTCCCCTAAGCCATGGCAATGCAGGACTGGGGATTACAGGCAAAGGGTGGGACAAAGGAACCTCAGGGACTCAGATGCACAAGTCCTGGGAGTCTGAGAACTTTTTCTCCTCATTCACTTTGATCACAGGCAGTTTGTTGTTCTAACTTATGTCCAGACAGTCTGATCTGGGATCTGTCCATCCCCCACCAATTAACACTTACTCCCAGCCCCCACCTTTCTCCCTCATGTGCTGGTGACCCCAGTAACCCCAATACTCTCCAAAAGCTCTTACATTCAAAATGATTTTCAGCAGAGTTGCTGGTGTCACGCTGGACTCGTTCCCTGTGGGGAGTAATAAGGACAGGGGGTATCAGTGATGCCGTGTGCTCTCTGTGTGCCACCTTGGTGTAACAGTCAGTTCTCAGAAATCCAGCTGTGAGTAGATTTCTTCCCATGGCTGGTTCTCCTACTAGGACCTTATGTCTCCATTCAGCTCACACTCAGTGGAAAAGCAGCAAACCCTACTTCTGAATAATCAGGGAAGGTAGCGACTTCACCATTTATGAAGAGAAAGTTTAATAAAGATAGGAGTACTTGTGGCACTTTAGAGACTAACAAATCTATTTGAGCACAAGCTTTCATGGGCTACAGCCCACTTCATCAGATGCATAGACTGGAACATACAGCAAGAAGATATTTATACATACAGAGAACATGAAAAGGTGGAAGTAGCCAAGCCAACTGTAAGAGGCCAATCAACTGAGATGAGCTATCATCAGCAGGAGAAAAAAACTTTTGAAGTGATAATCAAGATGACCCATAGAAGGTGTGAGGATACTTAACATGGGGAAATAGATTCAATTAGTGTAATGACCCAACCATTCCCAGTCCCTGTTCAAACAAGTTAATTATATCTAATTTGCATATTAATTCAAGTTCAGCAGTCTCCCATTGGAGTCTGTTTTTGAAGTTTTTTTGTTGCAAAATTGCCACCTTCATGTCTGTCACTGAATGGTTAGAGAGGTTGAAGTGTTCTCCCACTGGTTTTTGAATGTTATGATTACTGATATCAGATTTGTGTCCATTTATTCTTTTGCATAGAGACTGTCTGGTTTGGTCAATGTACATGGCAGAGGGGCATTGCTGGCACATGATGGCATATATCACATTGGTAGATGTGCAGGTGAATGAGCCCCTGATAGTTTGGCTGATGTGATTAGGTCCTATGATGGTGTCAATTGAATAGATATGTGGACAGAGTTGGCATCGGGCTTTGTTGCAAGGATAGGTTCCTGGGTTAGTGTTTATGTTGTATGGTGTGCGGTTGCTGATGAGTATTTGCTTCAGGTTGGGGGGCTGCCTGTAAGTGAGGACAGGTCTGTCTCCCAAGATCTGTGAGAGTGAGGGATCATCTTTCAGGATAGGTTGTAGATCTTTGATGATGCGCTGGAGAGGTTTTAGTTGGGGGCTGAAGGTGACAGCTAGTGGTGTTCTGTTATTTTCTTTGTTGGGCCTGTCCTGTAGTAGGTGACTTCTGGGTAATCTTCTGGCTCTGTCAATCTGTTTTTTCACTTCAGCAGGTGAGTATTGTAGTTTTCAGAATGCTCAATAGAGATCTTGTAGGTGTTTGTCTCTGAGGGATTGGAGCAAATGCGGTTGTATCTTAGAGCTTGGCTGTAGACAATGGATCATGTGCTGTGTCCTGGATGGAAGCTGGAGGCATGTAGGTAAGTATAGCAGTCAGTAGGTTTCCGGTATAGGGTGGTGTTTATGTGACCATTGCTTACTAGCGCAGTAGTGTCTAGGAAATGATCCGCTTGTGTGGATTGGTTTAGGCTGAGGTTGATGGTGGGATGGAAATTGTTAAAATCATGGTGGAATTCCTCAAAGGCTTTTTTTCCATGGTTCTAGATGATGAAGATGTCATTAATGTAGTGCAAGTAAAGTTGGGGCATTAGGGGACGAGAGCTAAGGAAGTGTTATTCTAAGTCAGCCATAAAAATGTTGGCATACTGTGGGGCCATGCGGGTACTCATAGCAGTGCCACTGACTTGAAGATATATATTGCCCCACATGTGAAATAGTTGTGGGTGAGGACAAAGTCACAAAGTTCAACCACCAGGTTTGTCATGACATTATCAGGGATACTATTCCTGATGGCTTGTAGTCCATTTTTGTGTGGGATGTTGGTGTGCCAGGCTTCTACATCCATAGTGGCTAGGATAGTGTTTTCTGGAAGATTACCGATGGATTGTAGTTTCCTCATGAAGTCAGTGGTGTCTCGAAGATAGCTGGGAGTGCTGGTAGCATAGGGCCTGAGGAGAGAGTCCACATAGCCAGACAATCCTGCCATTAGGGTGCCAATGCTTGAGATGATGGGGCGTCCAGGATTTCCAGGTTTATGGATCTTGGGTAGCAAATAGAATACCCCTGGTCGGGGTTCTAGGCATGTGTCTGTTCAGATCTGTTCCTGTGCTTTGTCAGGGATTTTCTTGAGCAGATGGTGTAGTTTCTTTTGGTAATCATCAGTGGGATCATAGGATAATGGCCTGTAGAATGTGGAGTTAGAGAGCTGCCTAGCAGCCTCTTGTTCATATTCCAACTTATTCGTGATGATGACAGCACATCTTTTGTCAGCCTTTTTTATTATGATGTCAGAGTTGTTCCTGAGGCTGTTGATGGCATTGTGTTCAGCATGGCTGAGTTTATGGGGCAAGCGATGCTGCTTTTCTACAATTTAAGCCTGTGCACGTCGACGGAAGCAATGTATGTAGAAGTCCAGTCTGTTGTTTTGACCTTCAGGAGGAGTCAATGCAGAATCCTTCTTTTTGTAGTGTTGGTAGGAAGGATTCTGTGGATTAGTATGTTGTTCAGAGGTGTGTTGGAAATATTCTTTGAGTTGGAGACGGCGAAAGTAGGATTTTAGGTCACTGCAGAACTGTATCATGTTCGTGGGCCTGGAGGGACAAAAGGAGAGGCCCCGTGTTAAGTATCCTCACACCTTCTATGGGTCGTCTTGATTATCACGTCAAAAGTTTTTTTTCTCCTGCTGATGAAAGCTCATCTCAGTTGATTGGCCTCTTACAGTTGGTATGGCTACTTCCACCTTTTCATGTTGTCTGTATGTATAAATATCTTCTTGCTGTATGTTCCAGTCTATGCATTCGATGAAGTGGACTGTAGCCCACGAAAGCTTATGCTCAAATAAATTTGTTAGTCTCTAAGGTGCCACAAGTACTCCTGTTCTTTTTGCAGATACAGACTAACATGGCTGCTACTCTGAAACCTGTCTAATAAAGATGAGACATGAACATCTCGTTCTACTTCAGCAAAATGGCCAAGAAACCAACCATTCAAAACCCTACTAGGTTAGCATGAAGTTAAGATTGGGGGGGAACCGAAAATCCCTGACATCTCAGGACAGAAGTTGAAAAGAACACTGTTGTTTTCACAAAGTTACAACTAGGTGACCTTTTCATCAAGAATTTTTTTCATGAATAATATTTTAACCAAAGTCAAATGTTTGGCCAAAATTGTTTGATTTAATGAAATTTTAAGTGAAAAAAAAATACTTATAGAAAATGTTTATTTTGTTTTCTTTTGAATGGACATTTTGAATTTTTTTGTCAAAAAATTCTTTTGCCAAAAACCCCACATCTTCTGTGAAAAATTTCAAACTACAATTTTTATTGGAAATTTTTTCACCTAAATAAAACTGGATTTTTGGCCCAGGTCTGCTCACAGTGTAAAAAGGCTGAATGTTCATACTTAAGGCTCAACTTACATGTCTTTGCATAATGTGGAAATGAAGCTTTTCTCGCCCAATTTGCTAATCAGCTCCTATGTCCCAGGAGGGCAGGGTGGGGGAGTTTGGAGGGAGAGACTGGTCATATGGGAGGAGCACTGAGTGAAGGAATGTTTGGCAAGAGGCAGCTACAGAGCCCTATGTATGGGGGGCGCAGGAGGCAGGCAAGGAACATACACAGCAGGGAGTCAGGGGAGAGGACTCCTGGTACTGAGGGTCTGTGTGTCATGTCCCCCCTACCCCCACCAGTCGCTGCACTGGGAACCCAGGCTGGGCCGGACACTGGCAGAGCCTGGAAACTGCCTCTACTCTCCCCATGCACCTTTCCCTCTCTGTGTGCAGCTGGTCACTTCATGGACTACTTGGTCTCCTAACGGGCTCTCTCTGCCACACCCACAGGGATTAGAATAAACATATGGGCCTCATGGCCCTCAGAAGGGCTGCAGCGAGCACAGAGGACTGCAGAAGAGACAGAGGGGGAAAGCAGCAGTAATCGAGGGAAGCCCTGAGTGTCAGGTGCTGACTGCAGAGCAATGGGCAGCGACTCTCTGCAGGGTCCTTGCAGGGTCTCTGTGTGGGGTTTTTGGGCTGACGAGGAGCCAGGAGAACTTGGAAGCTCCCTCTCTTCCCCGTGTGTTATTCACATGTACAGTGCGCTCTGAAGCCCCACAAACATCCCTGCTGCCCAGCTCTTCCCAGCAGGCATGGCGGGGAGGGGCAGCACCTCAGGCACCCCACACACAGACCTGCACCAAATTCACAAATGCTGTGAGTGAACCCACTGTGGGTGTTTCGGGGCGAGTCCATGTGTGGATGCACCTTGCCTGGCACTAAACCAGATGCACATGTGTGGCGGGTATCATAGGCCAGGGAGGCTAGGCCCCCCGAAACAGCCAGGCATGGCCCCACCCACCCTCTGCCCGAGGCCCCTTTCCCGCATCCTGCTCTTCCCCCATGGCCCCGCTCACACGGCTCCTCTTCCCACCATCGCTCAGCCTCTCCCCAAAGCCGGCTGGGGTTGAGGCTAGGGGGGGCAGGGCAGGTGGGCCCAGCTGGCAGCCCAGGGCAGCTGGTGTGGGTCGGCTGGTGTCCTGGGCCAGGTGGTGGGCCTGGACTCTGGGTGGATGAGGCGGGGCTCCTCTGGCCATGGTGGGGGGGCTCAAGGCTCTGGCTGGGGAGGGCGGGCACAAATGGAGGGGAAGGGTGTGGACTTGGGGGGAAGGGGTGGGGCCAGGGCTAGTCTCCCCCAATGGGGGACTCACAATCTGCCCATGGAGGTGCAGCTGATGGAGTTAACATTGCATGTTACCCACTGCAGCTAGATGGACTGGAGACCCTTGGTTCCCAGCCAGGCCTGGCCACTCCCAGCCCTGTCCCAGAAGAACAGACCTGGTTCTGGGGAACTGGCTGGGTCAGTCGAGGCTGCTTTGTGGGTGAGTAGCCCTAATACCCCCTGAGTGTAAAACAGGGTCACTTTCATTCTTTCAAACACCTCAGGATGATTTTCAAACATGCTCACTCTGCTGCAGGTGAATTCGGTGGGAACACGCCGCTTTAGCAAACTCCTTCCTTGAAGTGTCTCCTCCTAATCCCCAGATCCCATCCTGACCAGGGAATTGTATTAGGGTAGGAAGAGACCTCAGGAGGTCATCCAGTCCAACCCCTGCTCAAAGTACAACCAAATTCAACTAAATCATCCCAGACAGGATTTTATCAAGCCGGGTGTGGCAGGGTGACGACACGCTGGGGTGGTGCCTCCTGCTGGTCATCCAGGGAATTAGCTCGTCCACACAGCAGCACCCTCTGTATCATAGAATCATAGAATCATAGAATCTCAGGGTTGGAAGGGACCTCAGGAGGTCATCTAGTCCAACCCCCTGCTCAAAGCAGGACCAAACCCAACTAAATCATCCCAGCCAGGGCTTTGTCAAACCTGACCTTAAAAACCTCTAAAGAAGGAGATTCCACTACCTCCCTAGGTAACCCATTCCAGTTCTTCACCACCCTACTAGTGAAAAAGTTTTTCCTAATGTCAAACCTAAACCTCCCCCTCTGCAACTTGAGACCATTACTCCTTGTTCTGTCATCTTCTACCACTGAGAACAGTCTAGATCCATCCTCTTTGGAACCCCCTTTCAGGTAGTTGAAAGCAGCTATCAAATCCCCCCTCATTCTTCTCTTCTGCAGACTAAACAATCCCAGTTCCCTCAGCCTCTCCTCATAAGTCATGTGCTCCAGCCCCCTAATCATTTTTGTTGCCCTCCGCTGGACTCTCTCCAATTTGTCCACGTCCTTCTTGTAGTGTGGGGCCCAAAACTGGACACAGTACTCCAAATGAGGCCTCACCAGTGCTGAGTAGAGGGGAATGATCACATCCCTCGATCTGCTGGAAATGCCCCTACTTATACAACCCAAAATGCCATTAGCCTTCTTGACAACAAGGGCACACTGTTGACTCATATTCAGCTTTTCGTCCACCATAACCCCTAGGTCCTTTTCTGCAGAACTGCTGCCCAGCCATTCGGTCCCTAGTCTGTAGCAGTGCATGGGATTCTTCCGTCCTAAGTGCAGGACTCTGCACTTGTCCTTGTTGAACCTCATCATATTTCTTTTGGCCCAATCCTCTAATTTGTCTAGGTCCCTCTGTATCCTAGCCCTACCCTCCAGCGTATCAACCACTCCTCCCAGTTTAGCGTCAACTGCAAAGTTGCTAAGGGTGCAGTCCACACCATCCTCCAGATCGTTAATGAAGACATTGAATAAAACCGGCCCCAGCACCGACCCTTGGGGCACTCCACTTGATACCGGCTGCCAACTAGACATGGAACCATTGATCACTACCCGTTGAGCCCGACCATCTAGCCGGTTTTCTATCCACTTTACCGTCCATTCATCCAGCCCAGACTTCTTTAACTTGCTGGCAAGAATACTATGGGAAACTGTATCAAAAGCTTTGCTAAAGTCCAGAAATAGCACATCCACTGCTTTCCCAGAGTCTTGCCTGCCGCTGGCCCCCATGTCCCTCCCGGACCCCAGTGCCCTTCTATGTCAGGGGTCTTCCCCCGCAGTAACCCACAATCTGGGTCTCCCCACCCAGGGGAACTCCCAACCCTCTAAACCCACCTTGCCTCAGTGGCTACTGCCAATCTCCATCGAGCCCCCACTCACTGGGGCGGGCTGCAGTCTATAAACCACTTGTCACTGGCAAGGGGGGTTGGACCAGCTGCCTCTGCCTATTCCTGGGCTGCCCCTCTGCAGCCCCAGTACCTTTTGTGGGTCCTTAACTAGGCCTGCAGCCTGGGGGTTTGCTAGGCTGGAGCTCCCCAGCTCCCTCTGCCCTTCCCCAACACTGCTCCATCCCAGGTACCTACCTCAGCTTCCCAGGCACCCAGCTCCTTCTCTCTCTCTTCATGCTTCTGGCCCACCGTCCTCTTATTAGGGCCAGCTGGGCCCTGATTGCACTGGCTGGAGCTGTGCTGCTTTCCCAATCAGCCCAGCCTCTCCCAGGTCTGTTTTAAGCCCCTCAGGGCAGGAGTGGGATTACCACCCTGTTACACCAGGTTTTAATAACCTCTAAGGATGGAGATTCCACCATCTCGCTAGGTAAAATCCATCCTTCCCTGGCCTTTTCAAAAACTCCTGCACAACAATTAAACTGAAGCCCCCCCCTTCCTCTCCCCCGCAGCAGGAAAACTGAGCTCCACTTGGATGCTGGAGCAGCTGCTGGCCCTTACTTGACAGAGAGAGAACAGATCCAGAAAGAAAACAAGACAGAAGAGGGAATAAATCTCCTCCTACCTTTGATCCCTTGCTAGAGACACAACTGGAAGCAGTGAGACAATGTGATCAGAGATGTGGCCACGTTTCCTCATGATCAGAGAGAGAAAGGGAGAGATTGAAATTGAGTGATAGGGCCCAAATTCATCATCATATTGATGTAGAGCCCTGTCCCCATGGTCCAGCTCAGCTCTCTCCTGCGCCAGCCCCACTGACTGCCCCTGGGAGCGGTGTGGCCAAGTCTAACGATTTTAGAGGCAATTTCATGGCATTTCATGTTCTAGGTAAAGCCCCAGGTCTGAGAGTCAGGGGCTTCACTGAGAATCTCGGCTTTCATTAAAAAAAAAAAGTAAGTTTATAACCCGTGTGTTTGGGGAGAAAAGCCTGAAGATGTGACCCAAAGGTCACCAAAGATCAAATCCCCTCAGGCAAATAGAAAGACCCCACACTGGTGACTTGTTGGAAATCCCATGACTTTTAAGCCAATCTCAAGATTGTTGTGGTGACTCGAGTGCTGTGAAAGCTTGGGGCTGGGGACGCGGTCTGAGGAAAGGTTGGCAGGGCAGAGCTGTGTCCAGAGCTCTATTTTCAGAGTTCTTACGCCCTGATTCAGGAAAGCACTTACACATGGGCACAGGTGTTAGGGCCCTTCCTGACCAGGGGCGGCTCTACGATTTGCGCTGCCCCAAGCATGGCGGCACGCCGCGGGTGGCGCTCTGCCGGTCGCCTGTCCCGCATCTCAGGTGGACCTCCCGCAGGCACGCCTGCGGATGCTCCACCGAAGCCGCGGGATGAGCGGCCCCTCCACAGGCACGTCTGCGGGAGGTCCACCCGAGACGCGGGACCAGCGGACCTTCCGCAGCCATGCCTGTGGGAGGTCCACCGGAGCCGCCTGCCGCCCTCCCGCGGGATGCCGCCCGAAGTGCGTGCTTGGTGCGCTGGGGTCTGGAGCCAGCCCTGTTCCTGACTAGTGGACGCCTTCCTGAACTGCAGCCTTACGTACCTACAGGTCTATATTCCATCCAGACACACACCCTGGCTGAGTCCAAGATTGTGACCATCTGTGGGGCAGGGTCTGTCCCCTTCATTACTGATCTGTGCAGCGCCTGGCACAGTGGGATCCTGATCCCTGGTTAAGGCTCCAGGGCATGACAGTAACATACCTAATAAATAATGTACAGCACCTAGCACAGTGGGGCTCTGATCCATGACTGAGGCTCCAGGGTGATATTGCAATAGAAATAATTGTTCACAGTGATAATCCCTTTTATCATCAATTTGATCTTTCTCCCCAGCCAGCCTCCCAAAAACACAATTTCACTGTGTCTTTGATCATCTCTCTGTCCTCATCCCAGGCGCACTGGGTACAGGGGATCTAAGGGATTGTCTCTGCCCCGTCTGTCTGTACATTTGCTAACATGGCTTAGCCTCACTGTCATACCCACCTTTCTTTCCCAGAAGATAAAGCACCACAGCCAGAACCAGGACAGCAGGGATTGTAATTCCCAACAGGAGCTTCAGATCTGGATCTAGGAAAGAACCTCGATGTGAACGGCCTCTCCAAGCAGCCACCGGCAAGTCCCCATTGGCTGGGGCTGGCTGAGCCCTGTGGTAAGTGACCCCCTAATGTCCTTATGAACATACCCGGGGAGCTCACCCCATGGTTATCTGCAGGATGACATTAGTGGCTGTTCTTTGTGAGTAAAGTTTGTGAAGTTTTTCCACCTTCTCCTAAATAGAGCCCCCAGAATAAAGAAACGCCTCAGAACCATTTACCTTGTTGGGAGGAATCCCTGACACCACCGCTGCTGGAGTCATCACCTAGGCAATAAATACACAAGAGATCAGAGCAGAGCATGGCCCCACTCCAGGCCCATACGCTGCCCTAACACAACTACACTATGGGCAATACCTGGCTGGCAGCCGTGCTGCTGAAAGGGGTCTGGGGTTCGAGTGGGTCACACACTGAATCTGAGTCAGCAGTGCGAGGTAGTTGTGAAAAGGGCTAACGTTGTATGTAAGACACGGGAGGTCATTGTCCCGCTCTGCTCGGCACTGATGAGGCCTCAGCTGGAGTACAGGGTCCAGTTCTGGGTGTGACACTTTAGGAAAGTTGTGGACAAATTGGAGAGAGTCCAGAGAAGAGTAACAAAAATGATGAAAGGTTTAGAAAACCTGACCTAGGAGGAAAGGTTAAAAGCACTGGTCATGTTTAGTCTTGAGAAAAGAAGCCTGAGGGGGAACATGATAACAGTCTCCAAATATGTTCAGGGCTGTTATAAAGAGGATGGGGATCAATGGTTCTCAGTGCCCACTGAAGGTAGGACAAGCAGTAATGGGCTTAATCTGCAGCAAGGGAGGATTAGGTTAGATAGCAGGAAAAGCTTTCTAACAATGGGCAAGTGAAGCTCTGGAATAGGCTTCCGAGGGAGATTGTGGATTCCCTGTCACTGGAGGTTTTGAAAACAGATTAGACAAACTCCTATCAGGGATGGTCCAGGTCTACTTGGTCCTGCCTCAATGTAGGGGGCTGGACTTAATGACATCTTGAGGTCCCTTCCAGGCTGACATTTCTCTGATGTCCCCGCCCCCTACCTGTCTGGGTTAGGCCATCTGAGCTGAGATGGGTGAAAATTGGGTGAAAATTGGGTGAAAACTGTGTCAAATTTTGAACAAAGCTCTTTTCTTAGAAATTTTTCGTTTCAGATTTTAATGAATTTCGGCATTTGAATTTTCAGGGGTTTCTTAGGGCTTGTCTACACTGGCACTTTATGGTGCTGCAACTTTCTCACTCAGGAGGGTGATAAAACACCCCGTGAGCGCTGCTGTCTCCCAGTGCTATGCTGTGACTACACGGCCACGTGAAATCGCTGTCACAGCCAGTGCTTTAACATTGCTAGAGAGGACATGCCCTTATTGAATTGTTGTTCTCACTCTGCTGTTCACCCCCCCAATTCATGTGATGCTGAGTTGCTGGGCAGGACTGAGCGAGGATATGGACACACACACACACAAACACTCACACACACTGGCCTTACCAGTGAGGCTGAGGCGCTGGGCAGAGCTGAGCTGGGATCTGGTCACCCGGTTGTCGCTGTCCTTGATCTCGTACCCACAGGTGTAATTCCTGGAGCTGCCCCCGGACACCACATGGTCATAATCGTAGATGGCCTTCTTCTCCAAGCCCCTCTGGGATGAAACCTCCTCCCCGTCCTTGCAGAAGACAATGCGAGTGACCTGGAGCTGGGAGAACACGAAGCACTGGAGCCGCACGGAATCCCCTGGCTGGGCAGACGTCTGGCTCAGGTAGAGGGTGGGGGCAGGGAGAGCACCTGGGAAGGGGAATGGGTCAGAGCTGTCAGTGGGGCATTGGTGGTGCCCAGCCCTGTTGATGGGGCACGACTTAAATGGTGGATGGGTCTGTGCCACATCTCAAATGGAGGCTCTGATTCCAGCCCAGCTGGGCAGACTGGGGGACAATCTGTCTCTGGTGACTCGAAGCTTTAGTCCCTGGGATCATTTGGGTTATGGAAGAGCCTGGAGGCTCCCAGCTTGGTTCCCATTGTCTGGTGCTGTGCACTCTCCTAGAATAAGGGGCCCTGGTGCTGGCACTCCGCTGATCCAGCTGGAGTAGTATGGCCAGGAGAGAGGTGACCCCTCAGCATGGCCGGCCCCTGGCCATTGGGGGCTGTCACTGGGGGAACGGCCAACACCTCAGCCTGCCCCAGCAGCCCATGCAATGAAGGTCACTTGCTGCTCCATGGAGCTCACCATCTGACAGCCAAGGAGCTGTGTCCAGTCCCTAACCCCTCTGACATCTGCTTTAACATCCTCCCTGTCCTTGTGCCCCTCCTGTCTGCAGTTGGTACAGGGGGCACTGGGAGCAATTCCAGGCCCGGGCTAAGGGAAGGTCCTGGAGCAGCTGCAGGGATCAGATCCCCCTTTCCTGCGAATTGCCAGCTCTGAACTTGCAGGAGAATTGCAGCTGTTGCTGGGTAAGTCAATATCTGCCCACCGCCTTCCCCACCCCAATGGTGCCCCCTGCTGCTGCCTTGCTGAGCTGGGCACAGGGTTGCTGGATGTGGCTTCCTGGCCTGGGTCATACGGGAGCTCAGTCTGGGTTATATAATGGTCCCTTTTGTCCATACCCTCTCAAGCACCCCCTGCCCACCCAGGGCTGACTATTAAAGGTGCTGCTGACATTTAAAGACAAGGTGCAGGCTGAGTCCATGTGGGGGATGAGCTCCCGGGGAGAGACCTGTGCCTGGAAAGGGCTGGGAGCTGGTGCCATGGGAAGCTAAATCCCTTGAGATTCTCTGCTTCCCAGGGCCAGTGCCCCGGGGGTGGGACGAGCTGTGGAT
This sequence comes from Mauremys mutica, assembly GCF_020497125.1. Taxonomy (NCBI): domain Eukaryota; kingdom Metazoa; phylum Chordata; order Testudines; family Geoemydidae; genus Mauremys; species Mauremys mutica. Next base: position 16,956,627 of record NC_059086.1, on the reverse strand, counting down.
GTGACTCTCTGACCAGTGTCACATTGGCCTCGGCTCAGAGAAGAGCTGAGAGGTAGCAGGACAGGGAGGAGTCGCCCAAGAGATCTGCACCCTGCTCAGATCCCACACAGCCCCATCTGCCTTCCTGTGCCATTTCCGCTGACACCACAGCGAGCAGGGAGCGCCCAAGGGGCGGTGGCTGGATCCTGTGGAGCGGGAGAGGTCAATGCCATCGGTAGATTGAGGACAGACAGACAGACAGACTTACCGGGAGCAGAGCAGATCTCCTGGCTGCTGGGACTCAGCGCTGGGAACAGAAAGGTGCCGTGTGGTTAGTGCTGGAGATAAAATCTCCCCTTTTCTGAGGTGCCTCTTCAGGGACAAAAACTGCCTTTAATAGGAAAAAAAATCCTGATTTGTGTTTGGTGAAAAAACAAACCAGGCAGGACGTTAGATCTGGGGCATGGCAGGTTCCTCACGCACAAAGACCTTGGCTAAGCTGGGACCGACTTTCTCTTCAGCTCTCTCGAGGGCCAGATCCTCACCTGGTGTAAACCAGCATTGGAGCTAAACTGATTCCAGTGGAGCTAAACTGATTTACACCAACTGGGGATCTGGCCCAGTAGCTCTCACACTCAGTGTTTCCACTGGTTCCCATTTCTCTCACACTGAAGAGGATTTGCCAACAGCCTTGGACAGGGGCTGCTCTTGATTTTGTTTTCTCCCAACCTGCTGCGAATTAGCACAGGATTCCCACATACTCACCGGGCAGCAAGAGGCACAGAAACAGGATCATCAGGGCAGTGGTGGGAGCTGATTGGGATGGAAACAGCCCAGCAGCTTCTGTTACTGATGAGGTCGGGAGGGGACAATCCACAGTCACTCCCTGCTCCCACCTGCTCCTCTGCCCTGTCTGACTTCAGCAGAAGGGAAGCTCCAGTCTTTCTCTCTGCTCCGATCTGCCCCGTCTGATTACCCGTGTTGGATGCTCCAGCCAGCCCCTCTCCCAGCTCCCAGGCCCCTGGGATCTGCAGGGCTCAGGCAGCAGAGATGCTGCAGCCTCTCTCTGACCTGCTCTGACTCCTCCTTGGGTCTGATAATCATCATCGCTCCCCATTTCCTGCCCCGAGCCTCCCCCCTTCCATGCTCCGGCCACAGCATCTCTATTTAGGGCTGCAAAATTGAGAACTGAAGGGGCCTGGTTTGCTTAGTTGAGTCTAAAAATATCACAGAGGAAACACCTCTCATCCCATTTCACTGCCTGGGAACCGAAAGAGCCCCCTGGCTAAAGGCACAGCTGGGTCAGGGTGAAAGGTCTCTGGGTGACTGGGGGCTTGGGATGTTGGATGAGACTGAATCTTTTGCCTCCACCCTGGTCTCCAGTCCCTGGTGAGAAAGACCCAGCTCCCCCATGGGGGAGTTGACCACCTGGGCTTAACAGGAACATAAATGGGGTCTGGCCTTATGCTGGACCCCCTGGACAGGGGTGAATTTCATCCCCAGAGAACACCTACCATGTGTCTGCACTATTCCTGTCCTCCATGTGAGGTCAGAGAGGGGCAGCGGTAAGGAGAGAGCAGGAGCCCGAGCTGAGCTGGGGGCAGAGCTGCACCAACTGGAGCCAGAGAGAACCAGAGAAGCAGCCAAGGGGGTGGATCCATGCTGGGAGGACAGAGCAGCAACCAGGGCCAGAGAGGCCAGAGGAGGCAGAGGAGCAGCAGTGCTGGGGCTGGAGTTGGGGCTGCAGCCGTCCGGTGCCAGGTGCAGTGAGCAGCTAGGGAGAGCGAGGAGGACCCTGGGCAGATGGCCCAGTGCAGCGAGACGCCACCAGTCATGAGACGTTGCAGGCCAGACTTGGGAGGGGAATCACGACCCTGATGCGGGGGCTAACACTGGTAAGAAGGATCTTGCCACCTAGAGTCTGAGGGCGTGTGGCCATAGCCGGAGCAAGTGTCCAACCCGCAGCATCCCTGCAGCATAGCCAGGGCCTGGGCAGGAGCCCCCCAGGAATCCTGGGCCCAGCCTTGTGGGGGTTATGAGGGTTCTGCCACACAGGAGAGTAGAAGGGGAGCCCTCAAGGTCAGGCAGGCCTCTGGGTAAAGGGAGTGGGAGCGAGGATTCAGATCCTTTCGCTAGCCAATTTCACCAGGGTAGTGTATATGCCAGGAAAGTTCCCCACAATAGCGGGACCCTTCCCCAACTTACAGAAAGAAAGTCTTGTGAACAGACGTTCACACCTCTGCGGGAAGCCAAGTGGCAGAGGTCCTCAAGGGAAATCTGTCAGGAGTACATGTCATAAGCAGTGCCCAGAAAACGCCAGTGTGGAAAAGGGTAAATATTTGTGGCAAGTATTTTAAAATGATTGTTTCAAATCTTTTGTGAAAAATATTTTTCCCCATCTCTTGGTCGCAAAATGGTAAAAATGGAGGGAGGGGAAACCAAAACCTGAAAACTTTTTAAAAATTCTCTGAAAAAGTGGGTTATTTAAATGTAAATTTTTATGTTTTCCTTTTAATTTTCCAGTTTTGTTTTTACAACCCCCCCCCAAACAGTTTTAATTTTTCATTTGTAAAAATGGAAACTTTTGAAATAATTAAAATGTTTGACAAAAAACTTGTCATTTTTAGATCACAGCATTGTGGTGGCTCCAGCCCAGAGTGACCCCCGGGGCTGTGGGTCAGGCTGAGCTGCTGGCACCTTGGATGGCAGCCGGGCCCTGCTTGTAGCTCAGACAATGCTGCCCAGAAAGGGCCTGATCCAAAGCCCACTGATGTCATCTCCTGGTGACATGTTCCCAAAGCAGCTGGACTAGGTTTGTGGTGGCTTAGCCTGCCTTTTAAAGGTTTAAAACAAATAAAAGGAAGTTCTTCACGCAGCGCACAGTCAACTTGTGGAATTCCTTACCTGAGGAGGTTGTGAAGGCTAGGACTATAACAATGTTTAAAAGGGGACTGGATAAATTCATGGTGGCTAAGTCCATAAATGGCTATTAGCCAGGATGGGTAAGAATGGTGTCCCTAGCCTCTGTTCGTCAGAGGATGGAGATGGATGGCAGGAGAGAGATCACTTGATCATTGCCTGTTAGGTTCACTCCCTCAGGGGCACCTGGCATTGGCCACTGTCGGTAGACAGATACTGGGCTAGATGGACCTTTGGTCTGACACGGTACGGCCTTTCTTATGTTCTTATGTTCTTATGCCCTGGCCTCCATTACATGCTGCCCATGCTCGAGCCCTAATCAAAACTAACAGCATGAACCAAAGGCTGCTAACCAAAGCAGGCCTGGCCTTGACAGAATAGTAACACACTGGGTATTGGATAACCAAGTAATCACACCCCTGACCTGAGAGGATGGCACAGAGACACACAGAGTTCTCAAGTAACACCATAAATACAGACTTAAGAGATGGTTCAGGAACACACCGACTGCTCCTAAGGATAAAGAGGGGATGACAAGATAATGGATAAGGATGTGTGTTCGAACTAGCAGGAACAGGTATAAGGGTGGTGATAAGGGTAGTAACTGAGAAGATCTAAAGTGGAATACGTGACTTCTTTATATCGGTGCATAATAGGAGAATTCCTAGATGAGGCATCTTTGTACTAGTCTAGACACAGCACTCTGATGTGCTGATTGAACATAAGAATGGCCATACCGGGTCAGACCAAAGGTGCATCCAGCCCAGTATCCTGTCTGCCAACAGTGGCCAATGCCAGGTGCCCAGAGGGAGTGACCCTAACAGGTAATAATCAAGTGATCTCTCTCCTGCCATCCATTTCCACCCTCTGACAAACAGAGGCTAGGGACACCATTCCTTACACATCCTGGCTAATAGCCATTTATGGACTTAATCTCCATGAATTTATCCAGTTCTCTTTTAAACCTTGTTATAATCCTAGCCTTCACAACCTCCTCAGGCAAGGAGTTCCACAGGTTGACTGTGCACTATGTGAAGAACTTCCTTTTATTGTTTTTTTAAACCTGTGGGCCATTAATTTCATTTAGTGGTGCCTACTTCTTATATTATGAGAACAAGTAAATAACTTTTCCTTATTCACTTTCTCCATACCACTCATGATTTTATATACCTCTATCATATCCCGCCATAGTCTCCTCTTTTCTAAACTGAAAAGTCCTAGCCTCTTTAATCTCTCCTCATATGGGACCCATACCAAACCCCTAATCATTTTAGTTGCCCTTCTCTGAACCTTTTCTAATGCCAGTATATCTTTTTTGAGATGAGGAGACCACATCTGTGTGCAGTATTCAAGATGTGGGTGTACCATGGATTTATATAAGGACAATAAGATATTCTCCATCTTATTCTTTACACTTTTTTTAATGATTCCTAACATCCTGTTTGCTTTTTTGACTGCCTCTGCACTCTGCGTGGATGGCTTCAGAGAACTATCCACGGTGACGCCAAGATCTCTTTCCTGATTAGTTGTAGCTAAATTAACCCCCATCATACTGTATGTATAGTTGGGGTTATTTTTTCCAATATGCATTACTTTATGTTTATCCACATTAAATTTCATTTGCCATTTTGTTGCCCAATCACTTAGTTTTGTGAGATCTTTTTGAAGTTCTTCACATTCTGCTTTAGTCTTAACTATCTTGAGCAGTTTAGTATCATCTGCAAACTTTGCCACCTCACTGTTTACCTCTTTCTCCAGATCACTTATGAATAAGTTTAATAGGATTGGTCTTAGGACTGACACTTGGGAAACACCACTAGTTACCCCTCTCCGTTCTGAAAATTTACCATTTATTCCAAACCTTTGTTCCCTGTTTTTTAACCAGTTCTCAATCCATGAAAGGATCTTCCCTCTTATCCCATGATAACTTAATTTACGTAAGAGCCTTTAGTGGGGGACCTTGTCAAAAGCTTTCTGGAAATCTAAATACACTATGTCCACTGGATCCCCCTTGTCAACTTGTTAACCCTTTCAAAAAACTCTAATAAATAAGTAAGGCACAATTTCCCTTTAGAAAAACCATGTTGACTTTTGCCCAACAAGTTATCTTCTTCTACGTGTCTGATAATTCTATTCCTTACTATTGTTTCAACTAATTTGCCCGATACTGACGTTAGACTTACTGGTCTGTTATTGCCAGAATCACCTCTAGAGCCCTTTTTAAATATTGGTGTTACATTAGCTATCTTCCAGTCACTGGGTACAGAAGCTGATTTAAAGGACAGGTTACAAACCATAGTTAATAGTTCCGCAATTTCACATTTGAGTTCTCTCAGAACTCTTGGGTGAATGCCATCTGGTCCCGGTGACTTGTTACTGTTAAGTTTATCAATTAATTCCAAAACATCCTCTAATGACACTTCAATCTGTGACAATTCCTCAAATTTGTCACCTACATAGGACGGCTCAGGTTTGGGAATCTCCCTAACATCCTCAGCCGTGAAGACTGAAGCAAAGAATTCATTTAGTTTCTCCGCAATGACTTTATCATGTTTAAGTGCTCCTTTTGTATCTCGATCATCCAGGGCCCCCACTAGTTGTTTAGCAGGCTTCCTGCTTCCAATATACTTTAAAAAAACATTTTGTTATTACCTTTTGAGTTTTTGGCTAGCCGTTCTTCAAACTCCTTTTTGGCTTTTCTTATTACATTTTTACACTTAATTTGGCAGTGTTATGCTCCTTTCTATTTACCTCACTAGGATTTGACTTCTACTTTTTAAAGGAAGTCTTTTTTAAAGGAAGTCTGCTTCTTTTAGCTTCTCTGGTACCTTGTCACAGGCATACATGTGTTAGTGTATCTGTAGTTCCTATGGGGCTCTATGACCATGCTTTGTTGACAGTAAACCTGGCTGAGCCTCTTCGCCACAGAACCGAGCCTGTGGTTTTTATTTTGAGTAACATCGAAGACTGCTGAGTCAACATACTGCACCATCTGCTAGTGCAGCTGATGTTGGAGCTCTGAGAACAGCAACATTAGCAGCATTACCAGTGCTGCAGCACCAACAGCACTTAATAAAATGAACAACATGTCAGCTTGGAAGGGACCTCAAGATGTCATCAAGTCCAGCTCCCTGCACTGAAGCAGGATCAAGTGAACCTAGACCATCACTGGCAGTGGGTTTGTCCGACCTGTTCTTAAGAACCTCTGACAATGAGGATTCCACAACCTGCCTTGGCAGCCTATTGCAGAGCTTAACTTCCCTTATCTTTAGTAAGTTTTTTTTTACTTGCTACCTGAAACCTCAGTTGCAGCAGATTAAGCCCATTACTTCTTGTCCAACCTGCAGTGGGCACTGAGAGAAATTGATCACTGTTTTCTTTATGTATTTGGAGACTAGTATCATGTCTCCCTGTAGTCTTCTTTTCTCAAGTCTAAACATACCCAGTGTTTTTAACCTTTCTTCCTAGGTCAGGTTCTCTAAACCTTTGATCATTTTTTTTTCTCCTCTGGATTCTCTCTAATTTGTCCACATCTTTCCTAAACTGTGATACCCAGAACTGGATAAAGTCCTCTAACTCACCCCTCACCAGTTTCCAGAATTGGAGAATGACCTCCTGTATCTCACATACGACACTCCTGTTAATACTTCTCAGAATGACACTAGCCTTTTTTTGTGACCGCATCACATTGTTGATTCACATTCAGTTTGTGATCCACTGTGATGCTCTTGATACCCTTTGAACCCAGGCATGCAGCGCACAATAAATTGGCAATCCAGCACCTTAAGAATCCAGCACTCATTCACTTTATCAGCCAAAAGGCCCCTTCCTCACCAGCTTCCCCTTGGTTAGCCAAGGCCTGGCACCCAAGCCAGGGTAGAGCAGACATAGCAGGGGAGGCCTGCAAGCAGACCAGTGGTGTAGAGGCTTCATGCTTGAGTCTCATTATTGTATGCAAGGTTTAAGTCCTATCTGGTGTCAGAAGTGCTGGTTCAGCCAATGTGTGGGGAGCTTTTACTCTTCTTTTGGTGACAGTACAGCTTAGCTGGGTGAAGAGATGCAGAAGACCAAGTAGTGGCCTCAACAAAAAGAAGAAGTGACGGCCCACAACCAGTGGGGACAGCAGCGCACAATAGATTAGGGCCTTAACCACTCAGCCATCTTGCATGATGTGGCTATGGGCTTGGTATGCCTGCAGGCCAGCTTATGTTTCCTTCTCTACATTCCCTTGTGCACATGGTCCCATTTGATGAAATTACAGCTCATGTGAAAAACACCCCACTGGGTAAAGAGGTGTCTGAGGAGTTGTTAGGGTTTCCTCCCCTCTCTGAACTCTGGGGTACAGATGTGGGGACCCACATGAAAGACCCCCTAAGCTTATTTCTACCAGTTTAGGTTAAACACTTCCCCAAGGCACAAATTCTTCCTTGTCCTTGCACGGTATGCTGCCACCACCAAGTGATTAGACAAAGATTCAGGAAAAGGACCACCTGAAGTTCCTGTTTCCCCAAAATATCCCCCAAGCCCCTCACCCCCTTTCCTGGGGAGGTTTGAGAATAAGCTACCAACCAAATAGATAAACAAGGTGAGCACAGACCAGACCCTTGGGTTTTTAGGACACTAAAAACCAATCAGGTTCTTAAAATCAGAACTTTATTATAAAGAAAAAAGTAAAAGAAGCACCTCGTAAAATCAGGATGGAAGGTAATTTTACAGGGTAATAAGATTTAAAACACAGAGGATTCCGCTCTGGGCAAAACTTTAAAGTTATAAATCACAAGAATAAACCTCCCTCTTAGCACAGGGAAAATTCAAAAGCCAAAACAAAAGATAATCTAACGCATTTCCTTGCTTTACTTATAATGTTTGTAATCTTAGATGCTTATTTCAAGTAGGGTTTTAGGAGAGTTTTTTTTCCTGCCTGGTCCCTCTCTCTGTTCCGAGAGAACACACAAAGAGAGCACAAACAAAACCTCCCCCCACAGATTTAAAAGTATCTTCTTCCCTTATTGGTTCTTTTGTTCAGGTGCCAGTCAGGTTATTTGAGCTTTTTAACCCCTTACAAGTAAAGGAGGGATTGTATGCTACCCTTAGCTGTATGTTTATGACAGGAGTTAAGGCTGAGTCTTTGTATTTGTCATCAGTGGGTTTGAATCCCACCTATGCTGATAGCCAGCCTTTCCTTTGGGAGTGGTGACCACTGTTTCTTTCCTCTTCAGTCCCTCGCTACCCAAGCATGTCTTACCATAAATAACATTGTTCTCTGCAGTGTTGTAGTATCCATGTAGGTCCCAGGATAGCAGAGCCGTGTAGCTGGAAAGCATCTCTCTCACAAGCGGAAGTTGGTGCAATAGAAGGTTTTACCTCACCTGCCTTGTTTGGCTAATAATGAACCAGACAAACCCAAGAAACTGGGAGCCCGTCTCTTCCCCACGCTTGCTCGGGCATCTGGCCGTGGCTGAGCAATGCCAGTGTAACCCCCGTGTTTACAATTCAGGGAGCGGTGACATCACTAGGGGAGCAAACTGTCAGGGACTACGTGGGCCATAAGAACGTAAGAATGGCACTACTGGGTCAGACCAAAGGTCCATCTAGCCCATTATCCTGTCTTCTGGCAGTGGCCAGTGCCAGGTGCCCCATGGGGAATTAACAGAACAGGAAATCATCAAGTGACCCATTCCCTGTTGCTCATTCCCAGCTTCTGGCAAACAGAGACTAGAGACACCATTCCTGCCCATCCTTACTAATAGCCATTGATAGACCTATCCTCCAAGAATTTACCTAGTTCTTTTTTTAACCTTGTTATGGTCTTGGCCTACACAACCTCCTCAGGCAAGGAGTTCCACATGTTGACTGTGAGTTGTGTGATGAAATACTTTCTTCTATTTGTTTTAAACCTGCTGCCTATTAATTTCATTTGGTGACCCCTAGTTCTTGTGTTATGAAAAGTAGTAAACAACACTTTCTTTTTATTTATTATTAGCTGGTGTTTAGGGATCAAACACACACTTCTGAAGCTGGCCTGAACAATGTATTAAAAACTTTTGCCCAGCTAAAACTGATCAGGTTAAATTTGTGAATAGTTTTGCACTGGCCAAAACTGCATTTTTCGGCAAGTAAACTATTCATTCAGAAATTTTCACCCAGCTCTATTTGTGAGAAAACAAACTGGTTTGTTGTTCTGAGATTGTTTGTGAGTGCCAGGATTACACACAAAGGGTTTGCTGGAAGGTTTGTGACTGCTGGGATTGCATTTTGATTTAGTTTTGTAGGTGCATCCATGAGCACTGGGACACTTTCCATGTGGGATTGTTATTGTAGGGTTTTCTACATAACTACTGAGGCTACTCATATATTGGGGCTGCATGCATACTGGTTTGTTATCATAGGGTCTTCGTATGAGCTGTGAGGCCACTCCTGCTGGTTTGTTTTTGTAGTGTTGTGTGTGAGTGCAAGGCTGTGATCACACTGGATTATTGCTCGTGAGTGCTCAGGCTGGGGTCACAATGGATTGTTATTGTAGGGTTACTCTTGACTAGGGTGAGCATATTTCCCTATGCCGAATACGGGACACCTGGTAAAATTGCTCATATTCAAGTGAGTTCAATAGCAATCAACCAATCAGAATTATGCAGTACAAACGTTCAAAATAACATTAAGTTGACTGAGCACCTGTTAAAAAGAAATACTGCATTTTAATAACATTAATAATAGGTAAAAATTATAAGTATATACACCTCTACCCCAATATAACGTGACCCAATATAACATGAATTCAGATATAACGCGGTAAAGCAGTGCTCTGGAGGGGGGTACGGCTGTGCGCTCTGGCGGATCAAAGCAAGTTCGATATAACGTGGTTTCACCTATAACGCGGTAAGATTTTTTGGCTCCCAAGGACACCGTTATATCGGGGTAGAGGTGTACTTACAATTAAGTGGTTACTGCTCTAACTTTTATTTGGGGGGCGGGTAGGGGCTTGCAGGGCTCAAGCCAACTCCACATGGCAGAATCTAGAGAGGCAATGCCACCTCCACCCCCTGATTCACCTCAGCAGGCCACCCAGCTGGACTTGGTTGATGGGGGGAGGAGGAGGGGGAGGAGGGGCGCAACCAAAAATTATAACTCAGAGATGGAGGGTCAGCTGAAAAAGTTTGAAAATAGCTCAGGGTGCAGGGAGGGGGTAGCTAGGGGCTGTGTGCCAGGAGAGCTCCCCTGCTGTCCTTGTTCCCTCTGGGCTTTGCCAGCATTAAGCCGGGTCCCCCACCCCTGCAGCTCTAACCAGCTGTGTAAGCAAAGTGGGTTGGGAGCTGAGGAGCAGCTGCAACCCCCTGCACCAGCAGCAGAGGAGAGGACACCAGGGCTGCCCCATGGCACCAGCCAGAGGAGCAGCTGCCCTGAACACACAGCCTGGATCCAGCTTCCTGCCTCCGACTTCACCTGGGGGAGAGAAGGAGCTGTGGGGGGTGTGGAGCTGCCCCCTGGCCTGCCCTCAACTTGCACTGCAGTTGGGGGGACAACACCCTCGGTACCCACCCAACTTCTCCCACAAGGGGAACACTGGAGATCCAGGATTCAGCCCTGGCTCTCGGCTTCAATCCCACCACTCATGGCTTGGGGGTGGGGCGGGAGGCAGGGATCGCGGTTTTAGCCCCACAGCTCCTGCCTTCAGCTCTGGGATCCAGGCTTCAATGAGGGGGAGGGGCTGCCGGGGCTTCAGCGGGGTGAAGGCGGCACTGGCGATGGGGATTCAGCCCAGGTGAGGAGAAGGGGCACCAGGTCTTCAGCCCCGTGACTCCTGCCTTCAGGCCCGAGGCAGGCACCAGGGATGGAGGCTTCAGCCTGGGAAGGGGAGTGCCTGGGTTTCAGAAACCCTTCTTTCGGGTTCACACTGGGAGGGGTGATACACACCCCTCCCCCCTTCCCCCCCTCCCCCCATCCTTATCTCTCTATCATAGAGGGATGCCTCTCCTGCCAGGGGTCATGTGTGTTGTAGAAGCAGCAGTGATCTGTATGCTCTGTATGACTACGTATAATCTGTATATTCAAAAGGTCTGTTACACCCCCTCTCCCCTTTTGTCTCCTCTCCCTCTCTGAATACCTGTGAAGTGGCTTTCCCCCTCCCCCTCCCTCCTTGAATGCTTGTGGGATGAATGGGCTGCTTGAACAGCTGGAAGATCAGAAGAGCTCCCAGAGAGACAAGGTGTCTGGGACTCTAATTAGGCAGCACTCACACATCCAGTGCATGGATGCTGTTGTGTATTTATTAGATATTAGAATGGATATTGTCCACATATCCATTCAAGTGACACACTACAAGAAGGATGTGGATAAATTGGAGAGAGTCCAGCGGAGGGCAACAAAAATGATTAGGGGGCTGGAGCACATGACTTATGAGGAGAGGCTGAGGGAACTGGGATTGTTTAGTCTGCAGAAGAGAAGAATGAGGGGGGATTTGATAGCTGCTTTCAACTACCTGAAAGGGGGTTCCAAAGAGGATGGATCTAGACTGTTCTCAGTGGTAGAAGATGACAGAACAAGGAGTAATGGTCTCAAGTTGCAGAGGGGGAGGTTTAGGTTGGATATTAGGAAAAACTTTTTCACTAGTAGGGTGGTGAAGCACTGGAATGGGTTACCTAGGGAGGTAGTGGAATCTCCTTCCTTAGAGGTTTTTAAGGTCAGGCTTGACAAAGCCCTGGCTGGGATGATTTAGTTGGGTTTGGTCCTGCTTTGAGCAGGGGGTTGGACTAGATGACCTCCTGAGGTCCCTTCCAACCCTGAGATTCTATGATTCTATGACACCATCACAGGACCTAATCACATCAGACACACCATCAGGGGCTCGTACACCTGCACATCTACCAACGTGATATATGCCATCATGTGCCAGCAATGCCCCTCTGCCATGTACATTGGCCAAACCGGACAGTCTCTACGCAAAAGAATAAATGGACACAAATCTGACATCAGGAATCATAACATTCAAAAACCAGTGGGAGAACACTTCAACCTTCCTAACCACTCAGTGACAGACTTGAAGGTGGCAATTTTGCAACAAAAAAACTTCAAAAACAGACTCCAAAGAGAGACTGCTGAACTTGAATTAATATGCAAACTAGATACCATTAACTGTGGTCTAAATAAAGACTGGGAATGGTTGGGTCATTACACCAATTGAATCTATTTCCCTATGTTAAGTTCTCCTCACACCTTCTATGGGCCATCTTAATTATCACTTCAAAAAGTTTTTTTTCCTCCTGCTAACGATAGCTCATCTCAATTGATTAGACTCTGCCTGTTGGTATGCATACTTCCACCTTTTCATGTTCTCTGTATGTATAAATATCTCCTGTCTGTGTGTTCCATTCTATGCATCCGAAGAAGTGAGCTTTAGCTCACGAAAGCTCATGCTACAATAAATTTGTTAGTCTTTAAGGTGCCACAAGTACTCCTGTTTTTTTTTTTGCGGATACAGAATAACACGGCTGCTACTCTGAAACCTGTTGTGTATTTGTTTGTCATGGTTTTTGTTGCTATGGCAACTGAGTTAGATTATTAGGGGATAGCCCAGTCTGGTTCGGCAGGTTGGGTGAGCTCTGTGTCTGTAAATAAAATGGTAGTTTTGTTAGCTGTCTGCTGTCTGGCCTCAAGTGATTTCTTCCTAAACCGGCTGCCCCCAAGGATATAACAAGTGGCGACGATGGATGGGATTCCGGTGCTACTCCAGTAACAGAAGGAAGTAGAAGTCAAGGTAAAGAACAAACAAACAAACAACCTGCTTGTTTGCACTGACTGTGAAAGTGAAGCTAAAAATCATGGCTACTCTGACCAGGTCACTGGAACCTTTTGATGAGAATATAGAGCAGTGGCATGTGTATACTGAGCGTTTTGAGCTTTTTGTTATTGCAAATGACATTACAGAAGCGAAGAAGGTGCCAATATTCTTAAGTGTTGTAGGGGCTAAAACCTACTCCCTCCTACGCAGCTTACTACACCCTGTTAAACCTGAGACTAAATCTTAAAGTGACATTGTGGAAATCCTGGGGTCCCATTTTTCCCCAAAACCACTGGTAATTGCTGAAAGATATAGGTTCCACAAAAGAGACCAAAAGGAAGATGAAACATTTGTACAATTTGTAGCAATTTAAAAAAAGCTAGCAGAACACTGTGAATTTAGAGATCTTAAATGATGCCCTGCGTGACAGGTTAGTGTGTGGCCTCTACAGTGAAGCTATATGGAAGCGCCTACTGATAGAGGCTGAGCTTACATTACAGAAGGCTGTTGATACTGCTGTCTCCATGGAACTGGCTACAAGGGAGGCGCAATACATCGGTGCATCCCCTCGCATGCAAAAAGTGTCACAAGAACCAACCCACAAAACTGTGCAGAGTCAAGAATGTTACCGCTGTGGTAAGCTGGGTCACCAGGCATCAGAATGCTGTTGTAAGGACCTGGTGTGTCGACACCGTGGCAAAAAGGGACACATTGAGTGTGCCTGTAAACAAAAGAAAAAGAGGCCTGTGGTCTGGCCGACAAAAAGAGGAACCCTGCATACCCTAGAGCAGACCCAGGATGATCAAGGTGACACCTCATCACAAGAGGAAGTGCCATTGCATGTTTTGTCTTTGACAGTGGGCTCACATGAATAATGGGTAAGCATGGAACTGGACACCAGTGCAGCCGTCTCACTGGTCTCTGAGACTGTGTTTAAAGAAAAGCTACAACATCTTCCGCTTAAGGCAACAAAAACTGTTCTGAAGACGTATACGGGAGAAGCTGTGCCTATGTTGGGCACTATTGATGTTAAGGTGGAGCTCAGTGGACAGGCTGCTAAATTGCCACTGTTTGTGATGAGAGGTAACTACCCAGCCTTAATGGGTAGGTCTTGGCTTGGGAAGATTCAACTGAACTGTGCAGAAGTGCACCGGATGACTAAAGAAGAAACCAGTCTAACCCTTATACTAAAGGAATCACTGTGACATTGAACATTAAACCTGACAGTCCACCAAAATATCTGAAAGCCCGAACTGTGCCATATGCCATCAGGCCAAAAGTTGAAGCAGACCTGGAGCGCCTGGTCACCAATGGAGTTCTAATACCAGTTACCCATAACTCATGGGCCACTCCTATCGTTCCAATAGTGAAGAAAAATGGCTCTCTCTGGATTTGCGGTGATTTTAAAGTCACTGTCAACCCAGTGTTGTGTGCAGAGCAATACCCGCTTCCCTGCATCGATGACCTCTTCGCAGGCCTGTCTGGGGGACAAAAGTTCAGTAAGATTGATCTGAGTCAAGCATATTTATAGATGCACGTCGATGAAAAGTCCCAAGAGCTGTTGACTATTGTGACTCATAAGGGGCTTTATTGATACTGTCGCCTACCCTTCGGAATAACGTCTGCTCCCGCCCTGTTCCAGAAGGCTATGGACCAGATCTTGTGTGGCTTGTCAGGAGTTCAGTGCTATCTGGATGATATCCTGGTCACGGGAAGAAATGAAGAGGATCACTTAAAGAATTTAGAGGCTACCCTATAAAGACTGGAAGAGTATGGCCTACGAGTTCGCAAAGACAAGTGTGAATTCTTCAAGCCCTCTGTTGAATATTTGGGACACATCATTGATTCTGCAGGTCTTCATAAGGCCCCTGCAAAAGTTAAAGCTATTATGGAGGCTCCCCCACCTCGAAATGTAAGCCAGCTGTGCTCGTTTCTAGGACTACTGAACTATTATGGAAAGTTCATCTCACAGTTAGCCACACTGCTAAAACCACTTCATGAGCTCCTTGGGCAGAAGAAGGCCTGGAAGTGGACTGAAGGCTATGATGTTGCATTTAACAAAGCTAAGGATGCATTGCTAAATTCTGAAGTTCTAACGTACTTTGATCCATCCTTACCCCTGCAATTGGCCTGCGATGCCTCCCCTTATGGAGCGGGAGCAGTCGTGTCACATATTATGCCTTCGGGAGAAGAGAGACCTATTGCTTTTGCTTCACGTATTCTAAGCAAAGCAGAAACTAACTGCGCCCAAATTGAATGTGAGGCATTAGGAATTGTTTTTGGAATTCGGAAGTTTCATCAGTACCTGTTTGCGCAAAAGTTTACTCTTCTCACAGACCATCGACCTCTGACGTCAATTTTTGGACCCTACACAGGCATTCCCCCATTAGCTGCTAGTCGTATGCAACGTTGGGCATTATTACTTTCAGCACACACGTATGAAATCAAATATCGGAAATTCACTCTGCACGGCAATGCAGATGGCCTCTCAAGGTTGCCTTTGCCGGTCAAACATCAAGATAGTGCCCAAAAGGAAATCTTCTACTTTGAACAGGTAGAGAATTCACCCATCACTGCTACTCAGATAAAGAAGGCAACTCGCGTTGACCCAGTATTGTCCCAAGTTATGGACCTGGTGATGCATGGAAAATCTCGACAAACCTCTCCGGTCTCACCCAACCTTGTTACCTACATGTCCAGGAGGACGGAGTTATCGGTCCAATCTGGTTGTTTGTTATGGGGGAGACGTGTCGTTATTCCACCACCACTGAGATCACAGATGTTAGAACAGCTCCATTCCGGTCACTGTGGAATAGTGCGCATGAAGGAAATTGCACGAAGCTATTTTTGGTGGCCTGGATTGGACAGTGCTATTTAAGAGAAGGCAAAAGCTTGTATGTCATGTCAGGGTGTGAGGAATGCACCCCAGTGGGTACCCCTACACCCATGGGACTGGCCTGAAAACCCATGGCAACGTATTCACATTGACTTTGTTGGCCCCCTTGAAGGAAGCATGTTCTTGGTGGCAGTAGATACCCATTCTTAAGGCCAAAAGTCTCTATAATGCAGTCCACTACTGCAGAGAGTACTATCCAAAAACTATGAGGACTCTTTAGTCATTTTGTTCTGCCAGAACAACTTGTGAGCGACAATGGACCGCAGTTCATCTCTCAGGAGTTTCAAAATTTTATGAAGGCAAATGGGATACACCACATCACGTCAGCACCATATCATCCATCCACCAATGGATTACGTGAAAGATTTGTGCAGACAATGAAACACGCTTTGAAATCAGCAAGGGGACAACACTCCATTCAAAAGCGTCTGGATACCTTCTTACTTTCCTACAGAAACACACCTCATACTACGACCCAGGCATCCCCGGCCTTTCTAATGATGGGACGACCGCTGCGCACTTGCTTTGATCTGCTGAAACCTTCTGAACCCCAACAAATTGTGCAACATCAGCAGCAATATCAAGTCATCAGGCAGGCACCCAGAGCAAAAGACCGAACCTTTAGCCCGGGACAGCCAGTTTTGGCTCGGAATTATACTTCCAGAGCTAAATGGGTCCCAGCTACAATCATCACTCAAACAGGACCTGTTTCCTACACAGTCCAGACAGCAGAGAATCGTACCTGGCGGCCACATGTAGATCAGCTGTTGCCAGGTCATGCCAGTCCTCAGAGCACATCTGCAGTTGAGTGGTCTGACTTCACCTCTTCTGGTGACACACCGAATAATGAATCACCTGTTCCTGACTGTTCTCCTCCATTACTGCCGGTGGCTGAGATACCCTTTTGCCCAGCACGAGCTGATACCACCTCCTCACCTGTTCATGCTGCGGACCCTGAGCCCATGGTACTTTCGGGTGCAACACCACCAGAAGTTCGCTGTAATCCGCCTAGAGACAGAAGGCTTCCTCATCGGCTGGATCTTTAACTAGGGTGAACCCAGGGCTTATCCAGGAATGGAGGCAGTCTACCCTCCTTCTCTAGTCTAGTGTGTGTTTTATTTAAGGGATGTTCTTATTGGGGGGGGAGGAATATGTTGTGTATTTTGTTGTCATAGTTTTTGTTCCTATGGCAACTGAGTTAGATTATTAGGGGATAGCTCGGCCAGCTTCGGCCGGTTGAGTGAGCTCTGTGCCTGTAAATAAAATGGTAGTTTTGTTAGCTGTCTGCTCTCTGGCCTCAAGTGATTTCTTCCTAAACCGGCTGCCCCCAAGGATATAACATAATGGGAATTCTAAGAGTACCAATTTAGGTCAATGCATGGCATATAAATAGTACTTAGAAATGTGCCAGTCTGAAGCTGCTCAATTTTAATTTGATGACAAAAAATGTGGCATGACAAAAAGGACTCAAAATATGAGAGAGAGAGAGAGAGAGAGAGAGAGGACTACGGCCATAACCAGGTCAGGGTGAGCTGTGGGGGCAGAAAAATGATGTGGGAACAGAGGTGACATGTAAAGCCCCATGCATCAGGGGTTGATCCAGCTAGCCCCCCACAGCCGAGCTAGAGAAGGGTGCATCACCTTCATCCTCTGACTCACTTCAGGAGGCCACCCAACCTGTCTGGATTGGGAACACAACCAAAAAATCTTGAGGGGAGGCATGCTTCACTGTGATATTACCTAATTAATGAATTACACCTCTACCCTGATATAATGTGACCTGATATAACACAAATTTGGATATAACGCAGTAAAGCAGCGCTCTTGGAGGGGGAGGGGGCTGCACACTCTGGTGGAACAAAGCAAGTTCGATATAGTGCAATTTCATGTATAACGCGGTAATATGTTTTGGCTCCTGAGGACAGCCTTATATCAGGATAGAGGTGCAGTATGAAGTATATGAATGAAAAACCCTGCTACAAACAAAAACAAAAACTGATAATATCAAATTATAGATGAACTTTTTCTTTAGTATTACATTTAAATAAGAAGCAAGTTGTGGAACCAGACTCGTTAAGACAATTTGACTAAAATTAAATAACATTTAAGGTATTGAATTAAAACAAAAGTTGTTAGTTCCCCCCCCCCTTTTTTTTATAACAGGGCCTTGTGCTCCTCTGTTGGAAAGTTAACAATAGCACTAACCTGCTGCAAAATTCAGAGTTGGAAGAAAACAGCTTGCTTTTTGCTCCTGGAGGTCACAACCCATGCAGGTCACATATATTTTTTGTAAAGCAGCTGCCCTGACCACTGGTTTTCAATGGAGTTTTTGAGTCCAGCTACAGGGATCCTATTGAGCATGCTCAAAACTGCTACACCCAGTTTCAAAATGTCTGGATGCGCAATGCTAATTGTGCATCTGCCTAGCAATAATGCCCCAGACACAACTTATTCCTCTCCTCGCTTCTCTCTAGATCGTTTACAGAGATATCTCCCTATTTGGCACGTGGATTACACCCAGGGTATGTCTACACTACAAGATTATTCTGATTTTACAGAAACCAGTTTTTGGAAACAGATTGTATAAAGTCAAGTGCATGTGGCCACACTAAGCACATTAATTCGGAGATGTGTGTCCATGTACCGAGGCTAGCGTCGATTTCCGGAGCGTTGCACTGTGCGTAGCTATCGCATAGTTCCCGCAGTCTCCCCTGCTCATTGGAATTCTGGGTGGAGATCACAATGCATGATGGGGCAAAAACAGTGTCGCGAGTGATTCTGGGTAAATGTTGTCACTCAATCCTCCCTCCGTGAAAGCAATGGCAGACAATCATTTCGTGCCCTTTTCCCTGGATTGCCCTGGCAGACGCCATAGCATGGCAACCATGGAGCCCGTTTAGCCTTTTTTCACTGTCACCTTATGTCTACTGGATGCTACTGACAGACGCGGTACTGCAGTGCTACACAGCAGCATCCCTTTGCTTTTGACTGGAATGTGCGGTCAAAAAGGGGACCTGGAAATGTCCCATCAGCACTAAAAGTCCGGTTACCAGAGTAACTGTGATCGGCTGCCCTGCTGAGAGGGCAGGAAGACCAGCAGCTACTCAGCTGTTGATGGAGAGCCTCAGCTGCATGGGCAGCCAGTAACTCAGCTTTTGGGGGAGGCTAGACCCCGGTCCTTCACCTTATGCCCGAAGCCTTGCCCCTCCCGCTCCCATTCTGCCCCCCATCTCTCCCCTCCCCCACAGGAGCCCAGAGCACCCCCACCATGGCCCCCAGCACCAGGCAGCCAGGTGGAGATACCCCATCCCTTGGTGTGCCGGGTGGCCAGCCCTGGAGTGCCAAGCGGCAGCGCCCCCAGCTCCAGTGCACCAGGCGATGTGATCCAAGCGCTGGGCAGGCACCATGGCCACAGCCCCAGCAGCCCCGAGTCCCTGCAGAAGGCAGGCAGGCCAGCCCCACCCGGCCTGGCCCAGCCAGGGCAGAGCGCTGGGAACTGTAGGAGGGGCCTGGCCTTGGGGTGGAGCGTGGGTGGGGCGTGCCAGGCTGTTTGGGGAAGCACAGCCTCTCCTTGCTTATGATGACTGCTGCCCATGCTCAGTGGCAGCTCCCAGGGGCATTCTGCAGCCTGGGGTTGCAGCTCCACTTAAGTAGGGGATCGGCCCAGGGCTGGGGAAGGGGAGTGCCCACAGGTTTGCACTGGTCGTGTGAGCAGAGCGGGCGAGAGGAGGGCAAGCTCTGAGCACACCAAAGTGGCTGCAGAAGGAAGGGGGCAACCCACTATCTGTGGGCCATGGATGTTGGGAGAGGGGCTGTTTGAAGAGCAGTTTATGGTCCTGCTCCATTCGCCTCCCCTCAGCTACCAGAGAGGCCTGGGCTCGGTGCACCACACAGGGCTGCTTCCCCTGAAGGGGTGTGCTGGGCAAGGCAGCCAGTCCGAGTCCACACATGGCATGGCGTTTTGTTGAAATGCATATGTTTCTAGTCCTCCTGGTTGTGAAGAACACCTGGAAAACCTGACTTCCAAAACATCAAACACAAGAAGTCAAATAAAAGCAAACAAAATGCATAATTTAACTCAACAATTCATGATTTTTTTTTAATCTTGGGATTTTGGTGGTGGGGAGCTCATGATTTTTGGATACTTTGGGTTAGCAGTGGAATTGCTAAACAGAGCTGAGAGGACTTTGGAGCTGAGCTGTCGATATAAAGAGTCAGGGGGTAGGAATACAGAGTTTGGGTATTTTTCCCAATTTTATTCAGAAGAAACTTTTTTTTAAAAAAATGGAAAACAAGTAGCATTTGTCTTAGGAATATTCCAGTGTCCTACAGCACTTCGGGTCACTGTGCATGGTCTAGCTGTGACCCTAGAGAAGGTTTCCCATTTTCTTACTGCATGGTCCCTACAGTTGCAACTGGAGCATTAATGACACCTGCCCCGCTGCAGAGTGATTGCTGCAGATGACAGTGTCTCTTCTCCCTGGGACGGTGGATGCTTTAAGATAAAACACAGTAATGTTACTTTTCTGCTAAGCCATCTTAAAACCAGAGAAATGAAGCCAGAAAATGTCCATCTGACAGCACTGCTGTACGTACATCAAGAGCAGTTTTAATGGGCATCTGGGCAGGGAAACACCATCGGCCTCACTTCCTATATTAACCTATCTGAGGCATGCAGTTCAGATTCCTTGTCTCCAGCCTTGGTCTGGTTCTTTTTTGGCTCCCCAGTTAGAAAGAGAGAGCTTTTGGGTAGAGTGCTGGCTGGAAAGAGACTTGGAGCTGGGATCAAAGAAAGTGCCTCCTGTTGCGTTCAGGGAAACACGACTTTGTAGATGTTATGTAAATAAATGGGGTTATATCTATGAACATACCTGTCTCTGTCCTCACTTTCACCTCTCAATTTTACTATGCACAAGACCTAACTTATTGGCTAACTGCTTGGGTCAAAGGAGAACCAATATGTATAATATTGAGAGGGTTAAAACAGCTTCGGAATTCAAGAGTCTCAAAAATCTTTGTAAGTAGTGCCCTGTCCTAGAGTTAATTACTAAAAGTTCTAAGGGATAAATCAGCATTTGTTAGCATAGAATCATAGAAGACTAGGGTTGGAAGAGACCTCAGGAGGTCATCCAGTCCAATCACCTGCTCAAAGTAGGACCAATCCCCAACTAAATCATCCCAGCCAGGGTTTTGTCAAACTGGGCCTTAAAAACCTCAAAGGCTGGAGATTCCACCATCTCCCTAGGAAACTCATTCCAGTGCTTCACCATCCTCCTAGTGGAATAGTATTTCCTAATATCCAACCTAAACCTCCCTGACTGCAACTTGAGACCATTGCTCCTTGTTCTGTCACCTGTCACCACTGAGAACAGCCAAGCTCCATCCTCTTTGGAACCCCCGTTGAGGTAGCTGAAGGCTGCTATCAAATCCCCCCTCACTCTTCTCTTCTGCAGCCTAAATAACCCCAGTTCCCTCAGCCTCTCCTCATAAATCATGGGCCCCAGCCCCCTAATCAGTTTTGTTGCCCTCTGCTGTAATCTCTTCAATTTGTCCCCATCCTTTCTGTAATGGGGGACAGGGTGGTGAAAACTGGACGTAATACTCCAGATGTGGCCTTATCAGTGCCAAATAGAGGGGAATAATCACTTCCCTTGATCTGCTGGCAATGCTACTACTAATGAAGCCCAATATGCCGTTAGCCTTCTTGGTAACAAAAACACACTGCTGACTCATATCTAGCTTCTCATCCTTTTCTGCAGAACTGCGGCTTAGCCAGCTGGTCCCCAGTCTGTTGCAGTGCATAGGATTCTTCTGTCCTAAGTGCAGGACTCTGCTCTTGTCCTTGTTGAACCTCATCAAACTCCTTTTGGCCCAATCCTCCAATTTGTCTTGGTCCCTCTGGACCCTATCCCTACCCTCCAGCGTATCTCTCCCCACAGCTTAGTGCCATGCGCAAACTAGCTGAGGGTGCAATCCATCCCATCATCCAGATCATTAGTGCATAAGAACAGCCAAAGTAATTTTAGGAAAATCGCTGGAAAATGAATGAAACTCCCTCTCTCTGAGATCACTGGAGTTGTTTGCCCCAAACTTTCAGGAGAAGATCTACATCTTGTGCATAGTAAGATTGAGAGGTGAAAGTAAGGACAGAGACAGGTATGTTCATAGATATAACCCCATTTATTTACATAACATCTACAAAGTCGTGTTTCCCTGAATGCAACAGGAGGCACTTTCTTTGATCCCAGCTCCAAGTCTCTTTCCAGCCAGCACTCTGCCCAAAAGCTCTCTCTTTCTAACTGGGGAGCCAAAAAAGGACCAGACCAAGGCTGGAGACAAGGAATCTGAACTGCATGCCTCAGATAGGTTAATATAGGAAGTGAGGCCGATGGTGTTTCCCTGCCCACCTTGTCGTTAATAAAAGTTGAGACTCACCCTGGCGCTTTCCACCCATTTCACGGAGGCATCTGGGGAGAGAATGGTAGTTACACATGGTCACTTGAGTGTAAATGCCCTTAAGGGAAGGCACCTCGCTGAGCACAGACTATAACCCCCCAGCTCCTACCTCTCCCCCAGGCAGGGCAGGGCTCCCCCATGGGTAGCACTGAGCACAACGGAGCCTGAGCAGAGTCGCTAGGGGATACAGGAACAGAAGGATTTAATGCAGCTGTTGAAGATGTTCAGTGGAAACTGTCTGGGTTTCCACAGAGCTATTTTGTCACAAACAGAGGTGGCTTTCGGCAGAAAATTTCAACATTTTGTAAAAAAAATGAGTACCACCAAATTGAAATATTTTGTCCAAAAGCAGAAATATTCTCGTTCAAATACCACCTGGGTGACGCATGGGACTCGTAGTTCCATTGTCTCATGCTGATATTCTCCTCTATAGCTTGAGCTGGCTGGACGGACCTCATCTCCCATGATACACTGCAACCAGGGACTCCCATGATGTACTACATCCCTTCTCCAAGAGGAGGGAAAATGGTGCATCATGGGAGAGCCAGAGAGCCCAGCTCAAAGAGACCAGGAGCATGAGGCATCTGAACTACAGCTCCCATGAGGCACACTAGCACCTGGCTCCCAGGGAAGGGGGTGGAACACTTTCCAATAGGATCTTTCTCTGGAATGTGCCCTTTCCATGAAGGACGGTAAGTGGTAGCACTTTGGCTCAGTCCCCTCAGTCATGGCAATGCAGGACTGGGGATTACAGGCAAAGGGTGGGACAAAGGAGCCTAAGGGACTCAGAGGCATGAACCCTGGGGCCCTAAGAACTCTTTATCCTCAATCCACAAGCAGATTGTTGTTGTAACTCTCGGCCAGACAGTCTGATCTGGGATCTGTCCAGCCCCCAGCCCCCCAACACATTTACTGCCAAACCCCACCTTTCTCCCTCATGTGCACGTGACCCCGGTAACCCCAATATTCTACAAAAGCTCTTACATTCAATATGATCTTCAGGAGTGTTGCTGGTGTCATGCTGGACTCGTTCCCTGTGGAGAGTAATAAGGACAAGGGGGTATCAGTGATGCCGTGTGCTCTCTCTCTGTCACCTTGGTGACACTGAGTCTGCTTTCAGATGTCCAGCTGTGAGGCGATTTCTTCCTATAGCTCATTCTTATACTAGGACCTTATATCTCCATTCAGCTCACACTCAGGGGAAGGGCAGCAGGCCCTACTTCTGGGTAATCAGGAAACACGGTCGCTTCACCCTTTATGCAGGGAAAGTCTAATAAAGATGAGACTTGAGCATCCTGTTCTACTTCAGCAAAATGGCCAAGAAACTAACTAACCAAAACCCCACTAGGTCAGCTTGGGGGGGGGGGAACCGAAAATCCCTGACATCTCAGGACAGAAGCTGAAGAGAACTCCATCGTTTTCACAAAGTTAGAATTGGTTGTCATTTTTCAACAGAATTTTTTTTCCATGAATAATAGTTCAACCAAAATCAAATGTTGGCCAAAACCATCTTATTTAATGAAATTTTCAATAAAAGGACAAACAAAATGCTCATTTCGTTTTCTTTTGAATGGACATTTTGTTTTGTTTTGTTTCATTTTCAATTATTTTGTCAGAAAAAACAACATTTTTGGTGAAAATTTTTCAACAAAATTGTTTATTTGAAATCTTTTCATTCAAATAAAACTGGAATTTCGGCCAGGGCTGCTCACAATGTAGAAAGACGGAATGTTTATTGTTAAGGCTCAACTCTGCACAGTGTGGAAATGCAGCTTCAGAGCCCCACTTCTGGCCCAGTCGGCTAACCAGATCCCACATACCAGGAGGGTGGAGGGAGGGAATATTTGGGGAGAGGCAGCTAAGGAGCCCTATAGATGGGGGGCAGGAGGCAGGCAGAGAACATACATTGCTGGGAGTCAGGGGAGACGACTCCTGGTGCTGAGGTTCTGTGTGTCGTGTTCCCCCTACCCCCACCAGTTTTCTTGGCAGAGTCACTGCCCTGGGACCCCAGGCTGGACCGGACACTGGCAGAATCTGGAAAATGCCTCTAGTCTCCCCATTCACCTTTCCCGTGGACTCCCTGGTCTCCCACCTGGCTCTCTCTGCCCCACCCCCAGGGCTGGCTTCTCCCCCTATCATATGTGGCTGGGCCAGGACCATATAAGGTCCTGGAGTCCCTCTCGGGGCAATGTGCAGCAGATGAATCAGCTCCGAGCTCCGGGCTGTGAGGCCGGCATGGGCCAGGCAGAGCTCAGAACAAGTGTATGGGCTCCGTGGCCCTCAGAAGGGCAGTAGTGGGCCCAGTGGGCTGCAGAAGGTCACTGGGAAGTCAGAGGGGGAGGGGAGCAGGAATCTGGGGGAGCCCTGAGTGGCAGGTTCTGGCTGCTGAGCAATCGGGAACGACCCTTAGACACTCTGCAGGGTCCCTGCAGAGTCTGTGTGTGGCGAGTGGGGGAGGGAGCCCTCAAACCCCCCTGACAGGGTGGTGGGCAGACAGTGAGCCAGCAGCACTTAGCAGCTCCAAGGAACTGGGGGAAGCCTGGGGTCCAATGAGCTGGTCCCCCTGGGCCGTGCTGCAGAGGCGATTGGCTCAGAGTCCCTTCTGCACAGTGTGTTGTTCACATGTATGGTGAGCTCTGAATCCCCATGGGCATCCCTGCTGCCCGGCTCTCCCCAGCAGGTGGGGGAGCGCTACAGCTGCCCCATGCACAGACCTGCACCGAAATCACAGCTGCTGTAAGGTAACCCACTGTGGCTGTTTTGGGGCGAGTCTGTGTGTGGACGCGCCGAGCCTGGCACTAAACCAGATGCAGCCAGTGGAGCAAACATTGGGTATTACTCACTGCAGCTGGATGGACTGGAGACCCTTGGTTCCCAGCCAGGCCTGGCCACTCCCAGCCCTGCCCCAGAAGAACAAACCCAGTTCTAGGGAACTGGCTGCGTCAGTCGATGTTGCTTAGTAGCCGACCAGCCCCTGAGTGTGAAGCAGGGTCACTTTCATTCTTTAAAACAGGGGTCTCAAACTCAAATGACCCCGAGGGCCGCATGAGGACTAGTGCATTGGCCCGAGGGCCGCATCACTGACACGCCCCCTTGCTGCCCCTGGCCCCACCCCCAATCCACCCCTTCCATGAGGCCCCGCCCCTGCCCTGTCTCTTCTCCACCTCCTCCCCTAAGCGCGTGCAGTTTTAATAAATATATACACTCAGTAATGCACCTCACTCAAAGGACAAAACACGCACTTAGATTTACTGCCTAAGGCTCTTGGAGGGAGTTTGGGTGGGGGAGGGGGTCTGGATGCAGGCTCTGTGCTGGATGCAGGCTCCAGGCTGTGGCAGGGGGTGGGGGTGCAGGCTTTGGGACGGAGTTTGGGGATAGGAGGGAGTGCAGGGGTGAGGGCTGTGGGGCTGAGGGCGAGGGGTACATGATGCAGGAGGGGGCTCAGGGCTAGGGAAGAGGGTTGGGCTGTGGGGTGAGGGCTGTGGATGAGGGGTTCATGATGTGAGGGGGCTCAGGGCTAGGGAAGAGGTTTGGAGTGTGGGGTGAGGGCTGTGAATGAGGGGTTCATGATGTGGGGGCGCTCAGGGCTGGGGCAGAGGATTAGGGTGCGGGGGGATGAGGGGTTCATGATGTGGGGGCGCTCAGGGCTGGGGCAGAGGATTAGGGTGTGGGGGGATGAGGGCTCTGGCTGGGGCTGAGGATTAGGGTGCAGGGGGATGAGGGGTTCATGATGTGGGGGTGCTCAGGGCTGGGGCTGAGGATTAGGGTGCGGGGGGAATGAGGGCTCTGGCTGGGGCTGAGGGTTTGGGGTTGGAGAGGCTCAGGGTAAGGGAAGCCTGCTTTGCCAGTACTGGCGGAGGGCAGGCACTAGGACCCTGCACCCTAATCCTCAGCCCCAGCCAGAGCCCTCATCCCCCCACACCCTAATCCTCTGCCCCAGCCCTGAGCGCCCCCACATCATGAACCCCTCATCCCCCCGCACCCTAATCCTCTGCCCCAGCCCTGAGCGCTTCCCTTCCCCCCCCCCCAGCCCGGCCCCGGCGGGTCCCGCTTCCCTCCCCCACCCGCCGGCCCGGCCCGGCCCGGCCCCGGCCCCGGCGGGTCCCGCTTTCCCCCCCCCCTTACCCGAGCGCGTCTCCGGCGGTCCCGCTCAGAGCCGCGTGGTGAGGGGGCGGGGCTGGGAGCTCCACGCCGAGCGCAGCGCTCAGCCCAGAGCTCCCAGCCCCGCCCCCTCCCCACGCGGCTCGGATCGGGGCGGGGCTCAAGCGCTCGGACGGAGACTCGGCGCTCTATGCGCCGAGGCTCCAGGAGAGGGGCGGAGGCGGGAGCCTCCGCTTTTCTCTTGGGGGCCCCTGCGGAGCTCCCCTGGGGAGCTCCGCGGGCCGCAGGGAAGAGCTCCGCGGGCCGCATGTTTGAGACCCCTGCTTTAAAACATCTCGGGGACGATTTTCAAACACGTTCACTCTGCTGCAGGTGAATTTGATGCAAACACATCGCTTTGGTAAATCCTTTCCTTAAAGTGTCTCCTCCTAATCCCCAGACGCCATCCCGACCAGGGAATCCATCCTTCCCTGGCCTTTTCAAAAATTCCTCCAGAACAGACTGACACCTCCTGCATCAGGAGAGCTGAGTTACTCAGCTGCCGGCCCTTCTGTGAGGCAGAGAGAATGGACCCAGACAGAAAATGAGATAGGAGAGGAAATCTCCTCCTACCTTTGTTCCCTTGGTAGAGATGCAACTGGAAGCAGTGAGACAATGTGATCAGAGATGAGGACACGTTTTCTCGTGGGCAGAGAGAGAGAGAGAGAGAGAGAGAGAGAGAGAGAGAGAGAGAGAGAGAGATGGAAACTGAGCGACATGGCCCAAATTCATCATCATATTGATGCAGAGCCTGTTGCCGCTGTCTGATTCCTAGATTGAGACCATATAGGGGGCAGGGGCTGTCCCTTTCATTACTGATCTGTGCAGTGCCTGGCACAGTGTAGGCCTGATTCCTGATTGGGGCTCCAGGGCATTACAGTGACATACCTAATAAATAATGTACAGCACCTAGCACAGTAGGGCTCTGATCCCTGACTGGGGCTCCAGGTTGCTACTGCAATAGAAATAATTAATCACAATGATAATCCCTTTCATCATCTCTTTGATCTTTCTTTCCAGCCAGCCTCCCAAAACCACAATTTCACTGTTTCTTTGATCATCTCTCTTCCCCCATCTCAGCAGACACACTGGGTACAGGGGATCTAAGGGGTTGTCTCTGCCACGTCTGTCTGTACATTTACTAACAATTCTTGACCTCACTCTCATACCCACCTTTCTTTCCAAGCAGATAAAGCACCACAGCCAGAACCACGACGGCAGGGATTGTAATTCCCAATAGCAGGTTTAGATCCAGCCCTAGGAAAAAAATATCACTGTGAATGGCCTCTCCAAGCAGCCACCGGCAAGTCCCCAGTGGCTGGAGCTGGCTGAGTCCTGTGGTAAGTGACCCCTCATGTCCTCATGAACATACCCAGGGAACTCACCCCACAGTTATCTGCAGGATGACTTTATTCACTGTTCTTTTGTGAGTAAAGCTTGTTGAAGTTTTTCCACATTTTGTTTGTTAAACTTTTTTTTTTAATCCAAACACAGTTTAACCGAAATCAAAATCTTTCTCACAAACAGTTCACGTGCATGGGCCTTCTTAGTCTTTCCACAAAAATAATTTTGAAATGAAAGAAAAGATTTTGTTTTATTTTGAATCGACAGTTTTGTTTCATATTGGTTTTCAAAATCTAGAAATGGAAGGAAAATGTCCGTTATCTTTGAAAGTGAACAAAGCAAAGCTATTTGTGTTTCTGACATTTTTGTCACACTTTGGTCCTGAAAACCCCAAACAAATGAAAATGTCTAGTTGAAACGAGGCCAATTGAATTTTTGTTGTTGTTTCATGAATATATTTTCATGAAAACATTGAAATTTTCCATAACAAGTTTTGAATGAAATAATTTTGTTCACAATTGTTTGTGGCAATAACCCTGGTTTAGCAGAGGGGATCTGTGAGCTCCAGATGAAACTCTTTCCCATCAGATCCGTTTGGGATTCCCCCTTTGAAAGGGCCATTTTCCTGCCCTGCAAAGATGTTTCCAGACTCAGCAATACTGGTGAAAGCCTGGAAGAGCTTCAGGGAGAATGCACCGCATTGGACGAGCCTGTCACCCTCTTGTGTTGTTGTGTTTCCTCTACATCCATCATCATGGCGATCACACTCAGACTGGGGGTTCCCCAGCCCAGAACCCACTTTTCCCTAAATACAGTTCCCAGAATAAAGAAACACTTCAGACGCATTTACCTTGTGGGGAGGAACCCCCGACACCGCCGCTGCTGGAGTCGTCACCTAGGCAATAAATACACAAGAGATCAGAGCAGAGCATGGCCCCACTCCAGGCCCATACGCTGCCCTAGCACAACTGCACCATGGGCAATACCTGGCTGGTGGCCGTGCTGCTGAAAGGGGCCTGGGGTTCGAGTGGGTCACACACTGAATCTGAGTCAGCAGTGTGAGATAGTTGTGAAAAGGGCTAACGTTGTATGTAAGACACAGGAGGTCATTGTCCCGCTCTGCTCGGCACTGGTGAGGCCTCAGCTGGAGCAGTTCTGGGTGTGACACTTTAGGAAAGTTGTGTAGAAATTGGAGACTCCAGAGGAGAGCAACAAAAATGATCAAAGGTTTAGAAAACCTGACCTAGGAGGAAAGGCTAAAAACACTGGGTATATTTTGTCTTGCGAAAAGAAGCCTGAGGTGGAATCTGATAACAGTCTCCAAATATGCTCATTTCAGTTATAAAGAGGATGGAGATCAATGGTTCTCAGTGCCCACTGAAGATAAGACAAGAAGCAATGGGCTTAATCTACAGCAAGGGAGGATTAGGTCAGATAGTAGGAAAAGCTTTCTACCTACAGGTTGTGGAATTTCCATCACTGGAGATTTTTAAGAGCAGTTTGGACAAACACCTGTCAGGGATGGTCTAGATAATACTTAGTCCTGCCTTGAGTGCAGGGCACTGGACCAGATGACCTCTTGAGGTCCCTTCTAGTCCTACGATTCTATGATTCTATAGGGCTAGTGAAGCTGTGGAATAGGCTTCCAAGGGAAGTGTGGAATCCATGTCATTGGAGGCTTTTCCTATCAGGGATGGTGCAGGTTTACTTGGTCCTGCATCAGTGCAGGGGGCTGGACTTCATGACATCTTGAGGTCTCTTCCAGCCCGACATTTCTATGATGTTCCCGTTCCCCAGCTGTCTGGCTTAGGCCGTCTGAGCTGAGATGGGTGAAAATCATGGAAGTTACTTGTTAAAAATTTTGAACAAAGATGTTTTGTTAGAAATTTTTCATTTCAGATTTTGATGAATTGCAGGATTTGGATTTTCAGGGGGTTGTTATTTAATTGTTCTCGGTCTGCCATTCATCCAACTGTTTGGTCTGATGCTGAGTTACTGGGCTGGGCTGAGCTGGGATATGGACACACACACACACACACTTACCGGTGACTCTTAGGCGCTGGGCAGGGCTGAGCTGGGATCTTTTCACCCAGTTCTTACTGTCCTTGATCTCGTACCCACAGGAGTAATTCCCAGAGCTGCCCCCAGATACCACATGGCTATAGTCGTAGATGGCCTTCTGCTCCAAGCCCCTCTGGGACAAAACCTCTTCCCCGTCTTTGCAGAAGATGACGCCGGTGACCAAGAACTGGGACAACACAGAGCACTGGAGCTGCATGGAATCCCCTGGCCGGGCAGACGTCTGGCTCAGGTAGAGGGTGGGGGCAGGGAGAGCGCCTGGGAAGGGGAATGGGTCAGAGCTGTCAGTGGAACGTTGGTGGCGACCAACCTGTTGATCGGGCAGGAGATAAATGGCGCATGGTCTGTGCCACGTCTCAAATGTAGGCTCTGATTCCAGTGCAGCTGGGCAGACAGGGGGAAGAGCTCTGTCTGGTGAACAGAAGCCTTATTCCCTGGGATCATTTGGGTTATGGAAGAGCCTGGAGACTCAGCTGGGCTGGGTGCCCATTGTCTGGTGCTGCACACTCTCCTAGTATAAGGAGTCCCGATGCAGGCACCCAGCTGCCCCAGCTGGGGCAGTAAGGCCAGGAGAGAGGCGAACCCTCAGATAGGCTGGCCCTGGCCGCTGGGGCTGTCTAGGGCATGGCCAAAACCTTGGCCTGTCCCCTCAGCCAGGGCGATGGGACCCAGCTGTGAACTCACAGGGGAATTGTTGCTGCCACTGGGCATGTCTATATCTGCCCAACACGTTCCCTGCCCCAGCAGTGCCCCCTGCTGCTCTCTTGCCCATGCAGCCAGCAAAGAAATGGCTCTGCCAGCCCCTGCTGGGTGTGGCTCCCTTCCCTGGGTCATACGGGAGCTCAGCCTGGGTTATATAATGGTCCCTTCTGGCTGTACCCTCTCGAGCGCCGCCTGCCCGCCCAGGGCGGACTATTAATGGTGCTGCTGACATTTAAGAACGAGGTGCAGGCTGACTCTATATGGGGGGTGAGCTATAGGGGAGAGACCTGTGCCCGGAAGGGGAGCCAGTGCATAGGAAGGTAAATTCCATGAGGTCAGAGCTGTGGTGTTCTCTGCTTCTCAGGGCCAGTGCCCCGGGGGTGAGACGGGCTGTGAATGTGACTCTCTCACCCATATGTCACAGTGGCAGGGCCGGCGCTTCCATTTAGGTGACCTAGGTGGTCACCTAGGGCACCAGGATTTGGGGGGGTGGCATTTTGCCACCCTCGGCAGCAATTCTGCAGCGGGGGGTCCTTCACTCGCTCAGGGACCCACCGCTGAAGTGCCCTGAAGACCAGGAGCACGGAAGGACCGCCCCGCCGCAGAATTGCTGCCAATGACCGGGAGCGCGGAAGGACCCCCGCCTAGGGTGCCAAAAACCCTGGTGCTGCTCCTGCACAGTGGCCCTGGGTCAGAGCAGAGCTTAGAGGTAGCAGGACAGGGAGGGATTGATCAGGAGATCCACTCACCCTGGTCAGATCCCACAAAGCCCCATCTGCCTTCCTGAGCGATTTCCGCTGACACCACAGTGAGCAGCCCAATGGGTGGTGGCTGGACACTTGGACAGGGAGAGGTAAATGCAATGGGCAGATTGGGGACAGACAGACAGACAGACTCACCAGGAGCTGAGCAGATCTCCTGGCTGCTGGGACTCAGCGCTGGGAACAGAAAGGTGCCGTGTGGTTAGTGCTGGAGATAAAACCTTCCTCTTTTCTGAGGTCCCTCTGCAGGGACAAAAACTGCCTTTAATAGAAGAAAAATGTTGATTTCTCTTTTGGTGAAGAAGCAAACCAGGCAGGATGTTAGATCTGGGGCACGGCAGGTTCCTCGCACACACAGACCTTGGCTGAGCTGGGGCCGCCTTTCTCTTTAGCTCTCTAGAGGGCCAGATCCTCAGCTGGCATAAACCAGCATTGACTCCAATGGAGCTACACTGATTTACACCAACTGGGGATCTGGCCCAGTAGCTCTCACACTCAGGGCTTGGCTACACTTACAAGTTGCAGCGCTGGTGGAGGCTTTCCAGCGCTGCAACAACACCCCGTCCACACTTGCAGGGCACAACCAGCGCTGCAACTCCCTGGTTGCAGCGCTGGCTGAAAACCCATCCCGGCAGGGGTATAAGGAGTGCAGCGCTGGTGATCCAGCGCTGCCCAGCAGGTGTGGACACTCACCAGCGCTTTACCTGTCCTCCAGGGAATAAGGAGGTATCCCAGAATTCCTGTTCAGCCACTCTGCACATCAGTTTGCACTCTACTGCTCTTGCCTCAGGTGACCCGCCCTGTAAATGCCCCGGGAAATTTAAAAATCTCCTTCCTGTTTGCTGCAGCCAGGTGTGGAGTGCAATCAGTTTTAATCAGTTACAGGTGACCATGCCTCCACGCGGCAAACGAGCCCCAGCATGGAGCACTGGTGAATTGCAGGACCTCATCAGTGTTTGGGGTGAGGCATCTGTTCAGGCACAGCTGCGCTCCGGCCGTAGGAATTACGATATCTTTGAGCAGATATCAAGGGCCATGCTGGATCGGGGCCATGATCGGGACGCAGTACAATGCAGGCTGAAAATTAAAGAGCTGCGGAGTGCCTATTACAAAGCCCGAGAGGGGAATCGACGATCCGGAGCTGCTCCCACGACCTGCCGTTTTTACAGGGAGATGGATGAGATACTTGGGGGTGACCCCACTGCCAATCCCAGGATAACGATGGACACTTCTGAGCAGGCTGGGGGACAGGAGGAGGAGGCGGAGGAGGCGGCAGAGGCGGAGGCGTGGGGGGGGGAGGAAACCGCGAGTGAAGCTCCTGGCATGGGGGAAGAAACCGCAGATTCCCTGGAGGCATGCAGCCAGGAGCTCTTCTCAAGCCAGGAGGAAAGCACCCAATCGCAGCAGCCAGCAGTTGCAGAAGGACAAGCAGAGGAGCGTGTTACCGGTAAGCGGCTTTTATTTTCTGGGTGAAATGTTTCTGGAGAGGAGGGGGGGTTATGGATGCATGCATGCCAGCCTCTAGATGTGGAATAGCCCGTTGATGTGGTCTATCACGTCGCGGTAATCTGCCTCAGTTATCTCAGCAAAAGCTTCATCCAGAGCGTGGGCAATATGCCTGCGCAGGTTTATAGGCAGAGCCACTGTGTCCCTTGTCCCAGTGACGGTGACGCGTCCGCGCCACTCTTCTGCCAGTGGTGGGGGGACCATTTCTGAACACAGGCAAGCCGCATAGGGTCCCGGGCGGAATCCACATTGCTCTAAAAGAGCCCCCCGCTGTTCCCTAGTGACTCGCAGTAGGGAAACATCTTCCAGGATTAAGTCCTGTGAAAAATGTTGGGAGACTCTTTAGTGAAGAGATAGGGAGATAAGATCACCCCTGCATCTGCATCTTCATTTCACTCAAACCCTCTAGCACTCCAGATTACCCGAAGCAACCAGCTCCCCTCTATCACCCAAGCCCCACTTCTCCCCATATAAGCACTGCTCACTCACCATGTCGTGGCTTCTGTAGTGTTATGCGTGTGGGTAAAAGAATGCTTAAATAAGAACTCACTCCCTCAGTGTAACAATTCATGTCTGGAGATAGTGGATACAATGCTGCCCGTGTTAAATGTTGTCATTTCTGTTTCTACAGTGACCTTGACTACTGGACTGCCCAGATGTTCAACATCACAGAGGCTTCAAAATTTGAGAAAAAATCCCCGAAAGAGCAAAGAAGACATGCTGAAAACTGTTCTTAATCAGTCTGCTCGAGAGAGTAAGGACTTGAAGGATTGGCGAGAGAAAGAAAGCAGGACACGCAAGAGAAATGCAGTGGCCAAGAGGAAAACCACGGAGCGGCTGCTAAGCATCCTGGAGCGCCAAGCGGAGTCTATAGAGTCACTCGTTGCCATGCAAGCAGAGCACTACCGTGCTACTCCCCCACCCGCCCCGTCCTTTGTGCCTTGTGCCCCAATGTCAGCTCAAACCACCTTTCCCCAGCATCCAGGTTCTTACCACCACCAGCTGCCTCCAACACCTGTATGTTCCCCAACCAGCCCTGATACCTACCACCACCCTTACCCTCTGCATTCAACCCCCATCACCATGCAGTATATGAACCCTGAAGTGCAGGATTCATTAAACAGCAATCCAGACAGGGCATATGCAAACTTGTGACTGTACAGTTCACCAACCCACACCCCTGCCCTCTTGTGTTCATGAAATGTTGTGTGTCTGTCTGTCTGTCAAGGAAGTTTTTTTCTTTTCAATAAAACAATTCTTGGCTTTGAAAACAGTCTTTATTATAGCAGATAGTGAAAGATACCTTAGCCCAGTAAAGAAAGAGGCACTACAAATCATATTATTATTATGGATAATAGAATAACAGTGTAAGCAGTGCAATTCACTCCCATGCAAGGCAGCAAACATTATTGTTGGCTTTCAGCCTCAAATTCTTCCCTCAAGGCATCCCTAATCCTTGTAGCCCTGTGCTGGGCCTCTCTATTAGCCCTGCTCTCTGGCTGTGCATATTCAGCCTCCAGGACTTGAACCTCGGTGGTCCATGCCTCACTGAATGTTTCACCCTTCCCTTCACAAATATTATGGAGGGTACAGCAAGCGCATATAACCGCGGGGATGCTGCTTTCCCCCAAGTCTAGCTTCCCATACAAGCAACGCCAGCGGGCTTTTAAACGCCCAAAAGCACACTCCACAGTCATTCTGCACCGGCTCAGCCTGTAGTTGAACCGGTCCTTGCTCCTGTCAAGCTTCCCTGTATAGGGTTTCATGAGCCAAGGCAGTAACGGGTACGCGGGGTCTCCAAGGATCACAGTGGGCATTTCGACATCCCCTACTGTGATCTTCCTGTCTGGGAAAAAAGTCCCTGCCTGCATCTTCCTGAACAGGCCACTGTTCCGAAAGATGCGTGCATCATGCACCTTTCCAGGCCAGCCTGTGTAAATGTCAATGAAACGCCCGCGGTGATCCACAAGCGCCTGGAGAACCATAGAGAAATACCCCTTCCGATTAACGTACTCTGATGCCAGGTGGGGGGGGGCCAGAATAGGAATATGCGTCCCATCTATTGCCCCTCCACAGTTAGGGAAACCCATGTGTGCAAAGCCATCCACAATGTCCTGCACGCTCCCCAGAGTCACGGTCTTTCTTAGCAGGATGCGATTAATTGCCTTGCAAACTTGCATCAAAACGATTCCCACGGTCGACTTTCCCACACCAAACTGGTTCCCGACCGACCGGTAGCTGTCTGGAGTTGCCAGCTTCCAGATTGCAATAGCCACTCGCTTTTCCACCGTCAGGGCAGCTCTCAATCTTGTGTCCTTGCGCCGCAGAGTGGGGGCGAGCTCAGCACACAGTCCCATGAAAGTGGCTTTTCTCATACGAAAGTTCTGCAGCCACTGCTCGTCATCCCAGACTTCCATGACGATGTGATCCCACCACTCAGTGCTTGTTTCCCGAGCCCAAAAGCGGCGTTCAACGGTGCTGAGCATTTCCGTAAATGCCGCAAGCACTTTAGTGTCACACGCGGCAGGCAAATCCATATTGATATCATCGTCGGAATCCTCACTGTCACTTTGGAGCTGAAGGAATAGCTGGACTGCCAAACGTGTTGTGCTGGTGACACTCATCAGCAGAGTCCTCAGCAGATCGGGCTCCATTTGCCACAGAAATCGCGATTCACACAGAGAGTAACAGAAAGACACTCACAATGGCGCCAAACGCTGCTGGAAAGAGTGAATGCTGGGATGTGAAGCGATGCACCACGGGGCGCTGGCAAACAGGAAGCGGAATGACCCGCACACTTCCTTCCCCTTCCCACAATACTCAGCGCCAAAACGGCGCCAAAACGGGACGAGGTGCTCTGTGGGATAGCTGCCCACAATGCACCTCTCAATACAGCGCTGGAAAGTGCTGCAAGTGTGGCCACACTGCAGCGCTGGTAGCTGTCAGTGTGGCCACACTCCAGCGCTGGCCCTTCCACAGCTGCATGACCAGCGCTGTAACTCCCAGCGCTGCAACTTGTAAGTGTAGCCAAGCCCTCAGTGTTTACACTGGTTCCCATTTCTCTCCCACTAAATAGGATTTGCCGACAGTCAGGCCAGGGGCTGCTCTCGGTTCTGTTTCCCACCAATCAGCTATGAATTAGAACTGGATTCCTGCATACTCACCAGGAAGCAAAAGGCACAGAGACAGGATCATCAGGGCAGTGGTGGAAACGGATCAGGATGGAAACAGCCCAGCAGCTTCTGCTTCTGATGGGGTCGGGAGGAGACAGTCCATAGTCACTCCCTGCTCCCACCTGCCCCTCTGCCCTGTCTGATTTCAGCAGAAGGGAAGCTCCAGTCTCTCTCTCTGCTCTGATCTGCCCCCGTCTGCTCCCCAGGGTTGGATGGTCCAGCCAGCACCTCTCCCTACTCCCAGGCCTCTAGGGTCTGCAGGGCTCAGACAGCAGAGACACTGCAGCTTCTCTGACCTACTCTTTCTCCTTCTTGGGTCTGATATTCATCATCGCTCCCCGTTTTCTGCCCCACGGCCACAGCGTCTCTATTTAGGGCTGCAAATCTGAGAACCGAAGGGGCCTGGTTTGCTTATTTGAGTATAAACATATCAGTGAGGAAACGCCTCCCATCCCATCTCACTGTGTGGAGACTGAGACAGCCCTCTGGCTAAAGGCACAGCTGGGCCGGGCTGAAAGGTCACTGGGTGACTGGTGGTTGGGGGAGCTGGGATGTTGGATGAGCCTGGATCTTTTGCTTCTACCCTCCAGTCCCTGGTGAGAAGGACTCAGCTCCCCCAGGGACAAATTCATCCTCTGGGTTTAAGGGACCATAAATGGGGTCTGGGTCTTGGGCGGGATCCTCTGCACAGGGGTGAATTTCATCCCCAGAGAACACTGAACGTGGGATTGCACTGGCTTCCCCACCTGCTTCGTCTCCACCTACCTCATCCTACCAGCTCCAGCCACCATTCCCCCACCTACAGAAAGGAAGTCTTGTGAACAGACGTTAACACCTCTGCGGGAAGCCAAGTAGCAGAGGCCTTCAAGGGAAATCTGTCAGCAGCACAAGGCAGAGCAGTTTTGCAGATCAACTTTTCACAGTAATTGATGCAGAAGTGGATTGTCATGGGGTGGCAGCTGGGGACATTTCACCCCGGGATGCAGTCAGCTCTGCAGAGCAGCTGGACAGGGGTGTGTGGGGGGAGCTCAGGTGCTCAGGGGATGGTCAGTGCTGCTCAGGTGAGGGTCAGAGGAGCAGAGTTTGACGCTACCTATCATAAGCAGTGCCCAGAAAATGCCAGTATGGAAAAGGGTAAATATTTGTGGCAAGTTTTTTAAAATGATTGTTTCAAAACCTTTTGTGAAAAATATTTTTTTTCCATCTCTTGGTGGCAAAATGGTAAAAATGAAGGGAGGGGAAACCAAACCTGAAAAAGTTTTAAAAGTTCCCTGAAGAAGTGTGTTATTTGAATGTAATTTTTTTATTTTTTTATTTGAATTTTCCAGTTTTGTTTTTTAAACCCTCCCAAAAAGTTTTATCTTTGTCTTTGAAAAAAATAGAAACTTTGAAAAAAATGAAAATGTTTGATAAAATCTTCCATTTTCAAAAATCTGTCATTTTCAGATCACTGCATTGTGGTGGCTCTGCCCAGAGTGACCCCCGGGGCTGTGGTTCAGGCTGAGCTGCTGGCACCCTTGGATGGTAGCCGGGCCCTGCTTGTAGCTCAGACAATGCTGCCCAGAAAGGGTCTGAGCCAAAGCCCCTTGGTGTCAATGGAAAGACTCCACTGATTTTACTGGTCTGGGGATCAGGCCCCTGTGTAAAAGGGTCAGTTCTATTGTGACAGGGTGTGATGAAGTGGGAATGTTCATTATGTTTTCTCTGAATATTGCGTGGCTGCCTCAGTTTCCCCT
Source organism: Mauremys mutica (assembly GCF_020497125.1). Taxonomy (NCBI): domain Eukaryota; kingdom Metazoa; phylum Chordata; order Testudines; family Geoemydidae; genus Mauremys; species Mauremys mutica. Next base: position 16,919,161 of record NC_059086.1, on the reverse strand, counting down.
ATGCAGTTCTTAGGTATCTAGTGCTAGGAGAAGTGGGTGTGATTGTTGCAGAACCCTCTAGGGCAGATGTGAGGTTGTCTGGACAGAGAATGGCCAACACCTTGTCTCCTGGCAACTAATGGCCTGGGCCCCTCCTGTACAAAGGTACCAGCTGAAGTTGTTGGAGAACAAAGAGATCAGGTGACATCCTGTCCCGGGGGAAAAGGGACAAAGGGAGAGGAGGGGCTGGAGAGTTTCAGTTTGGAGCTGGCTGGGGATGTGGGGGGAGGTACAGAGATAGTCTGGCTTCCCTGCCCCCCAAGATGGACCTGACTGAGGGGGTCCTGTTGTCTGTACCTGCAAGATGTGTATTGACTGTGCTCCTGTCGCCTAAATAAACCTTCTGTTTTACTGGCTGGCTGAGAGTCTTGGTGAATTGCAGGAAGCCAGGGGTGCAGGGCCTTGTCTCCCCCAAAGGCCGTGACACAGAGAAATGGTTCTTCTTGAGCTTTCAATTACAGTGACCCCAGCCCAGAGCGTTTGCAGGAAGAAGAACAGGGGAAGTCTCCACCATGGGAGGGTGAAGGGGAAGTTGATGACGGGATCATGAACAGTGCAAAATGGGATGTGAAGAAGGGGAACACACCCCTCCCACCCAGACAGAGCTGCAAATGCAGTTAATAAGAGCATCCGCAGAGTGAGATCCTCCTGCTGCACAGACCCTGCAGCTGCCTCACTGCACAGACCCTGGAAGGAGAAGAGAGACGGGTTCTCCTCTCTATGCTTGTGTTTTAACAGACACTTGAAAGGAATCAGCTGCACAAAGCCTGCGATAGAGAGAGAGTTTGATAGAGAGATTGATGGATAGAGAGACAGAGGATGTATATGGGGCTAGATACAATATTATTGTTAAATACCGTGCTTGTGGTATTGTTAAATACCGTTTATCACATCGTTAAGCACAGAGACCAAGACTTTCAAAAACGATTCGTTAATTTAGGGGAACCATTTAAGATACCTTAAAGGGGCTGATTTCCAGCAGGTGGGGGCTCAGTACAGTCTGTCACCCCATAAGCTGTTGCACTTTGGACTCCTGAAATCACTGGCCATTTTGGAAGGTTTGGCCAGAAGTGCTTGTGCCAATTATGCATGTGCCAAATCTGTGTGTGAGACCAGCTGTAGGGGTGCGAGGGGCTGTGTCCCCAAGGCCCATTCTATCCTAGGCCCTCAGGCAGACTGCAGTCAAGGGTGATCAGTGCCAGTTGTGATGAGGATTTTGTGATAAAGGTCCTCTGGCACAACCACACTGTCCGGATGCTGAGCGGCCAGTCCAGTTCTCAGCTGCCCCAGCATTCCCGGCAGGGTGAACATTGATCATTTTCTGCTGAGGCAAGATCGGCAGCTGTGTGAAAGCTGTGGGCACCCTGACATGGAAATTCATATCAAGGAAAAACAAACATCTTCTACCTGCCCCAGAGTGCTGTAGAATCCTCACTGGTGGAATCTGCCATCTTTCCTCCTGCCCTTTGTTCCATATGAGGCCCCTGTGACTTTCTAGAGCTTTTCCCCTTCTGGCTGGGAGGATGCTGTGATCCCCAGTGACACTTTGGAGGAGCCTTGAACTGCTGTTCTGTGGGCAGACATGGCTTGGGAAAGGTGCACACGTGGGCCCAGTGGGACACACACTCTCTTGGCTGTGCTGGCCAGACCCCAGATTGATGGATTCAGAGATCCCAGCGCTCCCCCTGGCTGAGTCTCAGAGACAGGCGAGGTCCTGCAAGAGCCTCACTGGAGGGTTCAGATGTTTCATCTCCCCATTCCCTTTGCCATAATGGCAACCCAGAGACATGGAGCCACCCCAGAGGAGGGTGACCGGGAGGGATGGGGCAGCAGGAGGGGAGCTGGGCCAGGGTCAGAGCTTGCCTGGGAATGAACCCCTGGTTCTGAAGTGTCTCAGCTCTTAGAAAGAAACACTTCCCCCTGCAAGTGGCCGGGTTTGGAGGACATTGAACTGCTGCAGGGCTCCCTGTGTGACAACCTCCCTCTGGCAGTCTCCCGTCCCAGTAGGGAACTAGTCACTGGGACTACACTCCCATCAGCCTCGGGAAGGGTGTGTCTGGATCGCACACACACACCCAGAACAACACAGCCGGCCAGTATAAACCAGGCTCTGACACTGGAGGAGCTGGATCAGGTTCAATGTGTAACCCCCCGTAGCCCAGCATGGCTGCCTGGGCTCCTGTAGTGAGGAGAACAGGAACTAGGTTTCTGAGGTGGTTACAGACAAAAAGCTAGCAGCTCTGTCTTTAGCCAGGTGGTAGTGACCCCTGCATTTTCCTCTATAGAGCCTAGGTCCAATCCCAGCATCCCACCCAACCAGGGTTACCTAAATGATAAGCAGATAAGAGCTATTAACAGAGCTTATTCCATAGCTTGAGTAGCAGAGGCCTGTGCTGTCTGTAGCATTGAAGATGCTGGGTTCAAACCCTACTGATGATCCCAGTAGCAGCACAGATACACTTGGGCACAATCACAACACTGCCTACTTAACGTCATTGGTGCTGTTCTACTCTGCGCCTCCTGTTCCACATTCAAGCCCCCTGCATTACTTTGCACTGAACCTTAGACCCCTGAACTACTGTTTTCTGTGCATGTGGGAGGGGGGCAGCTTGGGCTGGGGTGACAGGATGGGGGTGTGGAGCAGCTCCATGGGCAGGGGAGTATCAACATTCAGGGCTGACCTGCAATGGACCTCCCAAGCGATGCACAGGAGGCCCATCGCTGTATGAGCACCTCACTGCTCACTATGTCTCCTCAGGTAACTGAACACCTGCCCCGGGTCCTGGCCAGATCATACCTCTGCTGCACTACACAGGTTAATGTGTAACAGGCGCCCTGGTGCTTTCACTTTCCAATCCCCCATTTCCCTGTCTGCCCCAGAACATTCATTCAGTTCCTTGGGTGCTCTGTGTGGCAACGGGACCCCAGGCTAACTGCATGGCATCACCTGGAACACGCTGAATCATTAAGGTAGGTCCCTCCCCATAATTACCCCCTGTCCTTCACTCTGAGGGGTCCTTCACTCAGAGTGAAGGACCCCCTGTCCTTCACTCTGAGGGGTGAAGGACACACTCCTGCCCCCTGGAGCACGTCCCCCCTGCCATGGCCTGTTCCTGTAAATGGAAGATGCCTCCCTGGTTGTTATTATTACCTGTATTACAGTGGCACCTAGAGGACCCAGCTGAGATCTGGGTCCTCCATCGTGCCAGATGCTACACAGACAGTGACTGAGATGAGTGTCCCATTGTGCCAGGTGCTGCACATACAAACGTTGAGAGACCGTCCCTGTCCCAAAGAGCTCTGTCTGGTAAGAGCTTTGTCAGTGTGCTGGGCTCAGACCCTTTCCAGTTTTGTCTCTATGGAACATTACGTTGTGTTAGAACATGTGTTAACCCAGCATAGGACACTGAACACACAAGCCTGGTCTGTGCTAGAGGGATGTGTGGTGTTAGATAACATATTAACTGTCAGACGTAGTAGTTCATCAAGCCCTCAGCTCACGCTCTGCCAGCAATGGCAGCCTTGAATATTGGCTTGTCATCTCAAGCACCTCCGCGCTTGCTCCCACGCTGCCTCCATGCACGGGAACAGCTCCCGTCAATGTTCACAAAGCCACCACCTTCCCCTCCTCAAAATCCCTCCTTGGAGATACCTCTGCCATGGGGCCGATTGAGTGCTGCCACCTAGCGCTGGCTAGGCTAGCGGCCAGCTGGGACTCTGCTTCCCTGCTACACTCCCTCTTCTGTCTTGTTATCTCGTCCTCCCAGCCCCTCACCACCAAGGAGTTTGTCTGTTTCACTCACTGGCTGTGTCCTGACATTTAGAATCAGATGGTGAGTACTCCGGGGCAGGGACTGTCATTGTTACATGTCTATTCAGCACCGGGCACAGTGGGGCCCTGACCCAGTTGGGGTTCCTTCTCAATACTGTAATGCAAATAATAGACAACAATGTAATGGTACCTCCCATAAGGCTTTATGGAAATGTGCTTAGAATGTGTTTTATGCTACATATGCCATGTAACATATCTCCATAAAGGTTATGATCTACTGAATGCATTTATCCTATTTATATGCATGTATCAATTTTGTATTTGAAGTTATGAATGTTATGAATGTTGGCTGTGTACTGGCTTGATTTCTAAATAACCTTAGTAGAGCATTTGGTAAATTCCTGGAGAAAGGAATGTTGAAATTAAGGACCTAATCAAGAAACACTTAAAGGACAATAGATCTTGGAATGCTCCAATCCACATAGGAAGTCTACTTGAGGATGTTCAAGGTACCATGTAAACAATGGATGCTACCTGTAAAAACTGTGAGTCATGCATGGACATGTGACTTGCCCAGGTGACTCCTAAACTCCACCTTGGAGCTGGACTTTGCATAGGAGTGAGGAGGGGGTCTCCACCCACAAGAGAAAGTCTAGTTAAACCTCTGGTAGACCCCTCCATTTGGTCTTCAGCTGGCTAAAGAGAGAGCCTCTCTACCCCTAAGGATACCTGAAAGAAACTGGAAGAAAGGATAGTTTGCAAGGGGTGTGGGTGACTGCTGGACCCAGGCTAAAAGGCGATTAGTCTGTAAAAGGGAGCATTCTGGAACTGGTGAGGATCTTATCTGTATTCAGTTTGATTAGGCATAGATTTGCGCATTTTATTTTATTTTGCTTGGTGACTTATGTTGTTCTGTCTGTTACTGCTTGGAACCACTTAAATCCTACTTTCTGTATTTAATAAAATCACTTTTTACCTATTAATTAACTCAGAGTATGTATTAATACCTGGAGGAGCAAACAACTGTGCATCTCTCTCTATCAGTGTTATAGAGTGCGAAAAATTTATGGTAAAACAGATTTATTAGGGTTTAGACCCCACTGGGAGTTGGGCGTCTGAGTGCTAAAGACCAGCACACTTCTGTTAGCTGTTTTCAGGTAAACCTGCAGCTTTGGGGCAAGTAATTAAGCCCCTGGGTCTTTGTTGGAACAGATGGGAGTGTCTGGCTCAGCAAGACAGGGTGTTGGGGCCCTGAGCTGGCAGGGAAAACAGCGGTAAAAGTAGTTTTGGCACATTGGGTGACAGCTCCCAGGCAGGGTTCTGTGATCCAACCCGTCACAAACAGCAATAACTAGCCTGGTGTGACGAGCACTGTGCTGAACACGGTTTTCTCTTGGTGTGGAAAACAGGGCCGCCCAGAGTGGGGGGCAAGTGGGGCAATTTGCCCCAGTCCCCGGGCTCCGCAGGGGCCCCCACGAGAATGGCTGAGGTTCCCGCCCTGGGCCCAACCCCATCTCCGCCCCTCTTCTGGAGCCTCAGCGCATCCAGGAGTTTCGTTCCACAGCTGCAGCGTGGCTCCTGAGCTCTGCCCTGCTCAGAGCCGTGAGGTAAGGGAGCGGGGCTGCGAGCTCCAGCGGGGCCTAAATTCCCTCCGCTCAGCCTGGAGCTTGCAGCCCCACCCCCTTACCACGCGACTCTGAGCAGGGAGAAGCTCAGGCCCTACCGGAGCCACGCTGCCGCTGTAGAGCGAAGCTTCTGGGTGCGCTGAGGCTCTGCGTGAGGGGGGAGCTGGGGGTAAGGGGCCAGGGGGGTTGGCTAAGGGGAAGAGAGTCCTGGGGATAGTAAGGGAAAAGAGAGGGGGCAGAGGTTGCGGGGGCGGTCAGGGGACAGGGAACGGGGAGGGTTGGATATGGATTTTCTGCACAGCCAGCAGGAAGGTCCCGGGAGCAGCTGGCCAGGGGCTCCAAGGCATAGGGCAGGAGCAGTGCAGCAGCAGAGCAGCAGGGCAAGGGGCACCTAAGCGCAAATTGCCAGGTGTGCGCAGCTCTGGTAATAATTAGCTCTGCTAATCAAAGTGCGCAGGACTTGATTGACTCCTGTGCGGCCATGCAGGCCTGCAGCTTAGAGGGAACACTGATTATAACTCTCTGAAAATGACTAATAAAAACATCCACTTTAGCACTAACAGAGGCTGAAAAGAGTTAATGCAACATCGACCTTGATTTGTTTGTAGAAATCATCATAGAATCATAGAATATCAGGGTTGGAAGGGACCTCAGCTGGTCATCCAGTCTAACTCCCTGCTCAAAGCAGGACCAATTCACAACTAAATCATCCCAGCCAGGGCTTTGTCAAGCCTGACCTTAAAAACCTCTAAGGAAGGAGATTCCACCACCACCTTAGGTAACCCATTGCAGCGCTTCACCATCCTCCTAGTGAAAAAGTGCCCTAAAGATTTAAATTAAAAGTGGATTAGCTAAACTGCATTAAACTCCTGTGTGGACACTCTCATTAAGTGTTGGTCAAAATTTAAAACACTGACAGTTGGTAGCTATGTCAGCGGGACAAGCTCTCCCATCAACGTAGCACTGTCTACAAAGGGATGTTAAGGTCATTATAACTACATGGCTCCAGGGTATGGAATTTTCACACCTGAGCTACATAGTTGGACGGACATAGGTCTGTTATGTAGACCAGATCTCAGAAATAAATCAGTTTAGCTTAATTCACTTTGAATGAATTCCCAGAATTCTATCTTGGGAAGTGTCAGGAAGATTGGATAACTTTATCCGGGAGGTGGGAGTGTGAAAAATGTATATATAGGGGAAATCTATCTTCAGTCTAAATTTTGTTCCAACCATTGCAACTTCATAATACAGAATAATACCATCCCAAAATATGGTTATTAGTGAGATATCCATGTTATGTGTCTTTTATTATAGAGGAAAATGCTGAAATTAGCAATGAAATTCTTGTTATTTTGCCTCCGAGGTGAAGCTGCCAAAAAGGAAAGTCTTAGAGAGGATGGATGGTGTTTTCTTGTTTTTAACATCTGCATCAAATTCCCCAGAAACACTGTGCTAGTCAAATACTGTATTGGACAAAAATCACAAGCAAAAATCAAATAGGAAATGAAAACATTTTATTGCAAAACATGTAATGAAGACAGCATGACAATGTACATTGTAAAAATACAGATTTTTTCATCAAAATACATTCATGATTTCAGTTACACCAGTATAAAATCAGCATCAGTGTCATGTTATATTTATTCCTCTTTAATTGAACAAATTCTCATTGTTGTTTCTTTGTGTGAATTTTTAAAGAATGGATAAACCTCTCCTGGGAATGAACAATCATTAAATGTGAACAATACAGACATGTCAGTTACATTGAAAAAAGTCACCTGCCCCTCTTGGTAACTAAGGTAAACTCCAATTTTCTTGGGCTTTTTCTGCACTACGACCCGGGTCCATGGGTCTGTTTTTGCCCAATAATCTCTCCCACTCAGACCCAGAGCCCAGAATCCCTCTCTAGGGGACAAGGACAGTTTTCCTTTTCTCTGTATTGACTTTCCGGCCACCCCCAGGTCCCAGTCAGTGCTGCTCACAATCTCCACCTCCCAGTAGTGCTTTCCAGAGGAGAATCCTTCAGAGCCCAACACACAGACGGTCGAATCAAACCTCTCTGTATCTGATGGAACTTTTTGAGGTTGGGCTTCATGTGTAAAACTCTTCTTATCCTCAGAAATGGAGAGGTTGGGGTGGGCCGTGACTCCATGAAGAGTGATGTCATCTACAGGAAGAGAGTTTTCTTTTTGAGAATCACTCCTATAATGCCAGTATAAACTGGAATAGGAGTGAAATATACACTATGAGCCTGCTCCTGCCGCCTCTCCTCATGCAAAATCCCACTGATTTCAATGGGAGTTTTGCCTGAGTAAGGACTGCAGGACTTGACCAGCGCTGCACACTTGCCAATGCAATGCTGCATTGAACTCTGTCGGAAATGAGACTTGCGTGATATTTGCACAAAAATAAAAGTGATCCTGAACTGTTTATCACATTAGTACTCAAATTGGGCCAGATTCTGAGCTCAGTTATACAAGTATGAATCCGGAGTAACTTCACTTAACTAATGGCCAGTAAAGTTCACCATCATAACGGAGAGCTGAATCAGGCCACTATGTGTCTAGCATTATGGGATGTTTTGTGTGGGACGAATGGGAAAAATATGTTTCCTATGACAGCTAACTCTGATGAGAAAGTTCATCATAAAACACAGAATTGGATTATGAAAATCTCAAACACTGGTCATGTCAACATACCCCTATTACCATCATTGTAAATAAATACAATGAATATATTAAAAAAAACATTATAATTGTTCATTAAGCTAAAGTTTTACCTAATAATTCTAGGTTCTGTTCCCAGCTTTGCTGCTGTGTGACATTGGTCAGGTTACATAAACTCTCTGATAGTTGGTTTACTCCTCAGTAAGCTCAATACGGTGCCAACCTAATCATGTGTTTTATAATTGTTTGTAAAGAGCTCTGAGATGGTCAGCAGAAAACTGCTGTAACAAGCAAATTATTATCTGCACTATCTTCACTGTCAGATCACCATCACTGTGTCCTTCCTCACCTCAGCATCATTTGAATTTTCTCTCACTATAATTATTATAATCAGCAACCTCACAGTCAGTCTCCGATATCACCAGAGCCAATGATCCCATGACTGTCTTCATCATGGTGCCCTCATAAACCTCATCGACTCGCTCCTGACCATGCCTGTCACCACTGCAGTCCCCTTCGTGGTCCCACCACCATTGTATTATGATTCTCATCACAGTCCCCATTCCTGCCACCAAATCATCTGTGACTTCATTGTGGCCAAAATCACAAAGTTCTTCAGTAGGCACTTTTGAAAACCCCGCTCCAAGTAAACACTGAGGCCCAGCTCCTCAAATGTATTTAGGTGCCTAACTCCCATTTGGATCATTACCTTGGAGGAGCTGGGTCGAAGTGACTTGGGAGCGCAGGTCTGTCAGAGGGTAGCTGGCCCTCTGAAGGGGTCAGGGGCCCACCTTCTGCTGACAGGCTCCACAAGGGGACAGGAGGAAGCTCAAGTTCACCTCAGAGTAGTTACCTCAGTGAGTAACTGGGGGAAGGGAATTAGGCGGGGAAGAACTGGGTATTGATAAAAGGTTAAGGGCCTCAGTGAGCGAGGAGCTGGTGGGGAGAAAGGCAGCAGCCAGAGAGGCAGAGGAATTGCAGAGAGAGGATCCCTCCAGCACACTGGAGAGAATCTGCCTGAGAAGCCAACATGCCAAAGAGAGAGAAGCAGAGCAAGAGGCTGGGGAAGCCTCCAGAGCAGGAGAAGTAGGAGGCAGCTCAGGGAGCAGCAAGGGAGAGAGAAGGACTAGTTCTGGCTGTTCCAAACAAGGACCCTGAGATGGAACCCAGTGGAGTGGATGGGCCCATGTTCCCCTACCTACTCCAGCCAAGGAATTTGGAGAAGAAGGCTCCAGAAATGGAGCTCTAGGGCTCTGTAGCCCCACTAGAGTCAAGGAACTTCCAATTCCTGAAGGGAACTGAGTCTATTAAGGACCCAGCAAAAGGGCTAGACAATGAACTTGACAAATACACAATTGAGGGTGGAGGCATAAGGGGGATGGAGTCAGGTGGTGAATCTCTCCATGCTGCCACAGTGGAGTGTTAACAGATATAGGCCCCATATACAAGGACCCATTGAGTTGCAAAGAGATTTGTGCTCTGCAATCACTTAGGTGTTTTGGAATGTCGCACCATCAGTCATCGCTCAGGGAAATCTCTCACTGGAGGCTGATTCTGAACTAATTCAGCAGAAACTCCATGCAGGTCAGTGGAGTTACAAAGGTGTGAAATTGACGTAAATAAAGTCAGAATTAGGCCTTGAAATTAGTTTAGGAGATGCGAAGGACCTTAGGAGCTGTGTCTCTGATAAGAACAGGTGGTGTTTCTAGTTTGATTATAGCATCAAACCTGCTGATTTCCTTTATAATGGAATAGATTCTAGTGTATTGAGGTTCTCATGCTGCATCTATCTCCATAGTATCAGAACCTCTAGCCATGTGCTGTGTATTCTCTTACCTGAATTGCTCTGAGCCCTTCTCCATTCTGAAATGAAAGTAAGAAAACAACTGACATTGAATTAAGAGAGGCATTGACTGCAAATTTCCTTCTTCCAGCAGCAGGGAAGTTCCAGACTGCGGGCAAGTGAGGATACCAGACACATTAGGGGGTATTCCTTTTGCAAGAGTTAATATAGACAAAAATGGCCTTTGAATGGTCATTCTCTCTCTCTCTCTCTCTCTCTGTGACACACACGTGGGCTGTTCTGAGCTAAGATTAGAAACCAGGGCATGGATCTGGCTAAGATCTGCTCTGTCTGCTCCAGCCAATGCATCACCTCCCCATGTTACCTGATCTCACTGGCTTTGATCTAACTCCCTCTTACATGTTCCCCTCTCACTCAAACAGAAAACAAACCTTCCCATCCACACACACAACGTTTCCAACCAGCAGGGGCTGTATTCACAGCAACTCAGCTCCTACTAGGCAGGACATAGAAGGACAATTCCCTCCAATGTGTGTCTACATTGCAGCGGGGAGATGTAATACCCAGCATGGGTAGACAAACATGTGCCAGCTCTGTTTGAGCTAGTGCACTAACAATAGCAGAGTGACCACACTGGCTAGGTTTAGCCACATGAGTTCAATCCACCTGACCCCTGGGTACGTGTTCAGGCAGCTAGTCTGAGCTGCTACTTGTCTCTCTGCGCTTACACTGCTGTTTTTAGCATGCTAGCTCGAGGAGAGCTGGCAAGTGTCTGCTTGCACTGGGAATTACACACACCAGCTGCTGTGCAGACATTCTATAAATCAGTGACAGTCCAGCTGTGGCTACTGAGGTGTTTTGCACACCATATGTGGCTATCAAGGAGACAGTGGGTCTGTCCCACTCCTCAGCTGAGACAGACAACAGGGATCAGGCCACATCTCCCATGCTGCCTGGTGTGTGTGAGCAGTGTGGGGAGCTGCAATGTGTCTGCCTGGTGCTGTTGTATTCCCTGCTATGGATGAGGAAGAACATGGACTGTCAGGATCCCCTTCTCCATCAGGAGTAGCCAGGGAGATGGAGGAGAGACACGAGAAATGGCCCCTCTCTCCAAATACCTAAGTAATGGGAGTGGGGACACCAGCAAGGGTGTACATAGGTCTTCACTCACCTAATTCCTTCTTCATTTCATCTGAAAAAAAATTATTACAGCCTTTTAAACTCTTGTTCAGTGTTTCCCTTGGTACCATGCATCAAAGATTACCCAGTAAATGAATTAAATTGTTCTAAATCCATGATGACTTAAATTTAAAAAGAGCTAGAGAAATTGATAGCCAGACAGCTGGAAGAATTTACTGTGATGATGGTTTATGGTTTGGATGATTAATCTCACAGATATTTATGTTGAATGGGGAAAAGAGTGGATTTCAAGGGGCTTTGAGATTCAGGTAAGGGACTGCAGGTCTGCAGAGCTGGCTGAGCCCTTCTTCCACATAGAGAGAGAGGAATCTTGGGTGCTCTGCAGAGGATATGGGTGCCCCATTTTTTTTAATAGAATCATAGAATATCAGGGTTTGAAGAGACCTCAGGAGGTCATCTAGTCCAACCCCCTGCTCAAAGCAGGACCAATTCCCAACTAAATCATCCCAGCCATGGCTTTGTCAAGCCTGACCTTAAAAACCTCTAAGGAAGGAGATTCCACCACCTCCCTAGGTAACCCATTCCAGTGCTTCACCACCCTCCTAGTGAAAAAGTTTTTCCTAATATCCAACCTAAACCTCTCCCTATCCCTGTGCTGAAAAGATTCTGTTTCATCACCAGTACCCAGGATGTTGATGGCATCCACGTTGGCCCCAATGCTGAAGAAGATGAAGGGCCTGGAATAGCAGATGGCATTGATAGTCCCGCTGACTCCTGAGGTAGTGCTGAGATTGGCATGACAAACAAAACAAGTCTATTGCTGCCACACCTGTGTCTGTAGGTGCTGGATTTCGCAGCTACCCCTCAGATGGATCCAGATTCAACAGTATGGTACAGGAAAACTCCTGTCCCAGTACAACCCTGGTTACCATCTGGACATCTCAGGGCTGTCTTTGAGGAGGAAGATGATGAATCCTGCCTTTCCGCAATCTCTCTCATGGGTTCTCTTTCAAGGCGGTTCCCAAGACATAGAGCAACTTCCCTTTTTGAGGGAGAATTAGAGTCCCAGGGTCTGTCCTCTGCTACTTCAGGGGTGGAAGGCAGCTAAGGGTGGTTAGACCCACAGGCGGTGGAGGGTATTGATACCGACACAGGTCTTATGGCTTGCTCCACCAACTGCTGCCTCAGATAAAGTTTACCTGGCATCTGTGTTATCTTTTTAAAAGAACAACAACTCTCTGAAATGTGACCCACTCCTGGGCAGAGCAAACAGCAAGTGTGTGAGTCACTGATGTGGACAGAGACCCCACATGATGGGCAATGCTGAAGTCCGGAGAGCACTGCATCACCCTTGTTGCTGGGCAACACAAAACATTAAAAATGACTAACTATAAAAACTTCATTAAATTTAATTAGACTGTAGCTTCTACCACGGGCAACTATTAAAAACTATTTTGAAAGTGAAAAACTCATCAAAACAGCCTAATGCAGAGTGAAAAAAACAAAGATAAAATGTGCACAGGGAACTCCAACAATGGCCCCTGGCATCAAGAAGGAACTGAGGGGGGTCGGGGCAGTGCCGCCCTTGTATAGCCTCTGGAGGGACCAAAAGGAGGTGTTGAGCACATGCGCTGCCCTGACAGATACTGCTAGGGGAAAAATCTCCAGCCTCAATGCACTGACCACAAAACACACCTGAATGGAATACACGTCTGCAACCACCCCAAACAGAACTAATAGTTACAAAACTAAAGATTCTGTGAACAGGATTCTTTGTTATGGAGACTGTCTCTTTTGGTGAAGGAGAAAAGGTGCATTATCCTCACACATATCCAGCCCAGTCCCCTGCTCACTCTTTCTCTACATAAAATTCCATGGATCTGAAGGAAGAGATTTGAATACCAAGAAAAGGGGCAATAGAAGAGCACAGTGTGTTGAACCCTCCTTCCATGTAGGGAGAGGGTTCACAACTCCACCCCCCCACCACACACACACTCACTTTTGTGCTGGCACAGAAGAACCTGAAAAACACTCTTAGGAGGGAGAGGGTCCGAAAATGTTGCACAAAAGAAATTGCACCAGTTTCCATGCTATAGTGTTTGAGAGACCGCCTACCAGTGGAAAATACTCTACAGCACTGAATCTCAACTTCAAAACTTACCCACCTTCCTCTCACTGCAAAAGCAGAAAGATCTTGATTAGCACAGGTTGGAGAGCCCTGGAGCCGGATCCTGGGCTTCCCACGACCCAGTCCCACAAGCACTGAAGCTTTGAGCAGGGGGTTGGACTAGATGACCTCCTGAGATCTTTTCCAATCCTGATATTCTATGATTCATGACAAGCACCTTTTGACTTCAATGGGAGAGAAAGACTGAGTCCAGACTGTTTATTGAAAACACCCCTCTGGAGCTCATCATCTTCAGACTGAAATATATGAACCATTGCTCTGACTTGTGCATTTCCTCACTTAAAAAGGCAAACCAAACCAGGCAACCAAAACCAATAACCAAATAAGGCAAGATGTCATAGCTAGGGAGAAAGACAAAGTAACTTTGATATGTTTACTATTAGAAGTTGCAATGTGTTCAGAACCCACAGAGATGAGCACAGAATAAATAACAGAGAAATCAGAGTAGGTATAAAAATGAACAAGTGTTGGACCAGATTTCATTCACAAGGCCTCGTAATGACAGTTCACTTAAAATTCATATTGATTTCAATGGAAAGTTAGAGTTATGGAAACAGACATCACACACTGAGGTACAGATATAAAAAATGGCCCTATAAGAAAGACACTGAGAACATGGTTTAGTTAGAGCTGGGCAGAAACCAGAATTTCCATTTCATGGGAAATTCCATTATTGTAAAATTAGTTTTTTTCTTCTAAGAAGAACTAAAAGAAAGAATTTTGAAATTTCCTCCAAAATGTTCAGATCAACCAAAACATTCTGTTTTGATAAAATTGAAACATTTTTTCCCTTTTTTAAATGAAAAATATCAAAAAAATTCCATTTCAATGCAGTCAAAAAGGAAAGTTTTTACTTTACTTTAAATGTTTTGTTTCCCCCTCCACAAACAATTTTCTTTTTTTGAAACACACACGATCCAATGGAAAGTTTTTAACAGCTCTTGGTCTAGTAGTGAATACACTGGGCTGGAAGCCAGAATATCTGGGTTGTACTTCCTGCTCTAGCAAACATTCCTGTGAGACTGTGCAGGAGAATTTTCAAAAGTCTCCTCTGGGTGTTCTGCCTAGGGCATGGGTTTCCAGTTGGGGGAAGCTATTTTGGAAAGACTATTCTCCTTCCAAACCTGCTTCCTGCTTTTGATGTACTTAAGTTTTCTTTGTTTAGTTTTTAAACCTTCAGCTAGCTGCTCTTCAAAATAGTTTTTGGCCTGCTTAATTGTACTTTAACACTTAACTTGTCAGAGTTTATGCTCCTTTCTATGTTCCTGTCATAACTACAAAGGGAAGAGTAACAACCTTTATGTATGTAGTAACATAAATCCCTCCTGACCAGAAGGACCAATGGGGAAAGAAGATCCTTTCAAATATGGGGTGGGAGAAGGTTTTTTTTTGTGCTCTCTTTGTTGGTTCCCTCTCGGGACAGAGAGTGAGACCAAGCAGGTAAACCAGCTTCTGAAAAAGTATCTGAAATGATACATCTAAAGTTACAAAAATTGTAAGTAAAGGCAAGGAAATGCATTAGATTATCTTTTGTTTTAGCTTGTAAATTTTCCCTATGCTAAGAGGTAATTTTATTCCTTTTTTGTAACTGGGAAATAGAGTCAGAGGGGAATCCTCTGTATTTTAAATCTTTTTATTTACCCTGTAAAGTTATCTTCCATCCTGAATTTGCAGGTGTGATTCTTTTACTTGTTTTTAAATACAATTCTTCTTTTAAGAACCTGATTGATTTTCAGTGTCCTAAAAAAACAGGGATTTGGTCTGTGTTAACCTATTGGTTGGTATATTATTCTCAAGCCTCCCCAGGAAAAGGGGTGAAGGGGCTTGGGAGGATATTTGGAGGTGGGAATAGGGCTCTAAGTGGTGCCTCCCTGAATGTTTGTTTAAATCACTTGGTGGTGGCAGCGATACTGTCCAAGGATAAGGAAAGGAATTTGTGCTTTCGGGAAGTTTTTAACCTAAATTGGTGGAATATAAGATTAGGGGGTCTTTCATGTCATTCCCCACATCTGTACCCCAGAGTTCCTCAGTAGGATTTTACTTCTAATTTTTAATGGATGTCTTTTTGCCTCTAACTGCTTCTTTTACTTTGTTATTTAGCCTTGCTGGTACTTTCTTGGTCCTTTTAATATTATTTATTTTTTAATTTGAGGTATAAATTTTACTTGAGCCTGTATTATGGTGTATTTAAAAAGTTTCTACAGCTTGCAGACATAACACTTTTGGGACTGTACCTTTAAATTTCTGTTAAACTAGTCCAATGGTTAACCCATCTTTATCAGTCTTAGTTCTCTCAAGGTAGAATGCTACTGCATGTCTGATGTCCAGAGTATATAGTATTTAGGCCTGTTTGCTCCCATGAGGTTAAGGGAATAATGAAGGAAGATGGGTTGGTTGGTTCAATTGGAAAGAGGAGGGTATAGTGGGCAAAATTTAGTTTGATGTCAAATATTTGTTCCTCATGTATGATCGAGTCACCCCTTTTCTTTCTTTAGCAAAAAAGATTGAGCTCCTGGAGTCTATCACTATAAAATATGTTTTCTAATCCTTTAATCATTTCTCTTCTTCTTCTCCTCTGAACCCTCTCCTATTTATCAACGTCATTCCTCAGTTGGGGACACCAGAACTGGACACAGTATTCCAATGGCAGAGCCAAAGACAGAGCTAATATAAGCTTCATAGTCCTACTAAGATCATCCCCATGCCCTCTGGCCCACTGCCTACCCAACCCATTCCTACTGAAGGGGTTTTGTGAGCTTCAAGGAAAAGCTCATGCTGAGAAAAAATTGCACCTATTCAGATTACAGACAATGTGTGTCTGACTGGCCCAGTCATGGGACAGGAATGGTGACTGGGTTCTTGGATGATATCACCCTGGGGAACAGTAGGTGGGATTGTATATAAAGGGATTAACCGCTCTTCCTGGAGATCTCAGGCTTGCAGGGGAACAGCACCCTCAGCACCCTGCTGACAGGGACAGAGGCATTCAGGAAACTCTTCTGGCAGAGAGGCAGAAGACCTCTGAGCATGAGACCTGGAATCTGTCAGACTCTTGGGCTTTGTGGTTATTTTGGCATTCTCTGTACTCTGCTGTGTGAGGGGAGAATCCCCCTCATTGATGCGAGATGCAATTAAAGGCCCTGAAGTTTCCAGCAGAAGTTTCCGATCCAAGGGGATGCTCTGGCCTTTCAATATCAAGAGTTCCCCCTCGGGGCACAGTATGAAACCCCACAGAGATGTTTAAGACTTACCATGACTTTATGGGTGCAATCTAGAGCTGGCTGCTAAATATTTCCCTAATAAAATCCCACTCTGTGTGATCACATCAGAAAACAAAGCAAAATCATTCTAGCTGTCCTGCCATTGCTTGCAAAACGAGATACAGGCTCATATCTCCTATTTGTCTTTTTTTCTGAAAATTGGGTTAATGAACATTTATTTCCTCAACAGCCTCCCTGGCGTCAATTTCATCGGTGCTCCAGGAATGGAGCAACCATGGAAAAAAACACTAGGTGAGCAGCACTCACTGGCAGGCCCTGCCAATCAGCTCCTCCCCGTCCAGCCCCGCGCCTCATATGCGCAACAGATGAGCTTTTTTCCAGAGGGAAGGAGGTACTGGGAGGAAGAGCTAAGAAAGGAAGAGGTGGAACGAGGGTGGGGCTTTCTTGGAAGGGGGGGTGGAACAGGGCAGGAAGAGGCAGAATGGGAGTGGGAAGACATGGAGCAGATGTGAGACCTTAATGGAAGAGACAAGGCCTGGGGCAGAGAGGACCTAAGAAGAAATGAAAAAGTTGGCGCCTCTGCCTACACTGCCCTCACATTATTTCGTAATTGAACTGAACCATAAAAATATCTCCTTCATTTTGAAGTGAAAAATCAGAAAGTTCCCCCTTAATAAGGAGGAAATAGGAACTTTTCACTCTACTGAGATACTTTTGCTTCTTTCTTGTTCTTTTTTCATCCATAAAGTCTTTTTCCACCTGAAATAGATGCTTTCCCATGGAAAGTTTCTGCGAACACCTTCCTCCCATAGTGAGTACACAGGACAGGAGGACAGAATAGCTACGTTCTATTTCCTGCTCTAGCAAATATTCCTGTGTAACTATCAGCACTTCCTTTGCAGGGGGATTGTCAAAGAGCCTACACTGGGTGCTCTGCACACGATGTGGGTTCCCAGTTTGGGGGAAGCTCTTTGGGGAAGACATTTCTCTCTCAATCCCTGAGGCACAGGGAGGAGTTTCCGCATGGCCTCAGCTACTACAAGGTCAGGCACAGCACTAGCATCCCGGTCCTACCACACTCCCCATCCAGAGCTCTTTCATTGAATGGATACGTTCAGGTCCTGTAGAATGTGGATGTTTTTTCTCTCGTAACCAACTACCCTTAAACCCTTGCACCACTGACTTTGCAAAGTGAGGTCTCAGCTCGATGACATAACACGATTCCACAGTAATCTTCACAGACTCTCCACTTCCCAGATCCACAGTGAATGCAATGATAGCATCCCTTCTGCAGTTCAGGGCATGTCCATTGACTTATGAATTGAAGAGGGTGAATGAGATCCTTTCTTTGTTGATTAGAATAAATATTGGCCATGGGTAGTGAACTAGCTATTCAATCCAAGGGCTAGCCCAATTCCTATCCCACTACGTAGTAGATAGAGGAGAATATATTCTTGCTTTAATCAATTTAAGAAGAAGCTTCACGGCCACAAGTAATTAGCAAAAACTGAATATGAAACATGACGCTTCTTTGCTAATACGGGTTCTGCTATGACAGGAACAGTAACACCATTTACATGATCAGCTGAATTCCATTTGCTTATTTCAATGCAGAGTCCTTTCAATGTGTACATTGCCTTTCGTAATGTGTCTCTGCAAGAGTGCTATGGCTCTTGCAGAATACAAACAAGTAGTGGGGGAGTCTATTTAAATTTCAACAATGTATGAGCAGCACTGCTCAGAACCAGCAAGTGCTCATATACGTTATTGACAAAATTAGCCATGTAATCTGCTCTATCAAAAAGAGGAGTAGAGCACATGGAAGAAAAAGGCCACAGACTTACTTATTGTCTTTTCCATTTCTCCTAAAAAAGAAAAAAATATATATTTAAAGATAACAATAGCACCTTTTGTGATATATGGCTAAGAACAAAGGTAACTAATAGTTAAAATATCAAAAGCTGTATTTATTGGAGAATAGATGTGAGGAGCAAGTGACACAATGAAAATTATACTGTCTAAGGCCGGAAGGAAACACTCTCTTCATCTATAACATTGGCCAGAGAATGTCCCCCAAACAATTTATGTTTGCATTAGAGCAGTACCTTTAATAAAATGTCCAGTGATGGAGGATCTACCACAACCCCCTGTAAATTGTTAGAAAGGCTAATCACCCTCACTCTTAAAAATTTATATCTCATTTCTAGTCTGATTTTCCTAGTTTCACTTTTCAGCCATTGGATTTTGGTAGATTAAAGAGCCCATTATCACATATATGTTCTCTACCTACATAGGTCTAGAGTGTAATCCAGTCACCCCTTTTCTTTGGCGAGTTCAACAGATTGAGCTCTTTGAGTCTATCACTATAAAACATGTTATCTAATCCCTTAATCATTCTGGTGCTCTTCTATGACCCCTCTCCAGTTTGACAACTTCTTTCTTCAGCTGGGGACACTGGAACTGCAGTCAGTATTCCAGCAACAGAGCCAAATACAGAGCTAATATAACCCCTAGAGTCCTAATTAACATCATCCCCATGTCCTCTGGTTTGGGGCCTAGTGAACACTTTCCTACTGAAGGGCTTGTGTGAGCTCCAGTGAAAGGGGTACTCTTTTTCGGAGACAGAAATTGCGCTCAGAGGAAGGCCCCACCAATCAGCTCCTCTCCCTCCACCTCAGCGCGTCCTCCTCACCACTGATCAGCTCTTCTGGAGAATGCAGAAGGCGCTGAGGGGGGAGGAGACGTGGAAGGAAGAGGTGGAATGAGGGTGGGGCACTCTTGGGGGCTGGAGAACAGGGCAGGAAGAGACAGAGTTGGAGCGGGCAAGGTTGGGGCCTTGAGGGAAGGGGTATTTTAGGGGCAGGACTGGGGCAGAGTACCCGTGAACAATGGTGAGTTGGAGCCGGTTTGCACCGGTTCGCAGGAACCGGTTGCTAAATTTTGAAGCCAGTTTAGAACCGGTTGTTAGGGTTACCATAAAGCCAGCAATGGCAGCTGCTGCTGGGAGACAAGACACCTCAGCTCTGTGCAGCTGAAGAGCCGAGTGTTCGTTGCCCGAGCGCTACCTTCCCCCGGTTTGCCCCATAGCCCCCCGATTCCTCTCCCCACCGAGCCTTGTCACCCCCAATTCCTCTCCCCCCCGATTCCTCCCCTCGAGTCTCGTCTTATCTTGGGCTCCAGCAGGCTGATTGAATCGGCTCCAGCAGGCTGAAAGCTACAGTCTGATTCAATCAGCCTGCCAGAGCCCAAGATAAGATGAGACTCGGAGGGGAGGAATCCGGGGGTGACGAAGCTCGGGGGGGGAGAGGAATCGGGGGGCTTCGGGGCAAAATCCTCTCCTCTACATTTCTTTTCTATTTTTGCCTCATTTTCTCCAGTTTATAGTTCTGTTTTTAAAGCCTATATTATCTATTCATGTTAATCTGTCTCTCTATTTCAGATAGGGTTAAATATGTAACTTATTTTACACAGAAAAATAGCTGGAGAGATAATGGTGAGACTGTATCACCCAGCATTCTAAAGAGGCTCTGTCCATTACACTTTGTGAATAGGAAAAACAAAACTTGTCTTTGAATTTTATTAACCAATGTAATTGCTTTTAACACATCAGGAAGAAAGGCAATGACTTTAAGACCTGTCTGTATAATAATGGAAATACTATGGTTTCTCACTGGCTAAAGATTAAAACATTTGGGGGGAGGAATAGCTCAGTGGTTTGAGTATTGGCTCACTAAACCCAGGGTTGTGAGTTCAATCCTTGAAGAGAACACTTAAGGATCTGGGGCAAAAATTGGTCCTGCTAATGAAGGCAGGGGGCTGGACTCAACAACCTTTTAAGGTCCCTTCTAGTTCTAGGAGATTGGTATTATTACATCATTTCTTTTGTTTACAGCCACTGGCAGTAGCTATATAATCCCTTACCCACAATGATGTTCTGTAACATTTGCCATGGCTACTGTCTAAATTCTTGCCAAGCTTTTCATCATATCCACAGAACAGAGATTAAATTAATGTAACTGCTAGCTTCAATTCATACTAGTGCTTATAAAAACTGCTTCATCAAAGCACTTAGTTCAATTTTGCAATAAATATCAGAATCCAATAAAGACTATTAAATCTGACTTATTGGCTACATACATATTATATTTGGAGACGCAGTCAGCTATTATTCAACAGTAAGATTTGGGAGGGCTGTCAGGGGGTAGGGGTGTGGAGAGGGGTCGGGGCAGTCAGGGGACAGGGAGCGGGGCAAGTTGGGTAGGGGCGGGGAACCTGGGGAGTAGTTAGGGTGGAGGGTCTAGGGAGGGGGTGGTCAGGGGCCAAGGAGCAGGGGGATTGATGGATTGCAGGTTCTGAGGGGGGCAGTCAGGGGCAGGATGTGCCGGGGGTTGAATGGGGGGGGACAGCTGTTTTGGGAGGCACAGCCTTCCCTACCTGGCCCCTGATACAATTTTGCAACCCCGATGTGCGAGGCCAGCTTTAGGAAATGCGGGGCCCGATTCGAACAGTTTTGACAGAGTCCCAGCAGGGATGACAAAAAAAAACAACACATGTAAAAAGACACGTGGGGCTTACTCACCGGGCGGCGCTCCAAGTCTTCGGCGGCACTTTGGCAGTGGGTCCTTCACTGAAGGACCCGCCGCCGAAGTGCTGCTAAAGACTCAGAGCGAATGAAGGACCTGCCGCCGAAGACCCAGTAGGAAACCGGCTGTTAAGATTTTGGCAGCTCATCACTGCCCACGAGGAAATAAAAAAGTTGGCACCTGTGCCTACACTGACCCCACTTTATTTCATAACTGAATCGAATCTTAACACTGTCTCAGTTTCTGCTCTATTAAAACAGGAAAATGGGGTGAGGTCTAATAACTCAATGATTTTTCTTTTCACTCTATAAGACTCCTACACAGCAGTAGAGCACACAGAAGAAAAAAGCCACAGACTTACTTATTATCTTCTCCAAGTCTCCTAAAAAAGAAAAAATATATATATTTAAAGATAACAATTGCACCTTTTGTAATAATATGGCCAAGAAGAAAGATAACCAATAGTTAAAATATCAAAAGCTGTATTTATTGGAGAATAACTGCGAGGGAGCAAGTGACACAATCAGGGGCGGCTCTACCTTTTTGGCCTCCCCAAGCAGTCATGCGCGGGAGGTGCCCCGGAGCCGCGGGAGCAGCGGACCTCCAGCGGGCATGACTGCGGAGGGTCCGCTGGTCGTGCGGCTCGGCTGGACCTCCCGCAGCTGCGGACGGTTCGCAGGTCCGGCGGCTCCGCTTGAGCTGCCTCAGGCATGCCTGCAGGAGGTCCAGTCGAGCCGTGGGACCAGCAAACTGTCCGCAGTCATGCCTGCGGGAGGTCCACTGGAGCCGCGGGACGAGCACCCCCTCCGCAGTCATGCCTGCGGCAGGTCCGCTCGTCCCGGGGCTCTGGTGGACCTCCCACAGGCATGACTGCGGAAGGTCCGCCGGCCCAGCCTGCCGCCCCCCCGGGAAAGGGCCGCCCCACGCGCGTGCTTGCCACGCTGGGGTCTGGAGCCGGCCCTGGACACAATGAACATCACCGTGTCTAAGGCTGGAAGGAAGCACTCTCATCATCTATAACATGGTCCAGAGAACTTTCCCCAAACAATTCATGTTTGTAGTAGAGCAGTATCTTTAGAAAAAAATTCCACTGATGGAGGATGCACCACAACCCCTTGTAAAGTGTTACAATGGCTAATTGCCCTCACTCTTAAAAATGTATACCTTATTTGTAGTCTGATTTTCCTAGTTTCACTTTCCAGCCATTGGATTTTGCTAGACCATTCTCTGCTAGACTAACGAGCCCATTATCACATATATGTTCTCTATCTACATACATCTAGAGTGTAATCAAGTCACCTCTTTTCTTTGGCAAGCTAAGTAGATTGAGCTCTTTGAGCCTATCACTATAACACATGTTATCTAATCCTTTAATCATTCTGGTGCTCTTCTCTGAACCCTCTCCAGTTTGACAACTTCCTTCTTCAGTTGGGGACACCAGAACTGCACTCATTATTCCAGCAACAGAGCCATACACTGAGCTAATATAACCCCTACAGTCCTAATTAAGATCATCCCCATGCCCTCTGTTTGGGGCCTAGCGAACATTTTCCTACTGAAGGGCTTATGTGAGCTCCAGTGAACGGGGTACAGTTTTTTCTGAGACAGAAATTGCACTCACCAGCAGACACCATAAATCAGCTCCTCCCCCTCCACCCTAGTGTCTCCTGCCGGCCACTGATCAGGTCTTCTGCAGAGGGCAGGAGGGACTGGGGAGGAGGAGCCAAGGAAGGAAGAGGTGGAATGAGGGCGGGGCACTCTTGGGAGCAGTGGTGGAGCAGAGCCAGAAGAGGAAGAGTGGGGGGAGGAACAGGTGGGGCAGGGGTGGGGCCTTCAGTGAAGTGGTATAATAAGGGTAGGGCTTGGGGCAGAGAGGTGGTCAGGTACCCGCGAGAAAATAAAAAGGTTGGCACGTGTCCTTACACTGCCTGCACATTTTTTTGTAACTGAATCAAACCTTAACAAAGTCTCCTTCATTTTGAAGTGAAAAATCAGAATATTTCTTTTTATATACAGAGGAAATAGAAACTTTTGACTCTAATGAGATGATTATGCATCTTACTTGTTCTTCTTTTATTCTAAACAGTATTTTTTTTTGGCCTGAAACAAACATATTGCCAGGGAAAGTTTCTGCCAACACCTTCCTCTCATACTGAATACATAAGACCGGAAGACAGAATATCTAGGTTCTATTTCCTACTGTAGCAAGGATTCCTGTGTGAATATCAGCACTTCCTTTGCAGGGGGATTGTCAAAGAAACTACCGTGGGTGCTCTGCAAATGATGTATGTTCCCAGTTTGGGGGAAGCTCTTTTGGGAAGACACTTCTCCCTCCATCCCTGAGGCACAGGCTGGAGTGTCTCCATGGCCTCAGTTACTACCAAGTCAGGCACAACACTGGCAACTCGGTCCTGCCTCACTCCCTACCCAGATCTTTTTCATTCAATGGATATGTTCAGTTCTTCTAGCACATGGATGTTTTTTCTCACATGACCGACTGCCCTTGAATCCCTGCCCCTCTGACTTTCTTTGCAAAGTGCTGGTGAGGTCTCAGCTTGATGACATACCATAATTAAATAAAAAAAACCAGGAGTACTTGTGGCACCTTAAAGACTAACAAATTTATTTTAGCATGAGCTTTCGTGAGCTAAAGCTCACTTCTTCGGATGCATAGAATGGAACACACAGACAGGAGATATTTATACATACAGAGAACATGAGAAGGCACCTTCTCATGTTCTCTGTATGTATAAATATCTCCTGTCTGTGTGTTCCATTCTATGCATCCGAAGAAGTGAGCTTTAGCTCACGAAAGCTCATGCTAAAATAAATTTGTTAGTCTTTAAGGTGCCACAAGTACTCCTGGTTTTTTTTGCGGATACAGACTAACACGGCTGCTACTCTGAAACCCATAATTAAATAGTAATCTATACAGACTCCCCCACTTCCCAGGTCCACGGGGAATGCAATGATAGCATCCCTACTACCGTTGAAGTTGCTGCAACCAATACAGGGCACACTAAGTTTGGTCCGTCAACTGTAACTATTGAGTAAAGTAGGCAAACTCACCCTTTTCATCCTGGAGTTCTTCTGCAAAAGAACAATGGGGAGTAGAACAAAACAGTTCAGTGTATGTCCATTGACTTATGAATTGAAGCGGGTGAATGAGACTCTTTCTTGATTAGCATAAATATTGGCCATGGGTAGTGAACTAGTTATTCAATCCGTGGGCTAGCCCCATTCCCATCCCACTATGTAGTAGATAGAGGAGAGTATATTCTTGCTTTAATCAATTTAAGAAGAAGCTTCATGGCCAAAAGTAATTAGCAAAAGGTGAATATGAAGCACTACGCGCCTCTGCTAATATGGGTTCTGCTATGAAAGGAGCAGTAACACCATTTACATCGTGAGCTGTATTCCATTGACTTTCATAGCGTGTCTGCAAGGGTTTTAGGATTCTTGTAGAATACGAACAAGTAATGGGTGTGTCTATTTAAATTTAAACAATGTATGAGCTGCACTGCTCACAACCAGCAAGTGCTCGTATATGTTATTGACAAAATTAGCCAAGTAATCTGCTCTATCGAAAAGAGGAGTAGAGCACAAGGAAGAAAAAGGCCACAGACTGTAGGCCTGGTCTACACTAGGGTGCGGGGTCGAACTAGAGTACGCAAGTTCAGCTACGCGAATAGCGTAGCTGAACTCGAAGTACCCTAGTTCGAACTACTTACCCGTCCAGACGCGGCGGGGTCGAACTCCGCGGCTCCCCCGTCGACTCCGCCACCGCCGTTCGCAGTGGTGGAGTTCCGGAGTCGACAGGAGCGCGTCGGGAGTTCGAACTATCGCGTTTAGTTTAGACGCGTCTAGATTAGACGCGATAGTTCGAACTCCGAGAAGTCGAACGCCGCCCGTCGACCCGGCAGGTAAGTGTAACCCTACCCTTACTTATTCTTTTTTAATAGTCTCCTAAAAAAGAAAACAAATATATTTAAAGATAACAATAGCACCTTTTGTAATAATAGGGCCAAAAACAAGGGTAACTAATAGTTAAAATATCAAAAGCTGTATTTATTGGAGAATAGCTGTGAGAGAGCAAGTGACACAATGAACATCATACTGTCTGAGGCCGGAAGGAAATGCTCTCATCATCTATTACATGCGCCAGAGAACTTCTCCGAAACAATTAATGTTTGCATTAGAGCAGTACCATTAGAAAAAATGTCCAGTAATGGAGGATGCACCCTAAACCCTCGTAAATTGTAACAATGGCTAATCACCCTCACTCTTAAAAATGTATATCTTATTTCTAGTCTGACTTTCCTAGTTTCAGTTTCCAGCCATTGGATTTTGCTAGACCATTCTCTGCTAGACTAAAGAGCCCATTATCATATATATGTTCTCTATCTACATATGTCTAGAGTGTAACATAAGAATATAAGAACATAAGAACTGCTGTACCAGATCAGACCAAAGGTCCATCTAGCCCAGTATCTGTCTACCAACAGTGGCCAATGCCAGATGCCCCAGAGGGAGTGAACCTAACAGGCAATGATCAAGTGATCTCTCTCCTGCCATCCATCTCCATCCTCTGACGAACAGAGGCTAGGGACACCATTCTTTACCCATCCTGGCTAATAGCCATTTATGGACTTCACCACCATGAATTTATCCAGTTCTCTTTTAAACGCTGTTATAGTCCTAGCCTTCACAACATCCTCAGGTAAGGAGTTCCACAAGTTGACTGTGTGCTGCGTGAAGAAGAACTTCCTTTTATTTGTTTTAAACCTGCTGCCTATTAATTTCATTTGGTGACCCCTAGTTCTTGTATTATGGGAATAAGTCAATAACTTTTCCTTATCCACTTTCTCAACATCACTCATGATTTTATCTACCTCTATCATATCCCCCCTTAGTCTCCTCTTTTCCAAGCTGAAGAGTCCTAGCCCCTTTAATCTTTCCTCATATGGGACCCTCTCCAAACCCCTAATTATTTTAGTTGCCCTTTTCTGAACCTTTTCTAGTGCTAGAATATCTTTTTTGAGGTGAGGAGATCACATCTGTACACACTATTCAAGATGTGGGCATACTATGGATTTATATAAGGGCAATAATATATTCTCTGTCTTATTCTCCATCCCCTTTTTAATGATTCCTAACATCCTGTTTGCTTTTTTGATCGCCTCTGCACACTGCGTGGACATCTTCAGAGAACTATCCATGATGACTCCAAGATCTTTTTCCTGACTCGTTGTAGCTAAATTAGCCCCCATCATATTGTAATCAAGTCTCCCCTTTTCTTTGGTGAACTAAACAGATTGAGCTCTTTGAGGCTATCACTATAACACATATTATCTAATCCTTTAATCATTCTGGTGGTCTTCTATGAACCTTCCGCAGTTTGACAACTTCTTTCTTCAGCTGGGTACAGTGGAACTACACTCAGTATTCCAGCAACAGAGCCAAATATAGAGCTAATATAACCGCTATAGTCCTAATTAACATCATCCCCATACCCTCTGGTTCGGGGCCTAGTGAACAGTTTCCTTCTGAAGGGCTTTTGTGAGCTCCAGTGAACGGGGTACAGTTTTTTCTGAGACAGAAATTGCACTCACCAGCAGACACCATCAATCAGCTCATCTCCCTCCATCCTAGCGTCTCCTGCCCGCCACTGATCAGCTTTTCTGCAGAGGGAAGGAGGCGCTGGGCGGGAGGAACAAAGGAAGGAACACGCAGAAGGAGGGCGGGGCACTCTTGGGAGAGGGGTTGGAGGAGGACAGGAATCATAGAATCATAGAATATCAGGGTTGAAAGGGACCTCAGGAGGTCATCTAGTCCAACCCCCTGCTCAATGCAGGACCAATTCCCAAATAAATCATCCCAGCCAGGGCTTTGTCAAGCCTGACCTTAAAAACCTCTAAGGAAGGAGATTCCACCACCTCCCTAGGTAACCCATTCCAGGGCTTCACCATTCTCTGAGGAAAATAGTTTTTCCTAATATCCAACCTAAACCTCCCGCACTGCAACGTGAGACCATTATTCCTTGTTCTGTCATCAGGTACCTCTGAGAACAGTCTAGATCCATTCTCTTTGGAACCCCCTTTCAGGTAGCTGAAAGCAGCTATCAAATCCCCCCTCATTCTTCTCTTCTGCAGACTAAACAATCCCAGTTCCCTCAGCCTCTCCGCATAAGTCATGTGCTCCAGGCCCCTAATCATTTTTGGTGCCCTCCGCTGGACTCTTTCCAATTTTTCCACATCCTTCTTGTAGTGTGGGGCCCAAAACTGGACACAGTACTCCAGATGAGGCCTCACCAATGTCGAACAGAGGGGAATGATCACATCCCTCGATCTGCTGGCAATGCCCCTACTTATACAGCCCAAAATGCCGTTAGCCTTCTTGGCAACAAGAGCACACTGTCGACTCATATCCAGCTTCTCGTCCACTGTAACCTCCAGGTCCTTTTCTGCACAACTGCTTCCTATCCATTAGGTCCCTAGTCTGTAACAGTGAATGGGATTCTTCTTTCCTAAATATAGGACTCTGCACTTGTCCTTGTTGAACCTCATCAGGTTTCTTTTGGCCCAGTCCTCTAATTTGTCTAGGTCCCTCTGTATCCTATCCCTACCCTCCAGCGTATCTACCACTCCTTCCAGTTTAGTGTCATAGAATCATAGAATCATAGAATCTCAGGGTTGGAAGGGACCTCAGGAGGTCATCTAGTCCAACCCCCTGCTCAAAGCAGGACCAAACCCAACTAAATCATCCCAGCCAGGGCTTTGTCAAGCCTGACCTTAAAAACCTCTAAGGAAGGAGATTCCACTACCTCCCTGGGTAACCCATTCCAGTGCTTCACCACCCTACTAGTGAAAAAGTTTTTCCTAATATCCAACCTAAACCTCCCCCTCTGCAACTTGAGACCATTACTCCTTGTTCTGTCATCTTCTACCACTGAGAACAGTCTAGATCCATCCTCTTTGGAACCCCCTTTCAGGTAGTTGAAAGCAGCTATCAAATCCCCCCTCATTCTTCTCTTCTGCAGACTAAACAATCCCAGTTCCCTCAGCCTCTCCTCATAAGTCATGTGCTCCAGCCCCCTAATCATTTTTGTTGCCCTCCGCTGGACTCTCTCCAATTTATCCACATCCTTCTTGTAGTGTGGGGCCCAAAACTGGACACAGTACTCCAAATGAGGCCTCACCAGTGCTGAGTAGAGGGGGATGATCACATCCCTTGATCTGCTGGAAATGCCCCTACTTATACAACCCAAAATGCCATTAGCCTTCTTGGCAACAAGGGCACACTGTTCACTCATATTCAGCTTTTCGTCCACCGTAACCCCTAGGTCCTTTTCTGCAGAACTGCTACCTAGCCATTCGGTCCCTAGTCTGTAGCAGTGCATGGGATTCTTCCGTCCTAAGTGCAGGACTCTGCACTTGTCCTTGTTGAACCTCATCATATTTCTTTTGGCCCAATCCTCTAATTTGTCTAGGTCCCTCTGTATCCTATCCCTACCCTCCAGCGTATCAACCACTCCTCCCAGTTTAGTGTCATCTGCAAACTTGCTAAGGGTGCAGTCCACACCATCCTCCAGATCGTTAATGAAGATATTGAACAAAACCGGCCCCAGCACCGACCCTTGGGGCACTCCACTTGATACCGGCTGCCATCTAGACATGGAACCATTGATCACTACCCGTTGAGCCCGACCATCTAGCCAGTTTTCTATCCACCTTACCGTCCATTCATCCAGACCATACCTCTTTAACTTTCTGGCAAGAATACTGTGGGAGAGCATATCAAAAGCTTTGCTAAAGTCATCCATTGCTTTTCCCTCATCCACAGACCCAGTTATCTCCTCTTAGAAGGCAATTAGGTTAGTCAGGCATGACTTGCCCTTGGTGAATCCATGCTGACTGTTCCTGATCACTTTCCTCTCCTCTAAGTGCTTCAGAATTGATTCCTTGAGGACCTGCTCCATGATTTTTCCAGGGACTGAGGTGAGGCTGACTGGCCTGTAGTTCCCTGGATCCTCCTTCTTCCCTTTTTTAAAGATGGGCACTATAGTAGCCTTTTTCCAGTCATCCGGGACCTCCCCCATTCACCATGAGTTTTCAAAGATAATGGCCCTGCAATCCCATCCGCCAAGTCCTTTAGCACCCTTGGATGAAGCGCATCCGGCTCCATGGACTTGTGTTTGTCCTGTTTTTCTAAATAGTCCCAAACCATTTCTTTCTCCACAGAGGGCTGGTCACCTTCTCCCCATACTGTGTTGACCAGTGCAGCAGTCTGGGAGCTGACCTTGTTTGTGAAGACAGAGGCGAAAAAAAATCATTGAGTCCATTAGCTTTTTCCACATCCTCTGTCACTAGGTTGCCTCCCTCATTCAGCAAGGGGCCCACACTTTCCTTGACTTTCTTCTTGTTGCTAAGAAGAAACTGAAGAAACCCTTCTTGTTACTCTTAACATCTCTTTCTAGCTGCAATTCCAAGTGTGATTTGGCCTCCTGATTTCACTCCTGCATGCCTGAGCAATATTTTTATACTCCTCCCTGGTAATTTGTACAATCTTCCCCTTCTTGTAAGCTTCTTTTTTGCCTTTAAGATCAGCAAGGATTTCACTGTTCAGCCAAGCCGGTCACCTGCCATATTTACTAGGCAGAGTGGGAGCAGGAAGAGTTGGGGTAGGGGTGGGACCTTGAGGGAAGGGGTATAGTAGGGACAGGGCATTGGGCAAAGTGGTGGACAAGTACTCACAAGGAAATCTAAAAGTTGGCACCTGTACAGACTCTACCCCCACATGACTGGGTAACTGAATTGAAACTTAACAATGTCTCCTTCATTTTGTAGTTAAAAAACAGAATATTCCTTTTTAATAAGGAAGAAATAGAAACATTTGACTCCACTGAGACACTTTTGCTTCTTTCTTATTCTTTTTTTTATCCAAAAAGTTTTTTTCCACCTGAAATAGACACATTCCCATGGAAAGTTTCTGACAACACCTTGCTCTCATAGTAAGTACACGGGATCAAAAGACAGAGTATCTAGGTTCCCTTTCTTGCTCTAGCACATATTACTGTGTCAATATTAGAACTTCCTTTGCAGGGGGATTGTCAAAGAGCTTACACTGGGTGCTCTGCACAGGATGTGGGTTCCCAGTTTGGGGGAAGCTTTTTGGGGAGGACAATTCTCCCTCCATCCCTGAGGCACAGGGTGGAGTATCTGCATGCTCTCAGTTACTACAAGGTGAGGTATAGCACTGGCAACTCAGTCCTGCCACACTCCCCATCCAGAGCTTTTTCATTGAATGGATATGTTCAGTTCCTTTACCACGTGCCTGTTTTTTCTCTCATATACGACTGCCCTTGAACTCCTGCCCCTCTGACTTTCTTTCAAAAGTGAGGTCTCAGCTCGATGACATACCACAATTCTAGAGTAATCTATATGGACCCTCCACTTCCCATAAGTTTGGTTAGATGACTGTAACTATTCATTAAAATAGGCAAACTCACCCATTTGCTCCCGGGGTTCCTCTGCAAAAGAAAAATGGGGAGGAGAAGTAAACAGTTCAGTGTATGACCATTGACTGATGAATAGAAAAGGGCGAATGAGACTGTTTCTTTCTTGATTAGCATAAATATTGGCCATGGGTATGAACTAGCTGTTCAATCCATGGGCTAGCCCCATTCCTATCCCACTATGTAGTAGACAGAGGAGAATATATTCTTGCTTTAAGCAATTTAAGAAGAAGCTTCATGGCCACAACCAGGGCCGGCTCTAACATTTTTCCGCCCCAAGAGAAAAAAAAAAGAGCGCTGCCCTGCCCCCGCGAGCGCCGCCCGACCCCTCCCTGAGCGCCGTGCTGCACCACCCAAATCCCCGCCCCCCAAGCGCCGCGTCATGTCCCCCAAGTCCCCACCTCCCCGAGGGTCACACTGCCCAAGTCTCTGCCCCCGCCAGCGCTGCGTCACACCACCAAAGTCCCCGCACCTCCGAGCGTCGTGTGGGGCTGCCCAAGTCCCTGCCCCCCCAGCATCGCGTCACGCCGCCCAAGTCCCCGCCCCTCCGAGCATCGCACCACCCAAGTCCCTGCCCCCCCGAGTGTCGTGACGCGCCACCCAAGTCCCCGCTCCCCCCCAGCGCTGCCTGGATCGCTGTCCCCTCCCAATGTGCCGCCCCAAGCACATGCTTGATAGGCTGGTGCCTGGAGCCGGCCCTGGCCACAAGTAATTAGCAAAAGGTGAATATGAAACACTACGCTCCTCTGCTAATATGGGTTCTGCTAATAAAGGAGCAGTAACACCATTTACATCATGTGCTGCATTCCATTTGCTATTTCAATGCAGAGTCCTTTCAGTGTGTATGTTGCCTTTTGCAATGTGTCTCTGCAAGAATGTTATGGCTCTTAGAGAATACAAACAAGTAGTGTGTGAGTCTATTTAAATTTCAACAATGTATTAGCAGCACTGCTCAGAACCAGCAAGTGTTCATATATGTTACTGACAACATTAGCCAAGTAACCTGCTTTATCAAAAAAAGGAGTAGACCACACCGAAGAATATAGACACAGACTTACTCATTCTCTTTTCCAAGTCTCCTAAAAAAGAAAAATATATATATTTAAAGATAACAATAGCATCTTTTGCAATAATAGGGCAAAGAACAAAGGTAACTAATAGTTAAAATATCAAAAGCTGCATTTATTGGAGAATAGCTGTGAGGGAGCAAGTGACACAATGAACATCAAACTGTCTAAGGGTGGAAGGAAGCACTCTCATCATCTATAACATGGGCCAGAGAACTTCCCCCAAGCAATTCATGTTTGCATTAGAGCAGTAACTTTAGAAAACATTTCCAGTGATGGAATATTCACCACAACCCCTCGTAAATTGTTATAAAGGCTAATCACTCTGACTCTTAAAAATTTATACCTAATTTCTAGTTTCAGTTTCCAGCCATTGGATTTTGCTAGACCATTCTCTACTAGACTAAAGAGCCCATTATCACATATATGTTGTCTATCGACATACGTCTGGAGTGTAATCAAGTCACCCCTTCTCTTTGGTGAGCTAAATAGATTGAGCTCTTTGAGTCTATCATTATAACACGTTATCTAATACCTTAATCATTCTTGTGCTCTTCTCTGAACCCTCTCCAGTTTGACAACTATCAGTTGGGGACACTGGAACTACACTCAGTATTCCAGGAACAGAGCCAAATACTGAGATAATATAACCCCTATAGTCCTAATTAAGATCATTGCAATGCCCTCTGGTTTGGGGCATAGCAAACACTATCTTACTGAAGGGCTTGCCTGAGCTTCAGTGACAGGGGTACACTTTTTCTCAGAAAAAAATTGCACTCACAGGCAGGCTCCACCAATCAGCTCCCTACCCCCTCCACTGCAATGCCTCCTGCCCACCACTGATCAGCTCTTCTGGAGAGGGGAGAAGGAATTGGGGAGAGGAGGAACCAAGGAAGGAAGAGGTGGAATGAGGGTGGGGCACACTTGGGAGGGGGTGGAGCAGGGCAGCAATTGGCAGATGGGGAGCAGGAACAGGTGGGGCAGGGGTATGGCCTTGAGGGGAGGGGTATAGTAGGAGCAGGGCCTGGGGCAGAGAGGTGGTCAAGTACCCACAAGGAAATCAAAAAGTTGGCCTCTGTGATATACTACCCCCACATTATTTTGCAACTGAATCAAACCTTAACAATTGCCTGAGTTCCTGCTCTATCAAAACAAGAAAGTGGGGTGAGATCTAATAACTCAATGCTTTTTCTTTTCATTCTACAAGACTCATACATAGCAGTAGAGGACATGGAAGAAAAAGGACACAGACTTACTTATTGTCTTTTCCAAGTCTCCTAAAAAAGAAAAGAAAATATATTTAAAGACAACAATAGCACCTTTTCTAATAATATGGCCAAGAACAAAGATAACTAATACTTAAAATATCTAAAGCTGAATTTATTGGAGAATAGCTGCAAGGGAGCAAGTGACACAGTGACCATCATACTGTTTAAGGCCGGAAGGAACCACTCTCATCATTTATAACATGGGTCAGAGAACTTCCTCCAAAAAATTAATGTTTTCATTAGAGCAGTACCTAACTGAATCGAACCTTACTATCATACACGACTGCCCTTGAACCGCTGCCCCTGTGATTTCTTTGAAAAGTGAGGTCTCAGCTCGAAGACATACCACGATGACATAGCACAATTCCAGAGCAATCTACACAGACCCTCCACTTCCCATATCCACGGGACATGCAATGATAGCGTCCCTTCTGAAATTGTTGGAACCAATAAGGGCACACATAGTTTGGTCAGTCAACTGTAAATATTGAGTAAAATAGGCAAACTCACCCTTTTCCTTCTGGAGTTCTTCTGCAAAAGAACAATGGGGAGGAGAAGAAAACAGTTAAGGGTATGTCCATTGACTTATGAATTGAAGAGGGCAAATGAGAACATTTTTTTGTCGATTAACATAAATATTGGCCATGTGTAGTGAGATAGCTATTCTATCCCTGAGCTTACCCTCATTCCTGTCCAGCTACATAGTAGATAGACAAGATTATATTCTTGATTTAATAATTTTCAGAAGAAGCTTCGTGGCTACAACTAGTTAGGAAAAGGTGAATATGACACATAACACTCCTCTGCCAATATGGGATCTGCTATGAAAAGAGCAGTAACACCATTTACATCATGAGCTGCATTCAATATTGTGTTTCAATGCAGAGTCTTTTCAATGTGTACATTGCCTTTCACACTGTATCACTGCAAGGTTGTTATGTTTGGAGAATACAAACAAGTAGTGGCTGAGTCTATCTAAATTAGAACAATGTATGAGCAGCTCTGCTCAGAACCAGCAAGTGCACATATATGTTCTTGAAAAATTAGCCAAGTAATCTGCTCTATCAAAAAGAGGGGTAGAGCACATGGAAGAAAAAGTCCACAGACTTACTTATTGGCTTTTCCAAGTCTCCTAAAAAAGAAAATAAAATATATTTAAAGACAACAATAGCACCTTTTGTAACAATATGGCCAAGAATCAAAGATAACTAATAGTTAAAATATCTAAAGCTTTATTCATTGGAGAATAGCTGCGAGGGAGCAAGTGACACAAGGAACACTATACTGTCTAAGGCCGGAAAGAAGAACTATCGTCATCTATAAAATGGTCCAGAGAAATTCCCCAAAACAATTCATGTTTTCATTAGAGCAGATCCTTTAGAGATTCCAGTGATGGAATATTCACCACAATGCCTTGTAAATCGTTAGAAAAGCTAATTACCCTCACTCTTAAAAAATTATAACTAATTTCTAGTTTGACTTTCCTCGTTTCAGTTTCCAGCCATTGGATTTTGCTAGACCATTCTCTACTAGACTAAAGAGCCCATTATCACATATATGTTCTCTATCTACATACATATAGAGTGTAATCCAGTCACCCCTTTTCTTTGGTGAGCTAAACAGATTGAGCTCTTTGAGTCTATCACTATAACACATGTTATCTAATCCATTAATCATTCTGGTGCTCTTCTCTGAACCCTCTCCAGTTTGACAACTATCAGTTGGGGACACTGGAACTGCACTCAGTATTCCAGGAACAGACCCAAATCCTGAGCTAATATAACAGCTGCTATAGTTCTAATTAAGATCATCCCAGTGCCTTGCGGTTTGAGGGCTAGCAAACACTTTCCTACTGAATGGCTTGTGTGAGCTCCAGTGAACGGGGTACAGTTTTTCTGAGACAGAAATTGTACTCACCAGCAGACACCATCAATCAGCTCCTCCCCCTCCACCCTAGCACCTCCTGCCCGCGACTTCTGCAGAGGGCAGGAGGCGCTGGGGGGAGGAGCCAAGGAAGGAAGAGGTGGAATGAGGGCAGAGCACTCTTGGGAGAGGGGTTGGAGCAGTGCAGGAAGAGGCAGAGTGGGAGCGGGAACAGGTGAGGTAGGGGTGTGGCCTCGAGGGAAGTGGTATAGTAGGGGCATGGCCTGGGGCAGAGAAGTGGTCAAGTACCCACGAGGAAATAATAAAGTGTGTGCCTATGCCTACTCTGCCCCCACATTATTTCATAACTCAATCGAACCTTACCAATGTCTCCTTCATTTTGAAGTGAAAAATCAGAATATTCCTTTTGAATACGGAGGAAATAGAAACTTTTGACTCTACTGAGACACTTTTGCATCTTTCTTGTTCTTTTTAAAATCCAAATAGTATTTTTTCACCTGAAATAAACATATGCCCATGGAAAGTTTCTGCCAACACCTTCCTCTCATAGTGAGTACACGGGACCGGAAGACAGAATATCTAGGTTCTATTTCTTTCTCTAGCACACATCCTGTGTGACTATCAGCACTTCCTTTGCAGGAAGATTGTCAAAGAGCCTACACTGGGTGCTCTGCACAGGATGTGGGTTTCCAGTTTGGAGGAAGCTCTTTGGGGAGGACAATTCTCCCTCCATCCCTGAGGCACAGGGTGGAGTGTCTGCATGGCCTAAGTTACTAGAAAGTCAGGCACAGCACTAGCAACTCAGTCCTGCCACACTCCTCATCCAGAGCTTTTTCATTCAGTGCATATATTCAGTTCGTGTAGCACGTGGATTATTTTTCTATCATACCCATCTGTCCTTGAACCCCTGCCCTCTGACTTTCATTGAAAAATTAGGTCTCAACTGAATGACATACCACGATGACATAGCACGATTCCAGAGTAATCTACACAGATCCTCCACTTCCCATATCAATGGGACATGCAATGATAGAGTCCCTTCTGCAGTTGAAATTGTTGTAACCAATAAGGGCACACATAGTTTGGTTAGTCAACTGTAATTATAGAGTAAAATAGGCAAACTCACCCTTTTCCTTCTGGAGTTCTTCTGCAAAAGAACAATGGGGAGGAGATAAAAACAGTTCAGTGTATGTCCGTTGACTTATGAATTGAAGAGGACGAATGAGATCGTTTTTTTGTCGATTAGCATAAATATTGGCCATGCGTAGTGAGATAGCTATTCTATCCCTGGGCTTACCCTCATTCCTGTCTCGCTATGTAGTAGATAGACAAGATTATATTCTTGATTTAATCATTTTAAGAAGAAGCTTCATGGCCGCAAGTAATTAGGAAAAGGTGAATATGACACATTACACTCCACTGCCAATATGGGTTCTGCGATGAAAGGAGCAGTATCACCATTTACATCATGAGCTGTATTCCGTTTCTGTTCCATTGCAAAGTCATTGCCTTTAATACTGTATCTCTACAAGGTTGTTATGTTTCTTGGAGAATAGTGGGTGAGTCTATTTAAATTTCAGCAAAGCATGAGCAGCACTGCTCAGAACCAGCAAGTGCTTATAAATGTTCTTGACAAAATTAGCCAAGTAATCTGCTCTATCAAAAAGAGGAGTAGAGCACAAGGAAGAGAAAGGACAGACTTACTTTTTGTCTTTTCCAAGTCTCCTAAAAAAGAAAATAAAACATATTTAAAGATTACAATAGCACCTTTTGTAACAATATGGCCAAGAACAAGAGTAACTAATAGTAAAAATATCAAAAGCTGTGTTTATTGGAGAATAGCTGTGTAGTGAGCAAGTGACACAAGGAACATCATACTGTGTAATGCTAGAAGGAAGCACTCTCATCATCTATAACATGGGCCAGAGAACTTCCCCCAAACAATTCATGTTTGCATTAGAGCAGTAACTTTAGAAAACATTTCCAGTGATGGAATATTCACCACAGCGCCTTGTAAATCGTTAGAAAGGCTAATCACCCTCACTCTTAAAAATTTATAACTAATTTCTAGTTTGAGTTTCCTAGTTTCAGTTTCCAGACATTGGGTTTTGCTAGACCATTCTCTGCTAGACTAAAGAGCCCATTATCACATATATGTTCTCTATCTACATACATATGGAGTGTAATCCAGTCACCCCTTTTCTTTGATGAGCTAAATAGACTGAGCTCTTTGAGTCTATCACTATAACACGTTTTCTAATCTTTAATCATTCTGGTGCTCTTCCCTGTGCTCTCTCCAGTTTGACAACTTCTTTCTTCTGTTGGGGACACCGGAACTGCATTCAGTATTCCAGGAACAGACACAAATCCTGAGCTAATATAACCCCTGCTATAGTCCTAATTAAGATCATCCCCATGCCCTCTGGTTTGGGGCACAGCAAACAGTTTCCTACTGAAGGGCTTGTGTGAGCTGCAGTGAACAAGGTACAGTTTTTCTGAGACAGAAATTGCACTGACTAGTAGACACCACCAATCAGCTCCTCACTGTTCACCCTAGCGCCTCCTGCCCACCACTTCTGCAGAAGGCAGCAGGCATTGGGGAGGAGGAGCTAAGGAAAGAGAGGTGGAATGAGGGCGGGACGCTCTTGGGAGAGGGGTTGGAGCAATGCAGGAAGAGGAAGAGTGGGAGTGGGAACAGGAGGAGCAGGGGTGTGCCCTTAAGGGAAGGGATATAATAGGGGCAGGGCCTGGGGCAGAGAGGTGGTCTAGTTCCTGCGAGGAAATGAAAAAGTTGGTGCCTGTGCCTACACTGCACCCACATTATTTTGTAACTGAATCAAACCTTAGCAATGTCTCCTTCATTTTGAAGTGAAAAATCAGACTATTCCTTTTTAATAGAGAGGAAATAGAAACGTTTGACTCTACTGAGATGCTTTTGCATATTTCTTGTTCTTTTTTTAATCCAAACAGTATTTTTTCACCTCATATAAACATATTCCTATGGAAAATTTCTACCAACACCTTCCTCTCATAGTGAGTACAGGGGACCGAAAGACAGAATATCTAGCTTCTATTTCCTATTCTAGCAAACATTCCTGTGTGACTATCAGCACTTCCTTTACAGGAGGATTGTCAAAGAGCCTTCACTGGATGCTTTGCACAGGATGTGGGTTTCCAGTTTGGGGGGAGCTATTTGGGAGGACAATTCTCCCTCCATCCATGGGGCACAGGGTGGAGTGTCTGCATAGCCTCAGTTACGACAAGGTCAGGCACAGCACTAGCAACTCGGTCCTGTCACACTCCTCATCCAGAGCTTTTTCATTCAATGGATATGTTCAGTTCTTGTAGCGTGTGGATGTTTTTTCTATCATACCCGGCTGCCCTTTAACCCCTGCACCACTGACTTTCTTAGAATAATGAGGTCTCAGCTCGATCACAGTTTTTTTCTGGCATACCCAACTGCCCTTGAACTCCTGCCCCTCTGACTTTCTTTGAATAGTGAGGTCTCAACTCAATGACATACCACGATTCCAGAGTAATCTACACAGATCCTCCACTTCCCATATCCACAGGGGATGCAATCATAGCATCCCTTCTGCAGTTGAAATTGTTGGAACCAATAAGGGCACACATAGTTTGGTCAGTCAACTGTAAATATTGAGTAAAATAGGCAAACTCACCCTTTTCCTTCTGGAGTTCTTCTGATAAAGAACAATGGGGAGGAGAAAAAACGGTTCAGTGTATGTTCATTGACTTATGAATTGAAGAGGGTGAATGAGATCCTTTCTATGTTGATTAGCATGAATATAGGCCATGAGTAGTAAGCTAGCTATTCAATGCGTTGACTAACCCAATTCCTGGTCTGCTACATAGTAGATAGAGAAGATTATATTCTTGCTTTAATCATTTTAAGAAGAATCTTCATGGCCACAAGTAATTAGCAAAAGGTGAATATGACACACTACACTCCTCTGCTAATATGGGATCTGCTATGAAGGGAGCAGTAACACCATTTACATCATGAGCTGAATTCCATTTGCTTATTTCATTGCAGCATCCTTTCAATGTGTCCTTTGTGTTTCATATTGTGTCTCTGCAAGGGTGTTATGGTTCTTGGACAATACAAACAAGTAGTGGGTGAGTCTTTTTAAATTTCAGCAAAGTATGAGCAGCACTGCTCAGAACCAGCAAGTGCTTATATATGTTAGTGACAAAATTAGCCAAGTAATCTGCTCTATCAAAAAGAGGGGTAGAGCACATAGAAGCAAAAGGCCACAGACTTACTTATTGGCTTTTCCAAGTCTCCTAAAAAAGAAAATAAAATATATTTAAAGACAACAATAGCACCTTTTGTAATAATATGGCCAAGAACAAAAGGAATTAATAGTTAAAATAACCAAAGCTGTATTTATTGGAGAAGAGCTGTGAGGGAGCAAGTGACACAATGAACATAGTGTCTAAGGCCAGAAGGAAGGACTCTCATCATCTATTACATGGGCCAGAGAACAATTTATGTTTGTATTAGAGCAGTACTTTTAGAAAAAATTTCCAGTGATGGAGTATCCACCACAGCCCGAAGATATTTGGCCTCCGTAAACCCTACAGCGCACTTGGCAGGGTTTGCTGTAAGGCCAGCTCGCCTGAAGGTATCAAGGACTGTGCCTCCACGTTCTCTAGGTGAGTTTCCCAGTCTGGGGTATGAATGACCACATTGTCCAAGTAGGCAGCAGCATAACAGTTATGCGGGCGTAATAGCTTGTCCATGAGGCGCTGGAAAGTAGCTGGGGCCCCATGTAGTCCAAAAGGGAGAACAGTATATCGAAAAAGATCCTCTGGTGTAGAGAACGCAGTCTTTTCCTTTGCGTCTTCCGCAAGGGGAATCTGCCAATAACCCTTTGTCAAGTCTAGAGTAGTCAAGTACTGGGCATTACCCAGATGGTCCACTAGCTCATCTATGTGAGGTATGGGGTACACGTCGAACTGGGATACTTCGTTAAATCACCGGAAGTCATTGCAAAACCTTATGGTGCCATCAGGTTTGGGCACCAGCACGATTGGGCTGGACCACTGACTGGGATTCTTCAATGATCCCCAACTCCAGCATTTTTTTTACTTCTGCTTTTATTTCCTCCCTTTTGGCCGCTGGCACCCGATAGGGCCTCATTGTTATTCTGGCCCCAGGGTTCGTGATGTTGTGGTGATATGTCTTAGTTGTTCGACCCGGTTTTGTCGAGAACACATCTTGGCTCTGGAGGATCATCTCAGACACCTCATTCTTTTGGTCTGGTGTTAAATCAGGAGACACTCTCACCTGTTTGGAAGGCTTGTTTTCCTGAGTTAGGTCTTTTTGGACAGTTATGCACGCCTCTTGTGCATGCCAGGGTTTCATAAGGCTGATGTGATAAATCTGTTCTTGTTTTCGGCGTCCTGGCTGCCACACCTTGTAGGTTACTTCCCTCATGGGTTCAACCACCTCATAGGGCCCCTGCCATTGGACCAGAAGCTTGCTTTCTGCCATAGGTACCAACACCATCACCCAATTCCCTGGTTGGAACTGTCGGACTTTTGCCTGGCGATTGTAATGGGTTCTCTGGGCCTCCTGTGCCTTTTCCAAATGTTCCCGTACAATAGGAGTGACCCGGGCTATCCGGTCTCACATCTGTATTACATGTTCTATTGTATTTCTCCCCTCATTGGGTTCCTCTTCCCAAATCTCTTTGGCGATATCTAGTATGTCACGGGGTGACACCTGTAAAATAACTCGAAGGGGGAAAACCCAGTTGAGGCCTGAGGTACCTCCCGGATAGCGAACATAAGATAGGGTAGTAGGGTGTCCCAATCCTTCCCGTCCCGACTTACCACCTTCCGTATCATAGCCTTGAGGGTTCGGTTAAACCTTTCTACCAACCCATCAGTTTGCGGATGGTAGACTGAAGTTCTCAGGGTATGTACATGGAGCAGCGTACAGAGGTCCTTCATTAGCTTTGACATAAATGGGGTTCCTTGGTCTGTTAATATCTCCTTTGGTAGCCCCACTCGGACAAAGATCCCCACCAGCTCTTTGGCTATCGTTTTAGAGGCTGTGTTCCGCAGGGGGATGGCTTCTGGGTAGCGAGTAGCATAGTCCAAAACAACAAGTATATATTGGTGGCCCCGAGCCGTCTTCTCCAGGGGTCCCACTAGGTCCATGGCTATTTGCTCAAAGGGGACCTCTATGATGGGAAGGGGTAATAAAGGTGCCCTCAGGTGTGGACAGGGACTGTACAGCTGACACTCCGGGCAGGACGCACAGTATCTCCGCACTTCTTCATGTACTCCGGGCCAGAAGAACCATCATAGGACTCATGCCAGGGTCTTCTCTACCCCACAAGTGCCCCCCAAAAAGATGACTATGAGCAAGACTTAATACAGCGTTCTGGTGTTTTTGAGGTACTAGGATCTGCTGTACCTTCTGCCCCTGTACTGGTGCAACCTGGTATAAGAGATTCTTCTTCATTATGAAGTAGGGTCCTGGTCCCTGTGTTTTCCCTTCCACGAGGTCCCCACCTATTTCAGTCACCTCCTTCCTAATGTTGTCGTACCTTGGGTCTTCGGCCTGGTCCCGTCCAAAATTTCCTCTCCCAGGGCTAATCTGCTCAAGATCTAGGGGCACAGTCTCTGTTGCCTCTACTGGTTCAGAAGCGTTAGGGTGGGGGTCAGACTCGGGTGCTTCTCCCTCCTGGGTGGCCTCCTTTTCAGCTGCTCGGGTCCGCCTACCTACGAGAGCGACCCGCTGGCTTTGAGTCAGTATTCAGGTTCCTAAGGCTTTAGCTGCCCTCCTTTCCCTTTTCGACTTTCTACCCTGTCTGGGAATGGAAAATAAATCTGAGGATATTTCAGAGAAGACTGGGGGTTGACAATCTACTGTGGAGGCCTCACTAACTTCAGGGTTCCCCTCTTTCTCCAATCCTCCTACTGGGAGTAAGTTTCCAAACCCTGGGAAGTCCCTCCCTATGAGCACCGGGTATGGGAGTTTAGGGATGACACCTGCTGCTACCTCAGAAGTGTTCCCCTGAATCTCGATTTTTACTGGGATGGTGGGGTAATAACCAACTGTCCCATGGATGCATGTTATCCCTGTATGCTTAGCCCACAGCAGCTGACTACACTTCATGAGCCTCCCCGAGACAAGCGTGATAGCACTCCCCAAATCAACCAGTGCTGTGGTCTCTGCCCCATTTAGCTTTACTGGTCTGGTGTACATATGTGGGGTTAGTGAGACCCCCACAAGATGGATTAGTGAGCATGGGTCTGCCCAGTTCCCCAGGTTACACTGCATCGGCTCCTCAGCATTGGGACACCGTGCAGCTATATGTCCCCACTCCCCACAGGCATAACATCTGTATGGGGCCCTAGGCATTCCCCGTCTCTTGGTTTGGGTGGTCTAACATCACGTCCTCTTCTCTCTCCGTGCTCTGACTCTTTGTGGCTTCTGGTGGGCCTTCAGCCCCTCTATTTTTCCACCTGGGCCCTCAATGTGGCCCAGTCACCCGAGCTCTAGGGCTTGGTGCTGCTAATTTAACCTGGGGTGCCTCTTCCTTAACTGGGCAGGTCAGCTCCCTCGCTGTCCTTCGCCTCTCTACCACTGCAACAACCTCGTCATAGGTGGAGGGTTTGTTTCTGGCTTACCCAGGCACAAAGGTCTGGCGGTAGCCCTCTCATGTATCGGTCGATGACTAGAACCTCTAGTATCTCTTCCGGATTCTGGGACTCCGTTCGCAACCACTTTCGTGCGAGATGGATGAGGTCATACAATTGGGACCGCGGGGTTTTGTTTTCCTGGTACCTCCACTCATGATACCGCTGGGCCCGCACTGCGGTCGTTACCCCAGATCTGGCCAGGATCTCTGCTTTCAGCTGGGGGTAGTCTGCTGCAGCCTCTTCAGGAAGATCATAGTAGGCCTTCTGGGCCTCCCCACACAGGAATGGGGCAAGGATGCCAGATCACTGATCTCAAGGCCAGGCCTCCCATAGAGCTGTCCTCTCAAAGGCCAGAAGGTACGCCTCTACGTCATCCTCCCCTGTCATTTTCTGCAGCCAATGGCTGGCCCGTATGATCTGCGTCCCATCATGGCTGCGGTTCAGCTCTGTAAGGGTCTTTACCTGGTTTACCAGTTCCTGCAATGAAACTCGGTCTTGAGAAGCCTGGTCCATCAGCAGGCGATTAGTCTCTTGCTGCAGCCGCACTGCCTCCTGTGGGGCAGCTGCCTGGACACGGGTAGCCTCCTGCTGGGCCTCCGTAGCTTGTATCAATGCCCTTACTAAGTCATCCATTCCGGTGAAAAAAAAGTAAACCCTCTACCTTTTTTGTTTTAAATCACCCTCCTTCTTCCGCCGCGCTGTGCACACCAGATCCCACTCCTAACACCAGTTGTGACAAAGTTCCTCCTCTACCTTGGTGGGTCCTGCGCTTATTGGCAGATTTGCTCACCTCGGTGATCTTCCCCACAGTCTGGGTCAACTCCTCCTGTGTCTGATCAGGAGTTGGGAGGTTTGGGGGGAACCCGGGCCCGCCCTCTACTCCGGGTTCCAGCGCAGGGCCCTGTGGATTGCAGCTGTCTATAGTGCCTCCTGTAACAGCTGCATGACAGCTACAACTTCCTGGGCTACTTCCCCATGGCCTCCTCCAAACACCTTCTTTATCCTCACTACAGGACCTTCCTCCTGGTGTCTGATAACGCTTGTACTCCTCAGTCCTCCAGCAACACACCCTCTCACTCTCAGCTCCTTGCGCCTCTTGCTCCCAGCTCCTCACACGCACTTTCTCTCCTCTGGCTCCCCCTGGCCTGACTGGAGTGAGCTCCTTTTTAAACCCAGGTGCCCTGATTCGCCTGCCTTGATTGGCTGCAGGTGATCTAATTAGCCTGTCTGCCTTAATTGGTTCTAGCAGATTCCTGATTACTCTAGTGAAGCCCCTGCTCTGGTCACTCAGGGAACAGAAAACTACTCAGCCAGTGATCAGTATATTTACCCTCTACCAGACTCCTGTACCCCACTGGTTTGGGTCTGTCACAATATATATATATATTTAAAGATAACAATAGCACCTTTTGTAATAATATGGCCAAGAACAAAGATATCTAATAGTTAAAATATCAAAAGCTGTATTTATTGGAGAATAGCTGTGAGGTGAACAAGTGACATAATGAACATCATAGTGTCTAAGGCCAGAAGGAATCACTCTCATCATCTATAATATGGTCCAGAGAACTTCCCCCAAACAATTTGTGTTTTCATTATAACCCTTTTTCTTCAGTTGGAGACACCGGAACTACAATAAGTATTCCAGCAACAGAGCCAAATACTGAGCTAATATAACCCTATAGTCCTAATTAAGAGTAGGAATGGGAAGAAACGGGGTAGTGGTGGGGCTTTAGGGGAATGAATATAGTAGGGTGAACTTGCTGCAAAAGGATGTTGTGAAGACCAAAAATATAATGGGGTTCCAAAAAAAAAAAAGAATAAGATAAGTTCATGGAAGATACCTCCTTCAGTAGTTATTAACCAAGATGGTCAGGGATGCAAGCTAGTGCTCTGGGTGTCCCTCAGCCTCTGACCATCAGAAGCTGAGGCTGTATAACAGGGAATGGATCTTTAAAAAAATTCCCCTTCTGTTCATTCCCTCTGATGAATCAGGCTTTGGCCACTGTCAGAAAACAGGATACTGGGCTGGATGGATTATTGGTCTGACACAG
Source organism: Mauremys mutica (assembly GCF_020497125.1). NCBI lineage: Eukaryota > Metazoa > Chordata > Testudines > Geoemydidae > Mauremys > Mauremys mutica. The sequence continues at coordinate 16,874,653 of NC_059086.1, read as the reverse complement.
TATGGCTGTTCTTAAATTGTGTCCCTACAGCCTTTGTTCCCTGTCCTCAGTAAAGTTCCCTGTGTTATGCTGTTATTTTTGAGTGTGGCCTTTCATTTGTTGGGACTTGTATTAGTGTTTTGTGTTGTTCGTGTGCTGGGTTATATTTATTGCAAATAGATAAGTAGTATTGGTCATTTTTCCAAGAGACACGACGCCTGTCTCCCAAGCACAGACAGGACTCACCTTGGGTGGAGGCATGAGGCGCTGAAATAAAGATCCAAGGACCCAATGCATGCCAGGAGGGGAGACAAGACACTCTGATTTGCAAGCAGCACACAAGGGGTGGGGGGGGGGAAGAGGGCTACATGAAATAAAATGTTGTCATTTCCCTCAGAGAGCTTTCTCTGCAGCAGGTGAGGCTAAAGGACTCCTTTGAGGCACAACAAAATTGGCAGGGAGTCAGGGACTGCAGGAGATGGGGAATTCCCCTGCTGCCAGTGACAGACAAGTTTGATTCTGAACCCAGGCTGCCTGCTTCTGTGAAGTATGGAGCATCCTCAATTCAAATTTGGCCAAATCCATAAATCTTATCCAGACGTAACATAACCTGTATGTTAGAATTGGGAAAAGTATAGAGAAGGGCAACAAAAATGATTACGGGTATGGAACAGCACCCATACGAGAAGAGATTTAAAAGACTAGGACTGTTCAGCTTGGAAAAGAGATGACAAAGGGGGAATATGACAGAGATCTATGAAATCATGAATGTTGTGGAGGAAGAGAAAAGGGAAAAGGGAAATATTATTTACCCATTTCCATAACACAAGAACTAGGGGTTATTTGATTAAATTAATAGGTTTAAAACAAACAAGCAAACAAAAGGAAGTACTTTTCACACAACACAATCAACCCATGGAACTCATTGCTAGGGGATATTAAAATTTGCTAAGTGTATTTTAAACATCTTGAACATCATAAATTAGCACCTTCAGTGAGGTTCATGTGGACAAATATTTGGATCCAGTACTTTTGCTATCAGTAAGTTTGACCAGCATTGTGTTCTCTCTGCTGCTGTCAGTCAGCTTCTCCTTTGTTTCATTCAAGCAAAATTAACCTCATACACTTGCAACACCACAGTTTTTTCATTGATTCCAAGGCCAAAAGGGACCATTGTGATCATCTAGTCTGATCACCTCTAGAACACAGGCCAGAGAACTGCCCCAAAATAATTCCTAGATCAGAGGTTTTTTTTAAAAAAAACATTCAATCTTGATTTAGAAATTGCCAGGGTTAGAGACACCACTGCAACCCTTGGTAAATTGTTCCAGTAGTTAATCACTCTTACTATTAAAAATTTACACATTATGCAAATTAAACAAAAGAACAGTGGAGGCTAACAGAGGGAGTTTGCCTGGGGACAGCCCACTGAGGCTTTCATCTTGTGGGCTTCTCTGAGTAGTTACTGCAACAGCTGAGGAAGCTCTTAGAAGGAAGAAATTATGGAAGGTGAGCATTCAGCTGTTGTAACCTGCACAGGTTGTGTCATGTTTGTCTTTTTTTCTCAGGACAGAAGTGACTTTGTCTGTACAAAGTTGAAGCTGGTCTCCATATTGGAAGAGAAGGTTTGAGGTCTGAAGAAACAAGTATCACTGCAGACTACGTGGCTCTGGGAAGAAGGATAAAGTAGTTTGAGGCGCAAGTGGTGTTCTCATCTATCCTCCCTGTGGCAGGAAAAGGCCAGGGTAGAGACCGTCGAATCGTGGAAATCAACGAATGGCTACGCAGATGGTGTCGGAGAGAAGGGTTTGGATTCTTTGACAATGGGATGGTCTTCCAAGAAGAAGGATTGCTAGGCAGAGACGGGCTCCACCTCACGAAGAGAGGGAAGAGCATCTTTGCAAGCAGGCTGGCTAACCTAGTGAGGAGGGCTTTAAACTAGGTTCACCGGGGGAAGGAGACCAAAGCCCCGAGGTAAGTGGGGATGTGGGATACCGGGAGAAAGCACAAGCAGGAGATTACAAGAGGGGAGGACTCCTGTCTCAGACCAAGAAAGCGGGACAATCAGCGGGTTATCTTAAATGCCTATACACTAATGCAAGAAGCCTGGGGAACAAGCAGGGAGAACTAGAAGTCCTGGCACAGTCAGGGAATTATGATGTAATTGGAATAACAGAGACTTGGTGGGATAACTCACATGATTGGAGTACTGTCATGGATGGATATAAACTGTTCAGGAAGGACAGGCAGGGCAGAAAAGGTGGGGGAGTTGCTTTGTACGTAAGAGAGCAGTATGACTGCTCAGAGCTCCAGTATGAAACTGCAGAAAAACCTGAGTGTCTCTGGATTAAATTTAGAAGTATGAACAACAAGGGTAATGTCGTGGTGGGAGTCTGCTACAGACCACCGGACCAGGGGGATGAGGTGGACGAGGCTTTCTTCCAGCAACTAACAGAAGTTGCTAGATCACAGGCCCTGGTTCTCATGGGTGACTTTAATCACCCCGATATCTGCTGGGAGAGCAATACAGCAGTGCACAGACAATCTAGGAAGTTTCTGGAAAGTGTAGGGGACAATTTCCTGGTGCAAGTGCTGGAGGAACCAACTAGGGGAAAAGCTCTTCTTGACCTGCTGCTCACAAACAGGGAAGAAATAGTAGAGGACGCAACAGTGGATGGGAACCTGGGGGGCAGTGACCATGAGATGGTCGAGTTCAGGATCCTGACACAAGGAAAAAGGGAAAACAGTAGAACAGAGACCCTGGACTTCAGAAAAGCAGACTTTGACTTCCTCAGGGAACTGATGGGCAAGGTCCCTTGGGAGAATAACATGACGGGGAAAGGAGTCGAGGGAAGCTGGCTGTATTTCAAAGAAACCTTATTGAGGCTGCAGGAACAAACCATCCCGATGTGTAGGAAGAGAAGTAAATATGGCAGGCGACCAGCTTGGCTTAACAGTGAAATCCTTGCTCGTCTTAAACACAAAAGAACAGCTTACAAGAAGTGGAAGATTGGACAAATAACCAGGGAGGAGTATAAAAGTATTGTTCAGGCATGCAGGTGTGAAATCAGGAAGGCCAAATCACACTTGGAGTTGCAGCTAGCTGGAGATGTTAGGAGTAACAAGAAGGGTTTCTTTAGGTATGTTAGCAACAGGAAGAAAGTCAAGGAAAGTGTGGGCCCCTTGCTGAATGAGGGAGGGAACCTAGTGACAGAGGATGTGGAGAAAGCTAGTGTACTCAATGCTTTTTTTTGCCTCTGTCTTCACAGACAAGGTCAGCTCCCAGACAGCTGCACTCTGCAGCACGGTATGGGGAGGAGGTGACCAGCTCTCTGTGGAGAAAGAAGTAGTTCGGGGCTATTTAGGAAAGCTAGACGAGCACAAGTCCATGGGGCCGGATGCGCTGCATCCGAGGGTGCTAAAGGAGTTGGCCGATGAGATTGCAGAGCCATTGGCCATTATCTTTGAAAAATCATGGCGATCGGGGGAGGTCCCGGATGACTGGAAAAAAGCTAATGTAGTGCCCATCTTTAAAAAAGGGAAGAAGGAAGATCCAGGGAACTACAGGCCAGTCAGTCTCACCTCAGTCCCTGGAAAAATCATGGAGTAGGTCCTCAAGGAATCAATTTTGAACCACTTAAAGGAGGGGAAAGTGATCAGGAACAGTCAGCATGGATTCACCAAGGGCAAGTCATGCCTGACTAACCTAATTGCCTTCTATGACGAGATAACCGGCTCTGTGGATGAGGGGAAAGCAGTGGATGTACTATTTCTGGATTTTAGCAAAGCTTTTGATACAGTCTCCCACAGTATTCTTGCCAGCAAGTTAAAGAAGTATGGGCTGGATGAATGGACGGTAAGGTGGATAGAAAACTGGCTAGATGGTCGGGCTCAACGGGTAGTGATCAATGGTTCCATGTCTAGATGGCAGCCGGTATCAAGTGGAGTGCCCCAAGGGTCGGTGCTGGGGCCGGTTTTGTTCAATATCTTCATTAACGATCTGGAGGATGGTGTGGACTGCACCCTTAGCAAGTTTGCAGATGACACTAAACTGGGAGGAGTGGTTGATACGCTGGAGGGTAGGGATAGGATACAGAGGGACCTAGACAAATTAGAGGATTGGGCCAAAAGAAATATGATGAGGTTCAACAAGGACAAGTGCAGAGTCCTGCACTTAGGACGGAAGAATCCCATGCACTGCTACAGACTAGGGACCGAATGGCTGGGTAGCAGTTCTGCAGAAAAGGACCTAGGGGTTACGGTGGACGAAAAGCTGAATATGAGTCAACAGTGTGCCCTTGTTGCCAAGAAGGCTAATGGCATTTTGGGTTGTATAAGTAGGGGCATTTCCAGCAGATCAAGGGATGTGATCATCCCCCTCTACTCAGCACTGGTGAGGCCTCATTTGGAGTACTGTGTCCAGTTTTGGGCCCCACACTACAAGAAGGATGTGGATAAATTGGAGAGAGTCCAGCGGAGGGCAACAAAAATGATTAGGGGGCTGGAGCACATGACTTATGAGGAGAGGCTGAGGGAACTGGGATTGTTTAGTCTGCAGAAGAGAAGAATGAGGGGGGATTTGATAGCTGCTTTCAACTACCTGAAAGGGGGTTCCAAAGAGGATGGATCTAGACTGTTCTCAGTGGTAGAAGATGACAGAACAAGGAGTAATGGTCTCAAGTTGCAGAGGGGGAGGTTTAGGTTGGATATTAGGAAAAACTTTTTCACTAGTAGGGTGGTGAAGAACTGGAATGGGTTACCTAGGGAGGTAGTGGAATCTCCTTCCTTAGAGGTTTTTAAGGTCAGGCTTGACAAAGCCCTGGCTGGGATGATTTAGTTGGGTTTGGTCCTGCTTTGAGCAGGGGGTTGGACTAGATGACCTCCTGAGGTCCCTTCCAACCCTGAGATTCTATGATTCTATGATTCTATGATTCTAAGTATTGACTCTGCATTGCATAATAGAAAATGAGATTTCTGGACAGATGTCAGGAGATGCTTCTACGGCCACAACGTTCTGAAGATCCAGAGCAGGATGGACAGAAGGGACAGAGGGACAGTGAAGAAATCTGGCAGCATGTGACCTCCAGAAGGAGAAAGAGGAGTGTCCATGTCCCACCAATGGAGATGCAGGTGAGTAACCATTTCCATGTTCTCTCCACAGGTACTAATGGAGAGAGTGGACTAGATGATACATCTGAGGGAAGGGAGCAGAAGGAGACTCCACTGATTGGAAGGCATAAGATTCACTGTCCTAAGGATGAGGGTTCCACGACCACTGCTCCCAAGAGAAGGAGGTGGGTGGCAGTGGTTGGAGACTTCCTCCTCAGGGGGATTGAGTCATCTGTTTGCTGCCCCGACCAGGAAAACCGAGAGGTCTGGTACTTGCCATGAGCTAGGATTCATGATGTGATGGAGAGACTGCCGAGACTCATCAAGCCCTCGGATTGCTCCCCTTCCTTCTTTTCCATGTGGGCACCAATGATACTGCCAAGAATGACCTTGAGTGGATCACTGCAGACTACGTGGCTCTGAGAAGAATGATAAAGGAGTTTGAGGTGCAAGTGGTGTTCTCCTCATCCTCCCTGTGCAAGGAAAAGGCCTGGGTAGAGACCGTCGAATCGTGGAAGTCAACGAATGGCTATGCAGGTGGTGTTGGAAAGAAGGCTTTGGATTCTTTGACCATGGGATGGTTTTCCAAGAAGGAGGAGTGCTAGGCAGAAATGGGCTCCACATAAGAAAGAGAGGGAAGAGCATCTTCACAAGCAGGCTCGCTAACCTAGTGAGGAGGGCTTTAAACTAGGTTCACTGGGGGAAGGAGACCAAAGCCCTGAGGTAAGTGGGGAAATGGGATCCTGGGAGGAAGCAGGAGAGCACAAGAGGGGAGAACTCCTGTCTCATACTGAGAAAGCAGGATGATTGAGTTATCTTAAGTGCCTATACACAAATACAAGAAGCCTAGGAAACAAGCAGGGAGAACTGGAAGTCCTGGCACAGTCAAGGAACTATGATGTGATTGGAATAACAGAGACTTGGTTGGATAACTCACACGACTGGAGTACTGTCATGGATGGATATAAACTGTTCAGGAAGGACAGGCAGGGCAGAAAAGGTGGGGAAGTTCTATTGTATGTAAGAGAGGAGTATGATTGCTCAGAGCTCCAGTATGAAACTGCAGAAAAACCTGAGAGTCTCTAGATTAAGTTGAAAATTGTGAGCAACAAGGGTGATGTTGTGGTGGGAGTCTGCTATAGACCACCAGACCAGGGGGATGAGGTGGATGAGGCTTTCTTCCAGCAACTAGCAGAAGTTACTAGATTGCAGGCCCTGGTTCTCATGGGAGACTTTAATCACCCTTATATCTGCTGGAAGAGCAATACAGCGGTGCACAGACAATCCAGGAAGTATTTGGAAAATGTAGCGGACAATTTCCTGCTGCAAGTGCTGGAGGAACCAACTAGGGGCAGAGCTTTTCTTGACCTGCTGCTCACAGACTGAGAAGAATTAGTAGGGGAAGCAAAAGTGGATGGGAACCTTGGATGCGGTGACCATGAGATGGTCGAGTTCAGGATCCTGACACAAGGAAGAAAGGAGAGCAGCAGAATACAGACCCTGGACTTCAGAAAAGCAGACTTTGAGTCCCTCAGGGAATAGATGGGCAGAATCCCCTGGGAGAATAACATGAGGGGGAAAGAAGTCCAGGAGAGCAGGCTGTATTTTAAAGAATCCTTATTGCGGTTACAGGAACAAACCATCCCGATGTGTAGAAAGAATAGTAAATATGGCAGGTGACCAGCTTGGTTTAACAGTGAAATCCTTGCTGATCTTAAACACAAAAAAGAAGATTACAAGAAGTGGAAGATTGGACAAATGACCAGGGAGGAGTATAAAAATATTGCTCAGACATGCAGGAGTGAAATCAGGAAGGCCAAATTGCACTTGGAGATGCAGCTAGCAAGAGATGTTAAGAGTAATAAGAAGGGTTTCTTCGGGTATGTTAGCAACAAGAAGAAAGTCAAGGAAAGTGTGGGCCTGTAGCAGGGTGGACCCCTGCTCCTGCCCTGAAGGGATTAAAAACAGCCCTGGGAAGGGGCTGTGGCTGGAGAAAGCAGCCTTTAGGCTGGGGCAAGAAGCCTGGGCTGATTGGGGAAAATAGGCTCAGCTGTGGCCATGCCCCAATCAGGCCCAGCTGGCCCCTATAAGAGACTGTGAGCCAGAAGCCCAAGGAGTCTCTCTTTGCCTTTAGAGGGAGAAAGGCCTGACTGCAGGGAGCTACAGACAAAGTACCTGAGGGGAGCAGGGCTGGGGACAGGCAGAGGAGCTGAGGAGCTCCAGTCTGGAAAGCCCCAGGCTGCGGCCTAGCAGAGGGCTAACAGGTACTGGGGGTTGCAGAGGGCAGCCCAGGGGTAGGCCAAGGCAGCAGGTTCAAACCCTCCTTGCCAGTGATGAGTAGGCTGACACTGCAGTCTGCCCCAAAGCGTGGGGCTAGATAATGACTGGCAGTAGCCATATACTGAGGCAAGGTGGGGATAGAGGGTGGGGTTTCCCTGGGGAGGGGAGACCCTGAGAGAAAAGGGTTACTGCCGGGGGCAGCACCCCATGTAAAAGGGCACTGGGTCCAGGGAGGGACCCGGGGGCCAGAGGACAAGCGGATCACTGGCCTGCAGAGGGCCCTCCAGAGCTGGAATGAGCTAATTCCCTGGAGTCACCAGCAGGAGGCGCCGCAGGGGTGAGTCCGGCCCGTCTACAGGGCGCCTTAATGAATGAGGGAGGCAATCTAGTGACAGAGGATGTGGAAAAAGCTAATGGACTCAATGCTTTTTTTGCCTCTGTGTTCACGAACAAGGTTAGCTCCCAGACTGCTGCACTGGGCAGCACAGTATGGGGAGGAGGTGACCAGCCCTCTGTGGAGAAAGAAGTGGTTCGGGACTATTCAGAAAAACTGGATGAGCATAAGTCCATGGGGCCGGATGCGCTGCATCCGAGGGTGCTAAAGGAGTTGGTGGATGGGATTGCAGAGCCATTGGCCATTATCTTTGAAAACTCATGGCAAATGGGGGAGGTCCCGGATGACTGGAAAAAGGCTAATGTAGTGCCCATCTTTAAAAAAGGGAAGGAGGAGGATCCAGGGATCTACAGGCCAGTCAGCCTCACCTCATTCCCTGGAAAAATTATGGAGCAGGTCCTCAAGGAATCAATTCTGAAACACTTAGAGGAGAGGAAAGTGATCAGGAACAGTCAGCATGGATTCACCAAGGGCAAGTCATGCCTGATTAACCTAATTGCCTTCTATGAGGAGATAACTGGGTCTGTGGATGAGGGGAAAGCAGTGGATGTGTTAGTCCTTGACTTGAGTAAAGCTTTTGATATGGTCTCCCACAGTATTCTTGCCGCAAATTAAAGAAGTATGGGCTAGATGAATGGACTATAAAGTGGATAGAAAGCTGGCAAGATTGTCGTGCTAAACGGGTAGTGATCAATGGTTCCATGTCTAGTTGGCAGCTGGTTTCAAAAGGAGTGCCCCAAGGGTTGGTCCTGGGGCTGGTTTTGTTCAATATCTTCATTAATGAGCTGGAGGATGGCATGAACTGCACTCTCAGCAAGTTTGCAGATGACACTAAACTGGGAGGAGTGGTAGATACACTGGAGGGTAGGGATCAGCTCAGGGGCGGCTCCAGGCACCGGCACGCCAAGCGCGTGCCTGGGGCGGCAACTCACAGGGGGCGCTCTGCCAGTTGTCGCAAGGGCAGCAGGCAGGTTGCCTTCGGCGGCTTGCCTGCGGAGGGTCCACTGGTCCCACGGCTTTGGCGGACCTCCCGCAGGCATGCCGCCAAAGCCACGGGACGGGTACCTCCTGTAGGCAAGCCCCTGAAGGCAGCCTGCCTGCCGTGCTTGGGGCGGCAAAATACCTAGAGCCGCCCCTGGATCAGATACAGAGGGACCTAGACAAATGAGAGGATTTGGCCAAAAGAAATCTGATGAGGTTCAACAAGGACAAGTGCAGAGTCCTGCACTTAAGATGGAAGAATCCTATGCACTGCTTCAGACTAGGGACCGAATGGCTAGGCAGCAGTTCTGCAGAAAAGGACCTAGGGGTTACAGTGGACGAGAAGCAGGATATGAGTCAACAGTGTGCTCTTGTTGCCAAGAAAGCTAACAACATTTGGGCTGTATAAGTAGGGGCACTGCCAGCAGATTGAGGGACATGATCATTCCCCTCTATTCGACACTGCTCAGGCCTCATCTGGAGTACTGTGTCCAGTTTTGGGCCCCACACTACAAGAAGGATGTGGAAAAATTGGAAGAGTCCAGCAGAGGGCAACAAAAATGATTAGGGGGCTGGAGCACATGACTTATGAGGAGAAGCTGAGGGAACTGGGATTTTTTAGTCTACAGAAGAGAAGAATGAGGGGGGATTTGATAGCTGCTTTCAACTATCTGAAAGGCGGTTCCAAAGAGGATGGATCTAGACTGTTCTCAGTGGTACCAGAAGACAGAACAAGGAGTAATGGTCTCAAGTTGCAGTGGGGAAGGTTTAGATTGGATATTAGGATAAACTTTTTCACTAGGAGGGTGGTGAAGCACTGGAATAGGTTACCTAGGGAGGTGGTGGAATCTCTCTCCTTAGAGGTTTTTAAGGTCAGGCTTGACAAAGCCCTGGCTGGGATGATTTAGTTGGGAATTGGGCCTGCTTTGAGCAGGGGGTTGGACTAGATGACCTCCTGCGGTCCCTTCCAACCCTGATACTCTATGAGTCTATGATTCTATGATAAGTTAACTTACTTTTCCATATTCCAAGAAAAAGGATGATGGTCACAGCAATAAACAGCAATAAACAGGCACCTATGGAAAGATAGAAGATGTTACTATCACCACCATGTAGCCTCAAACAGTTTTGGCCCTAAACAATGATGCACTTTTGATGGGGTATGAACAATGATGAAGTATGAACAGATGTCCCTGCCAGGAGGTGTGGACTCTACCTAAGGCCTTAGCTACACTGGAGATTTGCAGAGCTGGTGGTGGCTTTACAATGCTGCAACTCACTCACCGTTCACACTTGCAAGGCACATACAGCACTGTATCTCCCTGGCTACAGCGCTGGTTGTACTCCACTTCGACGAGAGGAATAAAGACTATAGCGCTGCTGATGCAGCGCTGCTCCGCCAGTGTGGCCACCAAAAGCGCTGTTATTGGCCTCCAGAGCTATTAGGAGGTATCCCAAAATGCCTGTTCAGCCACTCTGCTCATCAGTTCGAACTCTACTGCCCTGGCCTCAGGTGACCAACCATCAGACCCGCCCTTTAAATGCCCCTGGAATTTTAAAAATCCCCTTCCTGTTTGCTCAGCCAGGTGTGGAGTGCAATCAGTGAATCTTTCCAGGTGACCATGTCTCCACGCAGCAAACGAGCCCCAGCATGGAGCAATGACGAGTTGCTGGACCTCATCAGTTTTGGGGGGAGGAAGCTGTGCAGTCCCAGCTGCGCTCCAGCCGTAGGAATTACATTACCTATGGGCAGATATCAAGGGCCATGCTGGAAAGGGGACATGTCCAGGACGCGCTGCAGTGCAGGGTTAAAGTGAAGGAGCTGTGGAGTGCCTACTGCAAAGCCCGCGAGGGAAACCGCCACTCTGGTGCCGCCCCCACGACCTGCCATTTTTACAAAGAGCTGGACGTAATACTTGGGGGTGACCCCACCTCCACTCCGAGGACCATGATGGACACTCCAGAGCTGGGGGAGGAGGAGGAGGAAAGCGAGAGTGAGGGTACTGGGGTGGGGGGGGAGACACCTCGGAGTCCCTGGAGGCATGCAGTCAGGAGCTCTTCTCAAGCCAGGAGGAAGGTAGCCAGTTGCATCAGCTGGTACTTGGTGGAGGACAAACAGAGGAACGGGTTCCTGGTAAGCGGCTTTTATTTTTAGGATGGAAATTTTTTGGGAAAGGAGGGAGGGTTAGGGCTGCATTTATGCATCCCTAGACGTGGAGTAGTGCATTGATGTGGTCTATCACGTCGTGGTAATCGGCCTCGGTAATCTCTTCAAAAGTTTCAGCCAGAGCGTGGGGAATGTGCTTGCGCCAGTTTATTGGGAGAGCCACTACGGTCCTTGTCCCAGTCAGGCTAAAGCGTCTGCGCCATTGTGCCGCAAGGGGTGGGGGGACCATTGTGCACACAGGCAAGCTGCATAAGGGCCAGGGCGGAATCCTGTAGAAGACCCTCCCTTGCTTCCCAGGTGACCCGCAGAAGCGCAATATCTTCCAGGATAAACTCCTGTGGAAAATGTTGGGATAGTGTTCAGTGTAGGTGCCCACAGCAGCTGTTTGCTTTCCCCAATGCACAGAAATCCCAGTACAGCCCTGAAACAATCAGTCCCCCTTACTCACCATTTCAGGGCTCCTGTGGGTTATGTGTGCTCTCTTTGGGAAGGGAAAATTATGCTATTGTGAAGACTGTTACTGTGCCCTCCTTAACTGCGGGGGAATAACTCTGGTGTAAACAATGCTGCCTCTGTTAAGTGTTGCATTTTGCCTTTACGGATGCAACCTTGAGATCTCGGCTGTCCGTGTTATCGCCGGCTGAGAGACTACAAAACCTATGGAAGAAGCCACGAAAAAGAAAAGAAAACATGCTGCAAGAAGTTATGCAACAATCTCTCACAGAGAATCAAAAAGCACAGGACTGGAGGGAAAGGGAAAGCAGTATCCGCAAGAAAAACACAGCGCACAGGAAGAAAAGTACGAAGCAGCTGATAAGCATCCTGGAGCGCCAAGCAGACTCTATCCAGGCGCTTGTAACCATGCAGGCGGAGCACTACCGCGCCTGACCACCCCCTGCCGCCCTTGTCCCAAAGCTCTTTCCCTTGTGCCCCCATGTTAGCTCAAAACCCCCTTCCCCAGCATCTGGGTTCTTACCACCACCAGCTGCCTCGAACACCTGTACGTTCATCAACCAGCCCTGAGAACTACGACACTTACCCTCTGCAGTCAACCCCCATCACCATGCAGTATAGCCATCCTGAAGTGCAGCAGTCATTGCACAGCACTCCAGACAGGACATATTAAAACCTGTCACTGTACAATTCCTCACCCCACCCCCCTGCCCTTTCAGATTCTCAAAAAGTTGTGTGTCTGTCAATAAAGTAATTTTCTTTTCAATAAATGAATTATTGGCTTTGAAAACAGTCTTTATTATTGCAGAAAGTCAAAGATACCTTAGCCCAGGAAAGAAACAGGCACTGCAAATCAGCTTAGGAAACACAGATTCCTACTAACATTATAACCACTGCACTTCACTCCCGTGCAAGGCAACAAACATTACTGTTGGTTTTCAGCCTCAAATTCCTCCCTCAAGGCATCCCTAATCCTTGCAGCCTGTGCTGGGCCTCTCTAGTAGCCCTGCTCTCTGGCTGTGCAAATTCAGCCTCCAGGCGTTGAACCTCGGAGGTCCATGCCTGACTGAATCTTTCACCCTTCCCTTCACAAATATTATGGAGGGTACAGCATGCGGATATAACCGCTGGGATGCTGCTTTCCCCCAAGTTCAGCTTCCCATACAGAGATTTCCAGCACCCCTTTAAATGGCCAAAAGCACACTCCACACTCATTTGGCACCGGCTCAGCCTGTAGTTGAACCATTCCTTGCTGCTGTCAAGGCTCCCTGTGTACGGTTTCATGAGTCACGGCATTAATGGGTAAGCAGGGTCTCCAAGGATCACAATGGGCATTTCAATGTCCCCTAATGCGATCTTCCGGTCTGGGAAAAAAGTCCAGGCCTGCAGCTTCCAGAAGAGGCCAGTGTTCCGAAAGATGCATGCATCATGCACCTTTCTGGGCCAGCCTGTGTCAATATCAATGAAATGCCCACGGTGATCCACAAGCACCTGGAGAACCATAGAGAAATACCCCTTCCGATTAACATACTCGGATGCTAGGTGGGGTAGTGCCAGAATAGGAATATGCGTACCATCTATCGCCCCTCCACAGTTAGGGAAACCCATTTGTGCAAAGCCATCCACAATGTCCTGCACGTTCCCCAGAGTCATGGTTCTTCTTAGCAGGATGTGATTAATGGCCCTGCAAACTTGCATCAACACGATTCCAACAGTCGACTTTCCCACTCCAAACTGGTTCCTGACCGATCGGTAGCTGTCTGGAGTTGCCAGCTTCTAGATTGCAATAGCCACCCGCTTCTCCACCTGCAATCTCGTGTCCTTGTGCCACAGGGTTGGGGCGAGCTCCTCACACAGTCCCATGAAAGTGGCTTTTCTCATCCGAAAGTTCTGCAGCCACTGCTCGTCATCCCAGACTTCCATGATGATGTGATCCCACCAGTCACTGCTTGTTTCCTGAGCCCAAATGTGGCGTTCCACGGTGCTGAGCATGTCTGTGAATGCCACAAGCAATTTCGTGTCGAACGCGTCATGCGACTCGCTATCATTGTCGGACTCTTCACTGTCACTTTGGATCTTAAAGAATAGCTCAACTGCCAAACGTGATGTGCTGGCGAGACTCGTCAGCATACTCCTCAGCAGTTCGGGCTCCATTTCTTGCAGACTGAAACGGAACACAGAATCGCGCTGCAGAGAAACTATTGAAAGATGCAAGATGGCACGAAACGTGGACGAAAAAACAAGGATTGCTGGGATGTGAAGCGATGCATCATGGGGTGTTGGGACAGGAAGCAAAATGACCCGCACCCTCCACCCCTTCCCACAACCCACGGCGCCAGTATGGGAAGAGGTGCTCTGTGGGATAGCTGCCCATAATGCATCACTCCCAACAGCGCTGCAAATGTGGCCACACTGCAGCACTTTCTCTACACAGCTGTACGAAGACAGCTTTAACTCCCAGCACTGTACACCTGCAAGTGTAGCCAAACCCTAAGGGTCCCCAGTCTGGTTTTACCTGTTCCTCCCCACTGTTCAAAGACAGAGCAAAATAGGCTCCATTAGGAGTCTTGTTATTTTAAGTGCTCAGTAAAAGCTGAAATCACATGTGGTGGGACAGCGTTTCTGCCCAGCCTGCTAAGAGCTAAAAGTCACTAGGAGCCGACAATCACTAAGGTCAGGTCTACACTAAGAGCGGGGGTCGAACTAGGGTACGCAAGTTCAGCTACGTGAATAGCGTAGCTGAATTTGAAGTACCCTAGTTCAAACTACTCACCCGTCCACACGCCGCGGAATCGAAGTCCGCAGCTCCAAGGTCGACTCCGCCACCGCCTTTTGCAGTGGTGGAGTACCGAAGTCGACCCCGGTGCTTCCGGAGTTCGAACTATCGCGTCCAGATTAGACGCGATAGTTCGAACTCCGAGAAGTCAAACTCACCGCGTCGACCCGGCTGGTAAGTGTAGACTAGCCCTAAGAGTTGGGTGGACTCTCAAGAGACTGACCTGCAGAGGTCACAGCAGAGAGGCAGATGGCAGAAGGTGACTGGCGCCTGCAACAAGTGGGGGAGGAATAATGGTTGGTAGAGCGGCCAGCAGGGGAGAAACTGTGGTTGGCAGGGAGGGCAGTAGGGATCAACAGCGACTGGTGGGGCAGCCACCCAGAGCAAGTGCTCAGATGGCACAGCAAGCAAGGTGCCTTCTTCCCCGGATGGGAGATGAACTCACACAGATGCACCTCTGAACCCTGGGTCCTAACCAAGGGCAATGACTGTGAGTGGGGTGTGGTGAAGGAGCAGAGAGGGGCACAGAAAGGAAGTTTTGGTTGTAGAACTCAAGAACAGGAGGCAGAAGACTCTGTCCCACGTACTCTGGGGTGGGTGTCCTGCTCACAGTTTTATCTTTATCAAACCTGATTGTGGCATTTTCCCCAGTTAATATTGGATGACTTCCCTCCTTTCATTAAAAGTTTCTTTCCTACACATAGACTCTGTGCTGCGAATGGAGAAGTATTGCCTCTCAGAGACACCCTGGGGTGTCATTTTCCCAGGTTACTGGGTGGGGGCTCAAGCCAGTTTTGTGTTGTATTGTTGAAAAGGAACCCCTAGATATTGATCCCAGCCCTGGTTGCTGCCGGCTCCATCTGGCAGAAGGGTTACAATAGAATAAATATTAGCCATGTTGGTGATCTGCTCTTCCTGTTGAGTGTCTTTTACATGCTCCAGTGAGCCTCAGCCAAACTAAACCCCTCCACACTAAGTTATTCTCCCCCACAAAAGGGGAGGGTTCAGCTGACCACCATGCTGTTGCCTTTCACCCAGATGTCAGAATGCCCTTTAGCTGGTCCTGGGATCCATACAACTGCAAATGCTGGAGGGACTTGTGTGGGGGAAGTGGGGATAATGCACATTTCTCCCCTTCCTACCCCCTCTGATTGCACCGACAGCACAATACTTCACTTCTTTAACCTTTAACAGGTAGTTACCTTCCTGCCTGGCCCTTACTCAATGAACGTTTCAGTCATTATCACTGAACATTTGCTTCATTTTCAGAAAACTCAGAGAAGACAATAGGTAAGTCTGAGTCTTATTTCTCTTATATGTAGTCTGGTCAATATACACAAATCTTGTATAGTGGAAAGTGGAACCATTTATTTTTAAACTTCTCTGCTCTCTCCTGCTTTCATGATCCCTTTTTCCTGGCTTCACAAGAGCATCTCTGAATATTTGCGAGATATGAGGAGAGTTGCTTTTCTATTCTGGCATTTTTCAATGAACACTTCTATGCTGTTCAGTGTCCTCTAGAAATGTAACTCTCCAGAAAACAAATATTGTATGAAAGAAAATGTTCATATGAAAAAGACTGCACATGGAAACAGAAAATGGAACATCATTCATTACATAAATAATATCATGACACTTTTAATAGATGATGCCCATATTAGGAGAGTTGGATTGTGTCCTATTGAGCTTTTTGCTATTTTATAGTGACTATGAAGGTTTTGCCAAAATTGTTCAAAAAAGGTTGGGCTCTAATCTCTCTTCTAACCTTCTGTACAGGGGGTTGGGCATATGACTAGCCTCATAGACTGAATAGCTGATGAAGGCTTTTTGCTTAAAAGTTTTCATTCCAGACATTGCCCCTCTTTCCATTATCAAACATTTCTGCGTCATAGTTCCAAACCTGTACTGGGGAAGGGGAGTGAGTTGCAGAACCACATTGCCCAGGGGAGACCTCTCATAGGGATTGTGATCTAAGGGGGGAACAGTTCCTCCTTGAGATCCCAGGCATGGAGAGGACAAAGCACTCTTAGCGCCCTGCTGCCAGAGACGAGGGAGGCCAGGAAACTGCTGTGCCTATCACACATGCCTCACTGGGGAAATGCCAGCCTCTTCCCCCTTCCAACTGCAGCCATCAGAGAAAACTTAAGTTTGTCCTCCCTCGGTTGATCAGGGGAAAAAAAGCAACAAATGCTTTTCATTATATTCACTGTATGATCTGATAAGGAGCCTAATCCTGCTCCTTCTCATGTAAATCTTTTTTATTGATTTAACTGGGAGCAGAACTGGGCCCTTTATTACATAATTATAATTCTTTTTCAAGAGCACAACCTGATACACCCTCAAATGTGTGATTGTAAAGTTCATGTTTTCCCCTTGGTTTTGTCCTATGAAAAACGCACAAGGGTTTGCACATGTGATTCTGTCCCAGAAGAGAGAGAACTCAAGGAAGACAGAGGAAACCTCTCCCTCATACATGTGACATTGATATAAAATCACTGCAGGCTTAAGGCCACATCCAAATTCACTGAAGTCAATGGGAGACTTTCCATTCACTTCAGTGGATTCTGAATCAGACATTTGACATCAGATTCACAGAAGAATGTAGCCATCTCAGTGCCTCTTTAGGTGCCTAAGGCCTAGTCTACACTACGAGGTTATGTCGAATTTAGCAGTGTTAAATCAAATTAACCATGCACCCGTCCACATAACAAAGCCATTTAATTCAACATAAAGGGTTCTTAAAATCGATTTCTGTACTCCTCCCCGACGAGTGAAGTAATGCTGAAATCGATATTGCCGGTTCGAATCAGGATTAGTGTGGACCCAATTCAACGGTATTGGCCTCCGGGAGCTATCCCAGAGTGCACCATTGTGACCACTCTGGACAGCACTTTCAACTCAGATGCACTAGCCAGGTGTACAGGAAAAGCCCTGTGAACTTTTGAATCTCATTTCCTGTTTGGCCAGTCAAGCTCATGAGCACAGGTGACCGTGCAGAGCTCATCATCACCGGTAACCATGCATTCCGAGAACTGAAAAAGAGCTCCCGCATGGACCGTACGGGAGGTACTGGATCTCATCGCTGTATGGGTAGATTAATCTGTTCTAGCAGAACTCCGTTCCAAAAGACAGAATGCCAAAACATTCGGAAAAAATCTCCAAGGCTATGATGGACAGAGGCCACAACAGGGACTCAACACAGTGTTGCATGAAACTTAGGAAGCTGAGACAAGCGTACCAGAAAGCCAAAGAATCAAATGGATGCTCATGGAGGGACAGGCGACTGACAACTGTAGCCGTCCCACAGTTCCCGCACTCTCCGAGAAACCAAATTCTGGGTTGAGCTCCCAAAGCCTGAAGGGTCAAAAACATTGCTGTGGGTGGTTCAGGGTACATGTTGTCAGGCCACCTCCCCTCCCTCCCTCCCTCTGTGAAAGCAAAGGGGAAAAATTGTTTCTTGCCTTTTTTCACTGTCACTGTATGTCTACTGGATGCTGCTGGCAGATGTGGTGCTGCAGCGCTACACAGCAGCATCCCCTTGCCTTGCCTTGCCTTGCCTTGCCTTGCCTTGCGGACAGCAGACGGTGCAGTATGACTGGTAACCATCATCATCCTGTGGCTGCTCCTGGCTGGCCTCAGTAAGGTCGGTCGGGGGTGCCTGGACAAAAAATGGGAATGACTTCAGGTCATTCTCTCTTTAAGTTTTGTGTAATGAAGATTCAGTCCTGCCTGGAATATCATGCCAGCTGGAGGTTCTCCCAGTCAGCAGCACCGCTCGATCGCACCTACCCCAGCCTACCCCTTGCTCCCAGGGCTCACAATCAGATACTTAGACCTCTACATTTTGCTGCAAATATCAAAATAAATCTGCCATTTAGAACTGTCCTCAAACATACATATCCTGGGACATTTTGTATTTTGCCAGTGTCAACCAAAGGCCCACACACAAATGGAGATTCAGTCCTGCCTGTGCTTCTATCCAAGTGCTTATCACAGATTCCCATTTTCAGCTATAGGCTGAGCAAGTGCAGATTAGTGATTCACTCTACTTCGCTGTAATCCCTCCCCTCCCCTCTTTGATCTCTGCTTGGAGAGCTAATAAAGTCAGTGTTGTTTCAAATTTATCAAATGAATGGGGGGATAACTGCCAAGGTAGTCTGGGAGGGGTGGGGGAGGAGGGAAGCAATGGTGGGGTTGTTGCAGTGGCACCCCCTAGAATGGCATGCAGCTCATCATTTCTGCGGGATGTCTGGGGCTCTGACCTAGAGTGGCCGTTTGCCTCTCTGGTTCTTTAGTAGGCTTGCCTGATATTCTAGGCAGAATTGACTCTCCATTACACAAAACTTAAAGAAGAGAATGACTAGGGGAGTCATTCCCATTTTTCTCCAGGTGCCCCCGACCGACCTCACTGAGGCTGGCCAGGAGCACCCATGACAGCAGCAGATGGTACAGTATGACTGGTAACCGTCTTTGCCAACTTGCAAAGCAGCAGATGGTAAAGTATGGCAGGTAACCATCTCTGCTAACTTGCAAAGGCAAGGGGATGCTGCTGTGTAGTGCTGCAATAACACATCTGTCAGCAACATCCAGTAGACATACGGTGACAGTGAAAAAAGGCTGAACGGGCTCCATGGTTGCCGTGCTATGGTGTCTGCCTGAGCAATCCAGGGAAAAGGGGGCAAAATGATTGTCTCCTGTTGCTTTCACGGAGGGAGGATTAACTGACGACATTTACCTATAACAACCCGCGACAAATTTTTGGCCCCATCAGGCATTGGGGGCTTAACTCAGAATTCCAATGGTCAGCGGGGACTGCGGGAACTGTGGGAGAGCTACCACAGTGCACCGCTCAGAAAGTCAACGCTTGCCATGGTGCCATGGATGCACACCGCCGAATTAATGTGCTTAGCGTGGATGCATGCACTCGACTTTATACAATCGGTTCCCAAAAATTGACTTCTGTAAAATCGGACCAATTTCGTAATGTAGACATACACTAGGTCCAGCGTTGAAGCATCACTGACATTCTCAAAGCCAAATCTCAACTACCAGCTAACCCTGTAAGTGACTGAAGTCCCCATGGTTTCATTTTGCTCTGTTTGAGCTTGGAGCTGGGAGAGGAGCACCACAGCCTGAAGACATAGGATGAAGGGACAGGCAGGAGGGGTAGATATAGAATCGGGTATCTGTTGCTGATGAATTCCAACACCCACTTGTCTGAAGTGATATTTCGCCATGTTGGGTAGAATGCAGTCAGATGGTCAGCAAACTGATGGATAGTTTCTTATGGTGGCAGCACATGGTCTAGGTGAAGGTGTCTAAGGGACGCGCCCAAATTCTCAAAACTGAGGTTTTGAGGTAAGTTGGTGGGATGTAGACGATTGTGATGGGGGCTGTCTACATTTATGAGGAGGTCTCTGTTATCTCCACTGCAGGTCATGGTGTCATTGAATTAGAAGGAAAGCCAGAGGTCAAGATCTTGGGGTAGGGTGATATCTACCCGGTCTTTTCTTCTGTGCTGTGTATAAATGCTGAGTGATCTCAATGTTGCTTTTGAATCTTTTAGGGAATGGAGGGATTCATCAATTCAGCTGGCAAATAGTTTGGAGCTTTTGAATGGCAGATCCTCTAATGTGGCCTGCACTTCCTTCGGGAATCCCAAACAGTGTAGCCATGAACTCCATCTCATGACCACTGATACTGCTATTGACAAAGCCTCATAATAGGAAATTCTGAATTATAGAGTTTCCGTTGAGAGAGATGTCTTTTTCCAGCCTTTATCACTGGGGGGCATTTTGGAGTGATGTTGTCTCCCCCTTTCATTCACCTCATTGACCACCAGAGAGTTAGGTGTGGGATGTGAAAATAAGAAGTCCATGTCCATTGCATTAGCAGATGATGGGGGGTTGGAGTTGGCATCACTGCGGCGTCCGGTGAAGATGATGAGAAGTTGGTTGGAGGTGAAGTTTCCTCCTCTAGTCTCTCCTCCTGCTTCTTGAAAGGTCCTCCTTTAGCTTCAGAAGTCTGGATGTAGACAAAGATTGGGCATGTCTAGGTCTCTCCCTCTGACTAACCAGATTGACAATCTCATAGACTCATAGACTCATAGACTTAAAAGTCAGAAGGGACCACTATGATCATCTAGTCTGACCTCCTGCACAATGCAGGCCACAGAATCTCACCCATCCACTTCTATAACAAACCCCTAGCCTATGTCTGAGTTATTGAAGTCCTCAAATCGTGGTTTGAAGACCTCAAGCTGCAGAGACTCCTCCAGCAAGTGACCCATGCCCCATGCTGCAGAGGAAGGCGAAAAAACCTCCAGGGCCTCTGCCAATCTGCCCTGGAGGAAAATTCCTTCCCGACCCCAAATATGGCGATCAGTTATACCCTGAGCATGTGGGCAAGACCCACCAGCCAGAACCAAGGAAAGAATTCTCTGTAGTAACTCAGATCCCAACCCATCTAACATCCCATCCCAGACCACTGGGCATACTTACCTGCTGATAATCAAAGATCAATTGCCAAATTAATTGCCAAAATTAGACTATCCCATCATACCATCCCCTCCATAAATTTATCAAGCTTAGTCTTAAAGCCAGATATGTCTTTTGCCCCCACTACTCCCCTTGGGAGGCTGTTTCAGAACTTCACTCCTCTAATGGTTAGAAACCTTCATCTAATTTCAAGTCTAAACTTCCTAGTGTCCAGTTTATATCCATTTGTTCTTGTGTCCACATTGTTACTAAGCTTAAATAATTCCTCTCCCTCCCTAATATTAACCCCTCTGATATATTTATAAAGAACAATCATATCCCCCCTCAACCTTCTTTTGGTTAGGCTAAACAAACCAAGCTCTTTCAGTCTCCTTTCATAAGACAGGTTTTCCATTCCCTGGATCATCCTAGTGGCCCGTCTCTGAACCTGTGTTCCAGTTTGAATTCATCCTTCTTAAACATGGGAGACCAGAACTGCACACAGTATTCCAGATGAGCTCTCACCAGTGCCTTGTATAACGGTAGTAACACCTCCTTATCTTTACTGGAAATACCTCTCCTGATGCATCCTAAAACCGCATTAGCTTTTTTAACGGCCATATCACACTGGTGGCTCATAGTCATCCTGTGATCAACCAATACTCCAAGGTCCTTCTCCTCCTCCGTTACTTCCAACTGTTGTGTCCCCAATTTATAACTAAAATTCTTGTTATTAATCCCTAAATGCATGACCTTGCACTTTTCACTGATTAAATTTCATTCTATTACTATTACTCCAGTTTACAAGGTCATCCAGATCTTCCTGTATGATATCCTGGTCCTTCTCTGTGTTAGGAATACCTCCCAGCTTTGTGTCATCCGCAAACTTTATTAGCACATTCCCACTTTTTGTGCCAAGGTCAGTAATAAAAAGGTTAAATAAGATTGGTCCCAAAACTGATCCCTGAGGAACTCAACTAGTAATCTCCTTCCAGCCTGACAGTTCACCTTTCAGTACGATCCGTTGTAGTGTCCCCTTTAACCAATTCCTTATCCACCTTTCAGTTTTCATATTGATCCCCATCTTTGCCAATTTAACTAATAATTCCCCATGTGGAACCGTGTCAAATGCCTTACTGAAATCGAGGTAAATTAGATCCACTGCATCTCCTTTGTCTAAAAAATCTGTTACCTTCTCAAAGAAGGAGATCAGGTTGGTTTGTCACGATCTACCTCTTGTGAAACCATGTTGTATTTTGTCCCAATTACCATTGACTTCAATATCCTTAACTACTTCCTCCTTCAAATTTTTTCCCGAGACCTTACATACTACAGATGTCAAACTAACAGGCCTATAGTTACTCGGATCACTTTTTTCCCTTTCTTAAAAATAGGAACTATGTTAGCAATTCTCCAGTTGTATGGTACAACCCCTGAGTTTACCGATTCATTAAAAAATTCTTATCAAGTATCAGAGGGGTAGCCGTGTTAGTCTGGTTCTGTAGAAGCAGCAAAGAATCTTGTGGCACCTTATAGACTAACAGACGTTTTGCAGCATGAGCTTTCGTGGGTGAATACCCACTTCTTCGGATGCAAGCAGTGGAAATTTCCACTGCTTGCATCCGAAGAAGTGGGTATTCACCCACGAAAGCTCATGCTGCAAAACGTCTCTTAGTCTATAAGGTGCCACAGGATTCTTTGCTGCTTCTAAAAAATTCTTGCTAATGGGCTTGCAATTTCATGTGCCAGTTCCTTTAATATTCTTGGATGAAGATTATCTGGGCCCTCTGATTTTGTCCGATTAAGCTGTTCGAGTTTGGCTTCTACTCAGATGTGGTAATATCTACTTTCATAACCTCATTCCCATTTGTCATCCTTCCATCATCCCTAAGCTCCTCATTAGCCTTCTTAATGGCTGATGTAATACTGAGGCAAAGTATTTATTTAGATATTGGGCCATGCCTAGATTATCTTTAATCTCCATTCCATCCTCAGTGTTTAGTGGTTCCACTTCTTCTTTCTTTGTTTTCTTCTTATTTATATGGCTATAGAACCTTTTACTATTGATTTTAATTCCCTTTGCAAGGTCCAACTCTACATGGCTTTTAGCCTTTCTCACTTCATCCCTACATGTTCTGACCTCAATAAGGTAGCTTTCCTTGCTAATCCCACACATCTTCCACTCCTTGTAGGCTTTCTGCTTTTTCTTAATCACCTCTCTGAGATGCTTGCTCATCCAGCTTGGTCTACACCTCCTGCCTATGATTTTTTCCCACATTCTTGGGATGCAGGCTTCTGATAGTTTCTGCAACTTTGACTTGAAGTAATTCCAGGCCTCCTCCTCCTTTAGATCCACAAGTTCTTCAGTCCAATTCACTTCCCTAACTAATTTTGTTAATTCTTTAAAGTTAGCCCTTTTGAAATAAAAAACCCTAGTCACAGATCTATTTTTGTTTATCCTTCTATTTAGTTTGAACTGAATTAGCTCATGATCACTCGAACCGAGGTTGTCCCCTACAACCATTTCTTCTATGAGGTCCTCACTACTCACCAAAACCAAATCTAAAATGGCTTCCCCTCTTGTTGGTTCTTCAACTACTTGGTGAAGAAATCCAACAGCTATCACATCCAGAAAAATCTGAGCCCTATTATTATTACTAGCACTTGTCTTCCAGTCTATATCTGGGAAGTTAAAGTCTCCCATGATCACACAATTCCCATTAGTGTTTACTTCATTAAAAATATTAAAGAGGTCTCTATTCATATCCAAATCAGATCCTTGCCATCTGTAGCACACCCCAAGTACTATCTCAGGGGATGCTCTAGTAGCTTTGTTTCCCAATATGATTTTTGCCCAGACAGACTCTGTCTTATCCATTCCATCACTTCTTATTTCTTTAGCGTTAACCTCATCATTGATATACAATACTACTCCACCACCTTTGCCTTTATTTCTGTCGTTCCTAAACAGCACATACCCTTCAATACCTGTACTCCAGTCATGACTACTATTCCACCATGTTTCTGTTATCCCTATAATATCCGGTTTCACTTCCTGCACCAGTAGCTCTAGTTCCTCCATTTTGTTACCTAGGCGCCTCGCATTAGTGTACAGACATCTTAATTTTTGCTGTTTGGCTTCACTGACATTCTTTATCTGGTTAGGCACAGACATTCTACCACCAGAATCACCTATTAGACTCATATCTACACTACCCTTCCTCCTTATGTCCATTCTTCTGCCCATGGCTGTATCCTCTCTTACTTTGTTTTCTTCCCTCTGAGTGTTAAATTCCGGCATGGAGATTACCTGGACATCTCCCAACCATCTCCCCCAAATTCCTAGTTTAAAGCTTTCTTAATCAGTTGGGTGAGCCTCCATCCTAGAAGTCTATTTCTCTCCTTACTCAGGTGAAGTCCATCCCGAGAGAACAGTCCTCTGTCCATGAATGTTTCCCAGTGGCCATACATCCCAAAGCCCTCCTTATAGCTCCACTGCCTGAGCCATCTGTTGATCGCCACAATCTTGTCACACCTTTGTTGCCCTTCTCTAGGAACAGGCAGAATCCCACTGAAGATCACCTGAGCCTCAATTTCCTTAAGCGTCTTCCCCAGCCTGGCACAGTCTCCCTTGATACGTTCCAGCGAGAATCTAGCCGTATCATTCGTTCCCACATGAAGGACAATCAACGGATTCTTTCCCGCTCCTGTTAGGATCCTTTTCAGCCTCAGGTCCACATCCCGTATCTTAGCACCTGGCAGACAGCACACCCTTCTGTTCTCCGGATGAGCTCTAGTTACAGGTCTGTCTATTCTTCTCAGTAAGGAGTCTCCAATCATGTAGACCTGCCTTTTCCTGGTGACAGTATGATTCTCCGGTCTATCCCCTGCTCCCACTGGCTGCAAGTCCTCTTGATTCCTATTCGCCCTTGCAATCCTCCGCAACCCATCCCGTATCCTCCTGGGGCTCATATTTGGTGTTGTCTCCACTGACTCTTCCCCTCTTCCTGTAGGGCTAGCTGCTCTTCTCTTTTTCCTTGCCCTCTCACCTTCAGCGACCACCTGCTGTGTCCCTTCTTCATTTTCCAACTCTGCAAACCTGTTCTTGAGCTCTATTTCTCCTTCACTGGCCCATCTTTTCCTCTGCCTGGTTCTCTTAGTCATATGCTTCCATCATCCACTTTCCTCACCCAGCAGTCTCCCCTCAGAATTATTTGGTCCTGCTTCCATCTGCAAGTCTGAGATTATCCCTTCAGCCTCCTCATGTCTTTGCTCCATCATGTGCTTGAACCCCCTTCTAAACTCAACCAGAGTTTCCACCTGCATCTCCAGTCCTCGGATCTTTTCTTCCATTAGCTCTATCAGGCGGCACTTCATGCAGACGAAACTCTTTTCAGGTACCACCTCCAGGATCATGTACATGCCGCAGCTTCCACATCCAGTCATCCTCATTGTGTCTTTCACTGCTTCCTCTGTATCGGTCATAGTCTTCCCACCTAAAACCTGTTAGTCAAAGAAACACAAACCAAAACAAACCCCCAACAGGCACCAGAACACTGGTAGACCACCACCCACTCCCTTCACTAGCCTGTCAGTTCCTCTGCCTACGTCACCAAGTTTCCCCCGCAAACTCTCCCTGTAAACTCCCAGTGAAACTCCCCTGTTTACAGCTCTGTTTGCTGGCTGCTGTGCCGCTGCAGCTGTCTGTGCCACTGCCTGACTGGCTGGCTACCTTTATAGGACCTTTAAGCAGGGCTCAGCTTCTCTCTCAGTACACTGCCCCTACCAGCCTCCACACATACAAACTACAAAATACAATACACACAATACAAAAACCTGCTCCTCCAACAGAACTCCCAGTGAAACTCCCCTGTTTACAGCTCTGTTTGCTGGCTGTTGTCTCATGCCTTTGTCAGTGTCTATCTAGTGCTGCACAACAACCCCCCTCAATTCCTTCTCTACCACCTGGTTCATAAATTGATCTCAGAAGTAAAGGGGAGAAGGGTGGGTAGTGGAGCACCAATTGAGTCACCATCTTGAACAGCCTCAGTTACTACATAGAGTGAGTAACCTTCTCTTCTTCTTCGAGGAGTGTCCCTGTGGTTGCTCCACTTCAAGTGATTGTCAAGCAGTGTCCCGGGGTGGATAGAAGGGGCTTTGGAGGTTCGTTACTAATTGACAATAATACGTAAGAACTACCAGTGCGTCTGATCTTGATCTCTGATCTATCGCCTAATGTTTTGTAAATGTGTTTGCGGATGCCCAGGTGGCCACTTTACATATGTCCTTGATGGATAAGAGAAAGGCTACTGAGATTGATAATGACCTGGTGGAGTTGTTTGGGATCCCTGGTGGGAGTTGTATATCCTCCTGTTGTAGCAAAGGTGGATGAATCCAGAAATCCATTTACACAGTCACTGCTTGAAAATGGCAAAACCTTTGGATTGTTCCAAAGTTTAAATAAAAAGTCTTGGTGACTATCTACAGGTCTTGGTTCCCTCAAGGTAGAACACAAGGGCATTTCTGATGTCCAGAGTATAGTCCTATTTAGTCCTGTTTGCTCCCATGATGTTTAGGGAAGAACAAGAGAAGATGGATTGGTTGGTTCAATTGGAAAAAGGAGGGTATAGTGGGTAAAAAAATTAGTTTGATGTCAAATATTTGTTCTTCATATACTTAATTGTAGAGTGTGATCAAGTCACCCCTTTTCTTTGTTTAGCAAAATAGATTGAGCTCCTGGAGTCTATCACTACAAAATATGTTTTCTAATCTTTTAAACATTTCCCTGGTTCTTCTCTGAACCCTCTCCTATTTATCAACTTCCTTCTTCAATTTGAGACAGCAGAACTGGACACAGTATTCCACTGGCAGAGCCAAAGACAGAGCTAATATAACCTTCAGAGTCCTACTTAAGATCATCCCCATGCCCTCTGGAGCACTGCCTACCCAACCCATTCCTACTGAAGGGGTTTTTGTGAGCTTCAAGGAAAAGGGTACAGCCATGCTGAGAAAGAAATTGCACCGGTTCAGATCACAGACTATGTGTGTCTGACTGGCCCAGTCATGGAACAGGAATGAGGAGTGGGTTCTTGAATGATATCACCCTGGGGAACAGTAGGGTGTGTGTGAAAAAAATTTAGTAGGCCCAAGGCTCTGGTCAACATAACTGTGTAAATGGTCATTGGGCAGAAGGGAAAATGAGAATGGAAAATGCCACTGGAGCTATTTGCAAAATAGTCAGTCTTGTGAGATATAACGGTAACAGCTAGAAGTTAGGAAATCTTTAACCTCAAGGGTACAACCTGATAGTAAACAGGAAAGCTAGTTGCTTCTGTATTCCTAATAAAGGCTTATTTTTCTGTATAAGGGGATATTACTAATGGAAAGTGTGCTTGACTAATTGTGGTTTTAAGCCTCTGTCTTTCTGTATTCAGGGGCTCTATCTGAGGATAGAGATCCCAGGCATGTCTGTCAAATAAAGGAGTCTCAGGCTGTTCTGATCCAAACACAACGTGTGGTGATTTTTCCACAACAATTTCTGGTGCCGTGACTCAGATCCACAGCATACCACAGGACCGGGGGACCGCGAACCGTTCCCCACCAGACCCAGGGCCCATCTGAAAGGTAAAAGACCTTTTAAAATCTTTATTTTGGGTTTCTGGTGGAGGGTTGCCTGCAGGCTCTGGGTTTAGGTTTGTTGCACACTGGATCCGGACTTTTTGCTTCCAGACATGCCTGACGCTCTTCTAATTTTGGTTGCCCTGGGAAGAGCCACGTGTGTGGCTGGGTAGGATCAGGGCCGGCGCAACCACTAGGCGATCTAGGCAGTTGCATAGGGCACCAGGATTTAGGGGGCGGCATTTTGGGTCCCTCGATGGCATTTCGGCTGTGACGCTTCACGGCGGAAGGATCTTTGGCCGCCCCAGTCTTCGGCAGCGTTTTGGCAGCAGCTTCTTCTGGAACTGCCCCTCTCCTGTCCTCTTCCATCCTTGGTGCCGCCTGGTGTGGCAAAAAGGCTGGTGCTGGTCTTGGGTAGGACTCTAGGTAGGAGTCTGTCTGGATAGGCCTATGTTTTTGGTGTGACTGAAAGTGTGAGTGAGAGATCACAGGAAGACACCCAGAGCTTTCTGCAAAGCCACCTGGCTCATGACCAAAGATGTCTCTAAAGCAAACCTTGTGACTCCAGTTAGTAGGGCCAAAACAGAAGGACCCTGACCGAAACAGCCTCGCTCTGCTGGCTTGACTGGTGAGGGGACTGTCTGGGTCTAGGAGAGTGTAACCCTGTCCTTACCATCCTCGGATGGTCCTTTTCCGCACTCTTTTCTCTTTTTCCTTTGGTTCCTCTCCCTGCCTAAGGGCGGTTTATAAGCCACTGACTGGTCCGATCACTTCGCCTGAGGCAACAAAGTATGCGGCACCATTCTCTCTGAGACTATTGTAATTATGCAAAGTGTGGGCCATTAATGGTGGTTTGGAATTTTGATAACTCCCATTAACTAGAACAATTGACTGAATGGCTCTGTTTGCAGGCAGGCCTTCTTGTGAGTCAGGCTGGGAGGAATGAAGGCTTGGGGTCTTACACTGACATGTGATCGTGTCACCTGAACTGGAATCCATCTTTAACCTGGTGCTTTTTCAGTGAGGAGGGGTGGGAATCCAGAAGAACAAAGGATTCCCACCTTATGCAAAAGATATATAAGGGGTGGAACAGAAGAAAGGGGGGGCCCATCATGAAGAATCCCCTAGTTACCACCTGAGCTGGAACAAGAGCTGGTACCAGGGGAAAGAATTGTGCCCAGGCCTGGAAGGGGTCCAGTCTGAGGAAAAAACTTACTGAAGCATCTCTAGGGGTGAGATTATCTGTATTCAGTTTGATTAGATATAGATTTGCGCATTTTATTTTATTTTGCTTGGTGACTTACTTTGTTCTGTCTGTTACTACCTGGAACCACTTAAATCCTACTTTCTGTATTTAATAAAATCACTTTTTACTTATTAATTAACTCAGAGGGTATGTATTAATACCTGGGGGAGCAAACAACTGTGCCTATCTCTCTATCAGTTTTATAGCGGGTAAACAATTTATAAGTTTACCCTGCATAAGCTTTATACAGGGTAAAACAGATTTATTTGGGTTTAGACCCCATTGGAAGATTTATTTGGATTTAGACCCCCTGCCCATTTCTATCTGTCCTCTGTCTAACTATCATGCATTTCTCCTTAGCCCTTGTTCACCAGTTAATCTTTTGGAAAAGGATTTGCTGTGTAAATTAAATTGTACAATGTACTGCATCCCGGACGGCGTGTATTTGGATGTGCCTAGTCCTAGTCACAATAAAGTCCTGGCAGTCTTTCAAATGGACACCACAAAGAAGGCGACCAACCCCAGCCCTTCCTTGTTGCAACAGAAACTGCTGGCTAAGGTCCCCCCTTCCTTGTGGGCTAATCAGGCCAACCAGGTTGGGCATATTAGGTCTGTCCAGCTGGTTAAAATTCACCTGAACCCAGCAAAACCCCTTCCCCAAGTTCAGCAGTTCACATTCTCAAAGCACACTAAAAAAGGCATTCAACCTGTAATCACCTCCTTAATCGAGGAAGAAGTCATTATTCCTACGGTCAGTAAGTGTAATTCCCCCATTTTACCAGTAAAAAAAAACCTGGCAAACAAGCTTGGTGTTTGTCCAGGATCTCTGTGCTGTTAATTTTGCTGTTCTCCCTACCTTCCCTGTTGTCCACAACCCTGCTACTATCATTTCCTGCATTCCCTCTTCCACCATTTATTTCACTGTTATTAATCTCTGCTCAGCTTTCTTCTCAATCCCTATTCATAAGGACAGCCAGTATTTGTTTGCTTTCACTTACCAAGGGCTTCAGTACACTTGGACCAGGTTACCTCAGGGCTATACCAAGTCTCCCATCTTGTTCTCCCAAATCCTCAAAAAGGATCTGGACAACATTAAATTCCCTATAAATTCCACTCTGGTCCAGTATGTAAATAACTTGCTCCTAGTATCCTCTTCCCTCAAGGCTTCTAAAACCGATTCTCTAATCTTCTTACAGGCTCTGTCCCAAAAGGGCCACAAAGCCTCCAAGTCCAAACTGCAGCTCTGCCTGCCAAGGGTCCATTACTTGGGACATGATATTTCAGCTGAGGAGAAACATTTGTCCTCTTTGTGAGTTCAAGCCATCCTCCAGGTCCCTAAGCCCACTACTAAAAAAACAAACGCGCGGCTTTCTAGGCATGGCGGGATATTGCTGACAATGAAACCTCAGGTATGCGGCCATTGTCAAGCCTCTGCACAAATTAACTCTTAACAAGGTCCCCAAACCCCTCCCATGGTTCCCAAAGGCTAAAAAAGCCTTCACTCAAATTAAGGAAGCTCTCGCCAGGTCCCCCACCTTGGGCCTACCAAATTATCAAAAACCTTTTACTCTCTACTGCCATGAAAAGGAGGGAATAGTCGTAGGGTTCTTACTCAAACACACGGTAATGCACAACAACTCATTGTGTATTATAGCTCACCTTTAAACCCTGTGGCAGCTGGGCTCCCTCCTTGTCTTTGGGCGGTGGCAGCAGCCGCGGCCCTTGTAAAAACCTCTGCCACCCTTGTTCTAGGATCCCCTCTATGCCTTGATGTTCCACATGCTGTAAGTGCCTTGCTTTTAAAAGGTCAAGCCCAGCATTTTTCTAATTCTAGATTAACTAAGTATAAAATGCTGCTTATAAATGCTTCAAATGTAACCCTTACCTGCTGCCCTGTTCTCAACCCCACTTCCCTACTACCTGTAGGGGCTGATAAAAACCTCACAACTGTTTAACAGTAACAGCAGAACTTTTCACTCCCAGAATCGACCTCCAGAACACCCCACTCCACAACTCTGACCTGCTTTTCTATGTAAATAAATCATGTCTTAAAAATTCTGCTGGCCAACTAGTTGCCAGCTATGCTGTTTGTTTCCAACATAATTCCATAAAGGCCCATTCTCTCCCGAAAGCATGCTGGGCCCAAGTTGGAAAGCTTGTTGCCCTTACCCGTGCCTGTTCCTTAGCTAAAAACAAATCTGTCACCATCTACAGAGATTCCCAATATGCCTTTGCAGTGGTTCATAATTATGGACAGCTATAAAAACATTGGAAATTCCTCACTTCAGGGGGAGGGGAAATCAGCAATGGGCTTTATGTTAATTCCCTTCTCTCTGCTCTTCAACTCCCCTCTGCCATTGCAGTTGTTAAATGTGTTGCTCACCAAAATCCCTATAATGATGTTACTCAAGAAAATGCCTTGGCAAAGGCTACTGCCAGGCATGTGGCCATTTCCGAGTCTCCGGCTCCAACTAAGTATGTTTTTATTTCACAATCCCCTCCATAGCTGCCACTCACCAAAATTTAGCTCTCATGCAAAATTCAGACCCAGCACCAAAAAATCCCAGTGGAGGCGGAATAAATGCCCTTTTCATCCGGATGCCTTGTGGTGCTCCCAAGACGGTTGTCTGGTGGCGCCCAAAGACTTGCTCCCCTATCTTGCTCGCGTGTCCCATGGGATGGCACAGGTGAACAAAGGGGGGATGGTCACATCAGTACTGCGGCATTGGTATCCCCCAAACTTTTCCATAATGGTGCAGCAGTACTGTAACTCCTATCCTATCTGCCTAGCCCACAACAGTGGCAGATGGGTACGAACCAAACCTGCTGGGCACCCCACCCTGTGGGGACCTTTTGTAAATATTCAGATTGATTTTATCAAAATGCCAAAATGTTGTTCTTATAAGTATGCTCTTGTTTGTGTTAGTATGTACTCCAGATAAATAAAGACCTACCCTTGTGTTAAGGCCGATTTCCTCACCGTAGCAAAAAGATTGTTAAAGAACTTTGTTCCCCTGTTTGGCCTACCTGTCTCTATTAACAGTAATCAAGGTATGCACTTTACAGGACAAATCATGCAATAAATTTGCAAGGTTCTTAACATTTCCCAACACCTGCATTGTGCTCATAACCCCCAAAGTGCGGGGACAGTCAAGCACAAGAATGTGGAATGGAAAAACAAGATCTCTAAAATCTGTGCTAAGACCAGCCTACAATGGCCTAATGACCTACCCCTTGCCCTCATGCACATAAAAAGCACACCCACATGCAAACATGGACTGTCCCCACATGAAGTCCTTATGGCCAGGCCTATAAGGATGCCAGTATCGCCTCCTCCACTCCCTCACCAACTAAATTTGCAACTAAACAATAACACTGTTATGGCATGTTGTACAACTCTAATGCGGTGCGTTAGGTCTATTCACTCACAGCTTCAAAGTGCCCTACCTAAACCAGCTAATACACCATGACACCCCCTACAGCCTGGAAATTGGGTCTACATCAAGGTGCACCAGAGAAAGACTTCCCTGAACCTCATTGAAAAGGCCCTTACTAGGTTTTACTAACCACCCACACAGCAGTCAAATGTAAGGGACTTGACAGTTGGAAACACGCATCCCACGGCAAACAAACGAAGTTGCCCTTGGCCCCAGATGTTAAAAAATTCCATCCGGCAAGCCCTTCTCTCAAAAGCAACCCAGGAGACGGCAGCAGTAACCCCTCCCTGAGTCCCAAAATTAAACCCAGATATAACCTCAGAAAACAAAAATAGACCACAATACTCCAAACTGTCAGCCCATGGCAATCGGGGTCACCAAAAGGAACACAAATATATAAGGCTAAAATAACTGCCGTTAAAATTCCAGTGGAGAGCCTAGTGCCCACTGGCACCCACCCAGTTGCTATGACCAATATTGCCTCCAAAATAAAAAAATCAGCCATGGTACAAAAATGGGTCATGCCCTATGTCTGGTTCATGTGTGTGACTATGCTTTTGTTGCTACTGTTAAACCTTCATGACACCTTTGTGTTTTTCTGAATGCCCAAAACCATCAGCAATTCTACAACAAAACTCACTACCAAAGAAAAAAATCCCTTAAGGTCACTGAACCAGAATTTGGGTAATGTTCCAGTAACTTCTTCACGATACAATACAAAACCATGGCCTTTCCAAGAAAAAAAAAAGGAACACTCAAGCTGCTAAAGCCCCCAACGTTCAAAACTTCCTAACAACAAAAGAAGTGCACACTTGGTGATGGTAAAAAAAACGGACCATTATACATTGGCAAGTTAAAATTTGCAGAACCAGCGATTGGCAGTGTAAAGTTAAATGGTATTTAGAATTTATCCTAGGAGCTGCCCCTAATTGGGTCCCCAATAATAAATACCAAAAAGATATGTTGCTGCCAACCATATCACCACTACCCTCCCCTCCACCTCTACACCCCATCCCTTGCATGCTCCTGCCTCTGTCACATATCCCAGAACATCTGTATTTTCTAATAAAACCCAATTGCCAAGGCCTTCGCATGTTAGTGACCTATTAAAATATTGTTCAACCAATCTGTTTTTTAAGGTCCAAAATACTCCATATAGACGAATAATAAATTGGAAAATTAATAAAACAGTAATAATACACAATTATAATCCTCACTTTATCACCAATGGGCTTTATAAACAAAAGCTGCTAAACACTAGGATGGAAAGGCGGTTAAGGATAATCTATGTATGGCCCAATATCTAAACAAATACTTTGCCTCAGTCTTTAATGAGGCTAATGAGGAGCTTAGGAATAATGGTAGGATGACAAATGAAGATATGGAGGTAGATATTGCCACATCTGAGGTAGAAGCCAAACTCGAACAGTTTAATGGGACTAAATCGGGGGGCCCAGATAATCTTCATCCAAGAATATTAAAGAACTGGCACATGAAATTTTAAGCTCATTAGCAAGAATTTTTAATGAATCAGTAAACTCAGGGCTTGTACCATACGACTGGAGAATTGCTAACATAGTTCCTATTTTTAAGAAAGGGAAAAAAGTGATCCGTGTAACTATAGGCCTCTTAGTTTGACATCTGTAGTAAGCAAGGTCTTGGAAAAAATTTTGAAGGAGAAAGTCGTTAAGGACATTGAGGTCAGTAGTAATTGAGACAAAATACAACATGATTTTACAAAAGGTAGATCGTGCCAAACCAACCTGATCTCCTTCTTTGAGAAGATAACAGATATTTTAGACAAAGGAAATGCAGTGGATCTAATTTATCTTGATTTCAGTAAGGCATTTGATACGGTTCCACATGAGGAATTATTAGCTAAATTGAAAAAGATGGGGATCAATATGAAAATTGAAAGGTGGATAAGGAACTGGTTAAAGGGGAGACTACAATGGTTCATACTGAAAGGTGAACTGTCAGGCTGGAAGGAGGTTACTAGTGGAGTTCCTCAGGGATTGGTTTGGGGACCAATGTTATTTAATCTTTTTATTACTGACCTTGGCACAAAAAGTGGGAATGTCCTAATAAAGTTTGCAGATGACACAAAGCTGGGAGATATTGCTAATACAGAGAAGGACCGGGATCTCATACAGGAAGATCTGGATGACCTTTAAAATGGAGTAATAGTAATAGGATGAAATTTAATAGTGAAAAGTGCAAAGTCATGCATTTAGGGATTAATAACAAGAATTTTGGTTACAAATTGGGGACACATCAGTTGGAAGTAACGGAGGAGGAGAAGGACCTCGGAGTATTGGTTGATCACAGGATGACTATGAGCCGCCAATGTGATATGGCCATTAAAAAAGCTAATGTGGTCTTGGGATGCATCAGGCGAGGTATTTCCAGTAAAGATAAGGAGGTGTAACTACCGTTATACAAGGCACTGGTGAGAGCTCATCTGAAATATTGTGTGCAGTACTGGTCTCCCATGTTTAAGAAGGATGAATTCAAACTGGAACAGGTTCACAGAAGGGCTACTCGGATGATCCAAGGAATGGAAAACCTGTCTTATGAAAGGAGACTGAAAGAGCTTGTCTTGTTTAGCCTAACCAAAAGAAGGCTGAGGGGAGATATGATTGCTCTCTATAAATATATCAGAGGTATAAATATCAGGGAGGAAGAGGAATTATTTAAGCTTAGTACCAATGTGGACACAAGAACAAATGGATATAAACTGGACATTAGGAAGTTTAGACTTGAAATTAGATGAAGGTTTCTAACCATTAGAGGAGTGAAGTTCTGGAACAACCTTCCAATCGGAGAAGTGGGGGCAAAAGACATATCTGGCTTCAAGACTAAGCTTGATAAGTTTATGGAGGGATGGTATGATGGAATAGCCTAATTTTGGCAATTAATTGATCTTTGGTTATTAGCAGGTAAATGTGCCCAATGGTCTGTGATGGGATGTTAGATAGGGTGGGATCTGAGTTACTACAGATAATTCTTTCCTGGGTGCTGGCTGGTGAGTCTTGCCCACATGCTCAGGGTTTAACTGATCGCTATATTTGGGGTTGAGAAGGAATTTTCCTTCAGGGCAGATTGGCAGAGGCCCTGGAGGTTTTTCACTTTCCTCTGCAGTGTAGGGCACGGGTCACTTGTTGGAGGATTCTCTGCACCTTGAGGTCTTTAAACCACAATTTGAGGACTTCAGTAACTCAGACATAGGTTAGGGATTTGTTACAGGAGTGGGTGGGTGAGATTCTGCGGCCTGTGTTGTGCAGGAGGTCAGACTAGTTGATCATAATGGTCCCTTCTGACCTTAAAGTCTATGAGTCTGTGGGTACCATGCTCTGTGACAAAGTAAATATAAGGGCCACTTCTGGCCTCTGCAGTGTGCTAAATAAATTAGGCCCTTACTGTTATTTAATCACCCAATTAGTAAATAATCAAACGCACACCCAAAAAGCTTGCTTTGCCACAGGAAAATATGTCTGTATTAAATTACTGAATCCTGTAACTCCGGTGCGTAATAATTTAACCTGCACCATAATGCAGCATACCCCTACCTATATACTTAATGCTGATGCCTGTCAAAAAATATATGCAAGTATCTAGCCAATGGGTGTGCTATAATCCTTCAAAAAAAAAATGTGTTAGGATTTCGCTGGACCATGATCAGTGCTACTCTAGGGACTATCAGGTTCACATTGACCGTATCCAGCTTTCAGGCTAACTCTGTATATCCAAATTGCTCAAAAGGGCCTGCCATTAAATTGCCACAACAAAAAGCCTGGATTTTCTCCAAAAAAAAAGGGGGGGACTTAACCAAACACATATGGAATGGTGCCAACAGTGCAGCCGCGTGGTTTGAAACATTTTAAAGGACCAGCAACATAAGATGGCAGGAGGTTTTAAGGGGGAAGAACGGGGAAAGTAAGAAGCTGAATGAGGACAGGGCACTCTTGGAAGAGGGGGTGGAACAGGGCAGGAAGAGGCAGAGTAGGAGTGGGAGTGGGAGTGGGAAGAGGTGGGGCAGGGTGGGGCCTTGGGAGAAAGGGTATAGTAGGGGCAACTTGTTGCCAAAGGATGTTGTGAAGCCCAAAAATATAAGGGGGTTAAAAAACAGGAAGGATAGGTCTTTCAATGGTTATTAACCAAAATTGTTAGGGATGCAAACCAGTGCTCTGGGTGTCCCTAAGCCTCAGAGTATCAGAAGATGGGATGACAGGGAATGGATCATTAGATAAATTCCCCTTCTGTTCATCCTTTCTGATGCAACAGACACTGGCCACTGTCAGAAGACAGGATCATGGGCTGGATGGATTATTGTTCTGACACAATATGGCTGTTCTTATGTTGCTTCCCTAGAGCCTTTGTTCCCTGTCCCCAATAAAGTTCCCTGTGTTATACTGTTATTTTTGAGTGTTGCCTTTCATTTGTTGGGACTTGTATTAGTGTTTTGTGTTGTTCGTGTGCTGGGTTATATTTCTTGTAAATAGATAAGTAGCATTAGTCATTCATTTTGACAAGAGACAGCACCCCTGTCTCCAAAGCACAGATAAGAGTCACCTTGGTTGGAAGAACCAGGCACTGAAATAAAGAACCGAGGAACCAAGCCATGCCAGGAGGGAAGACAAGCCACTTTGATTAGCAAGCAACAGCGAAGAGGCTTAAGTCACACTTGGGGTGGGGGCGCGAAGGGGGATACATGAAATACAATGTTGGCCTTTCCTCAAAGAGCCGTCTCTGCAGCAGGGAGGGCTGAGGGAGCCTCTGACTTCTGTGAGGCACAATAAAATTGGAAGGTGTTGGTGTCACTAGGTCTAAGTAAACCAAAGTTGTGACTGCAGGCCTGAGTGAACCAAAGGTCTTCCATGCTGTGAACTTTAACGAGCCTAAGATGCTAACAAACAGCAAGCAAAATGTGTAACTGTCAGCCACAGTTTGAAAAAGCTGTGGGGAGGAGGGGGAGGAAAATCTGCATGCGTCTGTGCTGTGAAGGCCATAGATAAATATGCGAATGGGAACTTTTCTAACACGCTGAGATGTAATGTTTAAAGTAACTGCTGTTGGGAAGGGAAGGGTGAGGGGGAAAACCAAACAAAAGGCTTACACAAACAAGGGGGGTATAAATGCTGGGACCCCGCCTGCGCGCGGGTGTGCAGGATTTGAGAATGCTTTTTCTCCCTGGCACCTTATTTGGGCTCAAATAAACGAGGTTTGCTTCTCCACCCTGGTGTGTTAATTAGAGCGACGCACACCGGGCAACGAACCCCTGTTGTTGCTCCGCCTCGGGCCCTTTGAGCCGGCAACAGTTTTGGCATCCCTGGGTGGGCTCGAGGCAAAATTGTGCCTTGCCCGGACTCCTCCAATGGCCGGTAGACGATGGTCACAGCCGACGCCCAGCGCGCACCGGTGCCTTTACCGGGGGCCTCGGCAGAGACGCGTCAGGCCGACCTTGAAGGACACAACGGTGCAACGCACTCAGATAGTGGAGAAGCAGTTGCGGGCGACGGTGAGGAACCGGTCCTGTGGATAAGGTAGGAACAGTCCAGTGGTGTGGACTTTTGCCTGAGGCTGGGGACGCCCAGCCGTTGTAATTCCCACTAGACGATACAGCGTCCTATAGTGGGTCAAGGGCAAGCCCGTGGTATGGGGCAGGGACAGAGTATAGGCAGAGCATGGTGTACACCCTTAGAATGCATTCTGGCGAATTGGAAAGTGTTTGAATCAGATCCATTGACTAAAAGTAAACTGAAAAGATTTTGTACAGTAGACTGGCCTCAGTACCAGCTAGATAGCCAGGAAAGGTGGCCACCAGAAGGATCACTTAATTACAACATGATCCTTCAATTACTTCTGTTTTGTCAGCGAATGGGTAGCTTCTGAAGCTGTTTGTATAGAGAGCTCTTGTAAAAAATCCCCCATCATATGCCCCAGAGCTGCACTGGGAGGAGAACTGTCCGCGGGGACGTCTGTCTCTGTTGGGCTCATGCCATTTGAATTTATTGACTGTGCAGCAAGATAAAATGCATCGTGATAATAGGAAATAGTGGTCTTGGTGTGTGTGTGTGTGTGTGTGTGTGTGTGTGTGTGTGTGTGTGTGTGTGTGTATACCAGTGTGAGTGGCTGTTACCGGAAGACGCCCAGACTGCCCTGTGAAGTGAATGCTCATGATCAGGACTATTCTAATGCAAGCCCGGTAACTAGTGGATCTTTAGGAGATCCGACCCACGGTGGGCTGACTCGGCCTGGCATTGTCTGGCGAGGAAGCTACCTGGGTCTAGGAATGTGTGAACCCATCTTCCCTCCCCCCATTCCTTTCCGTGTGGGCTACTGACAGTCTGATCATCTCACTGGATGCAATCATTGTAAGCGGCGCCGTCTCCCAGAGACTAGCCGACGCTCTTTGCTGAAGGGAGGTGTAGGAGAGTCATGGTCATCCCCGTTAGTCTCTCCTGTGTGAGTGCCCTGTAGGGAGAGATCCTTAGTTGATGAGCCGCTAGCGTGGACAGGGCACCCTCTCTGTGTGTGTAAGTGGAAAATGGGGGAGGGACAGTCTAAACATTCTACCTCACCCCCTAAGGGTACCCCAGCATATTACATGTACGTACATTATGGTCCTAAAACCTGCAGGTATTTAGAGAATTGGAATCTTCACACGCGTGAAAATCCATCTAAACAATGCCCATTAGAAGGTACCTTCAATCTAGATAAGTTCATATATCTCAGAGGAACCTTTAATCACCAAAGAAAAGCCTCTGACACAGTGTGAGCAATTTGTCTAGGAACGGGTTAATTTGAAATTCAGCTTGTCCCAGAGATGAAGGGAAAAGTTGCTTTGTGTTCAAGGTCAAGAATCAGCGCAGACTATGCTAAGTGCAAAGAAAAACTGCTTTCAGCCCCAGCTGGTTGTGGAAAATAGAGACAGGCAAACCAAAGGCAATACAAGTTACAGAACTGAAATTACATTTGCAAAGCTTAACTTTCCAGTGAGACATGTGTGAGTATTAAAGTGGCTTAAGGCTTGGGGCATTCATATTTTTCCTGAGTGATGTGGGAGCGTTTCCAACACTCTCCATTGTTGTTTTATTATTTTTAATGAAGCTTTACAATTTGATTATATGGTGTGTTTTCTTCCCCCAACCTCCTGCAGTGTCAGCCTGATCACCTGACATGAGGGATAAATTGGTAACAGAAATTTGTCACAGTTTGGTGAGCAATTAAGAATGGGGGAGCCCTGCAGAATTTACACCGTCTATCTGTTTTACCCTTGTGTTATTTTATGTTTGCTTTGTTTGGTATTGTTGGTGTTATATGTTAAGAATTGCATGATTAAAGGTGAGCCCTAATAGAATAAGGAAATACTATCTGGTTTTGGTTCTGTTCTGTTTAACCGGTTACTGTTGTTTTTCTGCTCTGTTCATTTGGGCGTTAGGTGTGTGGGTGGAACTGAACTTCTCGTTCGTAATTCCTCAGGGTGGAAGCCATGTGTGCGATGAAGCTCTGAGGTTGTATTGAGATCCTTCTGTCCCGCCCCCTGTAACGGACAATGTAATAGAAGTGGAAAAATCTGGCTTAGACTGTAATTTTCTCTGCTCTCTGTGTAATTTTCTTTTCTGTTTAAGTGTCAGCAGACAAATGGGTGGGTCTCTGGGTAGACCCCCTAAAGGGGTTTGGATTGTGTGTTAAGTAAATGGCCTTTACGCAATGGCCATGTATTTTTGCCCAGGTGGCAAGCCTCACAAGGGAGGACTCGGGTAGTCTTGTGAGTAGAAATGTTTTAGGGAAAAGACCAGAAGGGTGGGGGCTAGTTGAGAATCCCACCCTCCTAGCTAAACTGGTAGTGGAACAAGTTGGTGTCCATGAAAGGGACGATTCAGCGAGAAAAGCAGGATCGGGCCCAGGCGGGCAGGCAACAGACAGAGAGATTGGAGAACAGGTTGGAAACTTTTGAGGGTGTAGTGGAAAAAAAAAAGGAGTAAGTGAGTATAAGCATGGGAATTTCAAATACGCAGAAGGATATTTGGAATGGTGATTTGAATTGGTAATTGGCTGTTGGAAGGCAAGCAAGTGATTTAAGGGAATAGCAAGTGATTTTTAAGGGAAGGTGAAGAGTTAACTCTGTAGTTGCTGGAGGGAACAGCAGTTGAAATTTGTAAAAATACTAAAGAGAAAAGTTTTTGGTGTCTTTGAAATGTTTGTAAATAAATTCAGGCAAAGAAAATATGGGGTAATTCCCCTGTTTTGCCTGAAATCAACAAGAGTATTTGTATATTTTAAGTAATGATTGACTGCCCAGAAGGGGGAGACCTCTGTTTTTGTCTTTCAGATAATCAAAGAAAACTAATGCCAGCTGAACAGCATTCAACATACCATGCATTTACTGACAGAGTAAAAATTATGTTTTGTGTTCTATGTTCTGTCTTGTGGTGTTTGTCTGGTGGCCAGAATTGATGTGTTTAATATTTGTATGGGATGGTCTGATTTAAAATCAAGTGGCAGTGTTGGATTGAAATGCAGATACTTGTTTTGTTCCACTTAGAATACAAAGTGTTTGGATACATCAGAAAAATGTGATATACTAAAGTCTAATACATTTTCTTAAGTAAGAGAAAGAAACTTCATTGGCCAAATCTTTTAATTTAGAATGGTTATTAAAATTTGCATACTAACAGTCTTTAAAAGCAAGGACATGGAAAGTTAACCCACTCCCCATATTGTACATGGGATCCTTCTGGCTACCTCAGACTTCTAGCCAGAGGGCTGGGGATGGTGGAAAACTATTGGACTAGAGGTTGTATTAAATGAACTCATCAAAGTGGGTGTGCTTGTCCTGGCTTGTTGTTCTAAAGCTCTGTAATAAGGTTATTTTAGTGAAAGGGTATATGTGGCATACATTAAATAAGACTAATGTACTGTATAACAGCAATGTATATGTGTTCATTGTTAACAAAAGGTGTATAAGTAAAGAGTAAAAGTTTCCTTTGTAGGTTAAAAGGCCAAGAAGGAAAAAGGAAAAAGAACGAGTTAACTGAGAAAAAGAATAGCTAACATGCTAAAAATAAACTGGCCAAGATTTGTGCTGAGACAAACTTAAAGTGGCCAGATGCCCTTCCTTTGGCACTGATGAGTATGAGAGCCATTCCCAATTGAAAAACTGGACTCAGCCCTCATGAAATTTTGACAGGACGCCCAATGCGACTACCAGCTGCACCCCCACTAACCCTAGCTCAGATGGACATTCATTTGATTGATAACATAATGCTTAAGTATTGTCAGGCACTAATGAAATGTGTTAAGTCTTTTTATACACAGGTGAAGGAAGCATTACCAAAGGATCCTGTGCAACCTTGCCACTCGTTGGAACCAGGAGACTGGGTCTACATAAAGATCCATCAACGAAAGACTGCCTTCGCTCCACGCTGGAAAGGCCCTTTCCAAGTCCTGCTGACTACCAACACCGCTGTGAAGTGCCAAAGACTGACTGCTTGGACCCAGGATTCTCACTGCAAAAAGACCCCTCCACATCAGAAGAATTTTCCTACTGATGATTAGCCTATTCTTTCTTCTAGTTCTACTGTGCTTCTGGACAGCAGGGGAAAAGGACAAGGTGACGTGCTTGTAACCTCTCCCTTGTCCACTGACAAATCTACTGTGCCTTTAAACTTTTCTAGAAAAAGCAAAACCATTACAGGATGTCCTGGTAATCTCCCCTGTAGGATGCTGAACCACGACTGCTTCGGGAAAGAAGAAGAAACACTCACTCCACTGACATTGCCAAAGTCCAGGAATTCCTGACTAAAAAGGACATTGAGAACTGACCCTGGTGAAGAAACAAAGAATTATACACTGGCAGGTAAAAATTGGTGGGAACCATGCTTGAGAATGTGGTATTAATTGGATTTTGGGGTTTTTTCTACAGGCTGCGCCCTGTGTTTAGGTTAAATCCTTCAGTATGTATTGCCCTCCCTAATTGGATTTTAAATGACATTGCCCTTATCAGGTTTTCAAATCACTTCTACATACCCAGATTGCTCACAAGGGGCTGCTATTAGATTAGCACAACAGAGGGCCTGGGTTATTTCCTCTGGAAAGAAAGAGAATTGAGCAGATCCCTGTGGGCTAGGGCCAATATCTTAAAAGCCAAGAATGTGATAAGAAATTGGGCCAACTAGAAAAGGCCACTAGACTTATTCTTGAAACTCAGCTATCTTAAGTACAGGCTGGAGTTGGTGAGTTACATGTCATTTCCACCCTTAGTTCTATGACCCAGAAGTTACTGACAGAGATGGTATTGAATATCACTGAGGCTGGGAAGGCATTGCAGTGGGATCTAGTATGTTTAGAAATTCAGGATTTCCTGAATGACCAGCTGATGGCCATTCCGAGTGATCTTGAGCACCAGACTTGGCCCACTGCCCTTACAGACGCATCAGGAGTACCATCTGATCTGTGGTCGTGGAGACATACTTGGACACTTTCTGGATGGAAGTGTGGACATTCACAGTGCTCCTTCCAAGCATATGGACCGGTTAGGGTGGGTGTGGCTCCCACAGACTGAATCCTGCTTGGTCCATGGGGAGGATGCATATGGGACTAAATTATTCACCAAGACATCTGGGAAATTAAACCACTTGGTATACCTACCTAATTTATAGTCAGTGCCCCAATCCCTTAGTTGTTAAATGAACATTCCACTCTTTTTTCCATGCATTCATTCCTGGGTTGGGGGTGACTAAGCTCAAAAGAGCAGTTGTAAATATTTCTGCAGAGCTTGCTTCATTGCTTTTTGTCTTTAAAGTTTGAGAAAACTCGCCAAAAGTTTGTTGAGTATTCTCAAAGTGGGGAATTGTTGGTGTCACTAGGCCTAAGTAAACCAAAGTTGTGACTGCAGGCCTGAGTGAACCAAAGGTCTTCCATGCTGTGAACTTTAACCAGCCTAAGATGCTAACAAACAGCAAGCAAAATGTGTAACTGTCAGCCACAGTTTGAAACAGCAAAAAGCGGCGGGGAGGAGGGGGAGGAAAATCTGCATGCGTCTGTGCTGTGAAGGCCATAGATAAATATGCGAATGGGAACTTTTCTAACACGCTGAGATGTAATGTTTAAAGTAACTGCTGTTGGGAAGGGAGGGGTGAGGGGGAAAACCAAACAAAAGGCTTACACAAACAAGGGGGTATAAATGCTGGGACCCCGCCTGCGCGCGGGTGTGCAGGATTTGAGAATGCTTTTTCTCCCTGGCACCTTATTTGGGCTCAAATAAACGTGGTTTGCTTCTCCACCCTGGTGTGTTAATTAGAGCGACGCACACCGGGCAACGAACCCCTGCTGTTGCTCCGCCTCGGGCCCTTTGAGCCGGCAACAGTGGGAGTCAGGGACTACAGGGGATGATGGGGAATTCCCCTGCTGCCAGTGACAGACTGGTTTGATTCTGAACCCAGGCTGCAATGAGGCAGTGGTACCAGTTTCTTTTATGGGAGCTGCGAGCCCTAGCACAATGAAAAAATACCCATTATTCATACTTTTATCAAAAAGGGAAAGCTCATGCTCCAATACGTCTGTTAGTCTATAAGGTGCCACAAGACTCTTTGCTGCTTTTACAGATCCAGACTAACACGGCTACCCCTCTGATACTATTCAGGTGTAACTCAGAAAAAATTATCAAAAGTGTAGATAGTTCTCGGAAAACATCCACTCAATTTGCATCAGCAATCAAAAACACTAACAGAATGTTAGCAACTATTAAGAAAGAGAAAGGTTATGAGAGAAAAAATAACATAATGCCAAAATATGAATCTTTGGTACACCCACACCTTGAATACTGTGTACAATTCTGGACACCCCACCTAAAAAAAATGTATGAGAAGGGCAACAAAACTGATTAAGGGTATGCAAGATCTCCCATACGAGAAGAGATTTAAAAGACTAAGACTGTTCAGCTTGGAAAAGAGATGACAAAGGGGTAATATGATTCTATGAAATCATGAATGTTGTGAAGGAAGAGAAAAGGGGAAAGAAAAATATTATTTACCCATTTGCATAAAACAAGAACTAGGGGTTACT
This sequence comes from Mauremys mutica, assembly GCF_020497125.1. NCBI lineage: Eukaryota > Metazoa > Chordata > Testudines > Geoemydidae > Mauremys > Mauremys mutica. Next base: position 16,830,668 of record NC_059086.1, on the reverse strand, counting down.
TGATTAAATAAATAGGTTTAAAACAAACAAACAAACAAACAAAAGGAAGTACTTTTCACACAACACACAGTCAACCCGTGGAACTTATTCCTAGAGGATTTTAACATTCACTAATTGTATTTTAAACATCTTGAACATCAGGAAACCTCCCCATCCGTCACTCAAGAGGATGTTCCCCCTACCACAGCAACAGAGATTCTCAATAGGCGAGACAGGGTAATAAGACCAGTGAGACGGTTAACTTACGATGCACCTGGGGTGATTAGTGAAGAGCCAATACATTTAGCACACAGGTTTGTGAAAGCTAAAGTGGGCTATCTGAGGCCCTTTGGAGGGGACCAGTAAGTTGGTATAGTAGGGAATGTGATTTGACGGGACGACAAATTCTCGGCTGGGGGGAGGATGTAAGCAGTCAGGATGAGCTCTACCCTGACATCTGGTGGTAAATTATGAGGAGTGGGAAAAGGAATTTCAAGCATTTGCATTGGAGTGGGGAAAGGAATTTCAGGAATGTGCATTTGCATTGGCAAACCCACTCCATTTAGCATAGCGCACAGCAGCCTGGGATGGTTATTTTCACAGCTGTGGGATCCCCAATTTCTTTGTTATTGGGGCAGGAGGAATAAAGTGTTGTCACCCTGATTAAGTAAATGAGGAACCATGAGATTGCTTTATGATAGAAATGACTCAACCTACATTAAATAGTACTTGCTAGACAAGGGACATGGGTTCCAAAACCCAGTAAATTGAGAGAGGTTGGGGACTGGTGTGTGTACCTGATGGCATGGGCCCCTTTTGAGGGCCTGGAACACCAAATGCACATCCTCCTCTCTCCACTGTTAAAGGGCAGAGCTAATTTTGTAATCCTTTAGGAGTCCATCTAGAGGCTGCTGACCTGAATTCACGTTGGGCCAATAGTGCACCAGCACTGGGGCTCCCCTACTACAAGCTAAAACCACTAAGAGCTGAAATCACTAAAAGAGCTAAACTTACTGAGCTGAGATCACTGAGTGCTGTGTTACCTAGTGGGGGAGCCTGAAGATCTATCGCTAAGCGGCTGGCAGAGCAGAGCAGACTGCAGCATGTTGGAGCAGCCCATGGAACAGTGAACAGTGAGGAGCGGTTTGTGGGGATGGCTGACGCGGTTCACAGGTCAGCTGGAGGAGCGGCACAGCTGGTAGAATAGAGTCAGTCGTGGTGAAGGCTGCAGCAGAACTCCACGGAGAGGCGGAGCAGTTGGCCCTGGCACGTGTAAGGTGCCCCTTAACACGCTGTGTGTGCCCCCCCCCCCAGCATTTCCACCCAGGCTGGGGGGGGGTAAAACTCTGCAGATAAACTTTTGAACTCTGGGGTGGCACTGACCAGAGACAGAGACTTTTGGGTTGTTGGACTTTGGGGTGATTGGACTTAAGACCCTAAGGGGGAAAGGACAGTGCCAAATGTACTTGGAGGTGGGGTTTTTTGCTTATGGTTTGTGTATAGTCCTGTTTGTGGTGTCTCTCCAACGTGATGCCGCATTGTTTCCCTCATTTATTAAAAGGATTTTGCTACACTCGGACTCTGTGCTTGCGAGTGGGGAAGTATTTCCTCCTAGAGGCACCCGGGGGGAGGGGGTATGTAATTGTCCCAAAGTGAACATAAGAACAAATGGATATAAACTGGACACTAGGAAGTTTAGACTTGAAATTAGACGGAGGTTTCTAACCATTAGAGGAGTGAAATTCTGGAACAGCCTTCCCAGGGGAGTAGTGGGGGCAAAAGACATATATGGCTTTAAGACTAAGCTTGATAAGTTTATGGAGGAGATGGTATGATGGGATAGCCTAATTTTGGCAATTAATTTGATCTTTGATTATCAGCAGGTAAGTATGCCCAGTGGTCTGTGATGGGATGTTAGATGGGGTGGGATCTGAGTTACTACAGAGAATTCTTTCCTGGGTGCTGGCTGGTGAGTCAGGGTTTAACTGATCGCCATATTTGGGGTCGGGAAGGAATTTTCCTCCAGGGCAGATTGGCAGAGGCCCTGGAGGTTTTTTGCCTTCCTCTGCAGCATGGGGCATGGGTCACTTGCTGGAGGATTCTCTGCAGCTTGAGGTCTTCAAACCACAATTTGAGGACTTCAATAACTCAGACATAGGTTAGGGGGTTGTTACAGGAGTGGGTGGGTGAGGTTCTGTGGCCTGCATTGTGCAGGAGGTCAGACTAGATGATCATAATGGTCCCTTCTGACCTTAAAGTCTATGAGTCTATAAATTAGCCACCTTCAGTGAGGTTCATGTGGACAAATATTTGGATCCAGTACTTTTGCTATCAGAAAATTTGAACAACAATGTGTTCTCTCTGCTGCTGTCAGTCAGGTTCTTTCAAGCAAAATTGTTTATTTTAAGGCACAATATATTAATTTAATAATATTAAATTTAATATTAATTTAAATTCCAAGGACAAAATGCACCAGTGTGATCGTCTAATCTGATCACCTCTAGAACACAGGCCAGAGAACTGCCCCAAAATAATTCCTAGAGCAGAGGGTTTAAAAAAAAAAATCCAATCTTGATTTAGAAATTGTCAGGGTTGGAGACACCACCGCAACCCTTGGTAAATTGTTCCAATGGTTAATCACCCTCACTATTAAAAATTTACACCTTATGCAAAGTAAACAAAAGAAAATTAAGTTAACTTACTTTTGCATATTCCAAGAGAAGGGATGACAGTCACAGCAACAGACCACAATAAATAGATTAAGGCACCTGTGGAAAGATAGAACATGTTACTATCACCACCATGTAGCCTCAAACAGTTTTGGACCTAAACAATGATGGACTTTTGATGGGGAATGAACAATGTTGAGGTATGAACATATTTTCCTGCCAGGAGGTATGGACTCTACCTAAGGGTCCCCAGTCTGTTTTACCTGTTACTCCCCACTATTCAAAGAGAGAGCGAAATAGGCTCCATTAGGAGTATTTTGTTATTTTAAGTGCTCAATAAGAGCTAAAATCACATGTGGTGGGACAGCATTTCTGCCCAGCCTGCTAAGAGCTAAAAGTCACTAAGAGCTGACAGTCACTAAGAGTTGGGGGGACTCTCAAGAGACTGACCTGCAGAGGTCACAGCAGAGAGGCAGGTGGCAGAAGATGACTGGCAAGTGGAACAAGTGAGGGAGGAATAACGGCTGGTAGTGTGGCCAGCAGGGGAGAAACCGCGGCTGGCAGGGAGGGCAGTAGGGAGGAACAGCGACTGGTGAAGCAGCCAGCCAGAGCAAGTGCTCAGATGGCAGAGCAAGCACGATGCCTTCTTCCCCAGATAGGAGGTGAACTCAAACAGATGCCCCACTGAACCCAGGGCCCTCAACAAGGGCAATGACTGTGAGTGTGGTTTGGTGAAGGAGCAGAGAGGGGCACAGAAAAGTAAGTTTTGGTTGTAGAACGCAATAACAGGAGGCAGAAGCCTCTGCCCCACGCACTCTGGGTTGAATGTCCTGCTCATAGTTTTATCTTTATCAAACCTGCTTGTGGCATTTTCCCCAGTTAATGTTGGGTGACTTCCCTCCTTTCATTAAAAGTTTCTTTCCTACACGCAAACTCTGTGCTTGTGAAAGGAGAAGTATTGCCTCTTAGAGGCACCCCGGGGTGTCATTTTCCCAGGTTACTGGGTGGGGACTCAAGCCAGTTTTGTGTTGTATTGTTGAAAAGGAACCCCTAGATATTGATCCCAGCCCTGGTTGCTGCCGGCAGAAGGATTACAATAGAATAGAATAAATATTAGCCATGTTGGTGTTCTCCTCTTCCTGCGGAGTGTTTTTTACATGCTCCAGTGAGCCTCAGCCAAACTAAACCCCTCCACTCTAAGTTATTCTCAAAAGGGGAGGGTTCAGCTGACCACCATGCTGTGGCCCTTCACCCAGATGTCAGAATGCTCTTTAGCTGGTCCTGGGATCCATACAACTGCAAATGCTGGAGGGACTTGTGTGGGGATAATGCATATTCCTACCCCCTCTGATTCCACAGACAACCAATAAAGAGGTGTTCTCCTCTTCCTGCCTGGCCCTTACAAAATGAATGTTTCAGTGATTATCACTGAACATTTGCTTCATTTTCAGAAAACTCAGAGAAGACAATAGGTAAGTCTGAGTCTTATTTCTCTTATATGTAGTCTGGTCAATATACACAAATCTTGTACAGTGGAAAGTGAACCATTTATTTTTAAAATTTTCTGCTCTCTCCTGCCTTTCATGATCCCTTTTTTCCTGGCTTCACAAGAGCATCTCTGAATATTTGCGAGATATGAGGAGAGTTGCTTTTCCATTCTGGCATTTTTCAATGAACATCTCCATGCTGTTCAGTATCCTCTAGAAATGTAACTCTCCAGAAGACAAAATTTGTTTGAAAGAAAATGCACATATGAAAAGGACTGCACATGGAAACAGAAAATGGAACATAATTCATTAAATAAATAATATCATAACACTTTTATTATCTGATGTCCATATTAGGAGAGTTGGATTGCATTCTATTGAGCTTTTTTCTATTTAATAGTGACTATGAAGGTTCTTGCCAAAATTGTTCAAAAAAGGTTGGGCTCTAATCTCTCTTCTAATCTTCTATACAGGGGGGATGGGCATATGATTAACTTCATACACTGAATAGCTGGTGAAGGCTCTTTGGTGAAAAGTTTTCATTCAAGACATTGCATCTATTTCCAGTATCGAACATTTCTGCGTGATAGGCGCAAACCTGTACTGGGGAAGGGGACTGAGTTGCAGAACCACACTGCCCAGAGGAGATCTCCAGTAGGGCTTGCGATTTAAGGGGTGAACAGTTCCTCCTTGAGATCTCAGGAATAGAGAGGACAAAGCACTCTTAGCACCCTGCTGACAGAGATGAGGGAGGCCAGGAAACTGCTCTGGAAAAGAGCATCCTTCTATACAAAGCCCAAGACTCAAAAGTACAATGCCTCATTTCCCATCAATCTTGGGCTCTGTGACCACTTTACTTTCTGGTTTGTGATATGAGAACTCTCCGGATACCAAGGAAACATCTCTGGGAGGGACCCTGCCTACCACACATCCCTCACTGGGGAAATGCCAGGTTCTTCCCTCTTCAAACTACAGCCATTGGAGAAAACTTACATTTGTCCTCCCTCGGTTGATCGGGGGAAAAAAAGCCACAAATGCTTTTCATTATATTCACTGTATGATCTGATAAGGAGCCTAATCCTGCTCCTTCTCATGCAAATCTTTTTATTGATTTCACTGGGAGAAGAACTGGGCCCTTGATTACGTAATTATAATTCTCTCACAAAAGCACAACCTGATACACCCTCAAATGTGTGATTGTAAAGTTCATGTTTTCCCCTTGGTTTTGCCCTTCGAAAAACGCACAAGGGTTTGCACATGTGATTCTGTCCCAAAAGAGAGAGGCCTCAAGGAAGACACAGGAAATCTCTCCCTCATACATGTGACAGTGATATAAAATCACTGCAGGCCCAGGGCCAGATGCAAATTCACTGAAGTCAATGGGAGACTTTCCATTGACTTCAATGGATTCTGAATCAGTCACTTGACACCAGATTCACAGAAGAATGTAGCCACCTCAGTGCCTCTTTATGTGCCTAAGTCCAGCATTGAAGCATCACTGACATTCTCAAACCCAAATCTCAACTACTAACTAACCCTGTAAGTGAATGAATTCTCCATGGTTTCACTTTTGATCTGTTTGAGCTGGGAGCTGGGAGAGGAGCGCCACATCCCGAAGAATCTGTATTCACTCCCACTCACCACCAAAATCGGGACTTTGAACTATTGTGGGGTTTAGTGTGTGACTGGGGAGTGCCAGCCCTGCAGAGACCAACAATCAGGGGGAAGAAAACCAACCCGGGTCATCTACCTCGAGCCAGCTGGGACCTCCCCAAGACTCCAGACCAGGGAGCCAGGAGAGGACCTAAAAGGTTTGTGAGAAAGGTCCCTGAAGAGGGACGGGTGGAGGGATAGGCAGGAGGGATATATATGGAATTGGGTATCCGTTGCTGATGAATTCCAGTGCCCTCTTGTCTGAGGTGATATTCTGCATTGTTGGATACAATGGGGTCAGATGGTCAGCAAACTGATTGATAATTTCTGATGGTGGCAGCACATGGTCTTGGGGACTCAACCCAGTTCTCAAGACTGCAGTTTTGAGGCAGGTGGGTGAGATGTAGAAGATTGTGATGGGGGCTGTATACATTTAGAAGGAGGTCTCTGTTATCTCCACTGCAGGTCATGGTGTCATTGAGCTAGAAGGAAAGCCCGAGGTCAAGATCTTGGGGTAGGATGATATCTACCTGGTTTCTTCTTCTGTGCTGTGTATAAATGCTGAGTGATCTCAATGTTGCTTTTGAATCTTTTAGGGAATGGAGGGATTCATCAATCCAGTTGGCAAATAGTTTGGAGCTTTCGAATGGCAGATCCTCTACTGCGGCCTGCACTTCCTTCAGGAATCCCAAACAGTGTAGCCATGAACTCCATCTTATGACCACTGATGTGGCTAGTGACAAATCCTCATAAGAGGAAATTCTGAATTATAGAGTTGCCATTGAGAGATCTATCCTCTTCCAGTCTTTATCGCTGGGGGTCATTCACTGCATTGACCACCAGAGAGTTAGGTGTGAGATGTGACAATAAGAAGTTCATGTCCATTGCATTAGCAGATGTTGAGGGGTTAGGGTTGACATCACTGCTGTATCCGGTGAAGACGATGAGATATTGGTAGGAGGTGAAGTTTCCTCCTCTAGTCTCTCCTTCTGCTCCTCAAAAGGTCCTCCTTTAGCTTCAGGAGGTCTGGATGCAGAGAAAGATGGGGCATATCTAGGTCTCTCCGTCTGACTAACTAGACTACCAATCTCTCTGTCTCGTGCCTTTGTCAGTGTTTATCTAGTGCCGCACAACAACCCCCCTCAGTTCCTTCTCTACCACCTGGTTCATAAATTGAAAACAGAAGTAAAGGGGAGAAGGGTAGGTAGTGGAGAACCCATTGAGTCACCATCTTGAACTGCCTCAGTTACAACATAGAGTGAGTAACCTTTTCTTCTTCGAGGTGTGTCCCTATGGGTGCTCCACTTCAGGTGATTGTCAAGCAGTGTCCCGGGGTGGATGGAAGGGGCTTTGGAGTTGCATGAGTAATTGACAATAGTACAGTAAGTCCTACCAATGCATCCGATCTTGATCTCTGATCTATTGCCTAATGTTTTGTAAATGTGTTTGCGGATGCCCAGGTGGCCACTTTACATATGTCATTGATTGATAAGAGAAAGGATACTGAGATTGACAATGACCTGGTAGAGCTGGTTGGGATCTCTGGTGGGAGTTGTATATCCTCCTGTTGTAGCAAAGGTGGATGAATTCAGAAATCCATTTACACAGTCACTGCTTGAAAATGGCGAGATCTTTAGATTATTCCAAAGTTTAAATAAAAAGTCTTGGTGACTATCTGTAGGCCTTGGTTCTCTCCAGGTAGAATGCAGGTGTGAGTCTGATGTCCAGAGTATATACTATTTAGTCCTGTTTGGTCCCATGAGGTTTAGGGAAGAACGAAAGAAGATGGATTGGTTGTTTCAATTGGAAAGAAGAGGGTATAGTGGGCAAAAATTTAGCTTGATGTCAAATATTTGTTCCTCATGTATTTCTCCTGGGGAGAAAAGCAGCAGCCATAGAGGCAGAAGAATTGCAGAGAGAGGATCCCTGCAGCACACTCGGGAGAAGCTGCTTGAGAAGCCAACATGGCAAAGAGACAGAAGTAGAGCAAGAGGCTGGGGAAGCCTCCAGAGCAGGAGCAATAGGAGGCAGCTCAGGGAGCCACAAGGGAGAGACAAGAACTGGTTCTGGCTGTTCCAAACAATGACCCTGAGATGGAACCCAGTGGAGTGGATGGGCCCAGGTTCCCCTACCTACTCCAGCCAAGGAGTTTTTGACAAGAAAGCTCCCAAACATGGAGATCTAGGGCTCTCTACCCTACTAGAGTCAAGGAACTTCCAATTCCCCATGATCCTGAAGGAGACTGAGACTATTAAGGACCCAGCGAAAGGACTAGACAATGAACTTGACAAATACAGAATTGAAAGTGGAGGCATAAGGGGGATGGACTCAGGTGGTAAATTTCTCCATCCTGCAATAGTGGGGTTGTCATAGGTCTCAACCCCACTCTGAACTTTAGGGTACAGATGTGGGGACCTGCATGGACACTTCTAAGCTTAATTACCAGCTTAGATCTGGTCTCACTGCCACCATCCAGAATTTCTGAGTACCTGGATCACTCCCTTTCCCCCCAAAACCTTCCCCTCCCTGGGTAGCCGTGAGAGACTCCTCCACCAATTCCCTGGTAAGTCCAGATACAATTACCTTGGAACTCAAAAACAAGGAAGAATTACTCCTTCCCCCTCCCTTTTCCCCCCACCAGTCCCTGGTGAGTCCAGATCAAATTCCCTTGGATCTAAAAAACAGGGAAAACTCAATCAGATTTTTAAAAAGAAGGCTTTTAATTAAAGAAAAGAAAGGTAAAAGAAAGAAAGAAAGAAAGAAAAAACCTCTGGGAGACAGCATATCAGCTAATCTCACAGACAATAGATTGAAAACACAGGATGTTCCCCTGGGCAAAAATCTTAATACCCACAAGAATACCCAATTTGACAATTCCCTTAATGGCACCAAGACAAGTTACAAAAGAAAATAAACATAAACCTATTTATTCCTTTCTAAAACTTACTACTCTGTTAAGAGGCTGGTTCCTTGAACTTTTTCACTCCGGCTGAAATTGAAACTGACTAAACAAAGGAAACTTCCCTCCTTCCTTTTCAAACATTTCCCCCATTGGTTCCTTTGGTCAGGTGTCAGCTAGGCTAAGTGAACTTCTTAACCCTTTACAGGTAAAAGAGGCATTAACCCTTAACTATCTGTTTATGACAGGGGTGCTAACAGATATAGGCCACATTTACAAGGCCCCATTGAGTTGCAATGAGATTTGTGCTCTGAAATCACTTAGATGTTTTTAAAAATTACACCATCAGTTGTCAACTCAGAGAAATCTCACACTGGGGGCTGATTCTGAACTGACTGTTATAATTCAGAAGTAACTCCGTACACATCAGTGGAGTTACAATGGTGTGAAATTGATGTAAATAAAGTCAGAATCAGGCCTTGAAATCAGTTTGGCAGCTGGGAAGGACCTTAGGAGCTGTGTCTCTGATAAGACCAGGTTGTGTTTCTAGTTTGATTATAGTATAAAACCTGCTGATTTCCTTAATAATGGAATAGATTCTAATGTATTGAGGTTCTCATGCTTCATCTATCACCATAGTATTAGCACCTTCCATCCATGTGCTGTGTATTCTGTTACCTGAATTGTTCTGAGCCCTTCTCCTTTCTGAAACAAAAGTAAGAAAACAGATATTGAATTAAGAGAGGCATTGACTGCAAATTTCCTTCCTTCATCAGCAGGGAAGTTCCAGACTAACGGCAAGAGAGGATGTCAGATGCAGTAGGGGGTGATTCCTTTTGCAGGAGTTAATATAGTCAAAAATGGCACATGAATGGTCAGTCCCTCTCTCTCTCTCTCTCTGTCATACACATGTGGGCTGTTCTGAGTTAAGATTAGAAACCAGGGCAGGAGTCCTGATCTGTCTGAGAGCTGCTCTGTCTGTCCTGAACCTCCAGTCAATGAGTCACCTCCCCATGTTCCCTGCTCCCACTGGCTTTAATCTAACTCCCTCTTACATGTTCCCCTCTCACTCAAACAAAAAATGAACCTTCCCATCACCAAACACAGTGTTTCCAACCACCAGAGGCTGTATTCACAGCAACCCAGCTCCTACTAGGCAGGACATAGAAGGACAATTCCCTCCAATGTGTGTCTACATTGCAGCTGGGAGGTGTAACACCCAGCATGGGTAGACATATATGTGCTAGTTCTGTTTGAGCTAGTGCACTAACAATAGCAGAGTGACCATGCTGGCTAGGGCTAGCCACGTGAGTCCAATCCACCTGACCCCTGGGTACGTGTTCAGGCACCTCGTCTGAGCTGCTACTTGTCTAACTGCACGTACACTGCTATTTTTAGCATTCTAGCTTGAGCAGAGATAGTAAGTGTCTGTCTGCCTGCACTGGGAATTACACACTCCAGCTGCTGTGCAGATGAACTCTAAATCAGTGACAGTCCAGCTGTGGCTACTGAGGTATTTTGGACCCCATATGTGGCTGTCAAGGAGACAGTGGGTCTGTCCCACCCCTCAGGCTGAGACAGACAACAGGGATCAGGTCACATCTTCCATGCTGCCTGGTATGTGTGAGCAGTGTGGGGAGGTGCAATGTGTCTGCCTGGAGCTTCTGTATTCCCTGCTATGGATGGGGAAGAACATGGACTGTCAGCAGTGATTTCTCTACACACACACCCCAAATTTCCCCAACCCCCCCCAGTTTTGTGAACTAGTTACATGCCAAACCTGGTGGCTGAACTTTGTGACTTTGTCCTCACCCACAACTATTTCACATTTGGGCACTTCTATGGGTACCCACATGGGCATTGTATGCCAACATTTTTATGGCTGACTTAGAACAACGCTTCCTTAGCTCTCATCCCCTAATGCCCCTACTTTACTTGCACTACATTGATGATATCTTCATCATCTGGACCCATGGGAAAGAAGCCCTTGAGGAATTCCACCATGATTTCAACAATTTCCATCCCACCATCAACCTCAGCCTAGACAAATCCACACAAGCGGTCCATTTCATGGACACTACTGTGCTAATAAGCGAAGGTCACACAAACACCACCCTATACTGGAAACCTACTGACCGCTATACTTACCTACATGCCTCCAGCTTCCATCCAAGATACACCACAACCCATTATCTACAGCCAAGCTCTAAGATACAACTGCATTTGTTCCAATCCCTCAGACAGAGACAAATACCTACAAGATCTCTATCCAGTATATCTAAAACTACAACACCCCCTGCTGAAGTGAAAAAACAGATTGACAGAACCCGAAGAGTACCCAGAAATCACCTACTACAAGACAGGTCCAACATAGAAAATAACAGAATGCCACTAGCCGTTACCTTCATCCCCCAATTAAACACTCTGCAGCGCATCATCAAAGATCTACAACCTCTCCTGAAAGATGATCCCTCACTCTCACAGATCTTGGGAGACAGACCTGTCCTTGCTTACAGACAGACTCCAAACCTGAAGAAAATATCCACCAGCAACCACACACCACAGAACAAAAACACTAACTTATCCTTGCTCAAAGCCCGATGCCACTCTGTCCACATATCTATTCAAGTGACACCATAATAGGACCTAATCACATCAGCCATGCCATCAGGGGCTCGTTCACCTGCACATCTACCAATGTGATATATGCCAGCATGCGCCAGCAATGCCCCTCTGCCACGTACATTGGCCAAACCAGACAGTCTCTATGCAAAAGAATAAATGGACACGAACCTGATATCAGGAATCATAACACTCAAAAACCAGTAGGAAAACACTTTAACCTGTCTGGTCATTCAATGACAGACCTGTGGGTGGCAATTTTGCAACAGAAAAGCTTCAAAAACAGACTCCAAAGAGAAACTGCTGAGCTCGAAATGATATGCAAACTAGATACAATCAATTTAGGCTTGAATAGAGACTGGGAATGGCTGAGCCATTACAAACATTGAATCTATCTCCTCTTGTAAATATTCTCACACTTCTTATGAAAGTGTCTGTACTGGGCTATCTTGATTACCACTTCAAAAGTTTTTTTCTCTCACTTAATTGGCCTCTCAGAGTTGGTAAGACAACTCCCACCTTTTCATGCTCTCTGTATGTGTATATATATTTCCTCAATATATGTTCCATTCTATGCATCTGAAGAAGTGGGCTGTAGCTCAAGAAAGCTTATGCTGAAATAAATTTGTTAGTCTCTAAGGTGCCACAAGTACTCCTGTTCTTTTTGCGGATACAGACTAACACAGCTGCTACTCTGAAACATGCCAATTTAGTGACTGTTTGGAAATTTAAATTGAAATTGAAACAATAATACACACTTTAAAAGCATATACAGTGTATGATAAAATACATGTATCTGAAAGTATAATAGATCTGAAAAGTATGAACATAGACTAGCTTCCTTATACAGCTGTTGTTTTTTATGACAATGTCAGTGCATTCATTTCAGTGACGTTGGCCAACCTAATAATTTCAAATGATGATTTGTAAGCAAAGTGTAAATGAGCTCTCCCTGACAGCTAATGATGAGCTGGGAGCTGGGGGGAAAGGCTTCAGGACCAGATTGTATTTACATTCACACCTAATCTACGTAGGTATCCAGCAAACAGAGCTGTGTTGCCCAAGTGATAGATTTTGGCTGGGGTTGGGTTACAAGTCACTTGAATGTGGGGAGGGGGAATGAAATTTTGTTGTTCTTATTGTATGAGTAAAGGGCAGTAGAACTGTACTTAGCCTGTGCTGATTGGGGGCATCAAAAGAGAGAGTGGGGACCTGTCCCTCTTCACTGTTTAAAGACAGAGCTGATTAGGCTCCATAGATATTTTTTTGTTCTGTTAAGGGACCACTGCAGCTGAAATCACTGATAATCAGGTATAAGTGCTTAGTCCTGCTTTGGGGACAGTGTTCCTGTGGGTACAGTGTTTTTGTGTAAAAGACAGCTCAGACTGCACTAGCAGTGAGGTTCCCCCACTGAGAGCTCAGCTGAAATCACTGAGAGCTGGTGGAACCTCAAGAGACCAACTCGCAGAGGTCACAGTTGCAGGTGGCAGCAGAAGGTGACTGTGCAGGGCCATTGGCAACAGAGTGGTGGAGTGAACGGTGGCACAACACAGAGCCATGGCTGTTACATCCTTGGGGGGCAGCCGGTTTAGGAAGAAATCACTTGAGGCCAGACAGCAGACAGCTAACAAAACTACCATTTTATTTACAGACACAGAGCTCACCCAACTGGCCAAAACTGGCTGGGCTATCCCCTAATAATCTAACTCAGTTGCCATAGGAACAAAAACCATGACAACCAAATACACAACATATTCCTCCTCCCTTAATAAGAACATCCCCTAAATAAAACACACACTAGATTAGAGAAGGAGGGTAGACTGCCTCCATTCCCGGCTAAACCCTGGGGATTATTTTGCCCCATAACCGTGGGTTCGCCCTAGCTAAAGATCCAGCCGATGAGGAGGCCTTCTGTCTCTAGGTGGATTACGGCGAACTTCTGGTGGTGTTGCACCCGAAAGTACCATGGGCTCTGGGTCCGCAGCACGAACAGGTGAGGAGGTGGTATCAGCTCGTGTTGGGCAAAGGGGTATCTCAGCCGCCGGCAGTAATGGAGAACAGTCAGAAACAGGTGATTTGTGATTCTCACCAGAAGTGGTGAAGTCAGGCCCGTCAACTGCAGATGTGTTCTGAGGACTGGCATGACTTGGCAACAGCTGATCTACATGTCGCCGCCAGGTAAGATTCTCTGCAGTCTGGACTGTGTAGGAAACAGGTCCTGTTTGAGTGATGATTGTGTCAGGGACCCATTTAGCTCTGGAAGTATAATTCCGAGCCAAAACTGGCTGTCCCGGGCTAAAGGTTCGCTCTTTTGCTCTGGGTGCTCGTCTGATAACTTGATTTTGCTGCTGATGTTGCACAATTTGTTGGGGTTCAGAAGGTTTCAGCAGATCAAAGGAAGTGCGCAGCTGTCGTCCCATCATTAGAAAGGCCGGAGATGCGTGGGTCGTAGCATGAGATATGTTTCTGTAGGAAAGGAAGAAGGTATCCAGACGCTTTTGAATGGAGTGTTGTCCCCTTGCTGATGTCAAAGCGTGTTTCATTGTCTGCACAAATCTTTCAGCTAATCCGTTGGTGTATGGATGATATGGTGCTGACGTGATGTGGTGTATCCCGTTTGCCTTCATAAAATTTTCAAACTCCTGAGAGACAAACTGCGGTCCGTTGTCGCTCACAAGTTGTTCTGGCAGACCAAAACGACTAAAGAGTCCTCGTAGTTTTTGGATAGTACTCTCTGCAGTTGTGGACTGCATTATAGAGACTTCTGGCCATTTAGAATGGGCATCTACTGCCACCAAGAACATGCTTCCTTCAAGGGGGCCAGTGAAGTCAACGTGAATACGTTGCCACGGGTTTTCAGACCAGTCCCATGGGTGTAGGGGTGCCCACTGGGGTGCATTCCTCACACCCTGACATGACATACAAGCTTTTGCCTTCTCTTCAATAGCACTGTCCAATCCAGGCCACCAAAAATAGCTTCGTGCAATTTCCTTCATGCGCACTATTCCACAGTGACCGGAATGTAGCTGTTCTAACATCAGTGATCTCAGTGGTGGTGGAATAATGACACGTCTCCCCCACAACAAACAACCAGATTGGACCGATAACTCCGTCCTCCTGGACATGTATGTAACAAGGTCGGGTGAGACCGGAGAGGTTTGTCGAGATTTTCCATGCATCACCAGGTCCATAACTTGGGACAATACTGGGTCAACGCGAGTTGCCTTCTTTATCTGAGTAGCAGTGATGGGTGTATTCTCTACCTGTTCAAAGTAGAAGATTTCCTTTTGGGCACTACCTTGATGTTTGACCGGCAAATGCAACCTTGAGAGGCCATCTGCATTGCCATGCAGAGTGGATTTCATATTTGATTTCATATGTGTGTGCTGAAAGTAACAATGCCCAACATTGCATACGACTAGCAGCTAATGGGGGAATGCCTGTGTAGGGTCCAAAAATTGACATCAGAGGTCGATGGTCTGTGAGAAGAGTAAACTTTTGCCCAAACAGGTACTGATGAAACTTCCGAATTCCAAAAACAATTCCTAATGCCTCACGTTCGATTTGGGCATAGTTAGTTTCTGCTTTGCTTAGAGTGCGTGAAGCAAAAGCAATAGGTCTCTCTTCTCCCGAAGACATAATGTGCAACTAATAATAGCACTGAACTCCTGAAAAGCCACACAAGATCTGGTCCATAGCCCTCTGAAACAGGGCGGGAGCAGACGTTATTCTGAAGGGTAGGCGACAGTATCGATAAAGCCTCTTATGAGTCACAATAGTCAATAGCTCTTGGGACTTTTCATCAACGTGCATCTGTAAATATGCTTGACTCAGATCAATCTTACTGAACTTTTGTCCCGCAGCCAGGCCCACGAAGAGGTCATAGATGCGGGGAAGCGGGTATTGCTCTGCACAGAACACTGGGTTGACAGTGACTTTAAAATCAACGCAAATCCGGAGAGAGCCATCTTTCTTCACTATTGGAATGATAGGAGTGGCCCATGAGCTATGGGTAACTGGTATTAGGACTCCATTGGTGACCAGGCGCTCCAGGTCCGCTTCGACTTTCGGCCTGATGGCATATGGCACAGTTCGGGCTTTCAGATATTTTGGTGGACTGTCAGGTTTAATGTTCAATTCCACAGTGATTCCCTTCATACTTCCCAAATCATCTCCAAAACCAGCAGCATATTTCCTTAGTATAGGGGTTAGACTGGTTTCTTCTTCAGTCATCCGGTGCACTTCTGCCCAGTTCAGCTGAATCTTCCCAAGCCAAGACCTACCCATTAAGGCTGGGTAGTTACCTCTCATCACAAACAGTGGCAATTTAGCAGCCTGTCCATTGAGCTCCACCTTAACATCAATAGTGCCCAACATGGGCACAGCTTCTCCCGTATACGTCTTCAGAACAGTTTTTTGTTGCCTTAAGCGGAAGATGCTGTAGCTTTTCTTTATACACAGTCACGGAGACCAGTGAGACGGCTGCCACCGGTGTCCAGTTCCATGCGTATAGGTTTGCCATCCAACAACAGGGTTACCCAGTATTCATGCGAGCCCACTGCCAGACAAAACATGCAGTGGCACTTCCTCTTGCGATGAGGTGTCACCTTGATCATCCTGGGTCTGCTCTAGGGTATGCAGGGTTCCTCTTTTTGTCGGCCAGCCCACAGGCCTCTTTTTCTTTTGTTTACAGGCACACTCAATGTGTCCCTTTCTGCCACAGTGTCGACACATCAGGTCTTTACACCAGCATTCTGATGCCTGGTGACCCGGCTTACCACAGCGGTAACATTCTTGACTCTGCACAGTTTTGTGGGTCGGTTCTTGTGACACTTTTTGCACCCTAGGGGATGCACCGATGTATTGCGCCTCCCTTGTAGCCAGTTCCATGGAGACAGCAGTATCAACAGCCTTCTGTAATGTAAGCTCAGGCTCTATCAGTAGGCACTTCCATATAGCTTCACTGTAGAGGCCACACACTAATCTGTCACGCAGGGCATCATTTAACATCTCTAAATTCACAGTGTTCTGCTAGCTTTTTTTAAATTGCTACAAATTGTACAACTGCTTCATCTTCCTTTTGGTCTCTTTTGTGGAACCTATATCTTTCAGCAATTACCAGTGGTTTGGGGGAAAAATGGGACCCCAGGATTTCCACAGTGTCACTGTAAGATTTAGTCTCATGCTTAACAGGGTGTAGTAAGCTGCGTAGCAGGGAGTAGGTTTTAGCCCCTACAACACTTAAGAATATTGGCACCTTCTTTATTTCTGTAATGTCATTTGCAATACCAAAAAGCTCAAAACACTCAGTATACACATGCTACTGCTCTATGTTCTCATCAAAAGGTTCCAGTGGCCTGGTCAGAGTAGCTATGATTTTTAGTTTCACTTTCACAGTCAGTGCAAACAAGCACGTTGTTTGTTTGTTTGTTTGTTCTTTAACTTGACTTCTACTTCCTTCTGTTACTGGAGCAGCACCAGGATCCCATCCATTGTCGCCACTTGTTAAAGGTTCGCTCTTTTGCTCTGGGTGCTCGTCTGATAACTTGATTTTGCTGCTGATGTTGCACAATTTGTTGGGGTTCAGAAGGTTTCAGCAGATCAAAGGAAGTGCGCAGCTGTCGTCCCATCATTAGAAAGGCCGGAGATGCGTGGGTCGTAGCATGAGATATGTTTCTGTAGGAAAGGAAGAAGGTATCCAGACGCTTTTGAATGGAGTGTTGTCCCCTTGCTGATGTCAAAGCGTGTTTCATTGTCTGCACAAATCTTTCAGCTAATCCGTTGGTGTATGGATGATATGGTGCTGACGTGATGTGGTGTATCCCGTTTGCCTTCATAAAATTTTCAAACTCCTGAGAGACAAACTGCGGTCCGTTGTCGCTCACAAGTTGTTCTGGCAGACCAAAACGACTAAAGAGTCCTCGTAGTTTTTGGATAGTACTCTCTGCAGTTGTGGACTGCATTATAGAGACTTCTGGCCATTTAGAATGGGCATCTACTGCCACCAAGAACATGCTTCCTTCAAGGGGGCCAGTGAAGTCAACGTGAATACGTTGCCACGGGTTTTCAGACCAGTCCCATGGGTGTAGGGGTGCCCACTGGGGTGCATTCCTCACACCCTGACATGACATACAAGCTTTTGCCTTCTCTTCAATAGCACTGTCCAATCCAGGCCACCAAAAATAGCTTCGTGCAATTTCCTTCATGCGCACTATTCCACAGTGACCGGAATGTAGCTGTTCTAACATCAGTGATCTCAGTGGTGGTGGAATAATGACACGTCTCCCCCACAACAAACAACCAGATTGGACCGATAACTCCGTCCTCCTGGACATGTATGTAACAAGGTCGGGTGAGACCGGAGAGGTTTGTCGAGATTTTCCATGCATCACCAGGTCCATAACTTGGGACAATACTGGGTCAACGCGAGTTGCCTTCTTTATCTGAGTAGCAGTGATGGGTGTATTCTCTACCTGTTCAAAGTAGAAGATTTCCTTTTGGGCACTACCTTGATGTTTGACCGGCAAATGCAACCTTGAGAGGCCATCTGCATTGCCATGCAGAGTGGATTTCATATTTGATTTCATATGTGTGTGCTGAAAGTAACAATGCCCAACATTGCATACGACTAGCAGCTAATGGGGGAATGCCTGTGTAGGGTCCAAAAATTGACATCAGAGGTCGATGGTCTGTGAGAAGAGTAAACTTTTGCCCAAACAGGTACTGATGAAACTTCCGAATTCCAAAAACAATTCCTAATGCCTCACGTTCGATTTGGGCATAGTTAGTTTCTGCTTTGCTTAGAGTGCGTGAAGCAAAAGCAATAGGTCTCTCTTCTCCCGAAGACATAATGTGCAACTAATAATAGCACTGAACTCCTGAAAAGCCACACAAGATCTGGTCCATAGCCCTCTGAAACAGGGCGGGAGCAGACGTTATTCTGAAGGGTAGGCGACAGTATCGATAAAGCCTCTTATGAGTCACAATAGTCAATAGCTCTTGGGACTTTTCATCAACGTGCATCTGTAAATATGCTTGACTCAGATCAATCTTACTGAACTTTTGTCCCGCAGCCAGGCCCACGAAGAGGTCATAGATGCGGGGAAGCGGGTAT
The DNA here is from genome assembly GCF_020497125.1 of Mauremys mutica. Taxonomy (NCBI): domain Eukaryota; kingdom Metazoa; phylum Chordata; order Testudines; family Geoemydidae; genus Mauremys; species Mauremys mutica. The sequence continues at coordinate 16,812,245 of NC_059086.1, read as the reverse complement.
TGCTCTGCACAGAACACTGGGTTGACAGTGACTTTAAAATCAACGCAAATCCGGAGAGAGCCATCTTTCTTCACTATTGGAATGATAGGAGTGGCCCATGAGCTATGGGTAACTGGTATTAGGACTCCATTGGTGACCAGGCGCTCCAGGTCCGCTTCGACTTTCGGCCTGATGGCATATGGCACAGTTCGGGCTTTCAGATATTTTGGTGGACTGTCAGGTTTAATGTTCAATTCCACAGTGATTCCCTTCATACTTCCCAAATCATCTCCAAAACCAGCAGCATATTTCCTTAGTATAGGGGTTAGACTGGTTTCTTCTTCAGTCATCCGGTGCACTTCTGCCCAGTTCAGCTGAATCTTCCCAAGCCAAGACCTACCCATTAAGGCTGGGTAGTTACCTCTCATCACAAACAGTGGCAATTTAGCAGCCTGTCCATTGAGCTCCACCTTAACATCAATAGTGCCCAACATGGGCACAGCTTCTCCCGTATACGTCTTCAGAACAGTTTTTGTTGCCTTAAGCGGAAGATGCTGTAGCTTTTCTTTATACACAGTCACGGAGACCAGTGAGACGGCTGCACCGGTGTCCAGTTCCATGCGTATAGGTTTGCCATCCAACAACAGGGTTACCCAGTATTCATGCGAGCCCACTGCCAGACAAAACATGCAGTGGCACTTCCTCTTGCGATGAGGTGTCACCTTGATCATCCTGGGTCTGCTCTAGGGTATGCAGGGTTCCTCTTTTTGTCGGCCAGCCCACAGGCCTCTTTTTCTTTTGTTTACAGGCACACTCAATGTGTCCCTTTCTGCCACAGTGTCGACACATCAGGTCTTTACACCAGCATTCTGATGCCTGGTGACCCGGCTTACCACAGCGGTAACATTCTTGACTCTGCACAGTTTTGTGGGTCGGTTCTTGTGACACTTTTTGCACCCTAGGGGATGCACCGATGTATTGCGCCTCCCTTGTAGCCAGTTCCATGGAGACAGCAGTATCAACAGCCTTCTGTAATGTAAGCTCAGGCTCTATCAGTAGGCACTTCCATATAGCTTCACTGTAGAGGCCACACACTAATCTGTCACGCAGGGCATCATTTAACATCTCTAAATTCACAGTGTTCTGCTAGCTTTTTTTAAATTGCTACAAATTGTACAACTGCTTCATCTTCCTTTTGGTCTCTTTTGTGGAACCTATATCTTTCAGCAATTACCAGTGGTTTGGGGGAAAAATGGGACCCCAGGATTTCCACAGTGTCACTGTAAGATTTAGTCTCATGCTTAACAGGGTGTAGTAAGCTGCGTAGCAGGGAGTAGGTTTTAGCCCCTACAACACTTAAGAATATTGGCACCTTCTTTATTTCTGTAATGTCATTTGCAATACCAAAAAGCTCAAAACACTCAGTATACACATGCTACTGCTCTATGTTCTCATCAAAAGGTTCCAGTGGCCTGGTCAGAGTAGCTATGATTTTTAGTTTCACTTTCACAGTCAGTGCAAACAAGCACGTTGTTTGTTTGTTTGTTTGTTCTTTAACTTGACTTCTACTTCCTTCTGTTACTGGAGCAGCACCAGGATCCCATCCATTGTCGCCACTTGTTATATCCTTGGGGGCAGCCGGTTTAGGAAGAAATCACTTGAGGCCAGACAGCAGACAGCTAACAAAACTACCATTTTATTTACAGACACAGAGCTCACCCAACCGTCCGAAACCGGCTGGGCTATCCCCTAATAATCTAACTCAGTTGCCATAGGAACAAAAACCATGACAACCAGATACACAACAATGGCCTGAGTGAACAGTGAGCAGCTGCAGGAATGAGCAAGGTGCCTTCTTGCCCCCCACCTGGGAGGTGTACTCATGTGACAACATCTCTGATGCCTTAAATAAGGGGCACATTAAATAAACATTTGTTTGTTGGACTATATTTTAGTGACATTGCTCCAGAATGCTAGATTTGTGACTGGGAATGGAACATAAGAACATAAGAACGGCCGTACCGGGTCAGACCAAAGGTCCATCTAGCCCAGTATCTGTCTACCGACAGTGGCCAATGCCAGGTGCCCCAGAGGGAGTGAACCTAACAGGCAATGATCAAGTGATCTCTCTCCTGCCATCCATCTCCATCCTCTGACGAACAGAGGCTAGGGACACCATTCTTACCCATCCTGGCTAATAGCCATTTATGGACTTAGCCTCCATGAATTTATCCAGTCCCCTTTTAAACATTGTTATAGTCCTAGCCTTCACAACCTCCTCAGGTAAGGAGTTCCACAAGTTGACTGTGCGCTGCGTGAAGAAGAACTTCCTTTTATTTGTTTTAAACCTGCTGCCTATTAATTTCATTTGGTGACCTCTAGTTCTTGTATTATGGGAATAAGTAAATAACTTTTCCTTATCCACTTTCTCAACATCACTCATGATTTTATATACCTCTATCATATCCCCCCTTAGTCTTCTCTTTTCCAAACTGAAGAGTCCTAGCCTCTTTAATCTTTCCTCGTATGGGACCCTCTCTAAACCCCTAATCATTTTAGTTGCTCTTTTCTGAACCTTTTCCGGAAACTTATATAAATATGTTTCCTAGTAGGCCAAGATTTTTAAAATGCATTATTTGCCAAAGTTGTTATCTCACATTGCTGCTATCCTGAGAGGTCATTATGTTGAGGAGTTTCTGTACTAAACATTTTTATTATTGTAATTAATTTTTACATAAGAATGGTCATACTGGGTCAGACCAATGGTCCATATAGCCCAGTATCCTGTATTCCAACAGTGGTCAAAGCCAGGTGCTTCAGAGGGAATGAACAGAACAGGGAATCATCAAGTGATCCATCCCCTGTTGTCCATTCCCAGCTTCTAACAAACAGGCTAGGGACACTCAGAGCATGGTGTTGCATCCCTCCCCATTCTGGCTAATAGCCACTGATGGACCTATTCTCCAGGAATTTATCTAGTTCTTTTTTTAATCCTGTTATAGTTTTGGTCTTCACAGCATCCCTTAGAAAAGAGTTCCACGGGTTGACTTTATGTTGAGTGAAGAAGTACTTCCTTTTGTTTCTTTAAAACCTGCTGCCTATTAATTTCATTGGGTGACTGCTAGTTCTTGGGTTATGTGAAGGATTAAATAACATTTCCTTATTCACTTTCTTCACACCAGTCAAGATTTTATAGACCTCTATCATATCCCCCTTAGTCTCTTTTCTAAGCTGAAAATTCCATCATTTCAATTTCTCCTGCTGTTTCATACCCCTAATCATTTTAGTTGCCGATCTCTGTACCTTTTCCATTTCCAATATATCTTTTTTGGGATGGGGTGACCAGATCTGCACACAGTATTCAAAGTGTACACATATCATGGATTTATATAGGGGCAATATGATATTTTCTGTCTTATTATCTAGCCCTTTCTTAAGAAAAAACAAAGGTTTCAGAGTAGCAGTCGTGTTAGTCTGTATCCGCAAAAAGAGTAGGAGTTCTTGTAGCACCATGCAGACTAACAAATTTATTTGAGCATAAACTTTCGTGGGCTACATCCGATGAAGTGGGCTGGAGACCACAAGAGCTTATGCTCAAATAAATTTGTTAGTCTCTAAGGTGCCACAAGTACTCCTGTTCTTTTTAAAAAAGCAAACAGAATGTTGGGAATCATTGGCTGCCGCTGCACTTTGAGTGGATGTTTTCAGAGAAATATCCACAATGACTCCAAGATCTCTTTCTTGAGTGTCAACAGCTAATTCAGACTCCTTCATTTTGTATGTATAGTTGAGATTGTTTTCCAATGTGCATTACTTTGTACTTATCAACATTGAATTTCATCTGCCATTTTTGTTGCCCAGTCACCCAGTTTTGTGAGATCCCTTTGTAATACTTCGCAGTCTGCCTAGGACTTAACTATCTTGAATACGATCTGCAAATTTTGCCACCTCACTGTTTACCCATTTTTCCAGATCATTTATGAGTTCGTTGAACAGTAATGGTCCCAATACCGACCCCTCAGGGATACCACTATTTATCTCTCTCCATTCTGAAAACTGATAATTTATTCCTACCCTTTGTTTCCCATCTTTTAACCAGTTACTGATCCATGAGAGGACTTCCCTCTTATCCCATGATGGCTTACTTTTCAAAAGTCAATTTAAATTAAATACATTTAAAAAAAACATTATATGTTTTTAGAAATCTAGACCTGTTATATGTTATATGTAATCCTGAGTGGAGCGCAGGAGCTGGTCCAAGAGGTACCTATAGCAGGACCGCTTGGAAATAGTGACCATAATACAATAGCATTCAACATCCCTGTGGTGGGAAGAACACCTCAACTGCCCAACACTGTGGCATTTAATTTCAAAAGGGGGAACTATACAAAAATGAGGGGGTTAGTTAGACAAAAGTTAAAAGGTACAGTGACTAAAGTGAAATCCCTGCAAGTTGCATGGGCCCTTTTTAAAGACACCATAATAGAGGCCCAACTTCAATGTATACCCCAAATTAAGAAAAACAGTAAAAGAACTAAAAAAGAGCCACCGTGGCTTAACAACCATGTAAAAGAAGTAGTGAGAGATAAAAAGACTTCCTTTAAAAAGTGGAAGTCAAATCCTAGTGAGGCAAATAGAAAGGAGCACAAACACTGCCAACTTAAGTGCAAGAGTATAATAAGAAAAGCCAAAGAGGAGTTTGAAGAACGGCTAGCCAAAAACTCCAAAGGTAATAACAAAATGTTTTTTAAGTACATCAGAAGCAGGAAGCCTGCTAAACAACCAGTGGGGTCCCTTGATGATCAAAATACAAAAGGAGCGCTTAAAGATGATAAAGTCATTGCGGCGAAACTAAATGGATTCTTTGCTTCAGTCTTCACGGCTGAGGATGTTAAGGAGATTCAAAAACCTGAGCTGGCTTTTGTAGGTGACAAATCTGAGGAACTGTCACAGATTGAAGTGTCACTAGAGGAGGTTTTGGAATTAATCGATAAACTCAACATTAACAAGTCACTGGGACCAGATGGCATTCACCCAAGAGTTCTGAAAGAACTCAAATGTGAAGTTGCGGAACTATTAACTAAGGTTTGTAACCTGTCCTTTAAATCGGCTTCGGTACCCGATGACTGGAAATAGCTAATGTAACGCCAATATTTAAAAAGGGCTCTAGGGGTGATCCTGGCAATTACAGACCGGTAAGTCTAACGTCGGTACCGGGCAAATTAGTTGAAACAATAGTAAAGAATAAAATTGTCAGACACATAGAAAAACATAAACTGTTGAGCAATAGTCAACATGGTTTCTGTAAAGGGAAATCGTGTCTTACTAATCTATTAGAGTTCTTTGAAGGGGTCAACAAACATGTGGACAAGGGGGATCCAGTGGACATAGTGTACTTAGATTTCCAGAAAGCCTTTGACAAGGTCCCTCACCAAAGGCTCTTACGTAAATTAAGCTGTCATGGGATAAAAGGGAAGGTCATGGATCGAGAACTGGTTAAAGGACAGGGAACAAAGGGTAGGAATTAATGGTAAATTCTCAGAATGGAGAGGGGTAACTAGTGGTGTTCCCCAAGGGTCAGTCCTAGGACCAATCCTATTCAATTTATTCATAAATGATCTGGAGAAAGGGGTAAACAGTGAGGTGGCAAAGTTTGCAGATGATACTAAACTACTCAAGATAGTTAAGACCAAAGCAGATTGTGAAGAACTTCAAAAAGATCTCACAAAACTAAGTGATTGGGCAACAAAATGGCAAATGAAATTTAATGTGGATAAATGTAAAGTAATGCACATTGGAAAAAATAACCCCAACTATACATACAACATGATGGGGGCTAATTTAGCTACAACGAGTCAGGAAAAAGATCTTGGCGTCATCGTGGATAGTTCTCTAAAGATGTCCACGAAGTGTGCAGAGGCGGTCAAAAAAGCAAACAGGATGTTAGGAATCATTAAAAAGGGGATAGAGAACAAGACTGAGAATATATTATTGCCCTTATATAAATCCATGGTACGCCCACATCTCGAATACTGTGTACAGATGTGGTCTCCTCACCTCAAAAAAGATATTCTAGCACTAGAAAAGGTACAGAAAAGGGCAACTAAAATGATTAGGGGTTTAGAGAGGGTCCCATATGAGGAAAGATTAAAGAGGCTAGGACTCTTCAGCTTGGAAAAGAGAAGACTAAGGGGGGACATGATAGAGGTATATAAAATCATGAGTGATGTTGAGAAAGTGGATAAGGAAAAGTTATTTACTTATTCCCATAATACAAGAACTAGGGTTCACCAAATGAAATTAATAGGCAGCAGGTTTAAAACAAATAAAAGGAAGTTCTTCTTCACGCAGCGCACAGTCAACTTGTGGAACTCCTTACCTGAGGAGGTTGTGAAGGCTAGGACTATAACAATGTTTAAAAGGGGACTGGATAAATTCATAAATGGCTATTAGCCAGGATGGGTAAGAATGGTGTCCCTAGCCTCTGTTCGTCAGAGGATGGAGATGGATGGCAGGAGAGAGATCACTTGATCATTGCCTGTTAGGTTCACTCCCTCTGGGGCACCTGGCATTGGCCACTGTCGGTAGACAGATACTGAGCTAGATGGACCTTTGGTCTGACCCGGTACGGCCTTTCTTATGTTCTTATGTTTTGGTGTAACTTGCATTATCCTTATGTTAAATTTGCATTATCCTAACAAAACATTTACTTTATTCATATCTCTTTTATATATCTCATCGGTCCTGACACCCTCCCCGTAAATTCGAACCCCCCCCCCCCCAATTTCAATTCCTGGGGAAACCACTGACTGTCAGGATCCTCTCCATCAGGAGCAGCCAGGGAGATGGAAGAGAGACAGGAGAAATTGCCCCTCTCTCCAAATATCGAAGCAGTGGGAGTGGGGACACCAGCAAGGGTGTACATAGGTCTTTACTCACCTAATTCCTTCTTCATTTCATCTGGAAAAAAACAACAACAACAACAATTATTATGGATTTTAAAACTCTTGTTCAGTGTTTTCCCTGGTACCATGCATCAAAGATTACCCAGTAAATGAATTAAATTGTTCAAAATCCATGATGACTTAAATTTAAAAAGAGCTAGAGAAATTGATAGCCAGAGAGCTGGAAGAATTTACTGTGATGATGGTTTATGGTTTGGATGATTAATCTCACAGATATTTATGTGGAATGGGGAAAAGTGAAGAGTTAATGGGGCTTTGAGATCCAGATAAGGGACTGCAGCTCTACAGAGTTGGCAGAGCCCTTCTTCCACATAAAGAGAGAGGAATCTCGTATGCTCATCAGAGGATATGGGTGCCCCATTTTTTGGGTGGGGACAACACTGTCCTCTTCCTATCCCTGTGCTGAAGATATTCTCTGTTTCATCACCAGTACCAAGGATGTTGATGGAATCCATGTTGGCCCCAATGCTGAAGAAGTTGAAGGGCCTGGAATAGCAGATGGTATTGATAATCCAGCTGACTCCTGAAGTAGTGCTGAGGTTGGCATAACAAACAAAACAAGTCCATTGCTGCCACACCTGTGTCTGTAGGTGCTGGAATTCACAGTCATCCCCAGATGGATCCAGAGTCAACAGTATGGTACAGGAAAACTCCTGTCCCAGTACATCCCTGGTTACTATCTGGACATCTCAGGGCTGTCTTTGAGGAAGAAGATGATGAATCCTTCCTTTCCCCAATCTGTCTTATGAGTCCTCTTTCAAGGCGGTTCCCAAGACATAGGCATTTTTGACTCTAACTGCTTCTTTTACTTTGTTGTTTAGCCTTGGTGGCACTTTCTTGGTCATCTTAATATGATTTTTTTTTAAATTTGGGGTATACATTTTACTTGAGCCTGTATTATGATGTTTTTAAAAAGTTTCTACAGCTTGCAGACATAACACTTTTTGTACCTTTAATTTCTGTTTAACTAGTTCAACCATTAAGTCATCTTTATAAGTCTTGGTTCTGTCAAGGTAGAACACTAGTGAATGTCTGATGAGTATATAGTATTTAGTCCTGTTTGCACCCATTTGGTTAAGGGCATAATGAGGGAAGATGGGTTGGTTGATTCAATTGGAAAATGAAGAGTATAGGGGGTAAAAATTTAGATAGATATCAAATATTTGTTTCTCATGTATTTAATTATAGTGTGTGATCAAGGGGTGCCTTTTCTTTGTTTAGCAAAACAGATTGAGCTCCTGGAGTCTATCACTATAAAATATGTTTTCTAATCTTTTAATCATTTCTTTGCTCTTCTCTGAACCCTCTCCTATTTATCAACTTCCTTCTTCAATTCGGAACACCAGAACTGGACATAGTATTCCAAATAGCAGAGCCGAAGACAGAGCTAATATAACCTTCAGAGTCCTACTTAAGATCATCCCCATGCCCTCTGGCCCACTGCCTACCCAACCCATTCCTACTGAAGGGGTTTTGTGAGGTTCAAGGAAAAGGGTACAGCCATGCTGAGACAGAAATTGCACCTGTTCAGATCACAGACAATGTGTGTCTGACTGGCCCAGTCATGGGACAGGAATGATTAATGGATTCTTGAATGATATCACTCTGGGAAACAGTAGGTGGGATTGTATATAAAGGGGTTAATAGCTCTTACTGGAGATCTCAGGCATGTAGGGGGACAGCACCCTCAGCACCCTGCTGCCAAGGACACAGGCATCCAGAAAACTCTTCTGGCAGAAAGGCATAAGACCTCTGAGCATGAGACAAGGTATCTGTCAGGGATTTGGGATTTGTGTTTATTCCGGCATGCTCTGCACTCTGCTGTGTGAGGGGAGAACCCCTCAAATTGATACGATATCCAATTAAAGGCCCCTGAAGTTTCCAGCAGGAATTTCCCATCCAAGGGGATGCTCTGGCCTTTAAATATCAAGAGTTCCCCCTCGGGGCACTGTATGAAACCCCATAGAGATGTTTAAGACTTACCATGATTTGCTGGGTGAAATATAGAGATGGCTGCTATATATTTCCTGGGTAAAATCCCACTCTGTGTGATCACCTCAGAAATCAAAGCAAACTCATTCTTGCCATCCTGCCATTGTTTACAAAATGAGATACAGGCTCACATATCACTTATTTTATTGAAAATTGGGATAACAAACATTTCTTTCCTCTCAAGAACATCCATGGGGCTGACTTCATTGCTGTTCCAGGAGTGGAGAACCCATGAAAAAAAGAGTGGGTGCTCAGCACTTACTGGCAACCCTGCCTATAGGCTCCTCCCCCTCCACCCCAGCACCTCCTGTCCACCACTGATAAGCTCTTCTGCAGAGGGCAGGAAGCACAGGGGGGTGGAGAAGCTGTGAAAGGAAAAGGCGGAACGAGAGTGGGGCTCTCTTGGAAGAGGGGATGGAACAGGGCAGGAATTGGTGGAGTAGGGGTGGGGCCTTGAGGGAAGGGATAGAGTAAGGAAAGGGCATGGGGCAGAGAGGTGCTCAAGCACCCCAGAGGAAATGAAAATTGGTGCCTGTGCCTACACTGCCTCCACATGATTGGGTAACTGAATCGAACCTTAACAATGTCTCCTTCATTTTGAAGTGAAAAAATCAGAATGTTCCTCTTTCATGTGGGGGAAAAAGAAACTTTGACTCTATTGAGATGGTTTTGCTTCTTCCTTGTTCTTTTTTTCATCCAAAATGTTTTTTTCTGCCTGAAATAGACACATTCCCATGGAAAGTTTCTGCCAACACCTTGCTCTCATACTGAATACACCGGACTGGAAGACAGAATAGCTACGTTCTATTTCCTGCTCTAGCAAATATTCCTGCTTGACTATCAGCACTTCCATTGCACAGGGACTGTTAAAGAGCCTACAGGGGGTGCTCTGCACTGGATGCGGGTTCCCAGTTTCAGGGAAGCTCTTTGGGGAAGACATTTCTCCCTCCATCCCTGAGAGACAGGGTGGAATATCAGCATGGCCTAAGCTACTACAAGGTCAGGCACATCACTAGCAGCTCCATACTGCCACACTCCCCATCCAGAGCTTTTTCATTCAATGGATTTGTTCTGTCCCTGTGGCACATGGATGTTTTTTTCTCACATGCCCAACTGCCCTTGAACCCCTACCCCTCTGACTTTCTTTGCAAAGTGCTGGTGAGGTCTCAGCAAGATGACATACCATGATTCCAGGGTAATCTACATAGACCCTCCACTTCCCAGATGCACGGGGCATGCAAGAATAGCATCCCTTCTGCAGGTGTAGCTGTTGGACCCAATACAGGGCACAAAAAGTCAGTCGACCGTAAGAATTAAATAATGAAGGCAAACTCACCTATCTGCTTCTGGAGTTCATCTGCAAAAGAAAAATAGTGAGGAGACTAAAACTTTCAGTATATGTTCATTGACTTATAAATTGAAGAAGGTGAATGAGATCCTTTCTTTGTTGATTAGCATAAATATTGGACTTGAATAGTGAGCTAGCTCTTCAAAATGTGGGGTAGCCCCATTCCTATCCTGCTACATAGTAGATAGAGAAGATTGTATTCTTGCTTTAATCAATTTAAGAAACAGCTTCATGGCTACAACTAATTAGCAAAAGTAGAATGACACACTCCACTCCACTGCTAATATGGGTTCCGCTATGAAAGGAGCAGTAACACCATTTACATCATGAGCTGCATTCCTGTTGCTATTTCAACGCAGAGTCCTTTCAATATGTACATTGCCTTTCATACTGTGTCTCTGCAAGAGTGTTATGGTTCTTGGAGAATACAAACCAGGAGTGGGTGAGTCTATTTAAATTTCAACAATGTATGAGCAGCACTGCTCAGAACCAGCAAGTGCTCACATACGTTATTGACAAAATTAGATCTGCTCTATCAAAAACAGGAAAGTGGGTTGAGATCTAATAACTCAATCATTTTTTCTATTCATTCTACAAAACTCCTACACAGCAGTAGAGCACAGAAAAGAAAAAGGCCACAGACTTACTTATTCTGTTTTCCAAGTCTCCTAAAAAAGAAAGAAAGAAATATAATGAAAGATAACAATAGCACCTTTTGTGATAATATGGCCAAGAACAAAGGTAACTAATAGAATCAGAGTCATGGAAGATTAGGGTTGGAAGAGACCTCAGGGGTCATCTAGTCCAAACCCCTGCTCAGAACAGGACCAGAACCAACTAAATGATCCCAGACAGTGCTTTCTCAAGCCAAACCTTAAATATCTTTAAGGATGGAGATTCCACCACCTTCCTACGTTACCATACCAGTGCTTCACCACCCGCAAAAGCTGTGTTTATTAGAGAATAGCTGTGAGGGAGCAAGTGATGCAATGAACATCATACTGTTTAAGGCCTCTATAACATGAGCCAGAGAACTTCCCCCAAACAATTAATGTTTGCATTAGAGCAGATCCTTTACAAAGAATATACAACCTTGATTTCAAAAGCAAGGGCACACGGAAGAATAAGGACACAGACTTACTAATTCTCTTTTCCAAGCCTCCTAAAAAAGAAAAGAATACATTAAAAGATAACAATAGCACCTTTTGTAATAATATGGCCAAGAACAAAGGTAACTATTAGTTAAAATATCAAAAGCTGTATTTATTGGAGAATAGCTGTGAGGGAGCAAGTGACACAATGAACATCATACTGTCTAAGGTCGGAAGGAAGCACTCTCATCATCTAATACATGGGCCAGAGAACTTCCCCCAAACAATTTGTGTTTGCATTAGAGCAGATTCTTTACAAAAAAACATACAATCTTGATTTGAAAAATTTCCAGTGATGGAGTATCCACCCTTACAAGCCCTGGTAAAGTGTTACAATGGCTAATAGCCCTCACTCTTAAAAATTTACACCTTATTTCTAGTCTGAATTTCCTAGTTTCAGTTTCCAGCCATTGGATTTTGCTAGACCATTCTCTGCTAGTCTAAGGAGCCCATTATCACATATTTGTTCTCTATGTAGATACATATAGAGTGCAATCAAGTCATCCCTTTTCTTTGGTGAGCTAAATAGATTGAACTCTTTGAGTCTATCACTATAACACATGTTATCTGATCCTTTAATCATTCTGGTGCTCTTCTCTGAACCCTCTCCAGTTTGACAACTTCTTTCTTCAGTGGGGGACACCAGAAATGCACACCGTATTCCAGCAATAGAAGCCAAATACAGAGCTAATATAATCTCTGTAGTTTTCATTAAGACCATCCATATGCCCTCTGGCCTGGGGCCCAGCGAACACTTTCCTACTGAAGGGCTTGTGTGATCTCCAGTGAATGGGATACAGCTCTGCTAAGACAGAAATTGCACTCACCAGTAGGCCCCACCAATCAGCTCCACAGTGCCTCCTGCCCACCACTGATCAGCTCTTGTGCAGAGGGCAAGACGCGCTTTGGGGGAGGAGCTGGGGAAGGAAGAGGTGTAACGAGGGTGGGGTGCTCTTGGGAGAGGGGGTGGAATAGGGCATTAAGAGGCAGAATGGGGGCGGGAAGAGGTGGGGGAGGGGTGGGGCCTTGAGGGAAGCGGTATAGTAGGGGCAGGGCCTGGGGCAGAGAGGCGGTCAAGCACCCCTGAGAAACATAAAAAGTTGGTGCCTGAGCCTACGTTTCCCCCACATAATTGGGTAACTGAATCAAACCTTAAAAATGTCACCTTCATTTTGAAGTGAAAAATCGGAATATTTCTTTTTAATATGGAGGAAATAGGAACTTTTGACTCTACTGAGATGCTTTTGGTTCTTTCTTGCTCTTCTTTTCATCCAAAAAGTTTTTTATCACCTGAAATAGACACATTCCAATGCCAACACCTTGCTCTCATAGTGAATACATCAGACCGGAAGACAGAATTTCTAGGTTCTATTTCCTACTCTAGCAAAAGGTTCCTATGTGACTATCAGCACTTCCTTTGCAGGGGGATTGTCAAAGAGCCTGCACTGGGTGCTCTGCACAGGATGTGGGTTGCCAGTGTGGGGGAAGCTCTTCGGGGAGGACAATTCTCCCTCCATCCCTGAGGCACAGGGTGGAGCATCAGCATTGTCTCAGTTACTACAAGGTCAGGCACAGCACTAGCAACTCAGCCCTGCCACAGTCCCCATCCAGAGCTTTGTCATTCAATGGATATGATCAAGTCCTGTAGTGCATGGATGTTTTTTCTCACATGCCTGACTGCCCTGGAACCTCTACTCCTCTGACTTTCTTTGCAAAGTGCTGGTGTGGTGTCAGCTCGATGCCTTACCACAATGCCAGAGTCACCTACACAGACCCTCCACTTCCCAGATGCACGGAGCGTGCAATGATAGTGTCCTTACTGCAGCTGAAATTGTTGGACCCAATACAGGAAACACAAAGTTTGGTCAGTGGACTGTAAGAATTGAGTAAAGTAGGCAAACTCACCCATTTTCTCCTGGGATTCCTCTGTGAAAGATGAATGGGGAGGAGAAGAAAACAGTTTAATCTATTTCCGTTGACTTATGAATTGAAGGGAGTAAATGAGATCCTTCCTTTGTTGATTAGCATAAATATTGGCCATGGGTAGTGAGCTTGCTATTCAGTCCAGGGGCTAGCCCCATTGCTATCCCGCTAAGTAGTAGATAGAGGAGATTATATCCTTGCTTTAATCAATTTAAGAAACAGCTTCATGGCCACAACTAATTAGCAAAAGTTGAATATCACACACTACGTTCCTCTGTTAATATGGGTTTTGCTATGAGAGGAGCAGTAACATCATTTACATCATGTGCTGCATTCCAGTTGCTGTTTCAATGCAGAGTCCTTTCAATGTGTACATTGCCTTTCATACTGTGTCTCTGCAAGAGTGTTATGGATCCTGGAGAATACAAACCAGGAGTGGGTGAGTCTATTTAAGTTTCAACAACGTATGAGTAGCATTGTTCAGAACCAGCAAGTTCTCATATATGTTATTGACAAAATTAGCCAAGTATTCTATTCTATCAAAAACAGGAAAGTGGGTTGAGGCCTAATAATTCAATCATTATTCTTTTCATTCTACACGATTCCTATCCAGCAGTAGAGCACAGAAAAGAAAAAGGACACAGACTTACTTATTCTCTTTTTGACATCTCCTAAAAAAGAAAAAAAAACATATATTTAAAGATAACAATATCATCTTTTGTAATAATATGGCCAAGAACAAAGTGTTATGGTTCTTGGAGAATACAAACCAGGAGTGGGTGAGTCTATTTAAATTTCAACACTGTATGAGCAGCACTGCTCAGAACCAGCAAGTGCTCATATATGTTATTGACAAAATTAGCCGAGTAATCTGCTCTATGAAAAAGAGGAAAGTGGGTTGAAATCTAATAACTCAATCATTTTTCTTATCATTCTACAAGATTCCTATCCAGCAGTAGAGCACAGAAAAGAGAAAGGATACAGACTTACTTATTCTCTTTTTGAAGACTCCTAAAAAAGAAAAAAAACCATATATTTAAAGATAACAATATCATCTTTTGTAATAATATGGCCAAGAACAAAGGTAAATAATAGTTCATAGAATCATAGAATCATGGAAGATTAGGGTTGGAAGAGACCTCAGGGGTCATCTAGTCCAAACACCTGCTCAGAACAGGACCAGCACCAAGTACATTATTTCTGCCAGGGCTTTCTCAAGCTGGGTCTTAAATAATCTAAGGATGGAGATTCCGCCACCTCCCCAGGTAACCGATTCCAGTGCTTCACCACCCTCCTAGTTAAAAATATCAAGAGCTGTGTTCACTAGAGAATAGCTGTGAGGGAGCAAGAGACACACTGAACATAATACTGTCCGAGGCCTCTATAACATGGGCCAGAGAACTTCCCCCAAACAATTCATGTTTGCATTAGACCAGATCCTTTGCAAAAAACATACAATCTTGATTTGAAAAATTTCCAGTGATGAAAGATCCACCAGAACCCATGGAAACTGTGACAATATTTAATCACCCTCACTCTTAAAAATGTATGCCTTATTTCTAGACTTACTTCCCTAATTTCAATTTGCATCCATTGGATTTTGCTAGACCTTTCTCTGCTAGACTAAAGAGCCCATTATCAAATATTTCTTCTCTATGTACATAAATATAGAGTGCAATCAAGTCACCCCTTCTCTTTGGTAAGCTAAATAGAATGAGATCTTTGAGTCTATCACTATAACACATTATCTAATCCTTTAATCGTTCTTGTGCTCTTTTTCTGAACCCCCCTCCAGTTTGACAACTTCTTTCTTCAGTGTCAAGTATCAGAAGGGTAGCCATGTTAGTCTGGATCTTTAAAAAGCAACGAGTCCCATAGCAGCTTATAGACTAACAGACGTATTGGAGCATAAGTTTTCGTGGGTGAATACACACCCCGTCAGACGCATGGCCCATGAAAGCTTATGCTCCAATATGTATGTTAGTCTACAAAGTGCCACAGGACTCTTTGTTGCTTTATTGAGTGGGGGACACCAGAACTGCACACACTATTCCAGCAACAGAGCCAAATAAAGAACTAATATAACCTCTATAGTCCTCATTAAGATCAAGCCCATGCCATCTGCCCTGGGGACCAGCAAACACTTTCCTACTGCAGGGCTTGTGTCTGCTCCAGTGAAAGGGAAACAACTTAGTGAAACAGAAATTGCACCAGCGGCTGGCTCCACCAATCAGCTCCTCCCCCTCAACCGCAGCTCATCCTGCCTGCCACTGATCAGCTGTTCTGCAGTTAGCAGGAGGCACACAGGGGGAAAAGCATGGACAGGAAGAGGTGGGATGAGGGCGGGGTGTTCTTGGGAGATGGGGTGGAACGGGGTAGGAAAAGGAGGAGTGGAGCAGGAAGACGCGGGGAAGGAGTGGAGTCTTGCGGGAAGGGGTAGAGTAGGGACAGGGCCTGGGGCAGAGTGGTGGTCAAGCACTATCGAGGAAATGAAAAAGTTGGCGCCTGTGCCTAAACTGTCCCACATGATTGAGTACCTAAATTGAACCTTAATAATGTCTTCGACATTTTGAAATGAAAAATCATGACGTTCCATTTTAATAAATAGGATATAGGATCTTTAGACTCTACAGAGATACTTTTGTGCCTTTCTTGTTCTCTTTTTCATCCAAAAAGTTCCATCCTCGCCACCCCACCCTGAAATAGACACATTCCCATAGATAGTATCTGCCAACACTTGCTCTCATAGTGAATACAATGGACCAGAAGACAGAATGTCTGGGCTCTATTTGCTGCTCTAGCAAACATTCACATGTGACTATCAGCACTTCCTTTGCAGGGGATTGTCAAAGAATCTACACTGGGTGTTCTGCACAGGATGTGGGTTCCCATTTTGGAGGAAGCAATTTGTGGAAGACAATTCTCCCTCCATCCCTGAGGCACAGGGTGGAGTGTCCGCATGGCTTCAGGTATGACAAGGTCAGGCACAGCACACGCTACTCGGTCCTGCCACACTCCTCATCCAGAGCTTTTTCATTCAATGGATATGTTCAGTTCCTGTAGCACATGGATGATTTTTCTCACATGTCCGACTGCCCTTTGACTTTCCTTGCGAAGTGCTGCTGAGGTCTCAGCTCGATGACAGAGTCACCTACAGAGACACTCCACTTCCCAGATGCCGGAGCATGCAATGATAGCATCCCTTCAGCAGTTGAAATTGTTGGAACCCATACAAAGCACACAAAGTTTGGTCAGTGGACTGTAAGTATTGAGTAAAATAGGCAAACTCACCCATTTCCTCCTCGAGTTCGTCTGCAAATGAAAAATGGGGAGGAGAAGAAAACAGTTCAGTGCATATCCACTGACTTATGAATTGAATAGTGTGAATGAGATCCTTTCTTTGTTGATTAGCATAAATATTGGCTATAGATAGTGGGCTAGCTATTCTATCCATGGGCTAGCCTCATTCCTGTCCCACTACAAAGTAGATAGAGAAGATTATATTCTTGCTTTAACGAATTTAAGAAGAAGCTTCATAGCCATAACTGGTTAGCAAAAGCTGAATATGACACACTAAGCTCCACTGCTAATATGGGTTTTGCTATGAAAGGAGAAGTAACACCATTAACATAATGAGTTGCATTCCTGTTGCTGTTTCAATGCAGAGTCCTTTCAATATGTACATTGCCTTTCATACTGTGTCTCTGCAAGAGTGTTATGGATCCTGGAGAATAAAAACCAGGAGTGGGTGAGTCTATTTAAATTTCAACAATGTATGAGCAGCACTGCTCAAAACCAGCAAGTGCTCACATACATTATTGACAAAATTAGATCTGCTCTATCAAAAACAGGAAAGTGGGTTGAGATCTAATAACTCAATCATTTTTTCTATTCATTCTACAAAACTCCTACACAGCAGTAGAGCACAGAGAAGAAAAAGGCCACAGACTTACTTTTTCTCTTTTCCAAGTCTCCTAAAAAAGAAAGAAAGAAATATATTTAAAGATAATGATAGCACCGTTTGTAATAATATGACCAAGAACAAAGATATCTAATAGTTCACAGAATCATAAAATCATGGAAGATTAGGGTTGGGAGAGACATCAGGGGTCATCTAGTCCAAACCCCTGCTCAGAACAGGACCAGCACCAACTAAATTATCTCAGCCAGGGCTTTCTCAAGCCAGGCCTTAAATACCTCTAAGGATGGAGATTCCACCAACTTACTAGGTAACCATACCAGTGCTTCACCACCCTCCTAGTGAAAAATATCAAAAGCTGTGTTTCTTGGAGAATAGCTGTGAGGGAGCAAGTGATACAATGAACGTCATACTATCTAAAGCTGGAAGGAAGCACTCTCATCATCTATTACGTGGGCCAGAGAATGTCCCCCAAACAATTCATGTTTGGATTAGAGCAGATCCTTTACAAAAAAACATACAATCTTGATGTGAAAAATTTCCACTGATGGAGTATGCACCCTTACAAGCACTGCTTAATTGTTACAATGGCTAATCACCCTCACTCTTAAAAATTTACACCTTATTTCTAGTTTGACTTTCCTAGTTTAAGTTTCCAACCATTGGATTTTGCTAGACCATTCTCTCCAATCTAAAGAGCCCATTATCACACATTTGTTCTCTATGTAGATACATATAGAGTGCAATCAAGTCACTCCTTTTCTTTGGTAAGCTAAATAGATTGAGCTCTTTGAGTCTATCACTATAACACATGTTATCTAATTCTTTCATCATTCTGGTGCTCTTCTCTGAACCCTCTCCAGTTTGACAACTTCTTTCTTCAGTGAGGGACACCAGAACTACACACCATATTCCAGCAATAGATCCAAATACAGAGCTAATATAATCCCTATAGTCTTCATTAAGATCATCCCCATGCCCTCTGGCCTGGGGCACAGCGAACACTTTCCTACTGAAGGGCTTGTGTGATCTCCAGTGAATGGGATACAACTTTGCTGAGACAGAAATTGCACTCACCAGTAGGCCCCACCAATCAGCTCTGCAGCGCCTCCTGCCCACCACTGATCAGCTCTTCTGCAGAGGGCAGAAGGCACTTTGGGGAGGAGCCGGGGAAGGTAAAGGTGGAACGAGGGTGGGGCATATTTGGGGGTGTGTGTGGAATAGGGCATTAAGAGGCAGAATGGGAGTGGGAAGAGGTGGGGGAGGGGTGGGGCCTTGAGGGAAGGGGTATAGTAGGGGCAGGGCCTGGGGCAGAGAGGTGGTCAAGCACCCCAGAGCAAATCAAAAATTCTTGCCTGTGCCTACTCTGCCCCTACATGATTGGGTAACTGAATCAAACCTTAAAAATGTCTCCTTCATTTTGAAGTGAAAAATTGGAATGTTTCTTTTTAATATGGAGGAAATAGGAACTTTTGACTCCACTGAGATGCTTTTGCTTCTTTCTTGCTCTTCTTTTCATCCAAAAAAATTTTTTTCACCTGAAATAGACACATTCCAATGCCAACATCTTGCTCTCATACTGAATACAGCAGACCGGAAGACAGAATTTCTAAGTTCTATTTCCCACTCTAGCAAAAGTTTCCTGTGTGACTATCAGCACTTCCTTTGCAGGGGGATTGTCAAAGAGCCTGCACTGGGTGCTCTGCACAGGAAGTGGGTTCCCAGTGTGGGGGAAGCTCTTTCGGAAAGACATTTCTCCCTCCACCCCGAGGCACAGGGTGGAGTGTCTGCATGGCCTCAGTTACTACAAGGTCTGGCACAGCACTGGTAACACGGTGCTGCCACACTCCTCATCCAGAGCTTTTTCATTCAGTGGATATGTTCAGTTCCTCTAGCGCGTGGATGTTTTTTCTCACATGACTGACTGCCCTTGAACTCCTGCCCCTCTGACTTTCTTTGCAAAGCGCTGGTGTGGTCTCAGCTCGATGCCTTACCACGATGCCAGAGTCACCTACACAGACCCTCCACTTCCCAGATGCACGGGACGTGCAATGATAGCGTCTCTACTGCAGCTGAAGTTGTTAGACCCAATATAGGACACACAAAGTTTGGTCAATGGACTGTAAGAATTGAGTAAAGTAGGCAAACTCACCCATTTTCTCCTGGGATTCCTCTGTGAAAGAAAAATGGGGAGGAGAAGAAAAAAGTTCAGTTTATGTCCATTGACCTGTGAATTAAAGAGGGTGAATGAGATCCTTTCTTTGTTTATTAGCATAAATATTGGTTATGGGTAGTGAGTTAGCTATTCAATCCAGGGGCTACCCCCAGTGCCATCCCGCTAAGTAATAGATAGAGGAGATTATATTCTTGCTTTAATCAATTTAAGAAATAGCTTCATGCCCATAACTAATTAGCAAAATGTGAATATGATACACTATGTTTCTCTGTTAATATGGGTTTTGCTATGAAAGGAACAGTAACACCATTGACATCATGAGCTGCATTCCAGTTGCTGTTTCAATGCAGAGTCCTTTCTATGTATACATTGCCTTTCATACTGTGTCTCTGCAAGAGTGTTATGGTTCTTGGAGAATACAAACCAGGAGTGGGTAAGTCTATTTAAATTTCAACAATGTATGAGCAGCACTGCTCAGAACCAGAATTTTGTTATTGACAAAATTAGCCAAGTATTCTGCCCAATCAAAAACAGGAAAGTAGGGTGAGGTCTAATAACTCAATCATTTTTCTTTTCATTCTACAAGATTCCTACACAGCAGTAGAGCACAGAAAAGAAAAAGGACACAGACTTACTTATTCTCTTTTTCAAGACTCCTAAAAAAGAAAATAACATATATTTAAAGATAATAATATCACCTTTTCTAATAATATGGCCAAGAACAAAGGTAACTAATAGTTCATAGAATCATAGAATCATGGAAGATTAGGGTTGGAAGAGACCTCAGGGGTCATCTAGGCCAAAACCCCTGCTCAGAACAGGACCAACACCAAGTAGATTATTTCTGCCAGGGCTTTCTCAAGCTGGGTCTTAAATACCTCTAAGTATGGAGATTCCGCCACCTCCCTAGGTAACTGATTCCAGAGCTTCACCACCCTCCTAGTGAAAAATATCAAGAGCTGTGTTCACTAGAGAATAGCTGTGAGGGAGCAAGAGACACACTGAACATCATACAGTCCAAGGCCTCTATAACATGGGCCAGAGAACTTCTCCCAAACAATTAATGTTTGCATTAGAGCAGATCCTTTGCAAAAAACATATTATCTTGATTTGAGCTCTTTGAGTCTATCACTATAACACGTTATCTAATCCTTTCATCATTCTAGTGCTCTTCTATGAACCCACTCCAGTTTGACAACGTCCTTCTTCAGTGTCAAGTATCAGGCTTGACCACCGCTCTGCCCCGGGTCCTGTCACTACTATACCCCCTCCCCCAAGACTCCACTCCTTCTCCTTTTGTGTCTTTCTTGTTCTTTTTTTCATCCAAGAAGTCCCACCCCCCCACCCCTCACCAAAATAGACACATTCCTGTTAGGATATAGATATTCAGGCATGTCTGCAAAGGCCTATACTTTAAGAATTTACATGTATTCTTATCACTTAGCTAGTTATAGAGATATAAAAGAAAGAATCAAAATCAGTGTCTGTCTGTGTAAGGGGCTTCTTGTACTGTGACAGTCTGAGGCTCTGTTCTTATGTTAAGTAAGGCCTTTGGCTAAGCAGCAGAGGCAGCCATAAACTGGGAAGTGTATGGTCACATCCTCACATTCCAAATTAGTCACATTGAAATAAGGTGCTATTGGGCTGTTAGGAATACAATCCTGTCCTGATATTCCTGTCACCTCCAGAGAAAGGAAAGAGCCTAGAAGATGTAAAAGGATCCTGTCTGGCAAGAGCTCACCTATCAATAGCTGGGATGTGAAATTCTCGCTTCTGTATTGTTTTGTATGTATATTTGCATGGCCTCTGTCTGGTTCTGTAATTGTTTCTGTCTGCTGGATAATTAATTTTGTTGGGTATAAACCTATTAAGGTGGTGGAATATAATTGGTTAAATAACCATGTTACATTATGTTACGATTGGTTAGTTAAATTTCAGTGAAACGATTAGTTAAGGTATAGCTAAGCAGAACTCAACTTTTACTATATAGTCTGCAGTCAATCAGGAAGTGGGGAGTGGGGGGAATGGGAACAGGGACTGGGGGTGGGGGAATTGGGATCATGGTTTTGCTAAAGGGGGAAATGGGAACAGGGGATGGGAACAGAAACAGGGACACAGGCAAGTCTCTGTGGTGTCAGAGCTGGGAAGGAGGACACCGAGGAAGGAAACTGAAATCATGCTTGCTGGAAGTTCACCCCAATAAACATTGAATTGTTTGCACCTTTGGATTTTGGGTATTGTTGCTCTCTGTTCATGTGAGAAGGACCAGGGAAATGAAAGGGTGAAAGAATAAGCCCCCTAACAATTCCTATGGAAAGTTTCTGCCAACACCTCGCTATCATAGTGAATACAATGGACCAGAAGACAGAATGTCTGGGTTCTATTTCCTGCTCTAGCAAACATTCACATGTGACGATCAGCACTTCCTTTGCCAGGGGATTGTCAAAGAGCCTGCACTGGGTGTTCTGCACAGGATGTGGGTTCCCAGTTTGGGGGAAGCTCTTTGGGGAAGACATTTCTCCCTCCACCCCTGAGGCACAGGGTGGAGTGTCCACATGGCCTCAGGTACGACAAGGTCAGGCACAGCATTAGCAACTCATTCCTGCCACACTCCTCATCCAGAGCTTTTCGTTCAATGGATATGTTCAGTTCCAGCACATGGATGTTCTTTTTCACATGTCCAACTGCCCTTGAACCCCTACCCTTCCGATTTTCCTTGCAAAGTGCTGCTGAGGTCTCAGCTCAATGACATACCACGATGCCAGAGTCACCTACACAGACACTCCACTTCCCGGATGCACGGAGCATGCAATGATAGAATCCCTTCAGCGGTTGAAATTGTTGGAACTCATACAGGGCATACAAAGTTTGGTCAGTGGATTATAAGTATTGAGTAAAGTAAGCAAACTCACCCATTTCCTCCTCGAGTTCCTCTGCAAAAGAAAAATGGGGAGGAGAAGAAATAGTTCAGTGTATGCCCATTTACTTATGAATTGAAGAGGGTGAATGAGACCCTTTCTTTGTTGATTAGCATAAATATTAGCTATGCATAGTGGGATAGCTATTCAATCCGTGGGCTAGCCTCATTCCTGTCCCACTACGAAGTAGATAGAAAAGATTATATTATTGCTTTAATCAATTTAAGAAGAAGCTTCATAGTCACAACTGATTAGCAAAAGGAGCAGTAACACCATTTACATCATGAGCTGCATTCCTGTTGCTATTTCAATGCAGAGTCCTTTCAATATGTACATTGCCTTTCATAGAATCATAGAATCATAGAACATCAGGGTTGGAAGGGACCTCAGGAGGCCATCTACTCCAACCCCCTGCTCAAAGCAGGACCAAACCCAACTAAATCATCCCAGCCAGGGCTTTGTCAAGCCTGACCTTAAAAACCTCTAAGGAAGGAGATTCCACCACCTCCCTAGGTAACCCATTCCAGTGCTTCACCACCCTACTAGTGAAAAAGTTTTTCCTAATGTCCAACCTAAACATCCCCCTCTGCAACTTGAGACCATTATTCCTTGTTCTGTCATCTTCTACCACTGAGAACAGTCTAGATCCATGCTCTTTGGAACCCCCTTTCAGGTAGTTGAAAGCAGCTATCAAATCTCCCCTCATTCTTCTCTTCTGCAGGCTAAACAATCTCAGTTCCCTCAGCCTCTCCTCATAAGTCATGTGCTCCAGCCCCCTAATCATTTTTGTTGCCCTCCGCTGGACTGTCTCCAATTTATCCACATCCTTCTTGTAGTGTGGGGCCCAAAACTGTACTCCAAATGAGGCCTCCCCAGTGCTGAATAGAGGGGAATGATCACATCCCTCGATCTGCTGGAAATGTCCCTATTTATACAACCCAAAATGCCATTAGTCTTCTTGGCAACAAGGGCACACTGTTGACTCATATTCAGCTTTTCGTCCACCGTAACCCCTAGGTCATTTTCTGCAGAACTGCTGCCCAGCCATTCGGTCCCTAGTCTGTAGCAGTGAATGGGATTCTTCCATCCTAAGTGCAGGATTCTGCACTTGTCCTTGTTGAACCTCATCATATTTCTTTTGGCCCAATCCTCTCATTTGTCTAGGTCCCTCTGTATCCTATCCCTACCCTCCAGCGTATCAACCACTCCTCCCAGTTTAGTGTCATCTGCAAACTTGCTAAGGGTGCAGTCCACACCATCCTCCAGATTGTTAATGAAGATATTGAATAAAACCGGCCCCAGCACCGACCCTTAGGGCACTCCACTTGATACCGGCTGCCAACCATTGATCACTACCCATTGAGCCCGACCATCTAGCCTGTTTTCTATCCACCTTACCGTCCATTCATCCAGCCCATACTTCTTTAACTTGCTGGCAAGAATACTGTGGGAGACCATATCAAAAGCTTTGCTAAAGTCCAGAAATAGCACATCCACTGCTTTCCCCTCATCCACAGAGCCGGTTATCTCATCATAGAAGTCAAATAGATTTGTCAGGCATGACTTCCCCTTGGTGAATCCATGCTGACTGTTCCTGATCACTTTCCCCTCCTTTACGTGGTTCAGAATTGATTCCTTGAGGACCTGTTCTATAATTTTCCAGGGAATGAGGTGAGACTGACGGGCCTGTAGTTCCCTGGATCTTCCTTCTTCCCTTTTTTAAAGATGGGCACTACAATAGCTTTTTTCCAGTCATCCGGGACCTCCCCCAATCGCCATGATTTTTCAAAGATAATGGCCAATGGCTCTGCAATCTGATTGGCCAACTCCTTTAGCACCCTCGGATGCATAATGTATCTCTGCAAGAGTGTTATGGTTCTTAGAGAATACAAACCAGGAGTGGGTGAGTCTATTTAAATTTCAGCAATGTATGAGCAGCACTGCTCAAAACCAGCAAGTGCTCACATACGTTATTGACAAAATTAGATCTGCTCTGTCAAAAACAGGAAAGTGGGTTGAGAGCTAATAACTCAATCATTTTTCTATTCATTCTACTAGATTCCTACACAGCAGTAGAGCACAAAAAGAAAAAGGACACAGACTTACTGATTCTCTTTTCCAAGTCTCCTAAAAAAGAAAGAAAGAAATATATTTAAAGATAATGATAGCACCGTTTGTAATAATATGGCCAAGAACAAAGGTAACTAATAGTTCATACAATCATAGAATCATGGAAGATTAGGGTTGGGAGAGACCTCAGGGGTCATCTAGTCCAAACCCCTGCTCAAAGCAGGACCAACACCAACTAAATTATCCCAGACAGTGCTTTCTCAAGCCAAGTCTTAAATATCTCTAAGGATGGAGATTCCACCACCTTCCTAGGTAACCCATTTCAGTGCTTTACCACCCTCAAAAGCTGTGTTTATTAGAGAATAGCTGTGAGGGAGCAAGTGACGCAATGAACTTCACACTGTCTAAGGCCTCTATAACATGAGCCAGAGAACTTCCCCCAAAAAATTAATGTTTGCATTAGAGCAGATACTTTACAAAGAACATACAACCTTGATTTCAAAATCAAGGGCACATGGAAGAATAAGTACACAGACTTACTTATTCTCTTTTCCAAGCCTCCTAAAAAAGAAAAAAATACATTTAAAGATAACAATAGGACCTTTTGTAATAATAGGCCAAGAACAAAGGTAACTATTAGTTAAAATATCAAAAGCTGTATTTATTGGAGAATAGCTGTGAGGGAGCAAATCACACAATAAATATCATACTGTCTAAGGCAGGAAGGAAGCACTGTCATCTTCTAATACATGGGCCAGAGAACTTCCCCCAAACAATTTGTGTTTGCATTAGAGCAGATCCTTTACAATAAACATACAATCTTGATTTGAAAAAATTCCAGTGATGGAGTATCCACCCTTACAAGCCCTGTGTAAAGTGTTACAATGGCTAATAGCCCTCACTCTTAAACATTTATACCTTATTTCTAGTCTGAATTTCCTAGTTTCAGTTTCCAGCCATTGGATTTTGCTAGACCATTCTCTGCTAGGCTAAGGAGCCCATTATCACATATTTGTTCTCTATGTAGATACATATAGAGTGCATTCATCAAGTCATCCCTTTTCTTTGGTGAGTTAAATAGATTGAGCTCTTTGAGTCTATCACTATAACACATGTTATCTAATTCTTTCATCATTCTGGTGCTCTTCTCTGAACCCTCTCCAGTTTGACAACTTCTTTCTTCAGTGAGGGACACCAGAACTGCACACCATATTCCAGCAATAGATCCAAATACAGAGCTAATATAATCCCTATAGTCTTCATTAATATCATCCCCATGCCCTCTGGCCTGGGGCACAGCGAACACTTTCCTACTGAAGGGCTTGTGTGATCTCCAGTGAATGGGATACAACTTTGCTGAGACTGAAATTGCACTCGCCAGTAGGCCCCACCAATCAGCTCTGCAGCGCCTCCTGCCCACCACTGATCTGCTCTTCTGCAGAGGGCAGGAGGCGCTTTGGGGGAGGAGCTGGGGAAGGAAGAGGTGTAACGAGGGTGCGGTGCTCTTGGGAAAGGGGGTGGAATAGGGCATTAAAAGGCAGCATGGGAGCGGGAAGAGGTGGGGGAGGGGTGGGGCCTTGAGGGAAGGGGCATAGTAGGGGCAGGGCCTGGGGCAGAGAGGTGGTCAAGCACCCCTGAGGAACTCAAAAAGTTGGTGCCTGAGCCTACGTTTCCCCCACATAATTGGGTAACTGAATCAAACCTTAAAAATGTCACCTTCATTTTGAAGTGAAAAATTGGAATGTTTCTTTTTAATATGGAGGAAATAGGAACTTTTGACTCCACTGAGATGCTTTTGCTTCTTTCTTGCTCTTCTTTTCATCAAAAACGTTTTTTTTCACCTGAAATAGACACATTCCCGTGCCAACACCTTGCTCTCATAGTGAATACATCAGTCCAGAATACAGAATTTCTAGGTTCTATTTCCTACTC
Organism: Mauremys mutica; assembly: GCF_020497125.1. Classification (NCBI taxonomy): domain Eukaryota; kingdom Metazoa; phylum Chordata; order Testudines; family Geoemydidae; genus Mauremys; species Mauremys mutica. Next base: position 16,785,872 of record NC_059086.1, on the reverse strand, counting down.
TAGCAAAAGGTTCCTGTGTGACTATCAGCACTTCCTTTGCTGGAGGATTGTCAAAGAGCCTGCACCGGGTGCTCTGCACGGAATGTGGGTTCCCAGTTTGGGGAGCTCTTCGGGGAGAACAATTCTCCCTCCACCCCGAGGCGCAGAGTGGAGTGTCTGCATGGCTTCAGCTACTACAAGGTCTGGCACAGCTCTCGCAACTCAGTCCTGCCACACTCCCCATCCAGAGCTTTTTCACTCAATGGATATGTTCAGTTCCTGAAGCACGTGGATGTTTTTTCTCACTGCTCTGCAACATTTTTAATGTGAAGTGCCAGCAGTCTGGATTCACTTTGGTTTAGGTGGAGCCCATCCTTCGTGTATAGGCTGCCCCTATCCCCAAAGTTTCCCCTGTTCCTAATAAATCTAAACTCCTCCTCTCTACACCATCGTCTCATCCATGCATTGAGAGTCTGAAGCTCTGCCTGCCTACCTGGCCCTGCACGTGGAACTGGAAGGATTTCTGTGAATGATATAATGGTCCTGGATTACAGTCTCTTTCCTAGCAGCCTAAATTTGGCCTCCAGGATGTCTGTCCTACCCTTCCCTATGTCACTGGTACCTACATGTTCCACAACCACCGGCTCCTCCCCAGCACTATACATAAATCTGTCTAGATGCCTCGAGAGATCTGCAAACTTCGCACCAGGCAGGCAAGTCACCATACGGTTCTCCCGGTCATCACAAACCCAGCTATCTATGTTTCTAATGATTGAATTTCCCATTACTAACACCTGCCTTTTCCTAGTAACTGGAATTCCCTCCCCCGGAGAGGTTACCTCAGTGTGAGAAGATATCCCAACATCATCAGGAAGGAGGGTCCCAACTATGGGAAGGTTTCCCTCTGCTCCATTGAGTGCTCTGCTTCTCTGGGCCTTTTATCCTCCTCAACAGCACAGGGGCTCTCTGACAGGAGGTGGGACTAATCTATGGTGTCCCGGAAAGCCTCATCAACATACCTCTCTGCCTCCCTTAGCTCCTCCAGTTCTACTACCCTGGCCTCCAAAGCCTGCACTTGGTCTCTGAGGGCCAGGAGCTCCTTGCACCGAATGCACACACATGCCACCTGCCCTCAGGACAGCTAATCATACATGCTGCACTCGGTGCAATAAACTAGATAGCCCCCAATCTGCTGCTGGGTTTCTGCCTGAATTCTCTCCTACAGCTACCTAGGTTAATGACAGGGTTATTGTTTAAATCATGAAGATTTGATTATAGTTTAGGTTAAAGGTTTTAAAGAATGGCAAGTGTACCTTGCTCCCTTCCCACTCCCATTCCAAACTGCCTCTCAAAACTCCGTTAGTTGCCCCTATTCGCAAAGCTCGCTGGTCACTTGCTCACTGCTTTATAAAGCCCTGGTCTTCCTGATAGCCCCGCCCTCTGACTAAGGCTCAGCCAATGAACAGAGGCTTCTAGATTTCAAACCTTGATTAGAAGCTCACAGCTTCCAATTGCCGGCCACAGCATATGGTCCTTCAAACAAACAAACAAACAAACAAACAAACAACAGACAGACAGACAAACACACAAGCACAAGCTCAGCACACAGCAAGTAACCCCCAAACACAAACGCTTTAAAGTCCCTGCCCCTTTTGCCTCCCCTCTCGGCAGCCCTGCCAATAGGGTCTGTACCGGGGGGGATCCTCAAAGCACTGCCGCGGCATAAGGCCACTTTAACATCGCTGCCCCTCCCCCATTTTGGCGGTCGGTACTGGCAGGGCCACTGACAGGGGAGGCAAAAGGGGCAGGGACATTAAAGCACTGCCGCGGCAGCGCTTTAAGGACGATCCTTTGCTGAGGTAGCGCTTTAACGTTCCTGCACCACCACCCTGGATGGTGGTGAGCACAGCAATGTTAAAGCGCTGCTGCAGCAAAGGGCCCTGCAGCGCTTTAATGTCCCCAACTGGCGGGGGAGGGTGGGCAAAGGGAGCAGTGGCCCTGTGGATGTCGATTTAAAAGGGCCCAGGGCTCCGGACGCTGCTGCCGCTAGTGCAACAGCAGTGTCCAAAGCCCCGGGCCCTTTAAATCAACACAGAAGCCCCGGGAGGCATGGGCCAGGCAGCCTGAAAGGGCTGGTTGGGGGATGCTGACCCCCAGGCCCGCCCCTTCCACCTGAGGCCCCGCCCCTCAGGAAAGTTAATCTGGGTCAACTTTTAAAATGGATTAGTTAAACCACAGTAAACATATGTGGACATTCTTATTCAGAATTAAAGTGGCCTTAAGTTGATTTAGCTTAGTTCAAAAATCAAATTCAGGCAACTTAAAATCTGAGTAAGGATGTCCACACAGGAGGTTAATGAAATGTAACTAATCCACTTTACATTCAAACTTCAGGTAATTCGAATTAATTTTCCAGAGTTTTTCTGTGTAGACAACAATTCAGTCACTTTTGAAAATGGGAGTCAAGATCCTAAACCATTTTACCACTATTGAAAATTTTATCCTTATGAAATAAAATTTATTTTTTCAACCTGAGTGTGGAAAGAAAAACATCTGTTCTCTGTTGTAAACAAATTGTTTACCACTGTTACCATCAAAGTTCTTGAGGTCCCTTCCAGCCCCACATTTCTTTGATTCTATGTTGTTATGGCTGAAGGTTCTCCTGTTCTTAGGATGCTAACAAACTCTGCTGTAAAATTAAGAATGTGTCAAAAGGACTTATTAAAAAGTAGTTTAAATTACATTCTAACATCACTTTAATGTTTAGAAGATAGATTTAATAATACAGCTCCAAGAATTGGTATTTTAAAAGCAAATGAAGGGGAGAGTGATTATTATTGGGATCTCTTCTAAGAGCAGACAGTCTGAAATCACTTCTGAAATCAGGAAACTGATATCACAGTGACATGCATTAGACCATCTAATAACTGCCCAATGGAAGAAGTGGAGATTCCATCATTTGGGAGTTTTAAAACGATAATAGACAAAGCAATAAAATGTGCTGTGGAGAAGGGACAAGCCTGCGCTGGCTCCTGGGGAGACAGAATAACAGAGTTTCATAAATCTGCTTTCTCCAATTCTAGGCTTTTCTTACCTATAACCAAGACATCAGTGATGATCTCTCTGTGAAATGAGTTGGCTGTGGCAGAACATACATATTTCCCTTCATCTTCCACCTGCATATTGTTTAGTTGCAGAGAAATATTTCCTTTCCCAAACTCCTTTCCTTTAAAAACTTCTGCCTTTTTTTCATATTTCTTCCTGAGCCATTCTCTGCTGTTCACTCCATTTGGAGACAAATAACCCATTGAGCATTTGTCATCCCGGGGATAAGTATTAACCAGGGGGCTGCTTTCATCATAGAGGTAGAAATAGATTGTCTTATCCTTCCCAGGTCCAACTTTCCTCCATTGCAGCTCCATGCTGGGGGGCAGATGTTTCGTAATCAGCCGGCAGGGAAGAATGGCATTTTCTCCAATTATAGCAGTAATGACGTCATGTTCTGCCTCCACATCAAAGAAACCTGAAAAATGTTCAGGGAGTTATAATTGCACCAGTAGCACATAATGACTCATATTAATGTGTAAGAGATTGAGTGAAAAAGAGGACAGCCCTAATTCTCCTCTTATTTATACTCTGTTTATAATAGTGTAAATTCAATTGCTTCGGGAGATTCACTCCTAATATACACATAGATAAGTAAAAAAAGAATCAGAGCTATACTACCTTTTACATTAGTGGTGATCTCAAAAATAGTATTTGAAAAGAAACGTTGAGTGGTACAGGTCTTCACTATGCTGCACCAAAGTATTGTCTACACGGTGGGGTAATACGCACTATGGGAGAGTGATTCATAAAATGCACCAATGTGTTCTGCATTAATTGGTCTGTGTAAACCTTGACAATGCACACCAAAAGTTCCCCAATGTGCTTTCCTGAATTACTGTTAACATAAGAACATAAGAACAGCCATACTGGGTCAGATCAAAGGTCCATCAAGCCTAGTATCCTGTCCTCTGACAGTAGCCAATGCCAGGAGCCTCAAAGGGAATGAATAGACAGGTTTTCATCAAATGATCCACACCGTGTCACCCAATCCCAGCTTCTGGAAAACAGAGGCTAGGAACACCATCCCTGCCCACCCTGGCTAATAGCCATTGATGGACCTATCTTCCATGAATCTATCTATCTCCCTTTTGAAACCTATTACAGTATTTGCCTTCACAATACCCTCTGGCGAGGAGTTCCAGAGGTTGATAGTGCGTTGCGCGAAAAAATACTTATTTGTGTTTGTTTTAAACGTGCTACCTATTAATTTCATTTGGTAGCCCCTTGTTTTTGTATTATGAGAAGGAATAAATAATACCTCCTTATTTACTTTCTTTATACCAGTCATAATTTTGCAAGCCTCTATTGTATCGCCCCTTAATTGCTTCTTTTCCAAGCTGAAGAGTCTCAGTCTTATTAATCCCTCCTCATATGGAAGCCATCCTATAGCCTGGGGGGAGGGATAGCTCAGTGGTTTGAGCATTGGCCTGCTAAACCCAGGATTGTGAGTTCAATCCTCAAGGAGGCCACTTAGGCATCTGGGGCAAAAATTGGTCCTGCTAGTGAAGGCAGGGGGCTGGACTCAATGACCTTCCAAGTTCCCTTTCAATTCTAGGAGATTGGTATATCTCCAATTATTACCTTAAACATTTTTGTTCCCCTTTTCTGAACCTTTTCCAATTCCAATATATCTATTTTGAGATGGGGTGACCACATCTGCACGCAGTATTCAAGGTGTGGTGGTAACATGGATTTCTATAGAGGCAATATGACATTTTCTATCTTATTATGTATCTCTTTCTTGATGATTTCCAACATTCTGTTCACTTTTTGGACTGCCGCTGCATATTGAGTAGATGATTTCAGAGAACTATCCACAATGAAAAGGGGAAAGCAGTGGACATGTTATTTCTTAACTTTAGCAAAGCTTTTGATACGGTCTCCCACAGTATTCTTGCCAGCAAGTTAAAGTATGGGCTGGATGAATGGATGGTAAGGTGGATAGAAAGCTGGCTAGATCATTGGGCTCAACGGATAATGATCAATGGCTCCATGTTCAGTTGGCAGCTGGGATCAAGCGAAGTGCGCCAATGGTCGGTCCTGGGGCTGGTTTTGTTTAATATCTTCATTAATGATCTGGAAGATGGCATCGATTGTACCCTCAGCAAGTTTGCAGATGACACTAAACTGGGAGGGGTGATAGATACGCTGGAGGGTAGGGATAGGATACAGGGGGACCTAGACAAATTAGAGGATTGGGCCAAAAGAAATCTGATGAGGTTCAACAAGGACAAGTGTGGAGTCCTGCACTTCGTATGGAAGAATCCCAAGTACTGCTACAGACTAGGGACCAAATGGCCAGGCAGCAGTTCTGTAGAAAAGGACCTAGGGGTTACAGTGGATGAGAAGCTGGATATGAGTCAACAGTGTGCCCTTGTTGTCAAGAAGGCTAACCGCATTTGGGCTGTATAAGTAGGGGCATTGCCAGCAGATCGAAGATGTGATCATTCCCCTCTATTAAACATTGGTGAGGCCTCATCTGGAGTACTGTATCCAGTTTTGGGCCCCACACTACAAGATGGATGTGGAAAAATTGGAAAGAGTCCAGCGGAGGGCAACAAAAATGATTAGGGGGCTGGAGCACATGACTTATGAGGAGAGGCTGAGGGCTGGTCTACACTAAGGGGGAAAATCGATATAAGATACGCAACTTCAGCTACGTGAATAACGTAGCTGAAGTCAAAGTATCTTATATCGATCACTTACCCGTCCTCACGGCGCGGGATCGATGTCCGGGGCTCTCCATGTCGACTCCGCCACCGCCGTTCGCGGTGGTGGAGTTCCAGAATCGACAGGAGCGCGTTCGGGGATCGATATATCGCGTCTAGATGAGACGCGATATATCGATCCCTGAAAAATCGATCGCTACCCGCCGATACGGCGGGTAGTGAAGACGTACCCTGAGGGAACTAGTATTGTTTAGTCTGTGGAAGAGAAGAATGAGGGGAGATTTGATAGCTGCTTTCAACTACCTGAAAGGGGGTTCCAAAGAGGATGGATCTAGACTGTTCTCAGTGGTACCAGATGACAGAACAAGGAGTAATTGTCTCAAGTTGCAGTGGGAGAGGTTTAGTTTGGATATTAGGAAATACATTTTCACTAAGAGGGTGGTGAAGCACTGGAATGGGTTACCTGAGGAGGTGGTGGAATCTCCTTCCTTAGAGGTTTTTAAGGTCAGCTTGACAAAGCCCTGGCTGGGATGATTTAGTTGGGGATTGGTCCTGCTTTGAGCAGGGGGTTGGACTAGATGACCTCCTGAGGTCCCTTCCAACCCTGATATTCTATGATTCTATGAATGACTCCAAGATCTCTTTCTTGAGTGGTAACAGCTAATTTAGACCCCATCATTGTATGTGCACAGTTAAGAGTATGTTTTGCAATATGCATTACTTTGCATTTATCAACATTAAATTTCATCTGCCATTTTGTTGCCCAGCCACCCACTTTTGAGAGATGCTTTTGTAACTTTTTGTAACTCTTCACAGTCTGCCTGGGACTTAACTATCTTGAGTAATTTTGTATCATCTGCAAAATTTGCCACCTCATTGTTTACTCCTTTTTCCAGATCATTTATGAATATGCTGAATAGGACTGGGCTCAGTACAGATCCCTGGGGGACATCACTATTTACCGCTCTCTATTCTGAAAACTGAACATTTATTCCTACCCTTTCTTTCCTATCTTTTAACCAGTTACCAATCCATGAGAGAACCTGCCCTCTTATACCATGACTGCTTATTTTGCTTAAAAGCCTTTGGTGAGGGACGTTGTCAAAGGCTTTCTGAAAATCTAAATATACTATATCCACTGGATCCCCCTTTTCCACATGCTTGTTGACCCCCTCAAAAAATTCCAGGAGATTGGTGAGGTATGATTTCCCTTTACATAAAACATATTGACTATTTCCCAACAAATTATGCTCATCTATGTGTCTGATAATTCTGTTCTTTACTTTAGTTTCAACCAGTTTTCCCAGTATTGAAGTCAGGCCTGTAATTGCTGGGGTCACCTCTGGAGCCTTTTTTTTTAAATTGGCATCACATTAGCTATCCTCCAGTCATTTGGTACAGAAATGGATTTAAATGATAGGTAACAGACTACAATAAGGAGTTCTGCAATTTCACATTTGGGTTCCTTCAGAACTCTTGGGTGAATACCATCTGGTCCTGATGACTGTGTAGTTTATTACTGTGTAGTTTATCAATTTTTTCCAAAGCCTCCTCTAATGACACCTCAATCTGGGACAATTCCTTAGATTTGTCACCTAAACAGAATGGCTCAGCTTTGGGAATCTCCCTCACATCCTCAACCATGCAAACATTTCACTTAGTTTCTCTGTACTGGCCTTATCGTCCTCGAGTGCTCCTTTAGCATCTTGGTCGTCCATTCGCCCCACTGGTTTTTTAGCAGGCTTCCTGTTTCTGATGTACTAAAAACAATTGCTATTACTTTTTGAGTCTTTGGCTAGCTGTTCTTCAAATTCTTTTTTAGTTTTTCTAATTATATTTTTACTCTTCATTTGCCAGAGTTTATGCTCCTTTCTATTTTCCTCACTAGGATTTATCTTCCACTTTTTAAAGGATGCCTTTTTGCTTCTCACTGCTTCTTTTACTTTTTTATTTAGCCATGGTGGCTCTTTTTTGTTTCTCTTACTATGTTTTTTAATTTGGGGTATACATTTAAATTAAGCCTCTATTATGGTGTCTTTAAAAAGTGTCCATGCAGCTTGCAGGGATTTCACTTTTGGTGCTGTACCTTTTAATTTTTGTTTCACTAACCTCCTCATTTTTGCCTAGTTCCCCTTTCTGAAATTAAATGCTACAGTGTTGGGCAACTGTGGAGTTTTTCCTGCCACAGGGATGTTAAATTTAATTATATTATGATCACTATTACCAAGTGGGCCAGCTATATTCACCTCTTGGACCTGATCCTGTGCTCCACTTCAGATTAAATCAAGAATTGCCTCTCCTCCTGTGGGTTCCAGGACCAGCTGCTCCAAGAAGCAGTCATTTAAGGCGTCATTAAACTTTATCTCAGCATCCCTTCCTGAGGTGATATGTACCCAGTCAATATGGGGATAGTTGAAATCCCCCATTATTATGATTACATTTTTTTATTTTAATAGCCTCTCTAATCTCCCTGAGCACTTCACAGTCACTAACACCATCCTGGTCAGGTTATCTCTAATATAGCCCTACTGCTATATTCTTATTTTTCAAGCATGGAATTACTGTCCATAGATATTCTATTGTACAATTTTGTTCATTTAAGATTTTTACTTCATTTAATTCTACACTTTCTTTCACATATAGTGCCACTCCCCCACCAGCACAACTTGTTCTGTCCTTTCGATATATTTTATACCCTGGTATTATTGTGTCCCACTGATTTTCCTCATTGCACCAGGTTTCTGTGATGCCTATTATATCAATATCCTCATTACATACTAGGTACTATAGTTCACCCATCTTATTATTTAGACCTTTTTAATTTTAAGCGCCAGCAATCTGGTTCCATTTTGGTTTAGGTTCTGGTTTGGTTTTGGTTTACCATATTATTGTTTGAAACAATAATAGGGTAAAGGACACCTGGGAAACTTTAGTGAGCACCGGCTGCGGTCTACATGGGGTAAATAATGTGCAACCCTTTAATGCGCTTTAGAAATCACACCCCACTAATGCGTGTTGATGCTCCGTGTAGGCAAGCCTTGAATGACATGGTTGGCCACAAGGCAGGTGCATTTAGCCCTAATTTGTAAGTAAGAGCAGGAATATTTACTTTGACGGTAAAACATCTCTTACCAGAAATTGCAATAACTTTTTTGCGGTGCCTCTTCAGCAAGGGGTTTATTATAGTGCATGAGATGGTGTCAGAAACAGTTTCTGCTACCCTGAGTGTACTGTGGATTTGATACAGCTCTGTCACATCTTTCTGGATTCTTGTTTCAGCCATAGCAGTTATGTTTTGTCCTGTGCTGTCAGTCCAGCGTACTTCAGGCTGTGGGTGCCACCCCTGGGACACACACCTCAGAGTGGTTGAATTATTCTGCTGATGTTCTATAGTTAGGTGAGGTGCAGATCCAAAACCTAGAGTGAAAACCAATTTCAAAAAATGTTAAACAGGCTGAAGAACAAGCTAACAAACCAACCAAATAGTGCTAATGATGAATGATCACCATCATTACAGTCGCCATGTCCTATTGAATCTGCACTGAACTATAATCTTGCATTTCAAAGTATCTTAAATTCATAGAGAGATTTCCCCTCAAAAGATCACCAAACACTTCACCAGCTGATCCCAAACTGTATGTAGGCATGACTTTGTCGCATGCATGTGATAGCTTCCCTTTTGGGATGGCAGCAGGTTATTCAGGAAACAGTATTTTCAGAAAAGGGGAGATCTACCTTTGTGAGGTCCATATTTTGGGCACATTTAGGGGCCCCACTAGGTCCCAATTTAAGTCAGAGCAGCTTTTAGGGCTATTCTAACTTACACTTTGTTTCCCATGGTGCCCTATGAGCCCTGGGAAGCAGAGCCTAGCCAAAGCACAGTGTGCTCCAGCCATACCCCTACCAACCCTTAGCCTGCTCCCTCTCCCACAATCCTGACATGCCCCTTACACCACGTCTGGAAGCAAGGCCACTACAGAGCCCTTACATCAGCTCTACACTGGCCAAGGAGACCTCTCTCTGTACAAGGGGTAATGTCAGCAGTTCATTTCCACGTAAAAGGGCCTTAGTGTAACTGAGAATCAGATGCAGTGTGTACAAACCTCAGGTGGACAGTGACTCTAATGTACTGCCTGGGTGCATGTGTGTGTGTGTGATGGGAGGTAATGGCCCAGCTTTCCCCCTGTGCTTTAGTCATTTTATTGCTGTTGTACAACAGCCGCACACACAATGCAGGGGGATGAGGCTTGCACATGCCACCAGCAAAAAGCCAGAGGAAAAGGTACATGAGGTATCCATGTTGTGTGTATACACTGGGTATAATTTGCATATACTGTGGGAGGTGGACATCAAACTGCTGAAGCTTCTCTGACTCCTAGTCCACCACTTCCTCAGCCCACCTCCCATAACATTGCACACACGTGAGTGTTTCTCCTTCCCCTGCCAGCTGATGAACCCTCCCTGTTGGGAGGAAAGGATTAAATGGAAATACAGCTGTTACACACAGAGCAGGCAATGGAGAATCAGCACCACTGTAATCAGTGCAGCATTGTTCCCTGCCAGCAACACTTTTGTATCAACATCTCCATGCTTACCTGCAACAATCACCTGGGTGATAGCTTCTTGATAGACACCATCGCTCTTCGCCGCACATACATACTGCCCACTATCTTCTACTTGCTCTGGAAAGAACTTCACCTTAACATCTCCATTCTCATATCGTCCTTTGATCCTCTGCCGGTCCCCAGCCTGGAACAACTCAGTCCCTTTTTCTGTGCTATTGTAAAAATATAATGTCGTATTTTTGTTCCTTTCCAATTTGTACCAATGCACTTGAATGTTAGTGGGGACCTGGCCTATGAGATGGCAGGACAATGTCACAGCTTGTCCAACCAAGACAACTGCAGGATTAACATCCACAGTGACAGTAAAATCATCTGCAAGAAAGGAAATAAATCATGATCACTGATTTTCTTCAAAAGCTTGACATTGGTTTAGAGAGAACACAAGAAAAACTAGATGCAATTTCTGAGACACAACAACAGTGCTATCTTTCCTGGGAGAAACTCACCCCATCTAACCTAATTACCCGCCTTCAGAATGGAGCTCCTCACTGATAGCTCAGCTATGCACAGATCTGAGCACGAGGTGGAGCAGACTGAACTTCTCAGGGGTCGGTGCAGGATGCATAGTCCCTCCTGAAGTTCCAGGTAGAGAAGGAGCCTGTGCCATCATTAAAGATGTTACAGTATGTTTTCCTCTCAGTGGCTGGCCAGCATAGTGAGGTGCAAAGCAGAGCTAAGGCTAGACTTGGCCGAATTCAACCTTTGAAATAAATAATTTTGATGGATAATATCAATGTTTATTTTTAATCATTTTTTCTGTTTTTAATCCACTGAAATTTTCAAGAGTTTTGCAGTTTTACAGATTTTAAGAATGTTTTTATTTGTATCAATTTAAATTTTCACAGTTGCAGGAAATTATGGAGGGGCACACAATGGGGACATGTAGCGGGGTAGTCACTCACTCCTGGCATGAAAAGGGTTAAAAGCCTGCCATTGGAGAGGGCTGGGGCTGGGAGCCTTAGGCTGGGCTGATTGAGGAGGCAGCCTCAGCTGTGGCCATGCCCCAAACAGACCCAGCCGGAAACAAGCTTATTCCCAAGACACCAGCAGATGGCCCTGCAGAGGTGAGTCCCACATCGCTACAGGGCTGGTCAATCAATTAAAGTTTATAAGCATTTGTCATAAACAGATAGTTAACGGTTAAGTTCTCTTTTACCTGTAAAGGGTTAACAAGCTCAGTAAACCTGACGGACACCTGACCAGAGGACCAATCAAGGGGGACAAGATAATTTCAAATCTCTGTGGAGGGAAGTCTTTGTTTTGGGGGCTGTTCTCTCTTTGGATCTAAGAGGGGCCAGACGTATATCCAGGCTCTCCAAGCTTCCTGAAATATTCTCTTCATGCAATATAGTGAGTATTAGAAAGGCGAATTAGTCTTTTGATTAATTTCTGTATTTGCAAATGTGTGTTTGCTGGAACCATTTTTTTTTGTTTGCTGTAACTTGTACTTTAGCTAGGGGGGAAGGAGTCCCTTTTGTTTTTATAAGCTGTACCCTGTAAACTTCCATCCTGATTTTACAGAGATAGTTTTTTACTTTTTTCTTTCTTTAATTAAAAGCTTTTCTTTTTAAGAACCTGTTTGATTTTTCCCTTGTTTGAAACCTCAGGGGATTAGTTTGACTCACCAGAGACAGGTGGGGGAAAGAAAGGTGGGGGGAATGGTTTATTTCCCTTTGTGTTAAGATCCAAGGAGTTTGGATCTGGGTTCCCCCTGGGAAAGGTTTGGGGGAACAAAGAGTGTGCCAGACACTGAAACCTGGCTGGTGGCAGTGGTACCAGATCTAAGCTAGGATTTACGCTTAGAAGGATCCATGCAGGTCCCCATCTTTTGGACTCTAAAGTTCAAAGTGGGGAATAAACCTATGACATGGTAGGCAGTGGTTGGGATGTTTTAAGAACCAAAACCAGTGAGAGCTGTTCTCTCCTCCTAGGGCAGGAAAGCAGACTAGGGGGGATTGTTTTAAAAACCAAAGCAAGAGAAGTTTTTTTTTCCTTTCTGGCTGCTTGGAAAAACAGCTTGAGGAAAGAGGTGTTAAGTTTTTCTAACAAGGCTTGTTAGAAAGAATTCCCACTGCGAGAGCATTAGCAGTTTGCAAGAGACAGGTTACAAAACCAGTTTTTCTGGTCTTTTCTCGGTCAGAGAAGCACAGTTAGAAGCTGTGAGCCAAAAAACACAAGCAAAAGACATTTGCAAATGAAAAGTTTTGTTTTGCTTTTATTCAGTCGGGAATAGAAAGATTAGGAAACTGTAAACCAAACAGCCTGAGCTGAAGCAACACAATAAGTTCACTGACTGCAGGGGTGTGTGGCCAACACCAAAAAGCAAAAAAAAAAAAAAAAGAGTACCAAGGAAGCATCTAGACTGGAAGCAAGACAAAAAGAACTGGAATTAAAAGAAAAGGAATTGGAATTAAAACTCAAGGAGATGGAAATAAAAGAAAAAGAGGCTGACCACAGGAGAGTGTTGGAGCTCCAGAGGGAGGCCCACCAGCAGGCCCTGGAATTAGAAAAGGCTAAGCAGAATGTTCCTGCCAACCCTAACAACCCTTCTCCAGGCATTGTTTCCCATCCCAGGAAATTTCCCACCTACAAGGCAGGTGATGACACTGAGGCCTTCTTAGAAAATTTTGAAAGGACCTGCCATGGGTACAACATCCCTACAGACCAGTACATGATAGAGCTGAGGCCACAGCTCAGTGGACCCTTAGCAGAGGTGGCGGCTGAAATGCCTAAGGAAAACATGAACGATTATAAACTGTTTAAAACAAAGGCCAGAATCAGAATGGGGCTAACACCTGAGCATGCCCATCAGTGGTTCAAAGCCCTAAGGTGGAAACCAGATGTGTCATTCCCCAGACACACCTACTACATTAGAAAGTATCAGAGGGGTAGCCGTGTTAGTCTGGATCTGTAAAAGCAGCAAAGAATCCTGTGACACCTTATAGACTAACTGACGTTTTGCAGCATGAGCTTTCGTGGGTGAATACCCACTTCTTCGGATGCAAGTAGTGGAAATTTCCAGGGGCAGGTTTATATATGCAAGCAAGAAGCAAGCTAGAGATAACGAGGTTAGTTCAATCAGGGAAGATGAGGCCCTGTTCTAGCAGTTGAGTGAAAACCAAGGGAAGAGAAACTGGTTCTGTAGTTGGCGAGCCATTCACAGTCTTTGTTTAATCCTGAGCTGATGGTGTCAAATTTGCAAATGAACTGGAGCTCAGCAGTTTCTCTTTGAAGTCTGGTCCTGAAGTTTTTTTGCTGCAGGATGGCCACCTTAAGATCTGCTATTGTATGGCCAGGGAGGTTGAAGTGTTCTCCTACAGGTTTTTGTATATTGCCATTCCTAATATCTAATTTGTGTCCATTTATCCTTTTCCTTAGAGACTGTCCAGTTTGGCCGATGTACATAGCAGAGGGGCACTGCTGGCATATGATGGCATATATTACATTGGTGGACATGCAGGGGAATGAACCGGTGATGGTGTGGCTGATCTGGTTAGGTCCTGTGATGGTGTCGCTGGTGTAGATATGTGGACAGAGTTGGCATCGAGGTTTGTTGCATGGATTGGTTCCTGAGCTAGAGTTACTATGGTGCGGTGTGCAGTTACTGGTGAGAATATGCTTCAGGTTGGCAGGTTGGCTGTGGGCGAGGACTGGCCTGCCACCCAAGGCCTGTGAAAGTGTGGGATCATTGTCCAGGATGGGTTGTAGATCCCTGATGATGCGCTGGAGGGGTTTTAGCTGGGGACTGTATGTGATGGCCCGTGGAATCCTGTTGCTTTCTTTCTTGGGTTTGTCTTGCAGTAGGAGGCTTCTGAGTACACGTCTGGCTCTGTTGATCTGTCTCCTTATTTCCTCGTGCGGGTACTGTAGTTTTGAGAATGCTTGGTGGAGATTTTGTAGGTGTTGGTCTCTGTCTGTGGGGTTAGAGCAGATGTGGTTGTACCTCAGTGCTTGGCTGTAGACAATGGATCTTGTGGTGTGCCCGGGATGGAAACTGGAGGCATGGAGGTAGGACCGGACTTCAAAGAGAAACTGCTGAGCTCCAGTTCATCTGCAAATTTGACACCATCAGCTCAGGACTAAACAAAGACTGTGAATGGCTTGCCAATTACAGAACCAGTTTCTCCTCCCTTGGTTTTCACACCTCAACTGCTAGAACAGGGCCTCATCCACCCTGATTGATCTAACCTCGTTATCTCTAGCTTGCTTCTTGCTTGCTTATATATACCTGCCCCAGGAAATTTCCACCACTTGCATCCGAAGAAGTGGGTATTCACCCACGAAAGCTCATGCTGCAAAACGTCTGTTAGTCTATAAGGTGCCACAGGATTCTTAAGAAATTCTCAAGTCCCATTTTTGTTACTTTACCTCTCTGAGTATTTTGACTCGCAGCAATGGAAATATTTTTTCATCAGTTTGTGTGCATACAGTGAAATCGACATTTATCAACATTTACTGATACCAATAAAAATCTAATCCTTCCAAGCTTAGTTATGCTCCTGCTTTCTGCCTAACCCCTTTGGGTGGCTTGTGCATCTGGAAGACGTTGGAGAGAGTAGTCCCTGAATGCAAGAAAAGCAATTGTACCTGGCCATTGCCAATGTTACTGTTACTTTGGAATCCTAACAATCATTCTGTTATTTTAGGCTTCTCCTAACAATAACTACTGGTAGGGTAAATGTCCCTTCTAAGCAGCAGTGTCACTGTGCTTTCATCCTGAAACACGGCTCTCTGTACTTTTCAGCAGCTTGAGGAGCGTGACTAATGACTTGTGTTCAGACAAGGAGCTTGTATGGTCATTCCCCTCTCCCTCGGTTAATGAAGCAGGGTCACAGAGATTTTACACACATCTGAGATCATGTAAAAACAGCTGAAGAGATAGACAGGCTCCAGAACACAGTGATGTTATTCCCACCACAATGCAATTAGATCTATCAAATGTTAGTTGTATATCATCTTTTTATTGCATCATGGTTTCCTTACACAGTTTTTAGATAGGCACCAATGGATATGTATATATTTATTATTTAAACAATAATTAATAAAAAATGGTGTTCTTACCCCAAAACCATTTCAAGACAAAAAGCAATGGAACGCTGGAGATGGACAATATTTTGATTCCTAAGTGCATTGTGAAGTGATTGCAATATAATTCATCCAACTCTCTGCCAATGGAAATAGAAAATGTCACAAACTGTAGCATGAGGTGTACACACAACTAGAGCTGGTCAGGAATTCTTCTACAATGTGACTGCATCCGAAAATGCTTATTCATCAAAACCAAACAACAGGGCTGGCCAGGGGAGTCTGGACTCCTGTTTCAGAGGACTCCCCAAACTTTGGGGGACTCCCCATACAGCCAAGGGAGTCTCTAGGACTCGGGACAGGCAGCTGCTCGATTTAATTTTGGGAAAGCTGAATCAAAACCATTTGATTTTAAATAATTTTTTTTTCAGAATTTCCTTTATGTGACAAATTTCAGCCTTTCCACTTTTTGTTCTGAATCAAAATTAAAACTTTCAAAATTTCAGCATTTACAACAGAATGGAAATTTTGAATTTTGACCAGCTCTATACAAAACTGCATTCATTTTACATGGAACTTTTACTTTCCTGAAAAACAAAACACTAAGAAAAGATTATCCATTGTGGAAGTAGACTGAGGGAAGACAAGGTAATTCCTGTAATATTTACTTAACCCGGGACACTTTCCCCTGTCAGTGGCTGCATGTAGGTGATGTAAACTCAGCACATTCAGTGATTCTATTCTGGATTATGTGAAATATGCTGATTTTTCAAGCCAAGGTGCTAACAGAAAAATGGTCTCACTAAAAAAGTGAAACAAAACAAACCAATTAGTACTAATCTCCTCCTTTACTGAATGGGGTTTGTGTAGTGCAGATATGACATGGCATTCACCATTGTGGTCTGTAGAACAAGACTGGGGAATTTGTGCTTCTTTTTTTTTAATTATTATTATTTCTGCGGCAGATGTTATGAAGGAATTTATCCTCCGCTGATCTCACATGAGAACTTTTCACTAACACAAAAATTATTTAAAAGAAAAAATTCAAATTCTAACTCACAGCGTATTGTCTTGTAAATTCACTGTATTTCTGTTTCCAGCGATGCTGATTCAGCTGCTACTCAGAGGACAGTCACACACCCTGTAAAGTAGAGAGAAACATAGGAGAACTAAATACTTAATGTCTCAATGAATGAGCCTGGAAAAATCAGCCATGTAGTAATAATTTATGTACAGCTACTGCAGTATTTTTCTTCCCAGAGGGCTTCACAAACATAAGAAACACAAATATCAATTACTTCCTTGTACAAAGTACAAAGTACAATGCTGCTAGAACAGGAATTTAACTCTTCATTCACCTAACTGCTACCTTTAAATTCTGCCATTGGGTAATTGCTGCTAGTGAAGCCGGAGCGGTTATTTCCCAAAGTTATTTGTTAAGTGAGGAATGAATAATGAAAGCAGCTTTCTCGGGGCGGGGAGAGGGTGGAAAGAGAGCAGGTAGGGCTGTGGATTTATTGCTCTGCAAAATAGGAATTTTGAGCTGTACTCTGAAAACAGAGGGTGAGAACACAGTATAGCTGTGTGCAGCAGTTCACCACAGATACTCACTGGTTTATTGTTTAATGAACTCCAAGATCATTCCATGGTGTCAGAGGTGCTGAATGAGAAAGAGACTGCAGCCATTTTGAGGTTAACTTCTGTGGTTGAAACTGAAAGCAGAGTCCCCAGGACCAGATGGTATTCACCCAAGAGTAATGCACCTTGGAAAACATAATCCCAACTATATGTCTAAAATGATGGGGGTCTAAATTAGCTGTTAACACTCAAGAAAGAGCCCTTGGAGTCACCGCGGATAGGTCTCTGAAAACATCCACTGTCTCACATGGCCTTCTCATAAACAAACTTGGGAAATGCAACCTAGACAGAGCTACTATAAGATGGGTGCAAAACAGGTTGGAAAAACATTCCCAGAGAATAATTATTAGTGGTTCACAGTCATGACACAAGTGCATATCGAGTAGGGTCCTGCAGGGATCAGTTCTGGGTCTGGTTGTCTTCAAAATACTCATTAATAATTTAGATAATGGCATAGAAAATACACTAATAAAGTTTGCAGGCAATAACAAGCTGGGTGGGGTTGCAAGTTCTTTGTAGGACAGGCTTAAAATTCAAAATGATCTGGACAAACTGGAGAGATGGTCTGAAGTAAATAGAACATAAGAACATAAGAATGGCCATACTGGGTCAGACCCAAGGTCCATCTAGCTCAGTATAATATGTTCCAACAGTGGCCAATGCAAGGTGCCCCAGATGGAATGAACACAACAGGCAATCAAGTGATCCATCCCCTGCCGGTCATTCCCATCTTCTGGCAAACTGAGGCTAGGGACACCATCCCTGCCCATCCTGGCTAATAGCCATTGATGGACCTATCCTCCATGAATGTATCTAGTTCTCTTTTTGAATTAGGTTATAGTCTTTGCCATCACAATGTCCTCTGGCAAGCAGGGCTGGCTCTAGGTTTTTTGCTGCCCCAAGCAAAAAATGGGTGGCTGCCCCCAGCCCTGGACTACCCCCCTACACCCTCCTTCTGCCCCAGCCCTGGGCTCTGCCCCCTCCACCTGCACCCCCTGCTGCCGCAGCCCTGGGCTTCCCCACTCCCCACCTGCACCCTCCTTCTGCCCCTGGGTCAGTGGTAACTTGCTCCCAGGGCGGGTCATTCAGCAGGAATTTTGGATGTGCACAGAACACAGACAGGATTGGTTCCCATATGGTTACAGAGCTGCAGTAAAGTGGAACAATTTTCAGCTTGTGTGATTAGAGGATATCTGGATACATATTATAAGACTGTCCTCCATAAATGAGGAAAAGTTGAGATGCCTTTATTACTCTTTTGTTCCACTCTTTGTTTCTAGGGGGAATTTGCCAACGCAATATTACTGTCTTCCTATTAAACAAATAAAATGAAAAAAAAAAGAAAAAGAAAAAAACCCCAACCAAATGAAAAAAGGCAATGGCTGTTGAAAATAGCAATTCCAGTCCTAATAACCACTCAGACGCATTTCCTGCTCTATTTTATCCTACTTTTTCTACAACAAATTACAGTGGATCAGTATATTTGATTTGGGAGAAATGAAGTAACAGCTGCCCAAATTGAGCTTGAGCACTCCTGAATTTTGAGGTGTTGAAATCTGGAAGGCAGGTGCTAGATTCCCTTTCTGAATTTTAGCTAAATATGGAAAGAAAAGTCAATTTCCATGGCTCAGAAGTGGAAATCCTCCTACGTGCCTGGTACTGTATCTAAAGCTGCCCAGGTCCAGTAGAGCCTCCCCTCCCTTGCTTTTCATTTTAAATTCTAGTGGGATCCACATACCTCCCTTGCTGGGCTTCAGATAGAGAGGGGCACTGTCCATTTAGTCCACCCAATTCCTTCTTTTTGGGCTGCAAGGTGAGGTAACACCAGTATCCCTAATCCAGTCTGGGGATGTCTTCTGAAGGGGATATCTGGGCCAAAGCCTTCTACTTCTTGGGCACACTTGTTCCCCATTCACAGTACCACCCCGCTCTAGCAGCGAGCTCTCCATTCACAGCAAGCTGCAGCATAAGGTTTCAGCTACCATACTCCCTCCGCCTTCCTTTCCTGTTGAGAGGGACCAAGAGAATTCTGGGAAATGTAGTTCTTTCCCTGCTCCAGGGCTGGCTCTATAGGCAGGGAGCTAACCAAGGAACTACAGCTCCCAGGGCCCCCTGTTGTTCTCAGCTCCCAGTCTGGATCCCTGCCTGCTGCTGCCCCTGCAAATGGGCTGCCCTTAGCACCTGCTTGCTTTGCTGGGGCCTAGAGCCGCCCCTGCTAGCAAGGAGTTCCACGGGTTGACTGTGTGTTGTGTGAAGAAATACTTCCTTTTATGTGTTTTGAACCTGGTGCCTATTAATTTCATTTCATGACCCCCAGTTCTTGTGTTATAAGAAATAGTAAACAACACTTCCTTATCTACTTTCTCTACACCAGTCATGACTTTCGAGACTTCAATCATTTTTCCCCTTAGCCGTCTTTTTTCCAAGCTGAAAAGCCTCAGTCTTATTAATCTCTCCTCATGTGGAAGCTGTTCCATACCCCTAATCATTTTTGTTGGCCTTTTCTGAACCTTTTACAATTCCAATATATCTCTTTTGAGATGGGGCAACTACATCTGCACACAGTATTAAAGATGTGGGTGTACCATGTATTTATATAGAGGCCAGATTATATTTTCTGTCTCATTACTTATCCCTTTTTTAATTATTCCCAGCATTCTGTTCACTTTTTTGACTGCCGCCGCACATTGAGTGGATGTACATTACTTTGCATTTATCAACACTAAATTTCAAATAGGATGAAATTCAAAAAGGACATGTTCAAAGTACACCATTTAGGAAGGAACAATCAGTTGCACACATACAATATGGGAAATGGCTGCCTAGAAAGGAGTACTGTGGAAAGGGATCTGGGGGTCATAGCCGATCAAAAGCTAAACATGAGTTTAATGCTCTCACAAAAATACTGAGCATTCTTCTGGGATATATTAGCAGGGGTGTTGTAATCAAGACCCGAGACATAATTCTGCTCTACTCCATGCTGATTAGGCCTCAACTTGAGTGTTGTGTCCAGTTCTGGGAGACACATTTCAGGAAAGATGTGGACAAATTAGTGAAAGTCCAGAGAAGAGCAACAAAAATGACTAAAGGTCTAGAAAACTTGACCTATGAGGGAAAATTTAAAAATCTGGGTTTGTTTAGTCTGGAGAAGAGAAGACTGAGAGGAGACAGGATAATTGTTTTCAAGTATGTAAAAGGTTGTTACAAGGAGGAGGAAGAAAATTTTTTTTTCTTAACCTCTGAGTTTAGGACAAGAAGCAATGGGCCTAAATTGCAGCACAGGAGGTTTAGGTTGCACATTAGGAAAAACTTTCTAACTGTCAGGGTGCTTAAGCACTGGAACAGGTTAGACAAACACCTGTCAGGGATGGTATAGATAATACTTAGTCCTGTCATGAGTGAGGGGACTTGACTAGATGACCTCTCAAAGTCCCTTCCAGTTCTATGATTCTATTACTAGATTTTTTGATGTTTTCCTATATCTTGTTTGAAGTTTATAAATGTGAACTAATTAGCTTGTAGATGCCTAAATTCTGCTCCTGTCTCACAATGCTTCCTTACTGCATTCTATTGATTCACACATCAAAAGGGGATAATATCATTTAGATGGAACTTGTGGTGTAATAATATTATTATCCTCATTCCTCTTTGAAGCTTGTAACCTCACATAGTAAACTACTGTTGAACTGTTTAAATAGTTAAGTGCATTATGCTAATGAATACAACTACTTACCTATGTATATGTAGGAAACAAATTACTTTCAGAGCAATAGTTTATATTATCTATTCTTCATCCCAGAAAGGCTCTGCTATGATGGTGGCTTCCTGCAACTATAAAGAAAGCTTTGGACCCAATCCTTTTTATCTCAGATTTGCTTAAACTTTGTCAGGGAACGTCTAAGCCCACAAAACTGAGATCTCCAGATTACTCTGGACTCCCCCTGGAATTCTCATGGAAAAATCTGAACAAACTCTGCACATGGGCTGCCTACTATGATCTTTTTAATTGATTTTGGAAAGACTTTTACAAATCAGCAGCCTCACTATCCTTGCTATGAAACTGACCTAAGAAAAAAAACAGGAGTACTTGTGGCACCTTAAAGACTAACAAATTTATTTTAGCATGAGCTTTCGTGAGCTAAAGCTCACTTCTTCGGATGCATAGAATGGAACACACAGACAGGAGATATTTATACATACAGAGAACATGAAAAGGTGGAAGTATGCATACCAACTGTAAGAGTCCAATCAACTGAGATGAGATAGCAGCAGCAGGAGGAAAAAAACCCTTTGAAGTGATAATTGAGATGACCCATAGAAGGTGTGAGGAGAACTTAACATAGGGAAATAGATTCAATTAGTGTAATGACCCAACCATTCCCAGTCTCTGTTTAAACCTAAGTTAATTGTATCCAATTTGCATATTAATTCGAGTTCAGCAGTCTCTCTTTGGAGTCTGTTTTTGAAGTTTTTTTGTTGCAAAATTGCCACCTTCAAGTCTGTCACTGAGTGGTTAGAGAGGTTGAAGTGTTCTCCCACTGGTTTTTGAATGTTATGATTCCTGATGTCAGATTTGTGTCCATTTATTCTTTTGCGTAGAGACTGT
The DNA here is from genome assembly GCF_020497125.1 of Mauremys mutica. Taxonomy (NCBI): domain Eukaryota; kingdom Metazoa; phylum Chordata; order Testudines; family Geoemydidae; genus Mauremys; species Mauremys mutica. Next base: position 16,764,222 of record NC_059086.1, on the reverse strand, counting down.
CCGGTTTGGCCAATGTACATGGCAGAGGGGCATTGCTGGCACATGATGGCATATATGCTGGCACATGATGGCATATATGTCACATATATGCCATCATGTGCCAGCAATGCCCCTCTGATTATAAATTCCCCAGATTCCCCACTTCCCCAGATTATAAATTACATTCACACACAGCAATTTAGTGTACTCAACTCAGAATTCTCTCTGCAGACACAAATAAGCCCGCCAAAATCCGTTGGACTGTAAAAGCAGGTGAGGGCAAAGAGCAAATGTTTAAACAAGCACTCAAGAAACATGGGAGGGGCCTGGAAGAAAATGAAAGAAAAATGCTCTGTGTGTGTGCGCATGTGCGTGTTCGTCTGTCTGTCTCCTACCCCATCCAGGTAGGAGTTTTATTTCCAGAATCCACCGGCTCCAAGATCTTTACATTGGCTTTCCAAAAAGAAGAACAAGTTAAAATTACTTAGAAAAGTTAGATGTCTACAAGTCACCAGGGCCTGATGAAATGCATCCTAGAATACTCAAATACAGTACCAAATTCTAGAATACTAGAATACAGCTGATAGAGGAGGTATCTGAGCCTTTAGCTATCATCTTTGAAAAGTCTTGGAAGTCAGGAGAGATACCAGATGACTGGAAAAGGGCAAATATAGTGCCCATCTATAAAAAAGGGAAATAAGAACAACCCAGGAAACTACAGACCAGTCAGTTTAACTTCTGTGCCAAGGAAGATAATGGAGCAAGTAATTAAGGACGTGCCTGTGGAGGGTCCGCTGGTCCCGCGGCTCTGGTGGACCTCCCGCAGGCATGCCTGCGGATGCTCCACCGGAGCCGCGGGACCAGCGGACCCTCCGCAGACTCATATGCGGGCGATCCACCGGAGCCCCAGGACCAGCGGACCCTCCGCAGGCATGCCTGCGGGAGGTCCTCCGGAGCCGCCTGCCGCCCTCCCGTGGCACGTCGCCCCAAGCGCATGCTTGGCACGCTGGGGTCTGGAGCCAGCCCTGGGTGGGACATAACAGTTTTCAAGTATCTAAAAGGGTGTTTCAAGGAGAAGGGAGAGAAATTGTTCTCCTTGGACTTTGATGATAGGACAGGAAGCAATGGACTTAAATTGCAGCAAGGGAGGTTTAGGTTGGACATTAGGAAAAACTTCCTAACTGTCAGGATAGTGAAACACTGGAATAAATTGCCAAGGGAGATTGCAGAATCCCCATCACTGAGAGCAGGTTGGACAGACATCTATCAGGGATGATCTAGATGGTGCTTGGTCCTGCCGTGAGGGCAGGGGACTGGACTTGCTGATCTCTCAAGGTCTCTTCCAGTTCTTGTTTTTCTATGATTTCTATGATCTGATACTCAAACTATTGTGAAAAATAAAAATATTTTTGTATTCGAAAGCTCTAAAGACACGTCTAGTTCTCTCATCTCCACAGCTCTGTCAGAGCAAATTTCTGCCTTAAAGCTCTAATAAGAAAAGATGAGAGTTTTTGGTTACAACTTGCCTCTTTTGGAAAAATAAATAAATAAAATAAAATACACCCAAAATGAAGTGCTTGCCTCTGCTTAGAATTACAACACTGAACCCTACATTATGTGACAAGGAAATTAGTGTCTATTACTTTCTTCTACACACTCAGCAAGATCCAGTTAATACAGATCAATCTTAGTCCAATCTCTGTATTTGCACAAAACTCCTTCTGATCATATGCCACTGTTTTATTAATGCATTGCATTTTCCCCCATTTTCAGTTATAAAATCATCCCTGTGATGCATGTAAACTTTAACTCCAGTCATTCCAATTATTCCAGAAACAAGAAGTAACTTTAAAAAATCCCAAATCTACAGTAAATATAAGAAACTTATTTTAGAAATCACTGCCCTGGATTATAAATTACATTCACACACAGCAAGTTTGTGTACTCACCTCACAATTCTCTCTGCAGACACAAATAAGCCCGCCAAAATCCGTTGGACTGTAAAAGCAGGTGAGGGCAAAGAGCAAGTATAAACAAACACTCAGGAAACGTGGGAGGGGCCTGGAGGATAATGAAAGAAAAATGCTGTGTGGGGGGGAGGGTGGGTGTGGGTGTGTGGTTTGTATCCTACCCCATCCAGGTAGGCCTTTTATTCCCAGAATCCACAGGCTCCAAGATCTCTACACTGGTGTACATGACGACAGAAAGTGCAGGGCAATGATGAATTGTCTCAATGCACAATCTCCCCCATAAGGATAAAGACTAATGAGCCCTTGAAGTGGCTATGCCTTGGCTTTCCAACCATGGAAATATCCCAACATAGACGGGCACTTTCACAGAGCTCAGGGCAGATGTTGAAGTGGCAGTGTCCCTCTGTACGAACACTTCAGCCTGGAATCCACAATGCTAGTCTGCATCACTCAGGAGCCTGTGTTGTGTCTCCCTGTAACCAGGGCCGGCTCCAGACCCCAGCGCGCCAAGCGTGTGCTTGGGGCGACGTTTTGCCTGGAGGGTGGCAGGCGGCTCCGGCGGACTTCCCGCAGGCATGCCTGCGGAGGTTTCCGCTGGTCCCGCGGCTCTGGTGGAGCATCCACAGGCATGCCTACGGGAGGTCCACCAGAGCCGCGGGACCAGCGGACCCTCCGCAGGCATTTCTGCAAGAGGTCCCCCGGAGCCACGGGACCGGCGACTGCCAGAGCGTGCTCCGCAGCGCGCCGCCCTGCTTGGGGCGGCGGAATTCCTAGAGCCGCCCCTGCTTGTAACGGGGCTGGGCTTATCAATTAAGTTCCCAGGTAACACTTTGCCCTGTCCCTAGCATCCGTTTCTGGTGGTTGGTCCATTCAAATAGCAGCCCCTCTTCCAGCAGATACTAACTCAGACCTCCAGGCAAGTCACCTTTGAAGTCTACCCCTTTCCCAGCTAACGTCCCCTCCAAAAATGCCTCCAGCCCACTCCAGGCCTCCATAGGCCTTGCACCCTTTGCTCAGGGCTTCCAGTGCCTTTATCCTCCCTATGGATGCTGAGCGATCCGCTGTTGTGACCTGCACAGGATGCGCCATGTTTGTCTTCCTTCCACAGGATAGAAGCGACTTTGTCTGTACAAAGTGCAAGCTGATCTCCATATTGGAAGAGAAGATTCAAGGTCTGGAGAAACGAATATCAACCCTGCGTTCCATAAAAGAAAATGAGGATTTCCTGGATAGACGTCAGGATCAGCTTCAGCGGGCACAATGTTCTGAAGATTCAGGGCAGGCTACGCAGGGGGGACAGAAGGCCAACGAGGATAAATTGGCGGCATGTGACTTCCAGAAGAGGATAGAGTACCAGAAACGTCCATGTACCAGAAACACAGATACAGGTGAGCAACCGTTTTCATGTTCTCTCCGCAGGTACTAGTGCAGAGAGTGGAGTGGATGATACATCTGAGGGAACAGAGCAGAAGGAGACTCCACTGATTGGAAGGCATGAGATGCACCGTCCTAGGGATGGGGGTTCCACGACCACCACTCCCAAGAGGAGAAGGAGGAGGAGGAGGAGGAGGAGGAGGGTTGGTGGTGGTCGGGGACTCTCTCCTCAGGGGGACTGAGTCATCTATCTGCCACCCTGACTGGGAAAACCGAGAGGTGTGCTGCTTGCCAGGGGCTAGGATTCACAATGTGACGGAGAGACTGCCGAGACTCATCAAGCCCTCAGATCGCTACCCCTTCCTGCTTCTCCATGTGGGCACCAATGATACTGCCAAGAATGACCTTGAGCGTATCACTGAAGACTATGTGGCTCTGGGAAGAAGGATAAAGGAGCTTGAGGCACAAGTGGTGTTCTCGTCTATCCTCCCTGTGGCAGGAAAAGGCCAGGGTAGAGACCGTCGAATCGTGGAAATCAACTAATGGCTATGCAGATGGTGTCGGAGAGAAAGGTTTGGATTCTTTGACCATGGGATGGTCTTCCAAGAAGAAGGATTGCTAGGCAGAGACGGGCTCCACCTCACGAAGAGAGGGAAGTGCATCTTTGCAAGCAGGCTGGCTAACCTAGTGAGGAGGGCTTTAAACTAGGTTCACCAGGGGAAGGAGACCAAAGCCCCGAGGTAAGTGGGGAAGTGGGATACCGGGAGGAAGCACAAGCAGGAGACTGCAAGAGGGGAGGACTCCTGTCTCAGACCGAGAAAGCGGGACAATCAGCGAGTTATCTTAAGTGCCTATACACAAATGCAAGAAGCCTGGGGAACAAGCAGGGAGAACTAGAAGTCCTGGCACAGTCAAGGAATTATGATGTAATTGGAATAACAGAGACTTGGTGGGATAACTCACACGATTGGAGTACTGTCATGGATGGATATAAACTGTTCAGGAAGGATAGGCAGGGCAGAAAAGGTGGGGGAGTTGCGTTGTATGTAAGAGAGCAGTACGACTGCTCAGAACTCCAGATTGAAACTGCAGAAAAACCTGAGAGTCTCTGGATTAAATTTAGAAGTATGAACAACAAGGGTAATGTCGTGGTGGGAGTCTGCTACAGACCACCAGACCAGGGGGATGAGGTGGACGAGGCTTTCTTCCAGCAACAGAAGTTGCTAGATCACAGGCCCTGGTTCTCATGGGTGACTTTGATCACCCCGATATCTGCTGGGAGAGCAATACAGCAGTGCACAGACAATCCTGGAAGTTTCTAGAAAGTGTAGGGAACAATTTCCTGGTGCAAGTGCTGGAGGAATCAACTAGGGGAAAAGCTCTTCTTGACCTGCTGCTCACAAACAGGGAAGAAATAGTAGAGGAAGCAATAGTGGATGGGAACCTGGGAGGCAGTGACCATGAGATGGTCGAGTTCAGGATCCTGACACAAGGAAGAAAGGAGAGCAGTAGAATGGAGACTCTGGACTTCAGAGAAGCAAACTTCGACTCCCTCAGGGAACTGATGGGCAAGGTCCCCTGGGTTGAATAGCATGACGGGGAAAGGAGTCGAGGAAAGCTGGCTGTATTTTAAAGAAACCTTATTGAGGTTGCAGGAACAAACCATCCGGATGTGTAGGAAGAAAAGTAAATATGGCAGGCGACCAGCTTGGCTTAACAGTGAAATCCTTGCTCGTCTTAAATACAAAAAAACAGCTTATAAGAAGTGGATGATTGGACAAATAACCAGGGAGGAGTATAAAAGTATTGCTCAGGCATGCAGGAGTGAAATTAGGAAGGCCAAATCACACTTGGAGTTGCAGCTAACCGGAGATGTTAGGAGTAACAAGAAGGGTTTCTTCAGGTATGTTAGCAACAAGAAGAAAGTTAAGGAAAGTGTGGGCCCCTTGCTGAATGAGGAAGGGAACCTAGTGACAGAGGATGTGGAGAAAGCTAGTGTACTCAATGCTTTTTTTGCGTCTATCTTCACAGACAAGGTCAGCTCCCAGACAGCTGCACTCTGCAGCATGGTATGGAGAGGAGGTGACTAGCTCTCTGTGGAGAAAGAAGTAGTTCGGGACTATTTAGAAAAGCTGGACGAGCACAAGTCCATGGGGCCGGATGCACTGCATCCGAGGGTGCTAAAGGAGTTGGCTGATGAGATTGCAGAGCCATTGGCCATTATCTTTGAAAAATCATGGCGATCGGGGGAGGTCCCGGATGACTGGAAAAAAGCTAATGTAGTGCCCATCTTTAAAAAAGGGAAGAAGGAAGATCCAGGGAACTACAGGCCAGTCAGTCTCACCTCAGTCCCTGGAAAAATCATGGAACAGGTCCTCAAGGAATCAATTCTGAACCACTTAAAGGAGGGGAAAGTGATCAGGAACAGTCAGCATGGATTCACCAAGGGCAAGTCATGCCTGACTAACCTAATTGCCTTCTATGATGAGATAACCAGCTCTGTGGATGAGGGGAAAGCAGTGGATATGCTATTTATGGACTTTAGCAAAGCTTTTGATACAGTCTCCCACAGTATTCTTGCCAGCAAGTTAAAGAAGTATGGGCTGGATGAATGGACGGTAAGGTGGATATAAAACTGGCTAGATGGTCGGGCTCAACGGGTAGTGATCAATGGTTCCATGTCTAGTTGGCAGCCGGTATCAAGTGGAGTGCCCTAAGGGTCGGTGCTGGGGCCGTTTTTATTCAATATCTTCATTAACGATCTGGAGGATGCTGTGGACTGCACCCTTAGCAAGTTTGCAGATGACACTAAACTGGGAGGAGTGGTTGATACTCTGGAGGGTAGGGATAGGATACAGAGGGACCTAGACAAATTAGAGGATTGGGTCAAAAGAAATCTGATGAGGTTCAACAAGGACAAGTGCAGAGTCCTGCACTTAGGACAGAAGAATCCCATGCACTAGGGACCGAATGGCTGGGCAGCAGTTCTGCAGAAAAGGACCTAGGGGTTATGGTGGACGAAAAGCTGAATATGAGCCAACAGTGTGCCCTTGTTGCCAAGAAGGCTAATGGCATTTTGGGTTGTATAAGTAGGGACATTTCCAGCAGATCAAGGGATGTGATCATTCCCCTCTACTCAGCACTGGTGAGGCCTTATTTGGAGTACTGGGCCCCACACTACAAGAAGGATGTGGATTAATTGTTGAGAGTCCAGCAGAGGGCACCAAAAATGATTAGGGGGCTGGAGCACATGACTTATGAGGAGAGGCTGAGGGAACTGGGATTGTTTAGTCTGCAGAAGAGAAGACTGAGGGGGGATTTGATAGCTGCTTTCAACTACCTGAAAGGGGGTTCCAAAGAGGATGGATCTAGACTGGTCTCAGTGGTATAAGATGACAGAACAAGGAGTAATGGTCTCAAGTTGCAGAGGGGGATGTTTAGGTTGGACATTAGGAAACACTTTTTCACTAGTAGGGTGGTGAAGCACCCTAGGTAGGGTTACCTAGGGAGGTGGTGGAATCTCCTTCCTTAGAGGTTTTTAAGGCCAGGCTTGACAAAGCCCTGGCTGGGATGATTTAGTTGGGTTTGGTCCTGCTTTGAGCAGGGGGTTGGACTAGATGACCTCCTGAGGTCCCTTCCAACCCTGAGATTCTATGATTCTATGATCTTTGGAGGCTCTGAGGGTCATGCCACCCTCTTGGGTGACTGGCAGAGGATCTTGCATCCTCTCTCTCCATCAAGTTCCAAACCAGCACCCCACAAGCGGCAGTGAGATCAATGAGTGCCCCAAGGCTGCCTCCTGATCCACTTCTTGCGACGTACTTTCTCAGTCCAGCGTGCAGTGGAAGTGTCACAACCAATCCAGCAGAAGATGGAAGGAAGGGTTCCCTGATCCTTAAATACAGGCTAGTCACTCCTCTGGGGCCTGATGTAGCTGCTGTTTTCCTCTTCCTTTCTCTCAGCGCGGACTCCTATTATACACTTACTCAGGAGTTCTCAGGATAAGTTTGTCCTATCCTATCTGCTGCCTTCTCCTAACCCCCAGCCTCTCCACCACTCAACAGTCTGGCTCTTTTTTCAAACTCCTCCTCCATTTACAACTGGTTCTGTTGGAGTGATGGAGCAGGGCCACCCAAGTCCAGAAGTGCTCCTTAATCCATCTGTCCTAGTGTGGGTTTCTATACCTCCATCACACTCCTCTTCAGTGGCATGGAATGGGAGGAATGCAGGAATTTTGATCATTATTCACTCTTACTGGAGTGTCTAGTTGAAATTTCATGAGTTTTCCAGACGTATAATGGTACTCAAAATGTGTGTCTCCCAGCTCCACATCTTGCAGGCTGACACCCTGTTACATGCACCTCTGCAAATTCATATATTTCAAGGCCAGAAGACACTGTTGAGATCATCTAGTCTGACCTGCATAACAGGACAGAGAACTTCTCCCAGTCATTTCTGCATTAAGCTCATAACTTCTGGTTGAACTGTAGCATCTCTTTGAAAAAGACATGCAGTCCTATTTCACTTTGATGGCAAATTCACCACATCCCTAGCCCGTCACTTAATCTGTCTACATCAGTAATACAAGATTATAGCTTATATTTCTAACTTCAGATATAAGAATGATTCATGCATACAAATATGTGACACGAGACCTTTTGCATAAAGCACATTCCAACTATATTATTTCATAAGCATATTTTCATATATCGTATGGAGTGCAACATCACACCGTCCTCCTGAACTTACTGCCAAGTCTTGGACACTGTCCATGGTGGAGGCAGTACATGTAAAATTCCTGTTTGTCTCTGGTTATACGCCCTCCCAGTCAGGGCCAGTGCAAGGATGTTTCGCGCCCTAGGAGAAACTTCCACCTTGTGCCCCCCCGCACCCCCACCCTGAGGCGCCCGCCCCCCACGGCGCGCTGACCCAGGGCAACTCCTGGGCTGCCAGCGGCGGCTCAGACTTCCTCTCCCTCCCAGCGCAGCGGCTGCTGAAACACTTGAAAAAAAAATTGGGGGGTGCTGCCCTGTTTAAGAATTGGTCCTGAATTAGCCCTCTCAGTTGGGTACCACCATAACCACATCGTGACAGGGGCCCACTCAAACAGGCTGGGACAAACTAACCCCCAGCCGGCAGCTCTGTGCGGGGTTTCTTTCAGAGACAGAGTCATTTGAGGTGGAATCGCCTGCCAGATTTCACTTGATTCAGGCCCCAGCTGTAGAAAAGGCCCGCAGGACGGAGTGACACATTTATTCATGTTTTCTGGCTCAGACCTGCCAGTTGCATTTCCCATGGGGATTTGACTCAGTAAATGATCCCATTGCTTTAATCATTGGGACACCCAGCTCCCAAATCACCCCTGTTACAATCCTACTGACTTCACTGGAGTTGGCTCTGGGATGAATTTGGCCTTTCTCAATCTCCCTTTTCCAGACAGTAGAAGATTCATGATTACCTTAGTGTAAACCAAGAACTGTTTCACTGACCTGTCACATCCAGTTCAATGTAGGCTTCCCAGTGGGAGCTGGAGCCGGTTCCCACAGGTTCCCAAGAACCGGATGCTAAAATTAGACCTCCATGAAGAACTGGTTGTTAAAGGGCCAGAGAGTGGGGAAAGAACTCTGGTCCGCAGGCCGGACCATCCTGTTGCTCCCAGGAGTCCCAGCTGGGCAGGCTGAGGTTCCCCTGGCCTTTTGCCCGCTTCCCTCCAGCTGCAGCGTAACCAGCCACTGGCACCAGCTGGGCAGCTCAGCTGAGCTCCGGAGTTGTCCTGCTGCTTTGAGCTGCCGGCAAGGTAAGGAGGGAGGGAGCTGCAAGCTCTAGGGCTGCTGAGGCAGGGGGCAAGTGAGGCAATTTGCCCCAGGCCCTGCAGGGGCCCCCAGCCCCATGAGTATGTCTCCCCCGGCCCCTCCCCCGCTCTCCCCCCTTAAATCAGAACTTTTTATAGGGAACCGGTTGTTAAGATTTTGGCAGCTTCTCCATGCCAGTCTGAGACATCAACCTGGCAAGCATATTTCCCTTTGTCGGTGACCTGGATGTTCATGCATGGGAACAGAGAGGGTCCTTGCAGGATGCATGTGGTTCAGTTAAGTCATAGCCTGATGGGGGAAATGGAAGATTATAATAAGAAGTGCAGTATAAAAGCCTAGACTGACAGATATACATATGTGCATAGCACTTTTCCATCCACAGATCTGAAAGTGCTGTATAAAGGAGGTGAGTATCATTATTCCCATTTTGCAGATGGGCAAACTGAGAAATAAGGAAGGAACAAACTCTCCAACAGTCACCCAGCTCAGGAATAGAACTTTGCTCTGCTGAATCACATTTCAGAACCCAATCTAGTGGCTATATTCTGCTTATTGCTAGATAGATGGATTTGGGGGGAATTTTATGGACTGTGTCATACTGTGGGTCAGTCTAGATGACCACACTGGTCCCTTCTGACCTTGGAATCTTTGAATAATGTCTGTTTGGCTATGTTGTGTTAGACAAGCCTCTGCACATTGGGAAGAACAGGCCAAAATAGCTGTCACTGTGGTGAGTAATTTAGTAAATAGAAAAGGTTTGACTCTCATTTTCTGAAATGAAAACTCCTATTCAGAACAATAAAACAAAATACATAGGCCCATAATTGTTAAGGCCAGACCATTTAGTCTGACCTCCTGTGTAACTCAGGCCCAATATCTTGTGCATCACTTTTTATACAGGTTTCAGATGCCAAATTCTGACATAAAAATGTCAAGTGATGGAGAATCCACCACAGCCCCTAGTTCCAGTGATTAGTCACCCTGACAGTTACAGATTCACATCTTATTTCTAGTTTGAATTTTCTATGTTCAACATCCAGCTGCTGGATACTGTTTTGCCTTTGAATACTAAAAAGGCTTTTGCTATCAAAAATATCCCTGTGTTACTTAGATACTTATGGATCATGGTCAAGTGACTTCTTAACCCTTTTTAGGGTCCTCTCCCTATCCCTGTGCTGAAGATATTGTCTGTTTCATCACTGATACCCAGGATCCACGTTGGCCCTAATGATGAAGCAGTTGAAGGGCCTGGAATAGCAGATGGTATCGATAGTCCTACTGACTCCTGAAGTAGTGCTGGCATGACAAACAAAACAAGTCCATTGCTGCCACGCCTGTATCTGTAGGTACTGGATTTCACAGCCATCCCCAGATGAATCCAGAGTCAACAGTATGGTACAGAAAAACTCCTGTTTGAGTACAACCCTAGTTATCATGAGACATCTCAAGGCTGCCTTTGAGGAGGAAGATGATGAATCCTTCCTTTCCCCAATCTGTCTCATGGGTCCTATTTCAAGGCGGTTCCCAAGACATACAGCAACTTCCCTCTTTGAGGAAGAATCTGAGTCCCAGGGTCTGTCTTTTGCCAATTCAGGGCTGGAAGGCAGCTGAGGGTGGTTAGACCCGCAGGCAGTGGAGAGTATTGATACAGATACAGGAATTATGGCTTGCTCTACCAACTGCTGCTTCAGGTAAAGTTTCCTTGACATCTGTGTTCTCTTTTTAAAAGAACAACAACTCTCTGAAATGTGACCCACTCCTGGGCGGAGCAAACAGCAAGTGTGTGAATCACTCATGTGGACATAGACCCCACATGACGGGCAATGCTGAAGCCAGGAGAACACTGTATAACTCTTGTTGCTGGGCAACACAAAACATTAAAAATAACTAACTATTAAAATTACACTAAATCTAAATTAGACTGTAGGTTCTACCACGGACAACTATTAAAAACTATTTTGAAAGTGAAAAACTCAGCAAAACAGCATAATGCAGAGCAAAAAAACAAAGAGAAAATGTGCACAGGGAACTCCAACTATGGCCCCTGGCATCAAGAAGGAACTGAGGGGGGATCAGGGCAGTGACGCCCATATATAGCCTCTGTTGGGACCAAAAGGAGGTGTTGAGCACATGTGCTGCCATGATGGGTACTGCTAGGGGAACAATCTCCAGCCCCAGTGCACTGAGCACAAACACATCTGAGTGGAATACACTTCTGCAACCACCCCACTGATAGTTACAAAACTAAAGATTCTGTGAACAGGATTGTGTTTTATGGAGACTCTCTCGTTTGGAGAAGGAGAAAAAGTGCATTATCCTCACACATATCCAGCCCAGTCCCTGGCTCACTCTTTCTCTACATAAAATTCCATGGTTCTGAAGAAGGAGCTTTGAATATCAAGAAGAGGGGCAACAGAAGAGCAGAGTGTGTTGAACCCTCCTTCCATGTAGGGGGAGGGGTCACAACTCCCCCCATCGCCTCGCACACACACACTTTTGTTCTGGCACAGAAGATCCTGAAAGACACTCTTAGGAGGGAGAGGGTCTGAAAATGTTGCACAAAAGAAATTGCACCAGTTTCCATGCTATAGCGTTTGAGAGACTACCTACCAGTGGAAAATACTCTACAGCCCTGAATCTCAACTTCAAAACTTACCCACTTTCCTCTCACTGCAAAGGCAGAAAGATCCTGATCAACATGGGTTGGAGAGCCCTGGAGACAGATCCTGGGCTTCCCACTACCCATTCCCACAAGCACTGAAGCTTTGAACAGATGTTGAACTAGATGACCTCCTGAGATCTTTTCCAATCCTGATTTTCTATGATTCATGACAAGCACCTTTTGACTTCAGTGGGAACAAGATTGAGTCCAGACTGTTTATTGAAAACACCCCTCTGGAGCTCATCATCTTCAGACTGAAATATATGAACCATTGCTCTGACTTGTGCATTTCCTCACTTAAAAAGGGAAACCAAACCAGGCAACCAAAACCAATAACCAAATAAGGCAAGATGTCATAGCTAGGGAGAAAGACAAAGTAACTTTGATATGTTTACTATTAGAAGTTGCAATGTGTTCAGAACCCACAGAGATGAGCACAGAATAAATAACAGAGAAATCAGAGTAGGTATAAAAATGAACAAGTGTTGGACCAGATTTCATTCACAAGGCCTTGTAATGACAGTTCACTTAAAATTCATATTGATTTCAATGGAAAGTTAGAGTTATGGAAACAGACATCACACACTGAGGTACAGATATAAAAAATGGCCCTATAAGAAAGACACTGAGAACATGGTTTAGTTAGAGCTGGGCAGAAACCAGAATTTCCATTTCATGGGAAATTCCATTATTGTAAAATTAGTTTTTTTCTTCTAAGAAGAACTAAAAGAAAGAATTTTGAAATTTCCTCCAAAATGTTCAGATCAACCAAAACATTCTGTTTTGATAAAATTGAAACATTTTTTCCCTTTTTTAAATGAAAAATATCAAAAAAATTCCATTTCAATGCAGTCAAAAAGGAAAGTTTTTACTTTACTTTAAATGTTTTGTTTCCCCCTCCACAAACAATTTTCTTTTTTTGAAACACACACGTTCCAATGGAAAGTTTTTAACAGCTCTTGGTCTAGTAGTGAATACACTGGACTGGAATCCAAAATATCTGGGTTGTATTTCCTGCTCTAGCAAACATTGCTGTGAGCTTGTGCAGGAGAATTTTCAAAAGTCGCCTCTGGGTGTTCTGTGTAGGGCATGGGTTTCCAGTTGCGGGAAGCTATTTTGGAAAGACTATTCTCCTCCCAAACCTGCTTCCTACTTTTGATGTACTTAAGTTTTCTTTGTTTAGTTTTTAAACCTTCGGCTAGCTGCTCTTCAAAATATTTTTTGGCCTGCTTAATTGTACTTCAACACTTAACTTGCCAGAGTTTATGCTCCTTTCTATGTTCCTGTCATAAATATAAAAGGAAGGGTAACAACCTTTATGTATGCAGTAACATAAATCCCTCCTGACCAGAAGGACCAATGAGGAAAGAAGGTTTTGTTTGTGCTCTCTTTCTCGGTTCCCTCTCGGGACAGAGAGCGAGATCAAGCAGGTAAACCAGCTTCTGAAAAAGTATCTGAAATTATACATCTACAATTACAAAAATTGTAAGTAAAGGCAAGGAAATGCATTAGATTATCTTTTGTTTTAGTTTGTAAATTTTCCCTATACTAAGAGGTAATTGTATTCCTCTTTTGTAACTGGGAAGTAGAGTCAGAGGGGAATCCTCTGTGTTTTAAATTATTTACCCTGTAAAGTTTTCTTCCATCCTGATTTTGCAGGTGTGGTTCTTTTACTTGTTTTAAAATAAAACTCTTCTTTTAAGAACCTGATTGATTTTCAGTGTCCTAAAAAACAGGGATTTTTTCTGTGTTAACCTATTGGTTGGTATGTTATTCTCAAGCCTCCCCAGGAAAAGGGGTGAAGGGGGATATATGGGGGGGGAATAGGGCTCCAAGTGGTGCCTCCCTGAATATTTGTTTAAATCACTTGGTGGTGGCAGCAATACAGTCGAAGGATAAGGAAAGGAATTTGTGCCTTGGGGACGTTTTCAACCTAAACTGGTGGCATATAAAATTAGGGGATCTTTCATGCCGATCCCCACATCTGTACCCCAGAGTTCCTCAGTAGAAGATTTTACTTTGAATTTTTAATGGATGCCTTTTTGCCTCTAACTGCTTCTTTTACTTTGTTATTTAGCCTTGGTGGTACTTTCTTGGTCCTCTTAATATGGTTTGTTTGTTTTTTTAATTTGGGGTATACATTTTACTTGAGCCTGTATTATGGTGTTTTTAAAAAGTTTCTACAGCTTGCAGACATAACACTTTTGGGACTGTACCTTTAAATTTCTGTTAAACTTGTCCAATGATTAACTCATCTTTATCAGTCTTAGTTGTCTCAAGGTAGAATGCTACTGCCTCTCTGATGTCCAGAATATATAGTATTTAGACCTGTTTGCTCTCATGAGGTTAAGGGAATAATGAGGGAAGATGCGTTGGTTGGTTCAATTGGAAAGAGGAGGGTATTGTGGGTAAAAGTTTAGTTTGATGTCATATATTTGTTCGTCATGTATTTAATTATAGAGTATGATCGAGTCACCCCTTCTCTTTATTTAGCAAACCAGATTGAGCTCCTGGAGTCTATAAAATATGTTTTCTAATCCTTTAATCATTTGTCTTGTTCTTCTCTGAACCCTCTCCTATTTATCAACTTCCTTCCTCAGTTGGGGACACCAGAACTGGACACAGTATTCCAATGGCAGAGCCAAAGAAAGAGCTGATATAACATTAATAGTCCTACTTAATACCATCCCCATTCCTCTTGCCCACTGCCTACCCAGCCCATTCCTACTGAAGGGGTTTTGTGAGGTTCAAGGAAAAGGGTACAGCCATGCTGAGAAAGAAATTGTTCAGATTACAAACAATATGTGTCTGACTGGCCCAGTCATGGGCCAGGAATGGTGACTGGGTTCTTGGATGATATCACCCTGGGGAACAGTAGGTGGGATTGTATATAAAGGGGTTAAGGGCTCTTCCTGGAGATCTCAGGCATGCAGGGGGACAGCACCCTCATCATCCTGCTGCCAGGGGCAGAGGCGTCCAGGAAACTCTTCTGGCAGAAAGGAACAAGACCTCATGAGCATGAGACCTGGCATCTGTCAGACTCTTGGGTTTTGTGGTTATTTCGGCATGCTCTGCACTCTGCTGTGTGAGGGAGAAGCCCCCTCATTGGTGCGGGATACAATTAAAAGCCCTGAAGTTTCCAGTAGAAGTTTCCCCTCCAAGGGGATGCTCTGGCCTTACAATATCAAGAGTTCCCCCTCAGGGCACTGTATGAAACCCCACAGAGATGTTTAAGACTTACCATGATTTTCTGGGTGCAATCTAGAGCTGGCTGCTAAATATTTCCTTGATAAAATCCCATTCTGTGTGATCACGTCAAAATCAAAGCAAACTCATTCTTGCTGTCCTGCCATTATTTGCAAAATGAGATGCAGACTCACTTATCACCTATTTGTCTTTTTTCTGAAAATTGGGTTAAGGAACATTTCTTTCCTCTCAACAGCCTCCCTGGCGCCAACTTCACTGGTGCTCCAGGACTGAAGCAACCATGGAAAAAAAGACTATGTGTCAGCACTCACCGGAAGGCCCTGCCAAACTGCTTCTACCCCTCCACGCCAGCGCCTCATGTCTGCCACAGATAAGCTTTTTTGCAGAGGGCAGGAGGTACTGGGGGGAAGAGCTAAGAAAGGAAGAGGTGGAATGTGGATGGGGCTCTCTTGGAAGAGGGGGTGGAACAGGGCAGGAAAAGGCACAATGGGAGCGGGAAGAGGTGGGGCAGGGGTAGGGCCTTAATGGAAGGGACAGGGCCTGGGCCAGAGAGGACCCCAGAGGAAATGAAAAAGTTCATGCCTCTGCCTACACTGCCCCCACATTATTTCTTAACTGAATTGAACCTTAACAATGTCTCCTTCATTTTGAAGTGAAAAATCAGAATATTCCTTTTCAACTCGGAGGAAAGAGAAACTTTTGATTCTACTGAGATACTTTTGCTTCTTTCTTGTTCTTTTCTCATCCAAAAAGTTTTTTTTCCAACTGAAATAGACACATTCCCATGAAAAGTTTCTGCCAACACCTGGCTCTCATAGTGAGTGCACAGGACGGGAGGACAGAACAGCTACGTTCTATTTCCTGCTCTAGCAAACTTTCCTGTGTGACTATCAGCACTTCTTTTGTACGGGGACTGTTAAAGAGCCTGCAATGGGTGCTCTGCACAGGATGTGGTTTCCCAGTTTCAGGGAAGCTCTTTAGGGAGGACAATTCTCCCTCCATTCCTGAGGCACAGGGTGGAGTATCTGCATGGCCTCAGTTACTACAAGGTCAGGCATAGCACTAATAACTCGGTCCTGTCACAATCCCCAGTCAGAGATTTTTCATTCAAGGGATACGTTAAGTTACTCTAGCGCATAGATGTTTTTTCTCTCATACCCGACTGCCCTTAAACCCCTGCCCCACTGACTTTTATTTTCTCAGCTCGATGACATACCACGATTCCACAGTAATCTACACAGACTCTCCACTTCCCAGAACCACAGGGAATGCAATGATAGCGTCCCTTCTGCAGATCAGTGTATGTCTATTGACTTATGAACTGAAGAGGGTGAATGAGATCCTTGTTGATTAGCATAAATATTGTCCATAGATAGGGAACTAGCTATTCAATCCATTGGCTAGCCCCATTCCTGGCCCTCTAAGTAGTAGATAAAGAAGAGTATATTCTTGCTTTAATCAATTTAAGAAGAAGCTTCATGGTCACTAGTAATTAGCAAAAGGTGAATATGATACACTACACTCCTCTGCTAATATGGGTTCTGCTATGACAGGAGCAGTAACACCATTTACATCATAAGCTGAATTTTATTTACTTATTTACATCATGTGCTGAATTCCATTTGCTTTTTTCAATGCAGAGTCCTTTCAATGTGTACATTGTCTTTCATACTGTGTCTCTGCAAGAGTGTTATGGCTCTTTGAGAATACAAACAAGAGTCTATTTAAATTTCAACCATATATGAGCAGCACTGCTCAGAACCAGGAACTGCTAATATACATTATTGACAAAATTAGCCAAGTAATCTGATCTATCAAAAAGAGGAGTAGAGCACATGGAAAAAAAAGGCCACAGACTTACTTATTGTCTTTTCCAATTCTCCTAAAAAGGAGAAAAAATATATTTAAAGATAACAATAGCACCTTTTGTAATATTTGGCTAAGAACAAAGGTAACTAATAGTTAAAATATCAAAAGCTGTATTTATTGGAGAATAGCTGTGTGGTGAGCAAGTGACACAATGAACATCATACTGTCTAATGCCAGAAGGACACACTCTCATCATCTGTTGAATGTGTCAGAGAACTTCCCCCAAACAATTCATGTTTGCAGTAGAGCAGTACCTTTAGAAAAAAAAATTCCAGTGTAGGAGAATGCACCACAACCCCTTGTAAATTGTAACAATGGCTAATCACCTGCCCTCTTAGAAATGTATATATTATTTCTAGTCTGACTTTCCTAGTTTCGTTTCCAGTCATTGGATTTTGCAAGACCATTTTCTGCTAAACTAAAGAGCCCATTATCACATATATGTTCTCTGTCTACATACGGCTAGAGTGTAACCAAGTCACCCCTTTTCTTTGCTGAGCTAAATAGATTGAGCTCTTTGAGTCTATCACTGTAACACGTGTTATCTAATCCTTTAATCATTCTGATGCTCTTCTATGAACCCGTTCCAGTTTGACAACTTCTTTCTTCAGTTGGGGACACCGAAACTGCACTCAGTATTCCAGCAACAGAGCCAAATACTGAGTTAATATAACCCCTAGAGTCCTAATTAAGATCATCCCCGTGCCCTCTGGTTTGGGGCCTAGCGAACACTTTCCTACTGAAGGGCTTGTGTGAGCTCTAGTGAAAGGGATACACTTTTTCTGAGACAGAAATTGCACTCACAGGCAATGGATATGATCAGTTCCTGTAGCACATGAATGTTTTTTCTCACGTGCCTGACTGCCCTTGAACCTCTACCCCTCTGACTTTCTTTGCAAAGTGCTAGTGAGGTCTCAGCTTGATGACATACAACGATTTCAGAGAAATCTACACAGACCCTCCACTTCCAAGGTGCATCCCTTCTGCAGTTGAAATTGTTGGAATCAATACAGCGCACACAAAGTTTGGTCAGTGGATTGTCAGTAGTGAGGAAAGTAGGCAAACTCACCCGTTTTCTCCTTGGGTTCCTCTGCAAAAGAAAAATGGGGAGGGGAAGAAAAACAGCTCAGTGTATGTCCACCGATTTATGAATTGAAGAGGATGAATGAGATCCTTTCTTTGTTGATTAGCATAAATATTGGCTATGCATAATGAGCTAGCTATTCAATCCGCGGGCTAGCCCCATTCCTATCCCACTACGTAGTAGATAGAGTAAATTATATTCTTGCTTTAATCAATTTAAGAAGAAGCTTCATTGCCACAACTAATTAGCAAAAGGTGAATATGAGACACTACGCTCCTCTGCTTAATATGGGTTCAGCTATGAAAGGAGCAGTAACACCACTTACATCACAAGCTGCATTCCATTTGCTGTTTCAATGCAAAGTCCTTTCAGTGTGTACATTGTCTTTCATACTGTGTCTCCGCAATAGTGTTATGGTTCTTGGAGAATAGAAATCAGGGGTGGGTGAGTCTATTTAAATTTCATCAATATACGAGCAGCACTGCTGAGATCCAACAAGGGCTCGTATATGTTATTGACAAAATTAGCCAAGTAATCTGCTCTATCAAAAAGAGGAATAGAGCACACAGAAGAAAAAGGACACAGACTTATTTATTCTCTTTTACAAGTCTCCTAAAAAAGAAAAACAATATATTTAAAGATAACAATAGTACCTTTTGTAATAATATGGCCAAGAACTAATAGTTCATAAAATTATAGAAGGTTTGAGCTGGAAGAGACCTCAGGAGGTCATCTAGTCCAAACTCCTGCTCAAAACAGGACCAGCACCAACTAAATTATCCCAGCCAGGGCTTTCTTAAGCCGGGCCTTAAATTCCTCTAAGGATGGAGATTTCACCACCTCCCCAGGTAACCCATTCCAGTGCTTCACCACCCTCCTAGTCAAAAATATCAAGAGCTGTGTTTATTGGAGAATAGCTGTGAGGGAGCAAGTGACACAGTGAACATCATACTGTCTAAGGCCTCTAGAACACGGGCCAGAGAACTTCCCCCAAACAAGTGATGTTTGCATTACAGGAGATCCTTTACAAAGAACATACAACATTGATTTCAAAAATTTGTGATGGAGGATCCACCAGAACCCGTGGTAAATTGTTACAGTGTTTAATCATCCTCACTCTTAAAAATGTATGCCTAATTTCTAGTCTGACTTTCCTAATTTCAATTTCCAGCCATTGGATTTTGCTAGACCATTCTCTGCCAGACTAAAGAGCCCATTATCAAATATTTGTTCTCTATGTTCATACATTTAGAGTGCAATCAAGTCACCTCTTCTCTTTGTTAAACTAAATAGATTGAGCTTGTTGAGTCTATCACGATTACACGTTATCTAATCCTTTAATCATTCCAGTGCTCTTCTCTGAACGCTCTCCCATATGACAACTTCTTTTTTCAGTTGGGGACACCAGAACTATACACAATATTTCAGCAACAGAGCCAAATACAGAGCTAATATAACCCCTATAGTCGTAATTAAAATCAACCCCATGCCTCTGGCCTGGGCCCAGCGAACATTTTCCTACTGAAGGGCTTGTGTCAGCTCTAGTGATAGGGAAATGGGTTGCTGAGACAGAAATCACACAAGCGTCTGGCCCCACCAATCAGCTCCTCCCACTCCACCCCAGCTCCTCCTCTCTACCACTGCTCAGCTCTTCTGCAAAGGGCAGGAGGTGCTGGGGGGGAGGAGCCAGGGAAGGAAGAGGCAGAATGACGGCGGGGTGTTTTTGGGACAGTGAGTGGACCAGGGCAGGAAGAGGAGGAGTGGGAGCAGGAAGAGGTGTGGTAGGGCTGCGGTCTTGGGGAAAAGGGATAGCGGGGACGGGACCTGGGGCAGAGCAGTGGTCAAGCACCATTGAGAAAATGAAAAAGTTGGCGCCTGTGGCTACACTGCCCCCACATGATTGGGTAACTGAATCAAACCTTAACAATGTCTCCTTCATTTTGAAGTGAAAAATCAGAACGCTCTATTTTAACATGTAAGAAATAGTAACTTTTGGCTCTACGGAAACCCTTTCGTGTCTTTCTTGTTCTCTTTTTCATCAAAAAAGTTTTCCTCCCCCCCTGAAATAGACATATTCCCATGGAAAGTTTCTGCCAATACCTTGCTCTCATAGTGAATACACAGGACTGGAATACAGACTATCTAGGTTCTATTTCCTGCTCTAGAAAATATTCCTGTGTGACTATCAGCACTTCCTTTGCAGGGGGACTCTCAAAGACTCTACACTTGGTGCCCTGAACAGGATGTGGGTTCCAAGTTTGGGGAAAGCTCTTTGGAAAGACAATTGTCCCTCCATCGCTAAGGCACAGGGTGGAGTGTCCACATGGCCTCAGTTATTACAAGGTCAGGCACGGCACTAGCAACTCGGTCCTGCCACACTCCCCAGCCAGAGCTTTTCATTCAGTGGATATGTTCAGTTCCTCTAGCATGCCGATGTTTTTTGTAAAATGTCCAACTGCCCTTCATAGAATCATAGAATCTCAGGGTTGGAAGGGACCTCAGGAGGTCATCTAGTCCAACCCCCTGCTCAAAGCAGGACCAAACCCAACTAAATCATCCCAGCCAGGCCTTTGTCAAGCCTGACCTTAAAAACCTCTAAGGAAGGAGATTCCACCATCTCCCTAGGTAACCCATTCCAGTGCTTCACCACCCTCCTAGTCAAAAATATCAAGAGCTGTGTTTATTGGAGAATAGCTGTGAGGGAGCAAGTGACACAGTGAACATCATACTGTCTAAGGCCTCTAGAACACGGGCCAAAGAACTTCCCCCAAACAAGTGATGTTTGCATTACAGGAGATGCTTTACAAAGAACATACAACATTGATTTCAAAAATTTGTGATGGAGGATCCACCAGAACCCGTGGTAAATTGTTACAGTGTTTAATCATCCTCACTCTTAAAAATGTATGCCTAATTTCTAGTCTGACTTTCCTAATTTCAATTTCCAGCCATTGGATTTTGCTAGACCATTCTCTGCCAGACTAAAGAGCCCATTATCAAATATTTGTTCTCTATGTTCATACATTTAGAGTGCAATCAAGTCACCTCTTCTCTTTGTTAAACTAAATAGATTGAGCTCGTTGAGTCTATCATGATTACACATGTTATCTAATCCTTTAATCATTCCAGTGCTCTTCTCTGAACGCTCTCCCATATGACAACTTCTTTTTTCAGTTGGGGACACCAGAACTATACACAATATTTCAGCAACAGAGCCAAATACAGAGCTAATATAACCCCTATAGTCGTAATTAAAATCAACCCCATGCCTCTGGCCTGGGCCCAGCGAACATTTTCCTACTGAAGGGCTTGTGTCAGCTCTAGTGATAGGGAAACGGGTTGCTGAGACAGAAATCACACAAGCGTCTGGCCCCACCAATCAGCTCCTCCCACTCCACCCCAGCTCCTCCTCCCTACCACTGCTCAGCTCTTCTGCAATGGGCAGGAGGTGCTGGGGGGGAGGAGCCAGGGAAGGAAGAGGCAGAATGACGGCGGGGTGTTTTTGGGACAGTGAGTGGACCAGGGCAGGAAGAGGAGGAGTGGGAGCAGGAAGAGGTGTGGTAGGGCTGCGGTCTTGGGGAAAAGGGATAGCGGGGACGGGACCTGGGGCAGAGCAGTGGTCAAGCACCATTGAGAAAATGAAAAAGTTGGCGCCTGTGGCTACACTGCCCCCACATGATTGGGTAACTGAATCGAACCTTAACAATGTCTCCTTCATTTTGAAGTGAAAAATCAGAACGCTCTATTTTAACATGTAAGAAATAGTAACTTTTGGCTCTACGGAAACCCTTTCGTGTCTTTCTTGTTCTCTTTTTCATCAAAAAAGTTTTCCTCCCCCCCTGAAATAGACACATTCCCATGGAAAGTTTCTGCCAACAGCTTGCTCTCATAGTGAATATACGGGACTGGAAGACAGACTATCTAGGTTCTATTTCCTGCTCTAGAAAATATTCCTGTGTGACTATCAGCACTTCCTTTGCAGGGGGACTCTCAAAGACTCTACACTGGGTGCCCTGAACAGGATGTGGGTTCCAAGTTTGGGGAAAGCTCTTTGGAAAGACAATTCTCCCTCCATCGCTAAGGCACAGGGTGGAGTGTCCACATGGCCTCAGTTATTACAAGGTCAGGCACAGCACTAGCAACTCGGTCCTGCCACACTCCCCAGCCAGAGCTTTTCATTCAGTGGATATGTTCAGTTCCTCTAGCATGCTGATGTTTTTTGTAAAATGTCCCACTGCCCTTCATAGAATCATAGAATCTCAGGGTTGGAAGGGACCTCAGGAGGTCATCTAGTCCAACCCCCTGCTCAAAGCAGGACCAAACCCAACTAAATCATCCCAGCCAGGCCTTTGTCAAGCCTGACCTTAAAAACCTCTAAGGAAGGAGATTCCACCACCTCCCTAGGTAACCCATTCCAGTGCTTCACCACCCTACTAGTGAAAAAGTTTTTCCTAATGTCCAACCTAAACCTCCCCCTCTGCACCTTGAGACCATTACTCCTTGTTCTGCCCCTTGAAACCCTACCCTTCTGACTTTCTGCTGGTGAGGTCTCAGCTTGATGACATACCATAATTACAGAGTAATCTACACAGACCCTGCACTTCCCAGATGCATGGGACATGCAACAATAGCATCCCTTTTGCAGGTGAAGTTGTTGGAACTGTGATACAGCATGGCCAGAGGGCAGCAGGAGAGTGTTAGCAGGGAGCCTTATTCCCTGCAAGGGGAGGAAGGTTTGCTATAGATTAACTAGAGCACCTGAAGCCAATTAGAGCACCAGCAGTCAGTCACATGATATAAACCCCTGCTTCAGTCAGACAGTGTCGGGGTTGGAGCAGGAAGGTTTGGTTGGAGCAGAGAACGGTTTTGAAGAGAGACAAAAGGAAAGTTTGGAAGAGTGCTGCGGTGGGCTGAGAAGTTAAAAAACCCTAGGTAAGGGGCACCTGGTTTGAGTAGAAGGAAGGCAAGAACCCCCTCCACAAGCTGAAGGGCAGGAGAGGGAAGTAGCCCAGGGGAAGGAACCACCTGTTCAAGTGGTTCACCACTAACCTCAGGGCCCCTGGGTTGGGACCTGGAGAAGAGGGTGGGCCCAGGTCCCTCCCTCTCCACTCCTCAAAGACACTAGTGGGGTAATTAAAGATACCAGTTCAGAGGCAAGCAATGGTGCCCTGAACCTTCCCCAAAGAAGAGAAAGCGCGAGACCCAGCATAACAATTCAGGCAATTTGCCACAGAACCTATACAGGGCAGACAAACTTTGGTCAGTGGACTGTAAGAATTGAGGAAATTAGGCAAACTCACCCATTTGCTTTTGGAGTTCCTCTGTAAAAGAAAAATGGAGAGGAGAACAAAACAGTTCAGGGTATGTCCATTGACTTAGCATAAATATTGGCTATGTGTAGTGAGCTAGCTATTCAATCCATGGGGTAGCCTCATTCCTATTTCATTATATAGTAGATAAAGAAGATTATATTCTTGTTTTAATCAATTTAAGAAAAAGCTTTATGGCTACAACTAATTAGCAAAAGATGAATATAACATATTAGCTCCTCTGCTAATATGGGTTCTGCTACTAAAGGACCAGTAACACCATTTACATCATGAGCTGCATTCCATTTGCTGTTTTATGCAGAGTCCTTTCAATGTGTACATTGCCTTTCATACTATGTATCTGCAAGAGTGTTATGGTTCTTGGAAAATACAAACCAGGAGAGGGTATGTCTATATACATTTCAACAATGTATGAGGAGGACTGTTCAGAATCAGCAAGGGCTCATACATGTTATTGAGAAAATTAGCCAAGTAATCTGCTCTATCAAAAACAGAAAAGTGGCATGAGGTCTAGTAACTCAATCATTTTTCTTTACATTCTACAAGATTCCTACACAGCAGTAGAGCACACAAAAGAAAAAGGACACAGACTTACTTATTCTCTTTTCCAAGTCTAAAAAAGAAAAAAAAATCCTGCTTCTCTTCATTAAAGGAGTGGAAGCAACTGAGTAGCACATCCAGGATCCATCCAGCCACAGCAGGGCAGATGAGTCAGAGTGTCATCCACTATGCTCCATATTGCTTCTTATTTCAGCTCACAAAGGAGCAGCTTGTATCTCACTTCCAGAAATTGTTTTCTCCTGGCCCCAAGCCAGCTGACATCGCTCTCTTAGAGGAAAGACGCAGCGGCAGAGACCTTAGCCTGGTCTAGGAGTATAACGAAGTCTGTTCTCAGAGTGGGTGATACAATGACAAGTTCCATAACTTGGAAATCTGACCGCTGCCCTTTCACTTTCCCTGCAGTAACTGATGTGTCAACGTGCAGCAGAGCTCTCTCCACTGCGTACAGACCAAACCTCAGGAATTTACTCAAGCTTTAATCAGGTTAAACTGCCACTGAAGTCAGGAACAGCTTGTTTGAGTAATGACCTTGGGATTTCCCCCATTGAAGGGCAGGATCAAGCCCAATGGGACAAACCCCAAGACATGCTGGGTGCCAGCAACTCCCAATAAAGTAATTTGGCCGAATCCATAAGTCTTTATTTTTTACTCTGTCCTTCTGAAGCAAATTCCTACTGACTCCCTGAGTAAGGATTCAGTCAATGAGTGAATGAGACCCTCAGGTTTGGCCTGATGAAAAGTGCAGGGTCCAATGCACATCAAGATCCAGGTCCTGAGTCAGGCGACTTAGTTTGTGTGTTGATAAAGGCACCTCAACAAGGGCTAAGATGTTAATTAGAACTTTGGCTGAAATATTGGCCTCACTGAAGTCTGTTGGCCTGGCATAAAACAATGGAAGGAGACACATAAGGAAACAGGCTAATAAAGGACAAAGCATAATCTCACATGTAGTCTTGTGAATAACATGTATGTAACCCTTCTGCCTGCCTGAGCTGGCAGCAACAAGGGCCGGGTTCAGTATCCAGGGGTTCCGTTTCAATAACGCAATGCAAAACCGGCTCAAGCCCCCACCCAGTGACCTGGGACAATTACGTATCACCCCACAGGTGCCTCTAGGAGGCAATACTTCCCCTCTCGCAAGCACAGAGTCTGAGTGTAGCAAAATCCTTTTAATAAAGAAGGGAAACAGTGTGGCATTATGTTGGGGAAACACCACAAACCGGATTCATAACACAAACCATGAGCAAAAGACAACCCCCGCACCCCACCCCATGTAAGTTTGGCAGTATCTTTTTCCCCTCAGGGTCTTACGTCTAGCAACCCAAAAAATCACCCAATGTCCCAAAAGTCTCTTGAGTCCAGCAACCCAAAAATCACCTCCACCAGCTTTCCCACGAGCTGCTCCAGTCATCCCGGAAACTGCTTTGCTAGCTGCTCCACAGTAAATCTTAAGGCCCCCCACAGCAATCAGTGATTTCAGCTCTTAGTAATTTTTGCTCTTTAGTGATTTCAGCTTGTAGTAGGGAAGCCTCAGTGCTGGTGCACCATTGGCCCAAAGTGAATTCAGCTCAGCAACCTGTAACTAGACTCCTAATAGAATCAAAATTAGCTCTGATATTCTACAGTAGAGAGAGAAGGAGGAGCAGTTGGTATTTCAGGCCTTCAAAAGGGGCCCTTACCATCAGGTATAAATGCTTGTCCCCAGCCTCTCTCAATTCACTGGGTTTTGGAACCCATGTCCCTTGTCTAGCAAGTGGTACTTACTTGATATTGAGTCCCTCTGTCATAAAAAACTTTAATTGTCCTTGATTCACATAATCAGGATAACCACACTTTATTCTTCCTGCCCCAATAACAGAGAAACTCAGGATCCCACAGCAGCCAAAGTGAGACAACTGATGGCCATTGTTGTCTCTCATTTATCTCCAGGTGCCCCTGGCTAACCTCACCGAGGTCAGCTAAAAGAGCACCCAGGAGACAACGATGATGGCTACCAGTCATAATGCACCGTCTGTTGCCAAAAGGCAATGAGCTGCTGCTGTGTAGCAATGCAGTACCATGTCTGGCAGCCAGGGCCAGCTCTAGGTTTTTTGCCGCCCCAAGCAAAAAAATTTTTGGCTGCTCCCCATCCCAGCCCTGGGCTCCCCCCTGCACCCCCCTGCTGCCCCAGCCCTGGGCTCTTCCCCCTCCGCACCGCCCTGTCACCGCAGTAAGGGCTTCCCCTGTTCCCTCCCCCCAGTGCCCTCCCCCACCCCCCTGCTGCTGCCCCAGCCCTGGGCTTCCCCCTTTCCCCCCACCAGTGCCCCCCCACACCTCCTGCTGCCCCAGCCCTGGGCTCTCCCACCCCACACCTGCACCCTCCTTCCACTGCAGCCCTGGGTCACTGGTAACTCGCTCCCAGGGCGGATCATTCAGCAGGAATTTTGGATGTGCACAAAACACAGACAGGATTGGTTCCCATATGGTTACAGAGCTGCAGTAAGGTGGAACAATGTTCAGCTTGTGTGATTGGAGGATATCTCGATGCATATTATAAGACTGTCCTCCATAAATGAGGAAAAGTTGAGGTGCCTTTATTATTCTTTTGTTCCACTCTTTCTTTCTATGGGGAATTTGCCAATGCAATATCACTGTCTTCCTTCTAAACAAACAAACAAACAAACAAACAAACAAACAAACAAACAAACAAACAAACGAACCAACAAACGAACCAACAAACAAACAAACAAACAAAAAGGCAATGGCTGTTGAAAATAGCAAATCCAGTCCTCATAACCACTGGGAAGCATTTCTTGCTCAATTTTATCCTACTTTTTCTACAGCAAGTTACAGTGGATCAGTATATTTGATTTGGGAGAAATGAAGTAATAGCTGCCCAAACTGAGCTTGAACATTCCTGAATTTTGAGGTGAGAAACAATTTATTGTCATTGCTTTCACCGATTTACCCAGAACCACCTGCAACAACGTTTTTGCCCCATCAGATATTGGGAGCTCAACCCAGAATTCCAATGGGTGGTGGAAACTGAGGGAACTGTAGGAGAGCTACCCAGAGCTACCCACAGAGCAACGCTCCGGAAGTCGACGCTAGCCTCAGTACTGTGGACACACTCTGCCGACTTAATGGTCTTAAGTGGGGACGCACACAACTCCCACCTTTTCATGCTCTCTGTATATGTATATATATCTCCTCAATATATGTTCCATTCTATGAATCCGAAGAAGTGGGCTGTAGCCCACGAAAGCTTATGCTCAAATAAATTTGTTAGTCTCTAAGTTGCCACACGTACTCCTATTCTTTTTGCGGATACGGACTAACATGGCTGCTACTCTGAAACCTGACACAATTGACTGTATAAAATTGATTTCTAAAAAATCAACTTCTATAAATTTGACTTAATTTCGTAGTGCAGACATACCCACAGTGTGTGTGAGAGAGAGACTGTGTGTGAGTGTGCCTGGGAGAGAGAGAGAGAGAGAGATGGAGGCAGTGTGTGAGAGACACAAAGACAGAGTGTGTGTGTGCTGGCTGCTGGGGAACTGCATGGGCACAGTGGCACTCACGTCTGAAGGCTCCTTCAGACCACAGCAGCTGCCAGCAGCTCCATCTAACTCCAGAGCCGTGTCAGTAGTGCCCCCTTTCCCCGCTGTGCACAGCCAGCAGGAGGATCCCGGGAGCAGCTGGCCAGGTGCTCCAAGACAGAGGGCAGGAGCAGTTCAGCAGCAGAGCAGCAGGGTGAGAGGCACATAAGCACAAGTTGCCAGATGTGCGTGGCTCTGCTAATCGAGTGCACAGGACTTGATTGGCTCTTGTGCAGCCATGCAGGTGTGTGGTTTAGCGGGAACACTGATTATAACTCTCTGAATAATAAAATGAATAATAAAAACATCCATTTTAGCACTAACAGAGGCTGGGAGGAGTTAACGCAACACTGACTTTGATTTGTTTGTAGAAATCACCAAATATCTTTAGTACAACATCCTCCCACCGTTTGAACAAAGGTTAGATACCACGTAGCAGAGGCAGAGCAGTGCTGGGATGCAGCATCCCACCCAGCAGAGACAGGAGCTGCAATTCTGTGACATCTTTTGTGAAAATGATGAAGGGTTTAGGGATGAGGAAGATCATAATTAGCTCCAAGGCTGCAGCTGCTAACTCTGCCTTTCGGAGGAAAAAATCCACCCTGTGAATCTGGGAGCCACCCCATGTAATGGGATTAAGGCTACAAAAAAGAGGATTATCTGGGAGCAAATGGGAGCAAATGCATAGAAAATCCCAGGAGTCAATGATCAAATAATGGAGAAAAGTGAAGCCATACCTAGTCCTGATTTAATTGGGCCACAGGTCCTAGTACACTCAGGCTGCTTCACACTGCACCAGTTAAATTGCATGCACAGCTGTTTGTTATCACAGAATGGTGCAATGCGACCAAACAGTACTGGTTTCAGAGTAGCAGCCATGTTTTCTGTATCTGCAAAAAGAACAGGAGTACTTGTGGCACCTTAGAGACTAACAAATTTATTTCAGCATAAGCTTTCGTGGGCTACGATTCATTTCTTAGGATGCATAGAATGGAACACACAGACAGGAGATAATTATACATACAGAGAACATGAAAAGGTGGAAGTATGCATACCAACTGTAAGAGTCCAATCAACTGAGATGAGATAGCAGCAGCAGGAGGAAAAAAACCCTTTGAAGTGATAATTGAGATGACCCATAGAAGGTGTGAGGAGAACTTAACATAGGGAAATAGATTCAATTAGTGTAATGACCCAACCATTCCCAGTCTCTGTTTAAACCTAAGTTAATTGTATCCAATTTGCATATTAATTCGAGTTCAGCAGTCTCTCTTTGGAGTCTGTTTTTGAAGTTTTTTTGTTGCAAAATTGCCACCTTCAAGTCTGTCACTGAGTGGTTAGAGAGGTTGAAGTGTTCTCCCACTGGTTTTTGAATGTTATGATTCCTGATGTCAGATTTGTGACCATTTATTCTTTTGCATAGAGACTGTCCGGTTTGGTCAATGTACATGGCAGAGGGACATTGCTGCCATATGATGGCATATATCACGCTAGTAGATATACCAACAGTACTGGTGAATCTGGCCCGTGGTACTACAGTTTTGGGAGGTGTCTTATGGGAGCCCTTTACATTGCTGGACTGTGTTTGGGCTCTTTTAAGAAGTTAGTTTCTTTGTACCTTGCTAGAGAAAAGAAACCCACTACCTTAGACCAACTTTTTTCAAGTGTGCAACCCCATTAAACCCAATGGGTTTGTACAAGAGACACTAAGGGCTGGTCTACACTGGGAATTTACACTGGCAGAGCTGTGTCTCTCAAAATCCACATCCCTGGGAGATGTGGCTATACTTACCTAACCACTCTCAGAGTAGACAGTGCTACATCAATGGAAGAATTCTTCTCTCAACCTAGCGACTGCCTCTTGGGGAGGTGCATTAACTGCTATGCCAATGGGAGAACTCTTCCTGTCAGCAAG
Organism: Mauremys mutica; assembly: GCF_020497125.1. Classification (NCBI taxonomy): domain Eukaryota; kingdom Metazoa; phylum Chordata; order Testudines; family Geoemydidae; genus Mauremys; species Mauremys mutica. Next base: position 16,734,877 of record NC_059086.1, on the reverse strand, counting down.
GTAGAGTCTACACTGTAGCACTACAGCAGCACCACTCCAGCCCTGCAGTTGCACTGTTTCAAAATATAGACATGTCCTAAAGATGTGAATTAAAAGTGGATTAGCTAAACTGCATTAAAACCCTGTGTGGACACTCTCGTTAAGGGTACATCTAAATTTAAAACACCGACAGGTGGAAGCTATGTCAACGGGAGAAGCTCTCCCATTGACATAGCACTATCTAAAAAGGGATGTTAAGGTCATTATAACTATCTGGCTCCAGGGTATGGAATTTTCACACCCATGTGACATAGTTGGACAGACATAGGTTTGTTGTGCAGACCAGACCTCAGAGGTAAATCAGTTTAACTGAATTCACTTTGAATGAATTCTCAGAAGAATTCTATCGTGGTGGGAAGTGTCAGGAAGATTGGATAACTTTATGTGGGAGGTGGGTGTGTAAAAATTGTGTCTACCATGGATATCTGTCTTCAGTCTAGATTTTGTTCCAGCCACAGCAACTTCATAATACAGCATAATATCATCCCTAAATATGGTTATTAGTGAAATATTCATGTTATCTATCTTTTATTATAGAGGAAAATGCTGAAGTTAGCAATGAAATTCTTGTTATTTTGCCTCTGAGGTGAAGCTGTCCATAAGGAAAGTGTTAGAGAGGATGGATGGTGTTTTCTTGTTTTTAACATCTGCACCAAATTCCCTAGAAAGACTGTGCTAGTCAAATATTGTATTGGACAAAAGTCACAAGCAAAAAAACAAATAATAAATGAAAACATTTTATTGCAAAACATGTAAAGAAGACAGCATGGCAATGTATATTTAAAAAAACAACCGTTTTTTTCATCAAAATACATTCATGAAAACCTTGGTTTCAGTTACACCAGTATAAAATCAGCATCAGAGTCATGTTATATTTATTTCGCTTAAGTTGAACAAATTCTCATTGTTGTTTCTTTGTGTGAATTTTTAAAGAATGGATAAACCTCTCCTGAGAATGAACAATCATTAAATGTGAACAACACAGACATGTCAGTTACATTTAAAAAAGTCACCTGCCCCTCTTGGTAACTAAGGTAAACTCCAATTTTCTTGGGCTTATTCTGCACCATGACCCGGGTCCACGGGTCTGTTTTTGCCCAATAATCTTTCCCACTCACACCCAGAACCCAGAATCCCTGTTTAGGGGACAAGGAAAGTTTTCCTTTTCTCTGTATTGACTTTCTGGCCACCCCCAGGTCCCAGTCAGTGCTGCTCACAACCTCCACCTCCCAATAGTGCTTTCCAGAAGAGAATCCTTCAGAGCCCAGCACACAGATGGTCGAATCGAACCTCTCTGGATTTGGTGGAACTTTTTGAGGTTGGGCTTCATGTGTAAAACTCTTCTTATCCCCAGAAATGTGGAGGTTGGGGTGGGCCGTGACTCCATGAAGAGTGATGTCATCTACAGGAAGAGAGTTTTCTTTTTGAGAACCACTCCTATAATGCCAGTATACACTGGACTAGGAGGGAAATATACACTATGAGCCTTCTCCTGCCACCTTTCCTCATGCAAAGCTCCCACTGATTTCAATGGGAGTTTTGGCTGAGTAAGGACTGCAGGACTTGACCAGTGCTGCACACTTGCCTATTCAATGTTGCATTGAACTCTGTTGGAAATGAGACTTGTGTGATATTTGCACAAAAATAAAAGTGATCCAGAATTGTTTATCACATGAGTACTCAAACTGAGCCAGATTCTGAGCTCAGTTATACAAGTGTGAATCTAGAGTAACTTCACTTAACTAATGACCAGCAAAGTACGCCATCACCATCGTAACTGAGAGCTGAATCAGGCCACTATGTGTCTAGCACTATGGGATGTTTTGTGTGGGACAAATGAAAAAAATATGTTTCCTGTGACAGCTAACTATGATGAGAAGTTCATCATGAAACACAGAATTATGAAGATCTCAAACACTGGTCATGTCGAAATACCCCTATTACCATCACTGTAAATACATATGATGCACATACATAATAAAACATTATTAATTAAAATAAAGTTTTACCTAATATTTAGACCTGTAATCTGGTCTCCTAGGTTCTGTTCCCAGCTCTGCTGCTCTGTGACATTGGTCAGGTTACATAAGCTCTCTGATAGTTGGTTTACTCCTCAGTAAGCTCAATACGGTGCCAACCTCATCAGGTGTTTTATAATTGCTTGTAAAGAGCTCTGAGATGGTCAGCAGAAAATTGCTGTAACAAGCAAATTATTATCTGCACTATCTTCACTGTCAGATCACCATCACTGTGTCCTTCCTCGCCTCAGCATCATTTTAATCTTCTCCCTCTATAATTATTATAATCAGCAACATCACAGTCAGTCTCCGATATCACCAGAGCCAATGATCCCACCACTGTCTTCATCATGGTGCCCTCATAAACCTCATTGTCTCTCTCCTGACCATGCCTGTCACCACTGCAGTCCCCTTCGTGGTCCCACCACCACTGCATTATGATTCTCATTGCAATCCCCATTCCTGCCACCACATCATCTGTGCCTTCACGGTGGCTGAAATCTCAAAGTTCCTTCTTAGGCACTTTTGAAAACCCCGCTCCAAGTAAACACTGAGGCCCAGCTCATCAAAGGTATTTAGGTGCCTAACTCCCATTGGGATCATTACCTTGAAAGAGCTGGGCCAAAGTGACTGGGGACCGCAGGTCTGTCAGAGGGTAGCTGGCCCTCTGAAGGGGTCAGGGGCCCAGCCTTCCCCTGACAGGCTCCGCAAGGACGCTCAAGTTCACCTGGGAGTAGTTACCTCACTGAGTAACTGGGGAAAGGGAATTATGCAGGGAAGCACCGGGTATTGAGAAAAGTTTTAAGGACCTCAGTGACAGGGGGAGCTCCTGGGGAGAAAGGCAGCAGCCAGAGACGCAGAGGGATTGCAGAGAGAGGATCCCTCCAGCACACAGAGGAGAAGCTGCTTGAGAAGCCAACATGGCAAAGAGAGAGAAGTAGAGCAAGAAGCTGGGGAAGCCTCCAGGGCAGGAGAGGTAGGAAGCAGCTCAGGGAGCCGCAAGGGAGAGACAGGAACTGGTTCTGGCTGTGCCAAATAAGACCCTGAGATGGAACCCAGTGGAGTGGATGGGACCAGGTTCCTCTACTTACTCCAGCCAAGGAATTTGGAGAAGAAAGCTCCCAAACATGCAGATCTAGGGCTCTCTACCCCACTAGAGTCAAGGAATTTCCAATTCCCCATGATCCTGAAGGGGACTGAGACTATTAAGGACCCAGCAAAAGAGCTAGACAATGAACTTGACAAATACAGAATTGAGGGTGGAGGCATAAGGGGGATGGAGTCAGGTGGTGAATTTCTTCAGCCTGCCACAGTGGGGTGCTAACAGATATAGGCCCCATTTACAAGGCCCCATTGAGTTGCAATGAGGTTTGTGCTCTGAAATCACTTAGATGTTTTGGAAAATCGCACCAACAGTCGTCACTTAGGGAAATCTCTCACTGGGGCTGATTCTGAACTGACTGTTGTAATTCAGGAGTAACTCCATGCAAGTCAGTGGAGTTACAATGGTGTGCAATTGGTGTAAATAAAGTCAGAATCAGGCCTTGAAATTAGTTTAGGAGACGGGAAGGACCTTAGGAGCTGTGTCTCTGATAAGAATAGGCTGTGTTTCTAGTTTGATTATAGTATTAAACCTGCTGATTTCTTTAGCAATGGAATATATTTTAATGTATTGAGGTTCTCATGCTGCATCTATCACCATAGTATCAGCACCTCTATCCATGTGCTGTGTATTCTCTTACCTGAATTGTTCTGAACCCTTCTCCATTCTGAAACGAAAGTATGAAAAAACAGACATTGAATTAAGAGAGGCATTGACTGCAAATTTCCTCCCTCCAGCAGCAGGGAAGTTCCAGACTGAGGGAAAGTGAGGATGCCAGAAGCATTAGGAGGTGATTCCTTTTGCTGGAGTTAATATAGACAAAAATGGCACTTGAATGGTCATACTCTCTCTCTCTCTCTGTGTCACACACATGTGGGCTGTTCTGAGCTAAGATTAGAAACCAGGGCAGGAGTCCTGCTCTGTCTGAGATCTGCTCTGTCTGTCTTGGACCTCCAGTCAATGAGTCACCTCCCCATGTTTCCTGCTCTCATTGGCTTTCATCTAACTCCCTCTTACACATTCCCCTCTCGCTCAAACAAAAAAATGAACCTTCCCGTCCACACACAGTGTTTCCAACCATCAGAGGCTGTATTCACAGCAACCCAGCTCCTACTAGGCAGGACATAGAAGGACAATTCCCTCCAGTGTGTGTTCTCATTGCAGCTGGGAGGTGTAATACCCAGCATGGGTAGACATATATGTGCCAGCTCTGTTTGAGCTAGTGTACTAACAATAGCAGAGTGACCACCCTGGCTCGGGTTAGCTGCGCGAGTACAATTCCACCTGACCCCTGGGTACGGTAGAGGTGCAGCGCCTCCTGTTTGTCTTCTGAAAATGAGCTCATTTCAGCTCCAGAGTACCCTCTGCAGGCCGGTGATCTGCCTGTCCTCTGGCCCCCATGTCCCTCCCTGGACCCCGGTGCCCCTTTCAGTGGTGTGCTGCCCCCTGGGGCAAACTGCAGTGTATCAGCCACTCATCACAGGCAAAAGGGGGTTTGGACCAGCTGCCTCGGCTTACACTAGGCCGCAGCCTGGGGGTTTTACCAGGCGGAGCCCTACAGCTCCCTTGCCCTATTCCCCAGCCCTGCTTCCCTCAGGTACTCTCTCTCCACTTCCAGCAGCCAGGCCCTTCTCTCTGTGACTGCAGAGAGAGAGGTAGACTGCGTCAGCCCAGCAGTGCCTTTATAGGGCCAGCTGAGTCCGTTTGGGGCATGGCCATAGCTGCAGCTGTTTCCCCACTCAGCCTGGGCTGTTCTCCCAGCCTGCCAGCCCTCTCCCAGGGCTAGTTCCAACCCTGTCAGGGCTGGAGCGGACCACTACCCGCTACCGTACATATTCAGGCAGCTAGTCTGAGCTGCAACTTGTCTCTCTGCGCTTACACTGCTATTTTTAGCATGATAGCTCAAGTAGAGCTGGCACGTGTCTATCTACTTGCACTGGGAATTACACACCCCAGCTGCTGTGCAGACATTCTCTAAATCAGTGACACTCCAGCTGTGGCTATTGAGGTATTTTGGACCTCATATGCGGCTGTCAAGGAGACAGTGGGTCTGTTCCACTCCTCCAGGCTGAGAGAGACAACAGGGATCAGGCCACTTCTCCCATCCTGCCTGGTATGTGTGAGCAGTGTGGGGAGCTGCAATGTGACAGCCTGGAGCTGATTTATTCCCTTATATGGATGGGGAAGAACATGGACTGTCAGGATCCTCTTCTCCATCAGAAGTAGGGAGATGGAGGAGAGACAGGAGAAATGGCCCCTCTCTCCAAATATCCAAGCAATGGAAGTGAGGACACCAGCAAGTGTGTACCTAGGTCTTCACTCACCTAATTCCTTCTTCATTTCATCTGGAAAACAAAACAAAACAAAAAAAATTATTACAGCCTTTTAAACTCTTGTTCAGTGTTCCCTTATTACCATGCATCCAAGATCACCCAGTAAATGAATTAAATTGCTCAAAATCCTTGATGACGTAAATTTAAAAAGAGAGAGAGAAATGTATAACCAGGCAGCTGGAAGAATTTACTGTGATGATGGTTTACGGTTTGGATGATTAATCTCACAGATATTTATGTGGAATGGGGAAAAGTGTGGAGTTCGAGGGGCTCTGAGATCCAGGTAAGGGACCGCAGGTCTGCAGAGCTGTCTGAGCCCTTCTTCCACATAGAGAGAGAGGAATCTCAGATGCGCTTCAGAGGATATGGGTGCCCCATTTCTTTTTTTGGGGGGGAGGCACTGTCCTCTCCCTATCCCTGTGCTGAAGATATTGTCTGCTTCATCACAAGTACCAAGGATGTTGGTGGCATCCACGTTGGCCCCAATGCTGAAGAAGTTGAAGGGCCTGGAATAGCAGATGGAATGGATAGTCCCGCTGACTCCTGATATGTGCTGAGGTTGGAATGACCAAAAAAAAAAAAGTCCATTGCTGCCACACCTCTGTCTGTAGGTGCTGGATTTGGCAGCCATCCCCCAGATGCATCCAGAGTCAACAGTACGGTACAGGAAAACTCCAGTCCCAGTACAACCCTGGTTACAATGTGGACATCTCAAGGTTGTCTTTGAAGAGGAAGATGATGAATCCTTCCTTTCCCCAATCTATCTCATGGGTCCTATTTCAAGGTGGTTCCCGAGATATACAGCAACTTCCCTCTTTGAGGGAGAATCAGAGTCCCAGGGTCTGTCTTCTGCTACTTCAGGGGTGGAAGGCAACTGAGGGTGGTTAGACCCACAGGCGGTGGAGGGTATTGATACCAACACAGGTCTTATGGCTTGCTCCACCAACTGCTGCTTCAGATAAAGTTTCCTTGACATTTGTGATCTCTTTTAAAAGAACAACAACTCTCTGAAATGTGACCCACTCCTGGGTGGAGCAAACAGCAAGTGTGTGAGTGACTGATGTGGACAAATACGTCACATGACAGGTAATGCTGAAGCCCGGAGAACACTGCATAACCCTTGTTGCTAGGCAAAACACAACATTAAAAATGACTAACTATAAAAACTGCACCAAATCTAATTAGACTGTAGGTTCTACCACGGACAACTATTAAAAACTATTTTGAAAGTGAAAAACTCAGCAAAACAGCATGATATAGAGTGAAAAAACAAAGAGAAAATGTGCACAGGGAACTCCAGCTATGGCCCCTGGCATCAAGAAGGAACTGAAGGGGGGTCAGGGCAGTGCTGCCCTTTTATAGCCTCTGTTGGGACCAAAAGGAGGTGTTGAGCACATGTGCTGCCATGACGGGTACTGCTAGGGGAAAAAACTCCAGCTTCAGTGCCCTGAGCACAAACACACCTGAGTGAAATACAAGTCAGCAACCACCCCAAACAGAACTATTAGTTACAAAACTAAAGATTCTGTGAACCGGATTGTGTTTTATGGAAACTCTGTCTTTTGGAGAAGGAGAAAAGGTGCATTATCCTCACACATATCTAGCCCAGTCCCTGGCTCACTCTTTCTCTACATAAAATTCCATGGATCTGAAGAAGGAGCTTTGAATACCAAGAAGAGGGGCAACAGAAGAGAAGAGTGTGCTGAACCCTCCTTCCATGTAGGCGGAGGGGTCACAACTCTCTCCATCCCCCCGCACACATACACTTTTGTTCTGGCACAGAAGATCCGGAGGGACAGGGTCTGAAAATGTTGCACAAAATAAATTGCACCAGTTTCCATGCTATAGTGTTTGAGACAACATTTACCAGTGGAAAATACTCTACAGCACTGAATCTCAACTTCAAAACTTACCCACCTTCCTCTCACTGCAAATGCAGAAAGATCCTGATTAGCGCAGGCTGGAGAGCCCTGGAGCCAAATCCTGGGCTTCCCTCTACTTAGTCCCACAAGCACTGAAGCTTTGAACAGACGATGGACTAGATGACCTCCTGAGATCTTTTCCAATCCTGATTTTCTATGATTCATGACAAGCACCTTTTGACTTCAGTGGGAGCAAGACTGAGTCCAGACTGTTTATTGAAAACACGCTACTGGAGCTCATCATCTTCAGACTGAAATATATGAACCATTGCTCTAACCTGTGCATTTCCTCAGTTAAAAAAGGGAAAACCAAACCAGCCAACTAAAACCAATAACCAAATAAGGCAAGATGTCATAGCTAGGGAGAAAGACAAAGCAACTTTGATATGTTTACTATTAGAAATTGCAATGTGTTCAGAACCCATGGAGATGAGCACAGAATAAATAACAGAGAAATCAAAGTAGGTAGAAAAATGAACAAGTGTTGGACCAGATTTCATTATAAGGCCTCGTAATGACAGTTCACTTAAAATTCATATTGATTTCAATGGAAAGTTAGAGTTATGGAAACAGACATCACACACTGAGGTACAGATATAAAAAATGGCCCTATAAGAAAGAGTCTGAGAATATGGTTTAGTTAGAGCTGGGCAGAAACCAGAATTTCTATTTCATGGGAAATTCCATTTCCATTTACATTATTGTAAAATTAGTTTTTTCTTCTAAAAAGAACAAAAAGAAAGAATTTAGAAATTTCCTCCAAATTATTCAGGTCAACCAAACATCGTGTTTTGATAAAATTGAAAAATGTTGTTCCCTTTTTGAAATGAAAAATACCAAAAAATTCCATTTCAGTGCAGTCAAAAAGGAAAGTTTTGACCTCAGTGAAATACTTCATTTTTATTTTCCCCGAAACAATCTTCTTTTTTGAAACACACACGTTCCAATGTAAACTTTTTAACAGCTCTTTGTCTAGTATGAATATACTGGACTGGAAGTCACAGTATCTGGGTTGTATTTCCTCCTCTAGCAAACATTCCTGTGTGATGATCAGCAGTTCTCTTGCAGGAGAATTTTCAAGAATCTCCTCTGGGTGCTCTGCAAAGGGCATGGGTTTCCAGTTGTGGGGAAGCTGTTTTGGAAAGACTATTCTCCCAACCTTGCTTCCTGCTTTTCATGTACTTAAGTTTTCTTTGTTTAGTTTTTAAACCTTTGGCTAGTTGCTCTTCAAAATATTTTTGGCCTGCCTAATTGTACTTTAACACTTAATTTGTCAGAGTTTTTATTACTGTCTATGTTCCTGTCATAAATATGAAGGGAAGGGTAACAGCCTTTATGTACTCAGTAACATACAACCCTCCTGACCAGAAGGACCAATGGGGAAAGAAGATCCTTTCAAAACTGGGGTGGGGCAAGGTTTTGTTTGTGCTCTCTTTGTTGGTTCCCTCTCGGGACAGAAATAGAGACCAAGCAGGTAAACCAGCTTCTGAAAAGGTATCTGAAATGATACATCTAAAGTTACAAAAATTGTAAGTAAAGAAAAGGAAATGTGTTAGATTAACTTTTGTTTTAGCTAGTAAATTTTCCCTATGCTAATAGGTCATTTTATTCCTGTTTTGTAAGTGGGAAACAGAGTCAGAGGGGATCCTCTGTGTTTTAAATCTTTTTATTTACCCTGTAAAATTATCTTCCATTCTGATTTTGCAGGTGTGATTCTTTTCCTTTTTTAATAAAATTCTTCTTTTAAGTACCTGATTCATTTTCAGTGTCCTAAAAACCAGGGACTTGTCTGTGTTAACCTATTAGTTGGTATATTATTCTCAAGCCTCCATAGGAAAAGGGGTGAAGAGGCTTGGGGGTATACTTTTTCGGGGGGTATAGGGCTCCAAGTGGCCACTCCCTGAATGTTTGTTTAAATCACTTGGTGGTGGCAGCAATACCGTCCAAGGATAAGGAAAGGAATTTGTGCCTTGGGGAAGTTTTTAACCTAAGCTGGTGGAATATGAGCTTAGGGTGTCTTTCATGTGGGTCCCCACATCTGTACCCCAGAGTTCAGAGTGGGGAGGGAACGCTGACAGTTCTTCAGTAGGATTTTACTTCTAATTTTTAATAGAAGCATTTTTGCTTCTAACTGCTTCTTTTACTTTATTGTTTAGCCTTGGTGGCACTTTCTTGGTCATTTTAATATGATTTTGTTTTTAAATTTGGGGTACACATTTTACTTGAGCCTGTATTATGGTGTTTTTAAAAAGTTTCTACAGCTTGCAGATCTAACCCTTTTGGGACTATACCTTTTAATTTCTGTTAACCAGTCGAATGATTAACTCATCTTTATCAGTCTTGGTTCTCTCAAGGTAGAATGCTACTGCATGTCTGATGTCAAGAGTATATCGTAATTAGTCCTGTTTGCTCCCATGAGGTTAAGGGCATAATGAAGGAAAATGGGTCAGTTGGGGTATAGTGGGTAAAAATTTAGATTGATATAAAATATTTATTCCTCATGTATTTAATTATAGAGTATAATCATCACCCCTTTTCTTTGTTTAGCAAACCAGATTGAGCTCCTGGAGTCTATCACTATAAAATATCTTTTCTAATCCGTTAATCATTTCTCTTGTTTTTCTCTGAACCCTCTCTTATTTATCAATTTCTTTCTTCAATTGGGAACACCAGAAATGGACACCGTATTCCAATGGCAAAGCAAAAGTCAGAGCTAATATAACCTTCAGAGTCCTACTTAAGATCATCCCCATGCCCTCTGGCCCACTGCCTACCAAAACCATTCCTATTGAAGGGGTTTTGTGAGGTTAAAGAAAAAGGGTACAACCATGCTGAGAAAGAAATTGCACCTGTTCAGATCACAGAAACTGTGTGTCTAACTGTCCCAGTCATGGGACAGGAATGGTGTGTGGGTTCTTGAATGATATCACCCTGGGGAACAGTAGGTGGGATAGTAAGGGATTAACAGCTCTTAACATGCAGGGGGACAGCACCCTCAGCACCCTGCTGCCAGGGATAAGGACATTCAGGAAACTCTTCTGGCATAAAAGGAAGAAGACCTATGAGCATGAGACCTGGCATCTGTCAGACTCCTGGGCTTTGTAGTTATTCCGGCATGCTCTGAACTCTGCTGTGTGAGGGGAGAACCGCCCTCACTGGTGCGGGATGCAATTAAAGGCCCTTGAAGTTTGCAACAGAAGTTTCCCATCCAAGAGAATGCTCTGGGATTTCAATATCAAGAGTTCCCCCTCGGGACACTGTATGAAACCCCACAGAGATGTTTAAGACTTACCATGAATCATGATTGTCTGGGTGCAATCTACAGCAGGCTGCTAAATATTTCCCTGATAAAGTCACACTCTGTAAGATCACCTCAGAAATCAAAGCAAAATCATTCTTGCCGCCCTGCCATTGTTTGCAAAATGAGATACAGGCTCACATATCTCCTATTTGACTTTTTTCCTGAAAATTCAGTTAAGGAACATTGTTTCCTCTCAACAACCTCCATGGTGCCGACTTCAACGGAGCTCCAGGAGTGGAGCACCCACAGAAAAAAAGAGTGGCTACTCAGCATGCACTGGCAGGCCCCGCCAATCAGCTCCTCCCCATCCACCTCAGTGCCTCCTGCCCGCAACTGATCAGCTCTTCTGCAGAAGGCAGGAGGCACACAGGGGGAGGAGCACAGACAGGAAGAGGTGGAAGGAGGGCAGGGTGTTCTTGGGAGAGGGGATCGAATGGGGCAGGAAGAGACGGAGTGGGAGCGGGAAGATTATGAGAACGAGAGGGGTTTTGGGGGAAGGGGTATAGTGGGGACGGGGCCTGAGGCAGAGCCGTGGTCAAGCACCATCAAGGAAATTAAAATGTTGGTGCTTCTGCCTACACTGCTCCCACATGATTGGGTAACTGAATCAAACCGTAACAATGTCTCCTTCATTTTGAAGTGAAAAATCAGAATGTTCTTTTTTAATGCAGAGGAAATAGAAACTTTAGACTCTATGGAGATCCTTTTGTGTCTTTCTTATTCTTTTTTTCATCCAAAAAGTTCTTTCCCTGCCTGAAATAGACACATTCGCATGGAAAGTTTCTGCCAACACCTTGCTCTCACTGTGAATACACGGGACTGGAAGACAGAATATCTAGGTTCTATTTCCTGCTCTAGAAAATATTCCTGTGTGACTATCAGCACTTCCTTTGCAGGGAGACTCTCAAAGAGCCTACACTGGGTGCCCTGAACAGGATGTGGGTTCCAAGATTGGGGAAAGCTCTTTGGAAAGATAATTCTCCCTCCATCGCTAAGGCACAGGGTGGAGTGTCCACATGGCCTCAATTATTACAAGGTCAGGCACAGCATTAGCAACTAGGTCCTGCCACACTCCCCATCCAGAGCTTTTCATTCAGTGGATATGTTTAGTTCCTCTAGCGGGCCGATGTGTTTTCTCAAATGTCCAACTGCCCTTGAACCCCTACCCCTCTGATTTTCTTTGCAAAGTGCTGGTGAGGTCTCAGCTCATGACATGCCACAATTACAGAGAAATCTACGCAGACCCTCCACTTCCCAGATGAATGGGACATGCAATGATAGCATCCATTCTGCAGTTGAAGTTGTTGGAACCTATACAGGGCAGACAAACTTTGGTCAGTGGACTGTAGGAATGGAGGAAATTAGGCAAACTCACCCACTTGCTCCTGGAGTTCCTCTGCAAAAGAAAAATGGGGAGGAGAATAAAACAATTCAGGGTATGTCCATTGACTTAGCATAAATATTGGCTATGTGTAGTGAGCTAGCTCTTCAATCCGTAGGCTAGCCCCATTCCTATCTTGCTATGTAGTAGATAAAGGAGATTATATTCTTGCTTTAATCAATTTAAGAAAAAGCTTCATGGCCACAACTATTTAGCAAAAGGTGAATGTAACATATTAGTTCCTCTGCTAATATGGGTTCTGCTATGAAAGTACCAGTAACACCAATTGCACCATGAGCTGAATTCCATTTGCTGTTTTATGCAGAGTCATTTTAATGTGTACATTGCCTTTGGTACTGTGTCTTTACAAGAGTGTTATGATACTTGGAGAATAAAAACAAATAGTGGGTGAGTCTATTTAAATTTTAACAATGTATGAGCAGCATTGCTCAGAACCAGCCAGAGCTCATATGTTATTGACAAAATAAGCCATGTAATCTGCGCAATCAAAAACAGGAAAGTGGGTTGCGGTCTAATAACTGAATATTTTTTCTTTTCATTCTACAAGACTCCGACACAGCAGTAGAGCACACAAAAGAAAAAAGGACACAGACTTACAAGTCTCCTAAAAACAAAAAAAAACATTTAAAGATAACAATATCACCTTTTGCAATAATATAGCCAAGAACAAAGATAACTAATAGTTCATAGAATTATAGAAGATTTGGGTTGGAAGAGACCTCAGAGGGTTATCTAGTCCAAACCCCTGATCAAAACAGGACCAGCACCAACTAAATTATCCCAGCCAGTGCTTTCTTGAGCAGGCCTTAAATAACTCTAAGGATGGAGATTCCACCACCTTCCCAGGTAACCCATTCCAGTGCATCACCACCCTCCTAGTGAAAAATATCAAAAGCTGTATTTATTGGAGAATAGCTGTGAGGGAGCAAGTGACACAATGAACATTGTACTGTCTAAGGCCTCTATAACATGGGCCAGAGAACTTCCTTCAATATATTCCAGTGATGGAGGATCCACCAGAACCCATGGTAAATTGTTACAGTGTTTAATCATGCTCACTCTTAAAAAATTATGCCTAATTTCTAGTCTGACTTTCCTAATTTCAATTTCTAGCCATTGGATTTTGCTAGACCATTCTCTGCTAGACTCAAGAGCCCATTATCAAATATTCGTTCTCTATGTTCATACATTAAGGGTATGTCTACACTACAAGACTATTTAGAATCAACTTAAGTCGAATTTGTGGAATCGACTTTATGAAGTCGAATTTGTGTATCCACACTAAAAACACTAATTCGACTGTGTGAGTCCACAGTAACGGGGCCAGCGTCGAAATTGGAAGCGGTGCACTGTGGGAAGCTATCCCACAGTTCCCGCACTCCCCGCTGCCCATTGGAATTCTGGGATTTCCCCCCAATGCCTGCTGGGGGAAAAAATGTGTCGAGGGTGGTTTTGGGTAACTGTCATCATTGAACCGTCAATCACACCCTCCCTCCCTCCCCAAAAGCACCTGCGGTCAATCTGTTCGTGCACTTTTCTGCTCAGTGACAGCACGGGCACCACAGCACTGCGAGCACGGAGCCCGCGGCAGTTATGGCCGTTGTCAACTCCTCGCACTTTATCGTCCACCTCTTCCACAGTCAGCTGCTGAGAAATCGGGCTACTTTTCAATGGTGCTGCGAGCACTGGTGGACCATGGGGGACGTTTTACCAACATCAACTTCGGGTGGCCAGGCAAAGTTCATGACGCACGTGTTTTCAGGAACTCTGCTCTGTTTAGACGCCTGCAGGAAGGTAGTTTCTTCCCAGACCACAAAATAACTCTTGGGGATGTGCAGATGCCTATAGTGATCCTCGGGGACCCAGCCTACCCGCTAATGCCCTGCCTCGTGAAGCCCTATGCAGGCACCTTGCACAGCGACAAGGAACTCTTCAAGTACCAGCGAGCAGCGAGCAGCGTGACCTGTGACTGTTCAGTTTCTTTACAGAGAAGCTGAACCTGCCCCTGTTTCTTTACCAAGTTACTGTTGACCAGCATCTGCAGTTACATACCCCGTCCACCCCGCTTCCCCCACTTCCAACACACGTTTAAAAATAAAATACATGTTCCACTGTAACTTTACAAAGGTTTCTTTATTGATGACTTTGCATTAAAGGGTTGAAACTGGGACGCAGACTGTGCTGGGTAGGGTGTGCGGTGATGTAAAGACCACCTCTAAACTCGAGGAATGACAGGCTCCTGCTCCCAGAGCGGTCTGCAGTGCCGGACTGGTTGTTTCAACGGAGCCTGCCATCCCTCCTTTTTGGGACTCTGTGTGCAGGGGCTATGTGGCCTTGTGGTGGGGGAGGATGGATACAGAGTCCTCTGCTGCATGGCTCTGTGGTCCAGGACAGGGACCATTGCATGAGATCTGTAACCCCCCTCCCCCGCTACAAAGTCACGTACCCCCCCCACCCACACAGAACCTGCAGACCACCTCCCATACCGACCAGGGTGCCTACTGACTGCACTGTGTGTGTGACCTGCTGCTGATCCTACCCCCGTCTCTGTACCCTGCTAAAGGTGACTGTCCCATGCAATACCCTACCCCCTTCCCCACCCACCCCTTCAAACGCAGCGTTGTGTAAAAAAGCACGACGGAAACAGTAATTAACAGCAAAGTATTTTTAATAATTAACCAGACAGTGAGGGGATGAAACTGGGATTGGGGCTAGGGTGAGTCAGGAAGGGAAGGAATTCTCAAAAATTAGGGTATGAGAGCTTTTGTGTTCTTGAGCACTCTGCTGGGGTGCGGTGACAGTTTTCACGGCCCCTGGCGCCACTCCTTCTGGTTACTTTGGGTGACGGGAGGTATGGGACTTTGTGGCGGGGGAGGGCGGTTGCAGATGCACTGCAGGGGGGCTCTGTCCTCCTGGCTGCAGTCCTGCAGAACATCCACAAGGCGCCGGAGCATGTCCGTTTGCTCCCGCATTAGTCCAAGCAGCGTTTGAGTCGCCTGCTTGTCTTCCTCACGCCACCTCTCCTCCTGTTCGCTGTGTGAGCGCTGGTACAGAGAGAGGGTCTCCCTCCACTGGCTCTGCTGGTCCGCCTCGGCTCGGGAGCACCCCATAACTTCAGCGATCATCTCGTCCCATGTCTTTCTCTTTTGCCGCCTAATCTTTGCCAGCCTCTGTGAGGGGGATGCTGTGGCAGGTCTGGAGACAGTCGAAGCTGTGTGATGGGAAAGAGGGAGTGAATTCCTTGCAAAGATACATTTCTGCGAACAATGAACACAGTCTAGTCTGTGTCTGTGAACAACACCATGCACAGCACCTATCTCGTCCGCACTCCTGCAGCAGGCAATCCGGAAAGCATAAACTCTGCCCCTGTTCTACCCCATCGCAGTGTCCCCCGACCCTTGCACTTCTGGGTTGAGATCCCAGTGCCTGATGGTGCAAATTTCATTGTCGCGGGTGGTTCTGGTTAAATGTAGTCAGTCATTCCTTCCTCCGGGAAAGCAATGCCAGACAATCATTTCCAGCCCGTTTTCCCTGGATTGCCCTGGCATACGCCATAGCGTGGCAACCATGGAGCCTGTTTTGCCTTTTGTCACTGTCACCGTATGTGTACTAGATGCCGCGGACAGAGGTGATTCAGCAGCGCTACACAGCAGCATTCATTTGCTTTTGCATGACAGCAGAGATGGTTATCAGCCATATTGCACCATCAACCACGCCAATGTAAATTGGCAAGGTGATGATGGGTAGCTGTCCTATTGCACTACACCTTCTGCTGCTGTCATAGGTGCCCCTGGCCGAGATCAGCTGGGGGCGCAAAAGACAAAACTGGGAATAACTCCCCGAGTCAATCCCTCCTTTATGGTATCTAAAAATAGAAACAGTCCCGCCTAGAATATGGGGCAACTGTACTAGGGTTTTAGTGTATCAGAGAACTACAGAGCACAGCCGCTCTGTGTCAGATCCCACAGGAATGACGAGCTGCGTGCCATTCACAGGGGGTGCCCCTGCAACAACCCTACCTGTTGCTTCCCTCCTCCTCCAGCCTTCCTGGGCTACCGTTGTAGTGTCCCCCCATTTGTATGCTGAAGTAATAAGGAATGCAGGAATAAGAAACAGTGACTTGTTAGGGAAATGAAATGAGGGTAAGGCAGCCTCCAGCTGCTATGATAGTCCAGGCAGTACAGAATCTTTTCTTTACACATGAAGGGCGGGGGCTGATGGAGCTCAGCCCCCTGTTGCTATGATGAAGACGGTTAGCAGGCCATCTACTTATGGGCTGATGATGAGAACAGGTAGCAGTCCTATTGCACTACACCATCTACCGCAAGGCTGATGATGAGGACGGGTACCAGTCATTTTGCACCGTCAGTCACCCATGAGGTGGGGGAGGGGGGGCGAGGATGCTACCGTAGCGTGCCGCAGCATCGTGTCTACCAGCAGCATTCAGTACACATAGGGTGACATTTACAAGAGTCAAGAGACGATTTCTTTCCCTTTTCCTTCTGGGGGTGGGGGGTGGCTGTACATTGACGAGCTATGCCCTGAACCACCGCGGACCCTGTGTTTGACCCTAGAAGCATTTGGAGCTCAGCCAAGAATGCAAATGATTTTCGGACACAGCGGGAATTGTGGGATAGCTTGCGTCCTCAGTCCCCCCCCTCCCTCCTTCCCTCCATGAGCGTCCATTTGATTCTTTGGCTTCCCATTACGCTTGTCACGCAGCAGCGTGCTGACTCTCTGCTACGCTGTCTGTCCAGAGATTTTTTAAAAATACTTTGGACCAGGCGTAACATTATGGTAATTTTCCTAATTAGATGCAGGAGTCGCCGAGCGAGATCACCTTGAGGAGGGTCACTGAAGGAGATAGAGAGCACATGCTACGTGAAAGCCAGCACAAACCAGGGGCCTATGCAGCCGTGCTCGGGGAGGCAATGCTCCCTGAGTACCTCATGAAAGCCTGGCGCGGAAAAGTGTGCTACCACGGAGCACCCAATAAGGCAGCTCTCCCCAGGAACCTCCTGCGGAGGCTTTTCGATTACCTCCAGGAGAGCTTCGTGGAGATCTCCCAGGAGGATTTCTGTTTTATCCCCATATATATAGAGACCTCCTTTTCACATACTTCAGATTCCTGTTATATTAAGAATAAAAGTTTACATGTTTAAAGCACTTACCGAGTGATCCTTCCCCTGATTCAGGGTCCGTGTTAACGGCCGGGGAGGGTTGGTAGGGGATCTCCGTGACGGTGATGAAGAGATCCTGGCTGTCAGGAAAACCAGCGTTGTAAGCGCTGTTGCCTGCCTCGTCCTCCACAAACCCTTCCTCATCTTCCCCGTCCGCGAACATCGCCGAGGAACTGGCCGTCGACACTGTTCCATTGTCAGAGTCCATGGTCACTGGTGGGGCAGTGGTGCCAGGCTCCGTAGCATCCGTTTGCCGCTTTGATTTTTTGGTAGCCTTGTCTGGGGTCCTTGATTTTCCCACGGCGCTGCGTTGCATCCCGCCTGTATCCTCTGTCTCTCATGGCTTTGGAGACCTTCTCATAGGTCTTTGCATTCCGTTTTTTGGAGCGCAGCTCAAAAAGCACAGACTCCTCGCCCCACACACCAATCATATCCAAGACTTCCCGGTCAGTCTATGCTGGGTCCCTCTTTCTATTCAGAGATTACATGAACTCCTCTGCTGGAGAGCTCTGCATTGCTGCCGGTGCTGCTGAGCTCGCCCCGATGTCCAACCACGAAATGAGATTCAAACTGTCCAGACAGGAAAAGGAATTCAAATTTTCCTGGGGCTTTTCCTGTATGGCTGGTCAGAACATTGAAGCGCGGACTGCTGTCCAGAGCGTCAACAGAGTGGTGCACTGTGGGATAGCTCCTGGAGCTACTAAGTTCGATTTGCATCCACACCTAGCCTAATTCGACATAACCATGTCGAATTTAGCGCTACTCCCCTCGTCGGGGAGGAGTACAGAATTCGAACTAAAGAGCCCTCTAGGTCGAATTAAATGGCTTCCTGGTGTGGACGGGTGCACGGTTAATTTGAATTAACGCTGCTAAATTCGAATTAAAGTCCTAGTGTAGACCAGGCCTTAGAGTGCAATCAAGTCACCTCTTCTCTTTGTTAAACTAAATAGATTGAGCTCGTTGACTCTAACACTATAACACATGTTGTTATCTAATTCTTTAACCATTCGGGTGCTCTTCTCTGAACCCTCTCCCGTATGACAACTTCTTTTTTCAGTTGGGGATAGCAGAACTATACACAATATTCCAGCAACAGAGCCAAATACAGAGCTAATATAACCCCTATAGTCCTAATTAACATCAACCCCATGTCCTCTGGCCTGGGCTCAGCAAATACTTCCCTACTGAAGGGCTTGTGTCAGCTCTAGTGATAGGGACACAGCTTGCTGAGACAGAAATTGCACAAGCGTCTGGCCCCACCAATCAGCTCCTCCCCCTCCACCCCAGCGCCTCCTGCCTGCCACTGATCAGCTCTTCTGCAGAGGGCAGAAGGTGCTGGGGGGGAGGAGCCAGGGAAGGAAGCGGTGGAATGATGGCGGGGTGTTTTTGGGACAGTGAGTGGACCAGGGCAGGAAGAGGCAGAGTGGGAGCAGGAAGAGGTGGGGTAGGGCTGGGGTCTTGGGGAAAAGGGGATAGTGGGGACGGAGCCTGGGGCAGAGCCGTGGTCAAGCACCATTGAGGAAATGAAAATGTTGGTGCCTGTGGCTACACTGCCCCCACATGACTGTGTAACTGCATCGAACCTTAACAATGTCTCCTTCATTTTGAAGTGAAAAATCAGAACCCTCCATTTTAATATGTAAGAAATAGTAACTTTTGGCTCTATGGAAACCCTTTTCTGTCTTTCTTGTTCTTTTTTTTCATCCAAAAAGTCCCCCAACCCCGAAATAGACACATTCTCATGGAAAGTTCCTGCCAACACCTTGCTCTCATAGTGAATATACGGGACTAGAAGACAGAATATTTAGGTTCTATTTACTGCTCTAGAAAACATTCCTGTGTGACTATCAGCACTTCCTTTGCAGGGGGACTCTCAAAGAGCCTACACTGGGTGCCCTGAAGAGGATGTGGGTTCCAAGTTTGGGGAAAGCTCTTTGGAAAGATAATTCTCCCTCCATCGCTAAGGCACAGGGTGGAGTGTCCACATGGCCTCAGTTATTACAAGGTCAGGCACAGCACTAGGAACTCCATCCTGCCACACTCCCCAGCCAGAGCTTTTCATTCAGTGGATATGTTTAGTTCCTCTAGCGTGCCGATATTTTTTCTCAAATGTCCAACTGCCCTTGAACCCCTACCCTTCTGACTTTCTTTGCAAAGTGCTGGTGAGGTCTCAGCTTGATGACATATCACAATTCCAGAGTAATCTACACAGACCCTCCACTTCCCAGATGCATGGGATATGCAATGATAGCATCCCTTCTGCAGTTGAAGTTGTTGGAATCTATATAGGGTACACAAACTTTGGTCAGTGGACTCTAAGAATTGAGGAAAGTAGGCAAACTCACCCACTTGCTTCTGGAGTTCCTCTGCAGAAGAAAAATGGGGAGGAGAAGAAAACAGTTCAGGATATGTCTATTCACTTAGCATAAATATTGGCTATGTGTAGTGAGCTAGCTATTCAATCCGTAGGCTAGCCCTGTCATAAACAGATAGTTAAGGGTTAATGCCTCTTTGACCTGTAAAGGGTTAAGAAGTTCACCTAGCCTAGCTGACACCTGAACAGAGGAACCAATGGGGGAACAAGATGTTTCAAAAGGAAGGAGGGAAGTTTTCCTTTGTTTAGAGTTTTCAGTTTCAGCGGGAGTGAAAAAGATCAAGGAACCAGCCTGTTATCAGAGTAGTAAGTTTTAGAAAGGAATAAATAGGTTTATGTTTATTTTCTTTGTAACTTGTCTTGGTACCATTAAGGGAATTGTCAAATTAGGGTATTCTTGTGTGTATTAAAGTTTTTAGCCAGGGGAACATCCTCTGTGTTTTGAATCTGTTGTCTGTGAGAGTAGCTGGTATGCTAATCTCTCCCAGAGGGTTTTCTATTCCCTTTCTTTTCTTTAATTAAAAGCCTTTTTCTTAATACCTGATTGATTTTTCCTTGTTTTTTAGATCCAAGGGGGTTGGATCTGGATCCACCAGGAGTTGGTGGGAGAAAGGAGGGAGGATGGTTCATTTCTCCTTGTTTTAAGATCCAAGGGGTTTGGATCTGTGTTCACCAGGAAAATGGTGAAGTTTCTCAAGGCTACCCAAGGAAGGGAGTGCTTGTGAATGGTGGCAGCGATACCAGATCTAAGCTGGTAATTAAGCTTAGAAGTGTCCATGCAGGTCCCCACATCTGTACCCTAAAGTTCAGAGTGGGGAAGAAACCTTGACAAGCCCCATTCCTATCTCGTTATGTAGTAGATAAAGAAGATTATATTCTTGCTTTAATCAATTTAAGAAAAAGCTTCATGGCCACAACTAATTAGCAAAAGATGAATATAACTTATTAGCTCCTCTGCTAATATGGGTTCTGCTATGAAATGACCAGTAACCCTCTCCAGTTTGACAACTTCTTCCTTCAGTGGGAGACACCAGAACTGCACACACTATTCCAGCAACAGAGCCAAATAGAGAGCTAATAGAACCTCTATAGTCCTAATTAAGATCAAAACCGTGCCAGCTGGCCCGGGACCCAGTGAACACTTTCCTGCTGAAGGGCTTGGGTCATCTCCAGTGAAAGGGAAACATGTAGGAAATAGATCTATGGAGATCCTTTTGTGTCTTTCTTGCTCTTTTTTTCATCCTAAACGTCCTGTCCCCCCAAACCCCCTGAAATAGACACATTCCCATGGAAAGTTCCTGCCAACATCTTGCTCTCATAGTGAATACACAGGACCAGAAGATAGACTATCTAGGTTCTATTTCCTACTCTAACAAACATTCAGTGTGACGATCAGCACGTCCTTTGGAGGGGGATAGTCAAAGAGCCTGTACTGGGTGTTCTGCACAGGATGTGGGTTCCAAGTTCTGGGTAAGCTCTTTGGGGAAGACATTTCTCCCTCCACCATGAGGCACAGGGTGGAGTGTCTGCATGGCCTCAGCTACTACAAGGTCAGGCACAGGACTAGCAACTCAGTCCTGCCACATTCCCCACCCAGAGCTTTTCATTTAGCGGATATGTTCAGTTCCTCTAGCGTGCCAATGTTTTTTCTCAAATGTCCAACTCCCCTTGAACCCCTACCCTTCTGAATTTCTTTGCAAAGTGCTGGTGAGGTCTCAGCTCGATGACATACAATGATTCTAGAGAAATCTACACAGACCTTCCACTTCCCAGATGCTTTGGACATGCAATGATAACATCCCTTCTGCAGTTGAAATTGTTGGAATCAATACAGCGCAGACAAAGTTTACTCAGTGGACGGTAAATAGTGAGGAAAGTAGGCAAACTCACCCATTTTCTCCTGGGGTTCCTCTGCAAAAGAAAAATGAGGAGGAGAAGAAAAACAGTTCAGTGTATGTCCACTGATTTATGAACTGAAGAGGGTGATTGAGATCCTTTCTTTGTTGATTAGCATAAATAGTGGCCTAGGTATTCAATCCGTTGGCTAGACCCATTCCTATCCCGTTACGTAGTAGATAAAGAAGATTATATTCTTGCTTTAATCAATTAAAAAAAAAGCTTCATGGCCACAACGAATTAGCAAAAGGTGAATATGAGACACTACACTCCTCTGCTAATATGAGTTCTGCTACGAATGTACGATGTAACACCACTCACATCATGAGCTGCATTCCATTTGCTGTTTTATGCAGAGTCCTTTCAATGTGTACATTGCCTTTCATACTATGTCTCTGCAAGAGTATTATGGTTCTTGGAAAATACAAACCAGGAGAGGGTAAGTCTATTTAAATTTCAACAATGTATGAGGAGGACTTCTCAGAATCAGCAAGTGCTCATAGATGTTACTGACAAAATTAGCCAGGTAATCTGCTCTATTAAAAACAGAAAAAAAGTGGGGTGAGGTCTAATAACTCAAACAGTTTTCTTTTCATTCCACAAGATTCCTAAACAGCAGTAGAGCACACAAAAGAAAAGGACACAGACTTACTTTTTCTCTTGTCTCCTAAGTCTCCTAAAAAGGAAATATATATATATATAAAGATAACAATAGCACCTTTTGTAAGAATATGGCCAAGAACAAGGTAACTAAGAATTCATAGAATCATGGAAGTTTAGCAACTCAGTCCTGCCACTATCTCCATCCAGAGCTTTTTCATTCAATGGATATGATCAGTTCCTGTAGTGCAGGGATGTTTTTTCTCACGTGCCTGACTGCCCTGAACCTCTACCCCTCTGACTTTCTTTGCAAAGTGCTAGTGAGGTCTCAGCTCGATGACATATCACAATTACAGAGTAATCTACACAGACTCTACACTTCCCAGATGCATGGGGCATGCAATGACAGCATCCCTTCTGCAGCTGAAGTTGTTGGAACCTATATAGGGTACACAAACTTTGGTCAGTGGACTCTAAGAATTGAGGAAAGTAGGCAAACTCACCCACTTGCTTCTGGAGTTCCTCTGCAGAAGAAAAATGGGGAGGAGAAGAAAACAGTTCAGTGTATGTCCATTGACTTATGAATTGAAGAGGGTGAATGAGATCCTTTCTTTGTTGATTAGCATAAATATTGGCCATGGGGGTGAGCAAGCTATTCAATCCGTGGGTTTGCCCCATTCCTCTCCTACTATATACTAGATAGAGAAGATTATATTTTTGCTTTAATCAATTTAAGAAGAAGCTTCAAGACCACAACTAATTTACAAAAGGTGAATATGAGACACTACGCTTCTCTGATAAAATGGGTTCGGCTATGAAAGGAGCAGTAACACCATTTACATCACGAGTTGCATTCCATTTGCTGTTTCAATGCAAAGTCCTTTCAATGTGTACATTGTCTTTCATACTGTGTCTCTGCAAGAGTGTTATGGTTCTTGGAGAATACAAACCGGTAGTGGGTGAGTCTATTTAAATTTCAACAATATACGAGCAGCACTGCTGAGATCCAACAAGTGCTCATATATGTTATTGACAAAATTAGCCAAGTAATCTGCTCTACCAAAAAGAGGAGTAGAGCACACGGAAGAAAAAGGACACAGACTTATTTATTCTCTTTTACAAGTGTCCTAAAAAAGAAAAACAATATATTTAAAGATAACAATAGCACCTTTTGTCATAATATGGCCAAGGACAAAGGTAACTAATCGTTCATAAAAATATGAGCTGGAAAATAAGAAGGTTTGAGCTGGAAGAGACCTCAGGAGGTCATCTAGTCCAAACCCCTGCTCAAAACAGGACCAGCACCAACTAAATTATCCCAGCCAGGGCTTTCTCCAGCTGGGCCTTCAATACCTGTAAGGATGGAGATTCCACAACCTCCCCAGGTAACCCATTCCAGTGCTTCACCACCCTCCTAGTGAAAAATATCAAGAGCTGTATTTATTGGAGAATAGCTGTGAGGGAGCAAGCGACACAATGAACATCATACTGTCTAAGTCCTCTAGAACATAGGCCAGAGAACTTTCCCCAAACAATTCATGTTTGCATTAGAGGATATCTTTTACAAAGAACATATAATCTTGATTTCAAAAATTTCCAGTGATGGAGGATCCACCAGAACCCATGGTAAATTATTACAGTGTTTAATCATCCCCATTGTTAAAAATGTATGCCTAATTTCTACTCTGACTTTTCTAATTTCAATTTCCAGCCATTGGATTTTGCTTGACCATTCTCTGCCAGACTAAAGAGCCCATTATCAAATATTTGTTCTCTATGTTCATACATTTAGAGTGCAATCAAGTCACCTCTTCTCTTTGTTAAACTAAATAGATTGAGCTCGTTGACTCTAACACTATAACACATGTTGTTATCTAATTCTTTAACCATTCGGGTGCTCTTCTCTGAACCCTCTCCCGTAGGAGAATTTCTTTTTTCAGTTGGGGATAGCAGAACTATACACAATATTTCAGCAACAGAGCTGAATACAGAGCTCATATAACCCCTATAGGCCTAATTAACATAAACCCCATGCCTCTGGCCTGGGCCCAGCAAATACTTCCCTACTGAAGGGCCTGTGTCAGCTCTAGTGATAGGGACACAGCTTGCTGAGACAGAAATTGCACAGGCGTCTGGCCCCACCAATCAGCTCCTCCCCCTCCACCCCAGCGCCTCCTGCCTGCCACTGATCAGCTCTTCTGCAGAGGGCAGAAGGTGCTGGGGGGGGGAGGAGCCAGGGACGGAAGCGGTGGAATGACGGCGGGGTGTTTTTGGGACAGTGAGTGGACCAGGGCAGGAAGAGGAGAAGTGGGAGCAGGAAGAGGTGGGGTAGGGCTGGGGTCTTGGGGAAAAGGGGATAGTGGGGACGGGACCTGGGGCAGAGCCATGGTCAAGCACCATCGAGGAAATGAAAAAGTTGATTCCTGTGGCTACACTGCCCCCACATGATTGGGTAATTCAATCGAACCTTAATAATGTCTCCTTCATTTTGAAGTGAAAAATCAGAACCTCTCTATTTTAATATGTAAGAAAACTGCCCTTGAACCCCTACCCTTCTGACTTTCTGCTGGTGAGGTCTCAGCTTGATGACATACCACAATTACAGAGTAATCTACACAGACCCTCCACTTCCCAGATGCATGGGACATGCAATGATAGCATCCCTTCTGCAGGTGAAGTTGTTGGAACCTATACAGGGCAGACAAACTTTGGTCAGTGGACTGTAAGAATTGAGGAAATTAGGCAAACTCACCTATTTGATTTTGGAGTTCCTCTGCAAAAGAAAAATGGTCCATTGACTTAGCATAAATATTGGCTATGTGTAGTAAGCTAGCTATTCAATCCATGGGGTAGCCTCATTCCTATTTTGTTATGTAGTAGATAAAGAAGATTATATTCTTGCTTTAATCAATTTAAGAAAAAGCTTCATGGCTACAACTAATTAGCAAAAGATGAATATAACATATTAGCTGCTCTGCTAATATGGGTTTTGCTATGAAAGGACCAGTAACACCATTTACATCATGAGCTGCATTCCATTTGCTGTTTTATGCAGAGTCCTTTCAATGTGTACATTGCCTTTCATACTATGTATCTGCAAAAGTGTTATGGTTCTTGGAAAATAGAAACCAGGAGAGGGTATGTCTATATAAATTTCAACAATGTATGAGGAGGACTGTTCAGAATCAGCAAGGGCTCATAGATGTTATTGAGAAAATTAGCCAAATAATCTGCTCTATCAAAAACAGAAAAATGGCATGAGGTCTAATAACTCAATCATTTTTCTTTTCATTTTACAAGATTCCTACACAGCAGTAGAGCACACAAAAGAAAAAGGACACAGACTTACTTATTCTCTTTTCCAAGTCTAAAAAAGAAAAAAAAACATATTTAATGATAACAATTTCAACTTTTTTTATAATGTGTTTTGTTATAATGTGGCCAAGAACAAAGGACTGGATAGTTCATAGAATCATAGAATCATGGAAGAATAGGGTTGGAAGAGACCTCAGGGGGTCATCCAGTCCAAACCCCAGCTCAAAACAGGACCAAACCCAACTAAATTATCTCTGCCTTTGCTTATTTATTCTCTTTTACAAGTTTCCTAAAAAAGAAAAACAATATATTTAAAGATAACAATAGCACCTTTTGTAGTAATATGGACAAGAACAAAGGTAACTAATAGTTCATAAAACTATAGAAAGTTTGAGCTGGAAGAGACCTCAGGAGGTCATCTAGTCCAAACCCCTGCTCAAAACAGGACCAGAACCAACTAAATTATCCCAGGCAGGGCTTTCTCAAGCCGGGCCTTAAATACCTGTAAGGATGGAGATTCCACAGGTAACCCATTCCAGTGCTTCACCACCCTCCTAGTGAAAAGTATCAAGAGTTGTTTTAATTGGAGAATAGCTGTGAGGGAGCAAGTGACACTGTGAAAGCTATTTGGTTCCCCCCGCTCTTTTACTAGTTTTGCAAACGGCCAGTAGGTGGAGGCAGAAGCCTCCAGAAACCTCACGTATACAGTACCCTGAACTTTTGAACTAACCTTCCTCTTCTGTCGCAAAGCAGAAAAATCTTGCTCCAAGCCAGTTTTCCCTGACCAGATAACGGTTTCACGGGGTCTGGTAACTACCAATCAAGTGTTCATGCGGCATGTCTTTGTCTAAATGTGTATAAAAGATCTGTAAACCTTGTGTCAGATAGAGCCTTCTGTATCTATTACAGAGCTCTCCTTTCTTCTGCAGAATAAAGCATTTTTCCTTATCCCTGTCAGGCTGTTATTGGCTCTCAACTAGGCAGACCTGATATTTCGGTAACAACACAATGAACATCATACGGTCTAAGGCCAGAGAACTTCCCCCAAACAATTGATGTTTGCATTACAGAAGATCCTTTACAAAGAACATACAATCTTGATTTCAAAAATTTCAAGTATTGGAGGAAACATAAGAACCATTGGTAAATTGTTACAATGTTTAATCACCCTCACTCTCAAAAATTTATACCTTATTTCTAGTCTGACTTTCCTAATTTCAATTTCCAGCCATTGGATTCGCTAGACCATTCTCTGCTAAACTAAAGAGCCCATTATCAAATATTTGTTCTCTATGTACATATATATATATATAGAGAGAGAGAGAGAGAGAGAGAGAGGTAAATCAAGTCACCTCTTCTCCTTGTTAAACTAAATAGATTGAGATCTTTCAGTCTGTCACTATAACACGTTATCTGGTCTTTAATCATTCTGGTTCTCTTCTCTGAACCCTCTCCGGTTTGACAAACTTCTCTCTTAAATTGGGATCACCAGAACTGCACACACTATTCCAGGAACACAGCGAAATACAGAGCTAATATAACCTCTATAGTCTTAATTAATATCACCTCCAAGCCCTTTGGCCTGGGGCCTAGCAAACACTTTCCTACTGAAGGGGATGTGTGAACTCCAGTCAAAGGGGTACAGCTTTGCTTAGACAGAAATTGCACCTATTCCCACCACAGATGACGTTTGTGGGATAGGCCTAACTGTTTGTCAGGATAGGTGAGTTGGTTGCTAAAGTGCACCGCCCTGTGGAGCTCAGTGTGGGATTGTGTCTCAAGAGATTAACAGTTCCTCCTGGAGATTCCAGGCATGGAGGGGGACAGCACCCTCAGCACCCTGGTGCCAACGGCAGGGAAGGCCTGGACACTCTTCTGTCATTCCAGCAGACTTTTTTATCTTTGCTGTGATTCCAAGATGCTCTGCACTCTGCTGTGTGAGAGGAGAGCTCTCCTCATCAGGAAAGGATACAGTGAAGCCCCCTGAACTTTCCATCAGAAGTTTCCCATCCAAGGGGATGCTCTTGCACTTCACTATGAAGAGTTCCCCCTTCGGGCAGGGTATTAAACCCCACAGAGTGCTTTAAGTCCTACAGAAACTTACTTGGTGAAATCTAGAACAGGCTGCTAAACATTTCCATGATAAAACCCCACTGTGTTTGATCATCGGAGAAATCAAAACAAACTCACTATTGTCATCCAGCTATTGCTTTGCAAATTTGCTATATTAGTAGGAGCATTGCCAGCAGATCGAGGGAAGTGATAATTCCTATCTTTTTGGCACTGGTGAGGCCACACTTGGAGTACTGCATCTAGTTTGGTCCCTTCACTACAGAAGAGATGTGGACAATTTGGAGAGAGTCCAGCGGAGGGCAACAAAAATGACTAGGGGGTTGGGGCACATGATTTATGAGGAGAGGCTGAGGGAACTGGGTTTATTTCGTCTGCAGAAGGGAAGAGTGAGGTGGGATTTGATAGCAGCCTTCAACTACCTGAAGAGGGGTATGTTTTGGTGAATGTGATTTAAGATAAAAGCCAGTGGAAACAATGGGAAATACTCTTCCTCTTTCCAGAAGCAGATGTGTTTCATCCTGCCTGAACAAGGATGAAGATTCAATTGTCATTCTCATTTACACCTGTACAACTTCAGTAAAGGTAATAGGGAGATAATGGGGTTAACAGAGGGCAGAATATTTTCATTGCTCTGAATGTGCTCCTGTGACATTATTGACATGAACTGGGACCATATAGATCATTGTTGCAACCAAGGTCCTGTAGTGACACTAAATCTTTTATAAAGGGGGCCAAATAAGGTGTCTCAGACAAGGTTATGGTTTGCTGGTTATGATTATGCTATCTGTATCCATGTAACATTTTTTGTATTTAAAGTGTTGGCTCTATACTGT
The DNA here is from genome assembly GCF_020497125.1 of Mauremys mutica. Taxonomy (NCBI): domain Eukaryota; kingdom Metazoa; phylum Chordata; order Testudines; family Geoemydidae; genus Mauremys; species Mauremys mutica. Next base: position 16,706,489 of record NC_059086.1, on the reverse strand, counting down.
CTGTAGTTTAAACTTGTGCTATGCTTCTGGGTGACATCCCAGACATGTTGGTGTCAGCTCTGCCTAGCCTACTTGATGGCCCATTAAGGACCATCAGCTATACAATTGACCCATTGAGAAATGTCTCAACAAGGTATGCAGGGACATGCCTATGGACGGAACTCTGAGGTTTTTCCATGCCATGTGATGGACAGCTTGTCTTTGGGACCAAGAAAGCAGAGACCACATGGCAAGCGATTATAAGAAGCTGCTTCAGCTCCTCCATCTTGTCTTCAATTCCTCTTCTTACCTGTGGAGGGACTTTGCTACAGATGGAAGCCCTACACAAAGGACTGATGATCCATCCCAGTTGTGGATGTATTCCAGAAACTTGATTTGAACCTTAAGTTTAATTTATCACTGCTACAAGCCTGAACCAAGAACTTTGCCATTAATTGATTCCATTTAACCAATTCTAGCTCTCATCTATATCTTTTTCCTTTTATGAATAAATCTTTAGATTTTAGATGCCAAAGGATTGGCAACAGCATGATTTGTGGGTAAGAGCTGATTTGTATATTGACCTAGGTCTGGGGCTTGGTCCTTTGGGATCGAGAGAACCCTTTTTCTTTTACAGGGGTATTGGTTTTCATAAACATTTGTCCCCATAACGAGTGGCACTGGTGGTGATACTGGGAAACTGGACTGTCTAAGGGAATTGCTTGTGTTACTTATCGTTAGCCAGTGGGGTAAAATCAAAGTCCTCTCTGTCTGGCTGGTTTGGTTTGCCTTAGAGGTGCAAAAACCCCCAGCCTTGGGCTGTAACTGCCCTGCTCTAAGAAATGTGTCCTGAATTGGCACTCTCAGTTGGGTCCTGCCAGAACCAGCATCATTACAGCTCCACAAAGAGAAAGACTGAGCTCCAGTCAAAGCTCCAATCACTGCATCTCTACATAGTGTGTCTCAGCCTGAATAACCCCATCACTCTTCACAACCTTTAAAAGAAAAAAAATCAACTAAAAAATGACAAATATCACTGTTCTTTGTTGTTAATTGACGGCTGCCATACTAACAGTGGCATAGTTCAGCAAAAGGGCACATGAAGGACTCATTTTGTGTAGAAACTAATGTGTGCAACTGCCCCCAACTGCTCAGAGATAAATACGTTATGTTAATAAGATGGCAAGAAAAGAAAAAAAATATATGGAATTGCCCCAGGACTGTATTTGCAGGACAATGACAGTAACCACCTGCATGTCAATATATTACACTAGGGTTACAGGGTCCTCTATCTGTTCCAGTCCTCTTCTGGAGCCGTCTCCTTCCTGGGCCCAAAAGAGCCAGTGTATCTCATGTATCTCTTTATTATTTTAAGTTCACACATGAAGAGAAAACTACAATTCCATCATAACTCATTTGCTACTCTCAGCCTTTGGTTTTCTGTATTTGCTTTTGTATCTCTTCAATAATAACCAGAAGACAGCGCTGGTACCAGTGTCTCATCCGGTGAGGTAGATGAGGGGGTCAAGGACATAAAATGACACTAATTGACAATAACTACTAATTATAACAGCACATTCAAAGATGGAACAAGCTGAGAGCATGGTCCCACCATCGAGCCTGCACAGTAAGAAGGAACTGAAGGATGCGTGGAGTGGCTCCACCCTTTATCCTCCCTGGCTCAGAGCATGAGGGACACCAGGGCACAGGCAAGGTCCCCTCTACTGGTACCATTAGGAAAAACTCCCTGGAACTGGCACATGAGAAACACACCTAATGTAATGGGCATAGGCAATTACTCAAAGCAGAACAAAGATGGCTTATCCCAATGGAATCAAGTCTGACAGTCTAAAAAGATGAGAGAAAGAGCAAGCAAAAATACTTCTTTTTCAGCTGATGTTTTTTGTTTATTTCTATTTTGGCCACAAAATTTTGGTACTTAAATTTACAACAAAAATTGAAATTTTCTGTGGAAACAACTGACTCCATTAGTGAATGAGTTATTCTAACCAGGGTTAACTCTGTTTAGCTTAGTAGCTATGAAAGTTCACAGGGCACTGTGGAGGGGGTCTCTGCCAACAATTGAATCTCCCCTTTAGACTGTGATGTGGGAAAGCACAAGTGCCTAACCTCTACATTATTATGAAACTCCTCTGTGCCGTATTCGCTGTTTATAGCAAAATTGCCCTTCTGCTTTTGCCCTGACACCTGGGAGGCTCCAAGTCAGAGCAGAAAAGTCTCCTCATGGAAGGCAGCCTCAGAACATTTCATAGTGACAACTGAAACCTCAGTAGTTAAGGAGCAAACAATTCTCACCAGGGCTGCCCAAAGGATTCAGGGGGTCTGGGGCAAAGCAATTTTGGGGGCCCCTTCTATAAAAAAAAGTTGCAATACTATAGAATACTATATTCTCATGGGGGGCCCTGCAGGGCCCAGGGCCTGGGGCAAATTGCCCCACATGGCCCCCGTCCCCCCTGAGCAGCCCTGATTCTCACTAGAAAATGATCATGCACGGTGGGATGGACAGCAGAGCTAGGGTTATACACACACACACACACACACACACACACACATATGTAATCAATGTTTATTTTAAAGCATTTTTCTATGTTTATCTATTTAAATTTTCAGAGTTTTTCAGAATTATGGGGTTTAGCCTTTTTTAAAAAATTGTCTCAATTTAAAATTTCAGAGTTTCATGAAATTTGAGGGGAGACACATGCAGACAATTATTTAGTGACTGTAGATTCTGGGATTCAAAAAAGTGAAAGCATTTAACCATTAAAACTGAAACTGTCACCATTGTATGTTGAAATATTAGCCTTAAATCAAACTCTAAGAAATAAGAAATTCTCAAGCCCCATTTTTGTTACATTACCTCTCTGAGTATTTTGATTGGCAGCAATGGAAATATTTTCTCATCAGTTTGTGTGCATACAGTGAAATTGACATTTATCAACATTTACTGATACCAATAAAAATCTAATCCTTCCAAGCTTAGTTATGGTCCTGCTTTCTGTCTAACCTTTTGGGTGGCTTGTGCCTCTGGAAGAAGTAGGAGAGAATAGTTCCTGAATGCAGGAAAAGCAATTATACCTGGCCATTGCCAATCTTTCTGTTACTTTAGAATACAGTAGTAACAATCTGTTATTTTAGGCTTCTTCTCCTAACGATGTCCACTGGTAGGGTAAATGTGCCATCTAAGCAGGAGTGTCACTGTGCTTTCATCCTGAAACACGCCTCTCTGCACTTTTCAGCAGCTTGAGGAGGGTGACTAATGACTTGTGTTCAGACAAGGAGCTTCTATGTTCATTTCCCTCTCCCCCGGTTAATGAAGCAGTGTCACTGAGGTTTTATACACATCTGAGATCATGTAAAAACAGCTGACGACATAGACAGGCTCCAGAACACAATGATGTTGTTCCCACCACAATGCCATTAGATCTATCAAATTTTGTTTGAATTTCCCTCTTTATCTTGCATCATGGTTTCCTTACACAGTATTTAGACAGGCACCAATGGATATGTATATATTTATTATCTAATCAGTAATTAATAAAAAATGGTGTTCTTACCCCAAAACCATTTCATGACAAAAATCAATGCTGGAACACTGATGGCGGTGAATATTTTGACTCCTATGTACATTGTGAAGTGATTGCAATATAATTCATCCAACTCTCTGCTAATGAAAATAGAAAACGTCACAAACTGTAGCATGAGGTGTACACACAACTAGAGCTGGTCAGGAATTCTTCTACAATGTGACTGCATCTGAAAATGCTTATTCATCAAAACCAAACAGCACGCCTGGCCAGGGGAGTCTGGACTTCTGTATCAGAGGAGTCCCCAAACTTTGGGGGACTCCCCATACAGCCAAGGGAGTCTCTAGGACTTGGGGCAGCCAGCTGCTCTATTTCATTTTGGGAAAGCTGAATCAAAACCATTTGATTTTAAATAGATACTTTTCTAGAATTTCCTTTATGTGAGAAATTTCAAACTTTCCACTTTTTGTTCTGTGTCAAAACTAAAACATTCAAAATTTCAGAATTTACAACAGAATAGACATTTTGAATTTTGACCAGCTCTATACAAAACTGCATTCATTTTACATGGCAATTTCTACTTTCCTGAAAAAGAAAACACAATTAAAAAAAATGATCCTTTGTGGAAGTAGGCTGAGGGAAGACAAGGTAATTCCTGTGATATTTAATTAACCCTGGACACTTTCCCCTGTTAGTGGCTGAATGGATAAAATGCAGACCAAGCTGTAGGGGATGTAAACTCAGCACATTCAGTGATTCTATTCTGGGCTATGTGAAATGTGATGATTTTTCCAGCTAAGTTTCTAATAGCAAAATGTTCTCACTAAAAAGTGAAACAAAACACACACAAAACAAACAAATTAGTACTAATTTCTGCCTTTGCTGGATGGGGCTTGTGTAGCATAGACATGACCTGGCATTAATCATTGTGGTCTGTAGAACAAGACTGGGGAATTTGTGCTTCTTTTTTTAAATTATTATTTCTGTGGCAGATGTTATTAAGGAATTTATCCTCTGCTGATCTCACATGAGAACTTTTCACGAACACAAAAATTATTTAAAAGAAAAAATTCAAATTCTAACTCACAATGTATTGTCTTGTAAATTCACTGTATTTCTTTTCCAGCAATGCGGATTCAACTGCTACTCAGAGGACAGTCACACACCCTGTAAAGTAGAGACCAACATAGGAGAAGTAAGTACTTAATGTCTCTGTGGGTGAGCCTTGAAGAATCAGGCCATGTAGTAACAATTTCTGTATAGCTACTGCAGTATTTTTCTCTCCAGAGGGCTTCACAAACATAAGAAACTCAAATATCAATTACTTCCTTGTACAAAGTACAAAGTACAATGCTGCTAGAACAGGAATTTAACACTTTATTCACCTGAATGCTACCTTTAAACTCTGCCACTGTGGAATGGCTGCTTGTGAAGCCGGAGCGGTTATTTCCTGAAGTTATTTGTTAAGTGAGGAGTGAAAAATGAAAGCAGCTTTCTTGGTGGGAGGGATGGATGGGAAGAGAGCAGGTAGGGTTGTGGATTTATTGGTCTGCAAAACTCAAGTAAACAGCACTTAGATTCCTTTATAAATAGCAGCCCAAATCCCATGCACGGCTTTAAAGACATCTCTGAATGGTATTAGCAGAGCTGGGTGAAAATTTTCAAACTTTTTTCAGTGGAAAACAGGACAAGTTTGCGACAAGGAAGCATGGGGCGAGGATCACCTGCTAGGGTACCTGGGTGGATGTCACCTAATCCATTCCCTCCCACAGCAGGGACAGCAGGTGTGGAGAAGTGTTTGTGCAAGATTATTATTTAGAGAGGCTCCCTCATAAAGGACTATAGGAATTCTGAGCTGTGCCCTGAAAACAGAGGGTGAGAACACAATATAGCTGTGTACAGCAGTTCACCACAGATACTCACTGGATTATTGTTTAATGAACTCCAAGATCATTCCATGATGTCAGAAGTGCTGAATGAGAAAGAGACTGCAGCCATTTTGAGGTTAACTTCTGTGGTTGAAACTGAAAGCAGAGTCCCCAGGACCAGATGGTATTTACCCAAGAGTAATGCACCTTGGAAAATATAATCCCAACTATATGTCTAAAATGATGGGGTCTAAATTAGCTGTTACCACTCAAGAAAGAGCCCTTGGAGTCACTGTGGATAGGTCTCTGAAAACATCCACTGCCTCACAGGACCTTCTCATAAACAAACTTGGGAAATGCAACCTAGACAGAGCTACTATAAGATGGGTGCAAAACAGGTTGGAAAAACCTTCCCAGAGAATTGTTATCAGTGGTTCACAGTCATGACAGAAGGGCATATCAAGTGGGGTCCCGCAGGGATCAGTTCTGGGTCTGTTTCTCTTCAAAATATTCATCAATAATTTAGATAATTGCATAGAAAGTTTTCAGGTGATAACAAGCTGGGTGGGGTTGCAAGTCCTTTGGAGGACAGGCTTAAAATTCAAAATGATCTGGACAAACTGGAGAGATGATCTGAAGTAAATAGAACATAAGAATGGCCATACTGAGTCAGACCCAATGTCCATCTAGCTCAATATCCTGTCTTCCAACAGTGGCCAATGCCAGGTGCCCCAGATGGAATGAACAGAACAGGGACTCATCAAGTGATCCATCCCCTGTCACTCATTCGCATCTTCTGGCAGACAGAGGCTACAGACACCATCCCTGCCCATCCTGGCTAATAGCCATTGATGGACCTATTCGCCATGAATTTATCTAGTTCTTTATTGAACCCTGTTATAGTCTTGGCCTTCACAACATCCTCTGGCAAGGAATTCCACAAGTTGACTGTGTGTTGTGTGATAAAATACTTTCTTTTATTTGTTTTAAACCTGTTGTCTATTAATTTCATTTGGTGACCCCTAGTTCTTCTGTTATGAAAAGTAGAAAACAATACTTCCTTATCTACTTTCTCTACACTAGTCATGAGTTTATAGACCTTAATCATATCTCCCCTAAGCCGTCATTTTTTCCAAGCTGAAAAGCCTCAGTCTTATTAACCACTCCTCATACGGAAATCGTTCCATACCCCTAATAATTTCTGTTTCCCTTTTCTGAACCTTTTCCAATTCCAATGTATCTTTTTTGAGATGGGGCGACTACATCTGCACACCGTATTCAAGATTTGGGTGTACCATAGATTTATAAAGAAGCAAGATGATGTTTTCTGTCATATTACTTATCCCTTTCTTAATTATTCCCAGAATTCTGTTCACTTTTCTGACTGCCACTGCACATTGATTGGATGTTTTCAGAGAACTATCCACAATGACTCCAAGATCTCTTTCTTGAGTGGTAACAGCTAATTTAGACCCCATCATTTTATAGAAAAAGTTGGGATTATGCTTTCCAATGTGCATTACTTTACATTTATCAATATTAAATTTTATATAGGATGAAATTCAAAAAGGACATGTGCAAAGTACACCATTTAGAAAGGAACAATCAGTTGCACACATACAAAATGGGAAATGGCTGCCTAGGAAGGAGTACTGCGGAAAGGGATCTGGGGGTCATAGCAGAACAAAAGCTAAATATGAGCGTAATGCTCTTTCAAAAAAATAAAAAAAACCAAAGTGAGCATTCTTCTGGGATATATTAGCAGGAATGTTGTAAGCAAGACCCAAGACATAATTCTTCTGTTCGACTCCATTCAGATTACGCCTCAACTGGAGTGTGGTGTCCAGTTCGGGGAGCCACGTTTCAGGGAAGATGTGGACAAATTAGAGAAAGTCCAGAGAAGAGCAACAAAAGTGACTAAAGATCTAGAAAATTTGACTTATGAGAGATTTAAAAAACTGGGTTTGTTTAGTGTGGAAAAGAGAAGACTGAGAGGAGACAGGATAATTGTTTTCAAGTATGTAAAAGGTTGTTACAAGGAGGAGTAAGAAAAATTGTTTTTCTTAACCTCTGAGTTAGGAGAAGAAGCAATGGGTCTAAATTGGAGCATGGGAGGTTTAGGTTGGAAATTAGGAAAAACTTCCTAACTGTCGTGGTGCTTAAGCACTGGAACAGGTTAGACAAACACCTGTCAGGGATCATCTAGGTAATACTTAGTCCTGCCCTGACTGAGGGAACTTGACTAGATGACCTCTCAAAGTCCCTTCCAGTTCTATGATTCTATTATTAGATTTTTTGATGTTTTCCTATATCTTGTTTGAAGTTTATAAATGTGAACTAATTAGCTTGTAGATGTCTAAATTCTGCTCCTGTCTCACAATGCTTCCTTACTGTATTCTATTGATTCAGGCATCAAAAGGGGATAATATCATTTAGATGGAACTTGTGGTGTAATAATATTATTATCCTCATTCCTCTTTGACGCTTGTAACCCCACATAGTAAACTACCAGTGAACTGTTTAAATAGTTAATTGGATTATGCTAATGAATACAACTACTTACCTATGTATATGTAGGAAACAAATTACTTTCAGAGCAACAGTATACTTTGTCTAGTCTTCATCCCAGAAGGGCCCTGCTGTGGTGATGGCTTGCTGCAACTATAAAGAAAGCTTTGCACCCTGATCCTTTTTATCTCAGATTTGCTTAAATTTTGTCATGGAAACTCTAAGCCCACAAGACTGAGATCTCCAGGTTACTCTGGATTCCCCCGGGAGTCTCATGGAAGAATTTGAACAAACTGCACATGGGCTGCCTACTGAACTATAACCTTTTAAATTGATTTCAGAAAGACCTTTACAAATCAGCAGCCTCACTATCCTTGCTATGAAACTGACCTAAGAATTTTACCTCATATCTATATGCATGTCTTTTAACCATGGTAACTCTCTTTCATTTTTCTTTTATTAATAAATCTTAGATGTAGTTAATAAGGATTGGCTGTAAGTGTGTATTTTGGTGAGATCTGAAATATTCATTGATCTGGTGGGTAATGTGTCCTGACTTTTGAGATTGGTAGAACGTTAGATAAGGTGAGTAAGATTTGTAGTAATCCCGCCCTGTACTAGACTTGGCTTTGTGGATGGGAGCCAGCAGCTGCGATGTTTAAAGGAGACTGTATTTTGTCTTGTTGATAACCAGTGTGATAATACAGAGGCTGTTTTGTTACTGGAATTTAAGTATAGAGTAAACCTGCAGTGGGGGACCGTTTGCCCTATTGCTTGCAGTTTGATGTGAGGATGCATTGTCAGTGTGGCTGCTCCAGCCACCACAGTCACATATAGGAGTTCATAAACATGAGATTTTTCATGAGGAAATATTGTTTTATATTATTATTTTTCAATGGAGCACTGTGAATGCTCCCTAAGGGCACAAATGAACAACCCAAGAGCACACTAGGAGTGACCTTCCAGAAGACAGCACTCTTAGAAACTGTGATAATTTTAAGGAAGTCAAAGAATGAGTTCATATGGCTGTCTAAACAGCCAGAATTCTGAACAGAATTTAACAGATCCCTGGACTTCAAACCTACACAGTTGGTTCATAGTCTAGATTTATCGGTGATTTGTACGGATAAATTTTGACAGTAGTTTTCATGTTTAAAGGTCTTCTAAGTTATGAAACCTATTTGTTTTGTTTCTTTGTTTGTTTGCTGTTTAAACCCCCGTGATATAATATTGAGGGATAATAATGTGTTTTTGTTTTGTTTCATTTCAAAATGAAATCTTTTTCACCGCTGAATGCAATAGATTAACTGAATGATGTCCATGGTTTGTTTGATGCTATTTTTCTTTCTGATTTTTTCCCCACGCTCTAGAACTTTACAAAACTTCTCCAATCTTGGAAGAATTAGAAGAAAACAGGAAAGAAATGAAAAGGAGAAAAAGGATTAGGGGGCTGGAGCACATGACTTATGAGGAGAGGCTGAGGGAACTGGGATTGTTTAGTCTGCAGAAGAGAAGAATGAGGGGGGATTTGATAGCTGCTTTCAACTACCTGAAAGGGGGTTCCAAAGAGGATGGATCTAGACTGTTCTCAGTGGTAGAAGATGACAGAACAAGGAGTAATGGTCTCAAGTTGCAGAGGGGGAGGTTTAGGTTGGACATTAGGAAAAACTTTTTCACTAGTAGGGTGGTGAAGCACTGGAATGGGTTACCTAGGGAGGTAGTGGAATCTCCTTCCTTAGAGGTTTTTAAGGTCAGGCTTGACAAAGCCGTGGCTGGGATGATTTAGTTGGGTTTGGTCCTGCTTTGAGCAGGGGGTTGGACTAGATGACCTCCTGAGGTCCCTTCCAACCCTGAGATTCTATGATTCTATGAGAAAAGGGTCAGGAAATGGGGAGAAACAAAAACTCAAAAAAGCAAAAAGCAAAAACTGACTCTTTTGGTCCATGAAACCCCAAAATGAATCCAGGTTTTCTATTAAAAGTGAAAAACGTCATTTAATTTCATTCTGAAATTTTTCCTTGAAAAATTGAAACACTTCACATTAAATTTATTTTTTCAAAATTTCTCACAGGAAAAATTTGTCGAGTTTAACGAGCTCTGATTTTCTGTCACTTTTAAAACTTACTTATATACATTTTATAATACACTTGTCCCCAAATAACAGATGGGGTTTTGTTTGCTTGTTTGTTTGTTTTCCTTTTCCATAGAATCATAGAATATCAGGGTTGGAAGGGACATCAGGAGGTCATCTAGTCCAATCCCCTGCTCAAAGCAGGACCAATTCCCAACTAAATCATCCCAGCCAGGACTTTGTCAAGCCTGACCTTAAAAACCTCTAAGGAAGGAGATTCCACCACCTCCTTAGGTAACCCATTCCAGTGGTTCACCACCTTCCTAGTGAAAAAGCTTTTCCTAATATCCAACCTAAACCTTCCCCACTGTAACTTGAGACCATTACTCCTTCTTCTGTCATCTTCTACCACTGAGAACAGTCTAGATCCATCCTCTTTGGAATCCCCCTTCAGGTAGTTGAAAGCAGCAATCAAATCCCCCCTCATTCTTCTCTTCTGCAGGCTAAACAATCTCAGTTCCCTCAGCCTCTCCTCATAAGTCATGTGCTCCAGCCCCCTAATCATTTTTGTTGCCCTCCGCTGGACTCTCTCCAGTTTATCCACATCCTTCTTGTAGTGTGGGACCCAAAACAGGACACAGTACTCCAAATGAGGCCTCACCAGTGCTGAATAGAGGGGAATGATCACATCCCTCGATCTGCTGGAAATGCCCCTACTTATACAACCCAAAATGCCATTAGCCTTCTTGGCAACAAGGGCACACTGTTGACTCATATTCAGCTTATTGTCCACCGTAACCCCTAGGTCCTTTTCTGCAGAACTGCTGCCCAGCCACTCAGTCCCTAGTCTGTAGCAGTGAATGGGATTCTTTCGTCCTAAGTGCAGGACTCTGCACTTGTCCTTGTTGAACCTCATCAGGTTTCTTTTGGCCCAATCCTCTAATTTGTCTATGTCCCTCTGTATCCTATCCCTACCCTCCAGCATATCAACCACTCCTTTTCAAGTATCTAAAAGGGTATTACAAGGAGGAGGAAGAAAAATTGTTCTCCTTGGCCTCTGAGGATAGGACAAGAAGCAAGGGAGGTTTAGGCTGGACATTAGGGTGTCAGAGTGATGAAACACTGGAATAAATTGCCAAGGGAGGTTGTAGAATCCCCATCTATCAGGGATGATCTAAATGGTGCTTGGTCCTGCCGTGAGGGCAGGGGACTGGACTTGATGATCTCTCAAGATCTCTTCCAGTTCTAGTTTTTCTATGATTTCTATGATCTGATACTCAAACTATTGTTAAAAATAAAAATATTTTCTTATTCTAAAGCTCTAAAGACATACGTCTAGTTCTCTCATCTCCACAGCTCTGTCAGAGCAAATTTCTGCCTCAAAGCTCTAATAAGAAAAGGTGAGAGTTTTTGGTTACAACTTGCCTCTTTTGAAAAAAAAACAAAAGAAAACAATAAAATAAAATACACCCAGAATGAAGTGCTTGCCTCTCCTTAGCATTACAACACTGAACCCTACATTATGTGACAAGGAAATTAGTGTCTATTGCTTTCCTCTACACACCCAGCAAGATCCAGTTAATACAGATCAATGTTAGTCCAATCCCTGTATTTTCCCAAAATTCCTTCTGATCATATGCCACTGTTTTATGAACGATTTGCAATTTTTCCCCATCTTCAGTTATAACTTTATCTTCAGTCATTCCAATTACTCTAGAAACAAGAAGTAACATATAAAAATCCCAAATCTGCTTAAATATAAGAATCTTATTTTAGAAATCACTTCCCTGGATTATAAATTACATTGACACACAGCAAGTTAGTGTACTCACCTCAGAATTCTCTCTGCAGACACAAATAAGCCTGCCAAAATCCGTTGGACTGTAAAAGCAGGTGAGGGCAAAGAGCAAATATATAAACAAGCACTCAGGAAACGTGGGAGGGGCCTGGAGTAGAATGAAAGAAAAATGCTGTGTGTGTGTGTGTGTGTAGAGTTTGTATTCTACCCCATCCAGGTAGGCGTTTTATTCCCAGAATCCACAGGCCCCAAGATCTCTACACTGATGTACGTGACCACGGAAAGTGCAGGGCAATGATAAATTGCCTCAGTGCACAATCTTTTCCATAAAGTTAAAGATTAGTGAGGCCTCAAGGTGGCTATGCCTTGGCTTTCCAACTATGGAAATATCCCAACATCTAGGTGCACTTCCACAGAGTTCAGGGCAGCTGTTGAAGTGTCAGTATCCCTCCATACATAAGAACGGCCGTACCGGGTCAAACCAAAGGTCCATCTAGCTCAGTATCTGTCTACTGACAGTGGCCAATTCCAGGTGCCCCAGAGGGAGTGAACCTAACAGGCAATGACCAAGTGATCTCTCTCCTGCCATCCATCTCCATCCTCTGATGAACAGAGGCTAGGGACACCATTCTTACCCATCCTGGCTAATAGCCATTTATGGACTTAGCCACCATGAATTTATCCAGTTCCAATTCATAGAATCATAGAATCTCAGAGTTGGAAGGGACCTCAGGAGGTCATCTAGTCCAACCCACTGCTCAAAGCAGGACCAAACCCAACTAAATCATCCCAGCCACGGCTTTGTCAAGCCTGACCTTAAAAACCTCTAAGGAAGGAGATTCCACCACCTCCCTAGGTAACCCATTCCAGTGCTTCACCACCCTACTAGTGAAAAAGTTTTTCCTAATGTCCAACCTATACCTCCCCCTCTGCAACTTGAGACCATTACTCCTTGTTCTGTCATCTTCTACCACTGAGAACAGTCTAGATCCATCCTCTTTGGAACCCCCTTTCAGGTAGTTGAAAGCAGCTATCAAATCCCCCCTCAATCTTCTCTTCTGCAGGCTAAACAATCTCAGTTCCCTCAGCCTCTCCTCGTAAGTCATGTGCTCCAGCCCCCTAATCATTTTTGTTGCCCTCCACTGGACTCTCTCCAATTTATTCACATCCTTCTTGTAGTGTGGGGCCCAAAACTGGACACAGTACTCCAAATGAGGCCTCACCAGTGCTGAATAGAGGGGAATGATCACATCCCTCGATCTGCTGGAAATGCCCCTACTTATACAACCCAAAATGCCATTAGCCTTCTTGGCAACAAGGGCACACTGTTGACTCATATTCAGCTTTTTGTCCACTGTAACTATAACTTTTAAACATTGTTATAGTCCTAGCCTACACAACCTCCTCAGGTAAGGAGTTCCACAAGTTGACTGTGCGCTGCGTGATATGAGTTCAACATAGTTACAAGATACATAGATACAAGATACAACATCCTCAGGTAAGGAGTTCCACAAGATGACTGTGCGTGCTCCATACGAACACTTCAGCCCGGCATCCACAATGCTAGTCTGCCTCACTCAGGAGCCTGTGTTGTGTCTCCCTGTAACGGGGCTGGGCTTATCAATTAAGTCCCCAGGTGACACTTTCACCTGTCCCTTGCATCCGTTTCTGGTGGTTGGTCCATTCAAAGAGCAGCCCCTCTTCCAGCAGATTCCAACTCAGACCTCCAGGCAAGTCACCTTTGAAGTCCCAAGTGACCGATTCCAACAAAGTATAGAAGTCTAACATCCCCAAAAAAGATCCTCCAGCCCACTCCAGGCCTCTATAGTCCTGCACCCTTTGCTCAGGGCTTCCAGTGCCTTTATCCCCCTTATCTTTGGGGGGTCTGAGTGTCATGCCACCCTCTTGGGTGACTGGTAGAGGATCCTGCATCCTCCCTCTCCTTCGAGTTCCAAACCAGGGCACCACAAGTGGCAGTGAGATCAAGGACTGGCCTAAGGCTGCCTCCTGGTCCACTTCCTGCCATGTACTTTCCCAATCCAGGGTGCAGTCAAAGTGTCACAAACAATCCAGCAGAAGATGAATGAAGGGTTCCGAAAATTCTTAAAGACAAACTAGTGACTCCTCTGGGGCGCGATGTACCTGCTGTTTTCCGCTTCCTTCTTCTCAGCGTGAACTCCTGTTATACACTTACTCAGGAGTTCTGGGATAAGTTTGTTGTATTCTCTCTGCTGCCTTCTCCTGCCCTCCCCACCACTCAGCTGTCTGGCTCTTTTTTCAAACTTCCCCTCCGTCTACAACTGGTTCTGTTGATGTGATGGAGCAGGGCCACCTGAGTCCAGAAGTGCTCCTTAACCCATCTGTCCTACTGTGGGGTTTCTATACCTCCATCACACTCCCCTTCAGTGGCATGGAATGGGAGGAATGCAGGAATTTTGATCATTATTCACTCCTACTGGAATGTTTAGTTGAAATTTCATGAGTTTGCCAGAAGCATAATGGTACTCAAGTGGAGTGCCCCAAGGGTAGGTGCTGGGGCCGGTTTTGTTCAATATCTTCATTAACGATCTGGAGGATGGTGTGGACTGCACCCTTAGCAAGTTTGCAGATGACACTAAACTGAGAGGAGTGGTTGATACACTGGAGGGTAGGGATAGGATACAGAGGGACCTAGACAAATTAGAGGATTGGGCCAAAAGAAATATGATGAGGTTCAATAAGGACAAGTGCAGAGTCCTGCATTTAGGACGGAAGAATCCCATGCACTGCTACAGACTAGGGACCGAATGGCTGGGCAGCAGTTCTGCAGAAAAGGATCTAGGGGTTACGGTGGACAAAAAGCTGAATATGAGTCAACAGTGTGCCCTTGTTGCCAAGAAGGCTAATGGCATTTTGGGTTGTATAAGTAGGGGCATTTCCAGCAGATCGAGGCATGTGATCATTCCCCTCTACTCAGCACTGGTGAGGCCTCATTTGGAGTACTGTGTCCAGTTTTGGGCCCCACACTACAAGAAGGATGTGGATAAATTGGAGAGAGTCCAGTGGAGGGCAACAAAAATGATTAGGGGGCTGGAGCACATGACTTATGAGGAGAGGCTGAGGGAACTGGGATTGTTTAGCCTGCAGAAGAGAAGAATGAGGGGGGATTTGTTAGCTGCTTTCAACTACCTGAAAGGGGGTTCCAAAGAGGATGGATCTAGACTGTTCTCAGTGGTAGAAGATGACAGAACAAGGAGTAATGGTCTCAAGTTGCAGAGGGGGAGGTTTAGGTTGGACATTAGGAAAAACTTTTTCACTAGTAGGGTGGTGAAGCACTGGAATGGGTTACCTAGGGAGGTAGTGGAATCTCCTTCCTTAGAGGTTTTTAAGGTCAGACTTGACAAAGCCCTGGCTGGGATGATTTAGTTGGGTTTGGTCCTGCTTTGAGCAGGGGGTTGGACTAGATGACCTCCTGAGGTCCCTTCCAACCCTGAGATTCTATGATTGAAAATGTGTGTCTCCCAGCTCCACATCTTGCAGGCTGACACCCTGTTACATGCACCTCTGCAAATTCATATATTTCAAGGCCAGATGGCACTGTTGAGATCATCTAGTCCAGGGGTAGGCAACCTATGGCACGCGTGCCTAAGGCGGCACATAAGCTGATTTTCAGTGGCACTCGCACTGCCCGGGTCCTGGCCACCGGTCTGGGGGGCTCTGCATTTTAATTTAATTTTAAATGAAGCTTCTTAAACATTTTAAAAACATTATTAACCTTGCATACAACAATAGTTTAGTTATATATTATAGACTTTGTGGCAGAGCTCTGACCTTGCTCCCGTGGGTCCTGCGCTTCTAGGCGGTTTATGCTAGCCTTAGTGGCTCACTGTGACCCTCTATGTAGCCCTTCTCCCTCTAGGGCTAGGGTTACAGTCTACTGAGCCCTTTTCATCATAGGCTGCAAGGAGGTTGGTGAGAGAACTCCCACAGTCTCTATTCAGCCTCCTGTCCTGACAGGGACCTGACTTCCCCTTCCAGGAGCTGTTCCTGTCGTGGTGGGTTGGGGGGAACCCGGGCCCGCCCTCTACTCCGGGTTCCAGCCCAGGGACCCTAATGGTAGCAGTTGTTGGCAGCCAACCTTTCACTGCCAGAGTTGCTACATTTCTCTTGGCCACTTCCCCACAGCTCTCCTGCTTCTCCACCCTTACCTTAGGGCTCCTTTAACGATGGTTTGAGGGTGTCTTCAGTAACCAGCCCTTCAGCCGCACTTCCTCTCCTCTGGCTCCCTTCTGCCTGACTGGAGTGAACCCTTTTTATAGTATCAGCAGGGCCTTAATTAGAGTCAGGTGGTCACATTAGCTTAATGGCCTCACCTGACTCGTTACAGGTTAATTAGAGTCAGGTGTTCTCATTAGCCTGGAGCAGCCCCTGCTCTGGTCAGTCAGGGAACAGAAAACCGTTAATCCAGTGGCCAGTATATCTGCCTTCTGCTATTCTGCTGTACCCAACTGGCCTGGGTTTATCACAACTTAGAGAAAGAGACCTTCTAAAACATTAAAATGTATTACCGGCACGCAAAACCTTAAATCAGAGTGACTAAATGAAGACACGGCACACCACTTCTGAAAGGTTGCCGACCCCTGATCTAGTGTGACCTGCATAACAGGACAGAGAACCTCTCCCAGTCATTTTTGTATCAAGCTGATAACTTCTGGTTGAACTGTAGCATCTCTTTGAAAAAGACATGCTGTCTTATTTTACTGATGGCAAATTCACCACATCCCTAGGTAATTTGTTTCAAGTGTTAGCTACCCTCACTGTTGAAAACATCAGCTTATTTCTACTCTGAATTTGTCCAGCTTCAGCTTCCAACCAGTAGTGCTCATGATTTTTTGATCCTAAATTAAAAAACCCTCTACTATAGAAATATTTTCCTCTAGAGGGGGGAGATGTGATGTGAACCCTGGGAAGTGTTATGAACTTCAGAGGTCTGTATTGAACAATGTGTTGGACAAGGATAGACTTTTCGGACAAACAGGGTCAAGTGGTTTGCCTGAGGAATCTTTAGGACGTAAATGCAAATTCTCCAACTCTGGGTATGCAAAAATCCAGCCTTTTGAAGTTACAACCTGAGGCAGGAAGCATTTTCTGTTGATTTTGTGAACCGGAGACTTAGGATCAAAGATCCAAGTTGTATAAAGGAAAGACTAACCTAGTCATGGATCTGTTAGTTCCAAGCTCAGGTTGTTGTGAACTTGCAACCATAGGAAAACTGTTATATGCATTTTGAAGTGCTGATCACCTGCCAGAGTCTGAAGGTGACGTTGGAGCGCCCTCTAGTAAACTTGTTAGCCTGTTGGTAGGTTGTTTTAATATGTTTTCTCTGTAATGCTTTCACTTTTAGAATGAATGTGTTTGCTTAGAAACAACTGTGTGTTATTGTGTGGCAGTGATCAATTACAGCTTTTTGTAGCCTCTAGGAGAAAGCAAAGTGCAGATGCTGGCCTATTAAGGCAATCTGGCCTCCTGCTGGGAATAACACAGTATAGGCAGAAAAATGTGCAGCCTAAAAAAAAACTGTGGTCAAAAGGGAGACAGTTGAGGAGCTGTGAGCCTAGAATGGGTGTCCTAGAGGACCATGAAGGGGGCCTGTAGGTGCAGTTGCCCAGAACAGTGACATCGGGCCCTAGAGTTTTTAGATAGGTGGGTTCTGAGAAAATAAATAAACAATGTTAGTGTGAGCAGTACTCACATACTAAGAGAAAAAACAGATATATATTAAAGAGCTGGAGACCATTTCAAACAGTTGCAGAAGAACATGGATTTAGCCTTGAAGTTGATCAGAGGCAGAGATGTCTGCGAAAGAAGATATTGTTTGAGACATTGAGATCAGGGAGGGGATCACCCTATCAAGGGGTTGGGGAACTTGTAGCCCATAGGCCTAGCTTGCCTTTATTATAGTCGCTGACTTGCCTTTATTATACTCTGCTTTTATTATATTCAGTAGTAATGCAAGGAACCTACAGGCCTGTAGGCTGTAATACATTGGCTTCAGCAGACAGCATAAGTCTTGAAGCCTATGAACATTGTCACAAGTAAATGACCAAATGGACACCCTTAAGTTTTCAGGAACTGGGAATACAATATGAGGGGGAATTTTGTCCGTAATGACATTGTGAAAGGTTTGGCCACAGAGATCCCCTTCAGCCTGTCACTGCATGCATAGGCGGCAGGTTTGTATAATTTTTGGTGGGGCCCAAAATGGTGGTGCCCCCCCGCTCCCGCCAGGGGCGGCTCTAGAAATTCCGCTGCCCCAAGCAGGGCGGCGCACCGCGCCGCTTGCGCCGCCCTTCCCCGGTCCCGCGGCCGGGGCAGAAGTGCCTGCGGACGGTCCCGTGGTCCCGCGGCTCCGGTGGAGCATCCGCAGGCATGCCTGCAGAAGCTCCGTCCGAGCCGCGGGACCAGTGCACCCGCCGCAGTCGTCCCTGCGGCAGGTCCGCTCCTCCCGGGGCTCCTGTGGACCTCCCGCAGGCATGACTGCGGAAGGTCCGCCGGAGCCAAATGCTGCCCTGCCAACACAATGCCGCCCCACGCGCCTGCTTGGCGCGCTGGGGTCTGGAGCCGGCCCTGGCTCCCGCCCTGTAAGCCGATATAAAATGAAGCTACAATGCATCCGTGCCACAAGATTACAAAGGTCAGTTAAAAGTGGAAAGTCAGAAGCAGCACTTGCCTACTTCAATATACAGTATTATATTTTGTTGCACCTGTTGTGATGAAGTGGGAATGTCCTTAATATTTTCTCTGAATACTGTATGGGTGCCTCAGTTTCCCCTGCAAGATGCCAACTGAAGGTGTTGGGGACAAAGATCAGGTGGTCTCCTTGTCCGGAAGAGACACAGAGGCCAGAGGAGGGAGTGTCAGTTTGGAGCTGGCTGGGGAAATGGGGAGAGACCCAGAACTTGGTTCTGGGCTCCCCACCCCCCAAGATGGACCTGACAGAGGGGTTCTGTTTTCTGTACCTACAAGCTCTGTTTAAACTGTGTTCCCGTCATCTAATAAACCTTCTGTTTTACTGTCTGGCTGAGAGTCACATCTGACTGCGGAGTTGGGGTGCAGGGACCTCTGGTTGCCCCAGGACCAGCCTGGGCAGACTCGCTGTGGAAAGTGCATGATGTGGAAGGGCATGCTGAATGCTCCGAGGTCAGACCCAGGAAGGTGTAAGCTTCTTGCCCTGGAGACAGTCTGCTCCGAGAGAGGAGGCTCCCCCAGAGTCCTGACTGGCTTTGTATGGAGTTGTTCCAAAGCATCACAGCATCCCCTTCCACACCGTGCACTTCCCAGAAGTCCGCACAGGCACTGACACTCCCTCCTCCGGCCTTTGTCTCTTTTCCAGGCATTAGAAGGCCACCCGATCTCCCTGTTCTCCAACACCTTCAGTTGGCACCTTGCAGGGGAAACTGATTTGGGAGAAATGAAGTAAAAGCTGCCCAAACTGAGCTTGAGCACACCTGAATTTTGAGGTGTTCAAATCTGGAAGGCAGGTGCTGGGGGTGGGAGAGGGCTGTGGGCTCCATGGGGGAGCATGGCAGCAACTGTCTGGAGCTGCACGGAGCCAGACACGCTGGTCTGAGTGGCACAGTAAGCGGTTTGGGGGTTGGAGAAGGGGTAGGGAGTTCTGGGGGGCAGTCAATGGACAAGGAGCAGGGGGGGTTGGATGGGGCAGAGGTTCGGAGGGGCAGTCAGGGGCCAGGCAGCAATTGGATAGGCATGGGAGTCCAGGAGGTTTATCAGGGGACAGGTAGAGGGGTTCTGGGGGGAAGTTGAGTGGGGTCTCAGGAGGGGGCAGTTGGGGAAAAGGAGAAGGGAGGCTTAGATAGGGGCTGGGGTCCCAAGGGGCAGTTAGGGGCAGGGGTCTCGGGAGGGGGTAATCGGGGGACAAGGACCAGTGGTGCTTAGATAGGGGGTGGGGGTCCTGAGGGGCAGTTGGGGCAAGGGTCTGGGGAGGGGGCAATCAGCGGCCAGGGCTGGGATTCAAAGTGCTCTGGGCTGCTGGCAGCTGCGGGGAGCCCTGAGCCCTTTAAATCCCAGCCGCCTCCCCGGCTGGGATTCAAAGGGCTCTGGGCTCCCTGCCCCTGGGGCAGTGCAGAGCCCTCTGATTCCCGGCCGTGGCTGAGATTTAAAGGGCGCTGAGCTCCCCGCGCTTGCAGGCAGCCCAGAGCCCTCTGATTCCCGGCCACGGCTGGGATTTAAAGGGCTCTGGGCTCCCCACACTTGCAGGCAGCCCAGAGCCCTCTGATTCCCGGCCGCGGCTGGGATTTAAAGGGCTCTGGGCTCCCTGCCCCTGGGGCAGCCCAGAGCCCTCTGACTCCTGGCCGCGGCTGGGATTTAAAAGGCTCTGGGCTCCCCGCGCTTGCAGGCAGCCCAGAGCCCTCTGATTCCCGGCCGCGGCTGGGATTTAAAAGGCTCTGGGCTCCCTGCGCTTTCAGGCAGCCCAGAGCCCTCTGATTCCTGGCCGCGGCTGGGATTTAAAAGGGGCGAAACCTAGCTCCAACTATTGGTGGAGCAGAGCCCCTGACTGTAAGTATTCCTGGGGCTAAAGCCCCAGGAGCCCATATAAGTCGGCGCCCATGCCCCAGCCTCCATTATGTGCTGCCCATGCTGGTGCCCTAGACATAACTAACAGTATGAACAAAAGGCTGCAAACCAAAGCAGGCCTGGCCTTGACAGAATAGTAACACACTGTGTATTGGCTAGGTAATCACATTCCTGACCTGAGATGATGGTACAGAGATACACAGAGTTCTCGAGTAACTCCATAAATACAGGCTTAAGAGATGGCACAGGGACACACCTACCGCTCCTAAGGATAAAGAGGGGCTGACACGATAATGGATAAGGATGTTAGTTCGAACTAGCAGGAACAAGTGATGATAAGGGTAGTAACTGAGAAGATCTAAAGTGGAATATGTGACTTCTTTTTGTCAATGTATAAAAGGAGAAGTCACTTTATCAGGCAAAAGGCCCCTTCCCCACCAGCTGCCCCTTGGTTAGCCAAGGCCAGGCACCCAAGCCAGACTAGAGCAGAAATAGACGGGGAGACTGTTGTGTATTTGGTTGTCATGGTTTTTGTTCCTATGGCAACTGAGTTAGATTATTAGGGGATAGCCCAGCCAGTTTCGGCCGGTTGGGTGAGCTCTGTGTCTGTAAATAAATGGAAGCTTTGTTAGCTGTCTGCTCTCTGGCCTCAAGTGATGTCTTCCTAAATTTGCTGCCCACAAGGATATAACAAGTGGCGACGAGGGTGGGATTCTGGTGCTTCTCCAGCAACAGAAGGAAGTAGAAGTCAAGGTGAAGAATAAACAAACCAAAAACTGCTTATTAGCACTGACTGTGAAAGTGAAACTAAAATCATGGCTACTCTGACCGGGCCACTGGAACCTTTTGATGAGACTATAATGCAGTGGCATGTGTATACTCAGCATTTTGAACTTTTTGTTATTGCAAATGACATTACAGAAGCGAAGAAGGTGCCAATATTCTTAAGTGTTGTAGGGGCTAAACCTACTCCCTGCTACGCAGCTTACTACACTCTGTTAAGCCTGAGACTAAATCTTACAGTGACATTGTGGAAATCCTGGGGTCTCCTTTCTCCCCCAAACCACTGGTAATTTGCCAAAAGATATAGGTTCCACAAAAGAGACCAAAAAGAAGATGAAACAGTTGTACAATTTGTAGCAATTTAAAAAAAGCTAGCAGAACACTGTGAATTTAAGGAGATATGATGCCCTGCGTGACAGGTTAGTGTGTGGCCTCTACAGTAAAGCTATACGGAAGCGCCTACTGACAGAGGCTCAGCTTACATTACAGAAGGCTGTTGATATTGCTGTCTCCATGGAACTGGCTACAAGGGAGGCGCAATACATCGGTGCATCCCCTAGGGTGCAAAAAGTGTCACAAGAACCAACCCACAAAACTGTGCAGAGTCAAGGATGTTACCGCTGTGGTAAGCCGGGTCACCAGGCATCAGAATGCTGGTGTGTCGAAAAAAGGGCAAAAAGGGACACATTTTTGCAAACTATGGCAAAAAGGGACACATTGAGTGTGCCTGTAAAAAAAAAAAAAAAAGGCCTGTGGTCTGGCCTACAAAAAGGGGAACTGTGCATATCCTAGAGCAGACCCAGGATGATCAAGGTGACACCTCATCGCAAGAGGAGGTGCCACTGCATGTTTTGTCTTTGGCAATGGGCTCACATGAATACTGGGTAACCCCGTTGTTGGACGGCAAACCTATATGCATGGAACTGGACACCGGTGCAGCCGTCTCGCTGGTCTTAAAGAAAAGCTACAGCGTCTTCCGCTTAAAGCAACAAAAACTTTTCTGAAGACGTATACGGGAGAAACTGTGCCCATGTTGGGCACTATTGATGTTAAGGTGGAGCTCAATGGACAGGCTGCTAAATTGCCACTGTTTGTGGTGAGAGGTAATTACCCAGCCTTAATGGGTAGGTCTTAGCTTGGGAAGATTCAGCTGAACTGGGCAGAAGTGCATCGAATAATTAAAGAAGAAACCAGTCTAACCCTTATACTAAGGAAACATGCTGCTGTTTTTGGAGAGGATCTGGGAAGTATGAAGGGAATCACTGTGACATTGAACATTAAACCTGACAGTCCACCAAAATATCTGAAAGCCCAAACTGTGCCGTATGCCATCAGGCCAAAAGTTGAAGCGGACCTAGAGCACCTGGTCACCAATGGAGTCCTAATTCCAGTTACCCATAGCTCATGGGCCACTCCTATCGTTCCAATAGTGAAGAAAGATGGCTCCCTCCAGATTTACGCTGATTTTAAAGTCACTGTCAAGCCAGTGTTGTGTGCAGAGCAATACCCGCTTCCCCACATCGATGACCTCTTCTCAGGCCTGGCTGGGGGACAAAAGTTCAATAAGATTGATCTGAGTCAAGCATATTTACAGATGCACATCAATGAAAAGTCCCAAGAGCTGTTGACTATTGTGACTCATAAGGGGCTTTATAGATACTGTTGCCTACCCTTCAGAATAATGTCTGCTCCTGCCCTGTTCCAGAGGGCTATGGACTAGATCTTATGTGGCTTGTCAGGAGTTCAGTGCTATCTGGATGACATCCTGGTCACTGGAAGGAATGAAGAGGATCACTTAAAGAAGTTAGAGGCTACCCTACAAAGACTGGAAGAGTATGGCCTACGAGTTTGCAAAGACAAGTGTGAATTCTTCCAGCCCTCTGTTGAATATTTGGGACACATCATTGATGCTGCGGGTCTTCATAAGGCCCCTGCAAAAGTTAAGGCTATTGTGGAGGCTCCCCCACCTCGAAATGTAAGCCAGCTGCACTCGTTTCTAGGACTACTGAACTATTATGGAAAGTTCATCTCACAGTTAGCCACACTGCTAAAACCACTTCACGAGCTCCTTGGGCAGAACAAGGCCTGGAAGTGGACTGAAGCCTGTGATGTTGCATTTAACAAAGCAAAGGCTGCATTGCGAAATTCTGAAGTTCTACCGTATTTTGATCCATCCTTACCCCTACAATTGGCCCTTATGGAGTGGGAGCAGTCGTGTCACACATTATGCCTTCGGGACAAGAGAGACCTATTGCTTTTGCTTCACGCACTCTAAGCAAAGCAGAAACTAACTACGCCCTAATCGAACGTGAGGCATTAGGAATTGTTTTTGGAATTTGGAAGTTTCATCAGTACCTGTTTGGGCGGAAGTTTACTCTTCTCACAGACCATCAACCTCTGATGTCAATTTTTGGACCCTATACAGGCATTCCCCCATTAGCTGCTAGTTGTATGCAACGTTGGGCATTGTTACTTTCAGCACACACGTATGAAATCAAATATCGGAAATCCACTCTGCACGGCAATGCAGATGGCCTCTCAACGTTGCCTTTGCCGGTCAAACATCAAGATAGTGCCCAAAAGGAAATATTCTACTTTGAACTGGTAGAGAATACACCCATCACTGCTACTCAGATAAAGAAGGCAACTCGCGTTGACCCAGTATTGTCCCAAGTTATGGACCTGGTGATGCATGGAAAATCTCGATAAACCTCTCCGGTCTCACCCGACCTTCTTACCTACATGTCCAGGAGGACGGAGTTATCGGTCCAATCTGGTTGTCTGTTGTGGGGGAGACGTGTCATTATTCCACCACCACTGAGATCACAGATGTTAGAACAGCTCCATTCCAGTCACTGTGGAATAGTGTGCATGAAGGAAATTGCACAAAGCTATTTTTGGTGGCCTGGATTGGACAGTGCTATTGAAGAGAAGGCAAAAGCTTGTATGTCATGTCAGGGTGTGAGGAATGCACCCCAGTGGGCACCCCTACACCCTTTGGACTGGCCAGAAAACCTGTGGCAATGTATTCACATTGACTTCGCTGGCCCCCTTGAAGGAAGCATGTTCTTGATGGCAGTAGATGCCCATTCTAAATGGCCAGAAGTCTCTATAATGCAGTCCACTACTGCAGAGAGGACTATCCAAAAACTACGGGGACTATTTAGTCATTTTGGTCTGCCAGAACAACTTGTGAGCGACAACGGACCGCAGTTCGTCTCTCAGGAGTTTCAAAATTTTATGAAGGCAAATGGGATAGACCACATGACTTCTGCACCATATCATCCATCCTCCAATGGATTAGCTGAAAGATTTGTGCAGACAATGAAACACGCTTTGAAATCAGCAAGGGGACAACACTCCATCTGGATACCTTCTGGATACCTTCTTACTTTCCTACAGAAACACACCTCATGCTACGACCAAGGCATCCCCGGCCTTTCTAATGATGGGACGACAGCTGCACACTTGCTTTGATCTGCTGAAACCTTCTGAACCCCGACAAACTGTGCAACATCAGCAGCAATATCAAGTCATCAGACGGGCACCCAGAGCAAAAGACCGAACCTTTAGCCCGGGACAGCCAGATTTGGCTCGGAATTATACTTCCGGAGCTAAATGGGTTCCTGCCACGATCATCACTCTAACAGTACCTGTTTCCTACACAGTCCAGACTGCAGAATCATAGAATCATAGAATAGAATCATAGAATCTCAGGGTTGGAAGGGACCTCAGGAGGTCATCTAGTCCAACCCCCTGCTCAAAGCAGGACCAAACCCAACTAAATCATCCCAGCCAGGGCTTTGTCAAGCCTGACCTTAAAAACCTCTAAGGAAGGAGATTCCACTACCTCCCTAGGTAACCCATTCCAGTTCTTCACCACCCTACTAGTGAAAAAGTTTTTCCTAATATCCAACCTAAACCTCCCCCTCTGCAACTTGAGACCATTACTCCTTGTTCTGTCATCTTCTACCACTGAGAACAGTCTAGATCCATCCTCTTTGGAACCCCCTTTCAGGTAGTTGAAAGCAGCTATCAAATCCCCCCTCATTCTTCTCTTCTGCAGACTAAACAATCCCAGTTCCCTCAGCCTCTCCTCATAAGTCATGTGCTCCAGCCCCCTAATCATTTTTGTTGCCCTCCGCTGGACTCTCTCCAATTTATCCACACTCTCTCCAATTTATCCACAAGAGAATCTTACCTGGCGGCGACATGTAGATCAGCTGTTGCCAGGTCATGCCAGTCCTCAGGACACATCTGCAGTTGAGTGATCTGACTTCACCTCTTCTGGTGAGACACCGAATCATGAATCACCTGTTCCTGACTGTTCTCCTCCATTAGTGCCGGCGGCTGAGATACCCCTTTGCCCTGCATGAGCTGATACCACCTCCTCACCTGTTCATGCTGCGGACCCTGAGCCCATGGTACTTTCGGATGCAACAACACCAGAAGTTCGCCGTAATCCACCTAGAGACAGAAGGCCTCCTCATCGGCTGGATCTTTAGCTAGGGGGAACCCACGGTTATGGGGCAAAATAATCCCTAGGGTTTATCCGGGAATGGAGGCAGTCTACCCTCCTTCTCTAGTCTAGTGTGTGTTTTATTTAGGGGATGTTCTTATTGGGGGGGAGGAATATGTTGTGTATTTGGTTGTCATGGTTTTTGTTCCTATGGCAACTGAGTTAGATTATTAGGGAATAGCCCAGCCAGTTTCGGCCGGTTAGGTGAGCTCCGTGTCTGTAAATAAATGGTAGCTTTGTTAGCTGTCTGCTGTCTGGCCTCACGTGATTTCTTCCTAAACTTGCTGCCCACAAAGATATAACAGAAACCTTCAAGCAGACCAGTTGTGTAGAGGCTTCATGCTTGTTTATCACTACCTAGTGTAGGAAGTGCATTGGCACCCAATTTGTGGGGAGCTTTTACTCTTCTTTTGGATTAGCTGTGTGAAGAAGTGCAGAAGACCAACCAAGCAGCTTCCTCTGCAAAATGAAGAAGTGACGGCTCACAACCAACGGGCACAGCAGTGCACAATAGAATAGTGGTCTAGGGCCTTAACCACTCAGCCATCCTGCATGATATGGCTATGGGCTTGGTATGCCTGCAGGCCAGCTTATGTTTCCCTGTCTACATTCACTTGGGTGCATGGTCCCATTGGATGAAATAACAGCTCATGTGAAAGAGGTCCCACTGGGTAAAGAGGTGGCTGAGGAGTTAAGGCTGATCCTTTTTATTTGTCACTGGTGGTTTTGAATCCAACCTATGCTGATAGACAGCCTTTCCTTTGGCTGTGGTGGCCGCTGGTTCCTTCCTCTTCAGTTCCTTGCTGCCCCAGCATGTCTTACCATAAATAGCATTGTTCTCTGCAGTGTTGTTGTAGCCATGTAGGTCCCAGGACAACAGAGCTGCATAACTCGAAAGCATCTCTTTTATCTACTGAAGTTGGTCTAATAGAAGGTTTGAACTCACTCGACTTGTCTGGCTAATAAAGGTAATAATAGGAGATATACCAATCTCCTAGAACTGGAAGGGAGCTTGACAGGTCATTGAGTCCAGCCCCCTACCTTCACTAGCAGGACCAATTTTTGCCCCAGATTCTTAAGTGGCCTCTTTAAGGATTGAGCTCACAACCCTGGGTTTAGCAGGCCAATGCTCAAACCACTGAGCTATCCCTCCCCCAACACACCCAACAAACTGGGGGCCCCACAGTCTCTGGGCCAGCTGGACTCCAGGCCGGCTCACAAAGGTGGGAATTTTGCACAGCACCTCTCCAGTGCTGGCGCCTCAGCAGGCAGAGCCCGTCTTTTCCCCATGCTTGGCATGGGGGAGGGGAGAGGAGCAAAATAGTAACAGGGAGAGCCCAGAGAGGACACAGAGGAGTTGCCCTTTTTGTCCCTGGGTTCCAGGGGGTCTCCCCCACCTGCACATAACCCTGCTCCTTACAGCATAATTAAAGCCCCGTCTTTCCTAGTTCGCTCCATCCTGGGACAGGGATCCACTGATAGGGAGAGGTGGCCATGTTAGGAGATTTCGAACTTGCTTTGATCCACCGGAGTGCACAGCCCCGCACCCCTGGAGCACTGCTTTACCGCGTTATAGCCGAATTTGTGTTATATCAAGTCATGTTATATCGAGGTAGAGGTGTATTGGGGCTGCATGCATACTGGTTTGTTATCAAAGGGTCTTTTTATGAGCTGTGGGGCCACTCTTGGTCATTTGTTTTTGTAGTGTTGTGTGTGAGTTCACAGCTGTGATCACACTGGATTGTTGCTTGTGAGTGCTGGGGCTGGGGTCAGGATGGATTGTTATTGTAGAGTGACTCTTGAATGTTGTGGGGAGACCTCTCTGCATTTCTCTGCTTTGTTTCCCCAACTCTGCCCCACAGCAGAAACTCCTTGTCTCCCCCAAAGTCATCACTCAGGGAGTTGTTTTTTTGATAAATCTCACACCTGGGATAAGGGCAGGTGTGTGGGTTTGAGCCTTGCCCCCTAAGGGGCCTCTCTATGTCTCCTAGATGAGAGAGAGCGAGTAGTTGAAGCCACTTATAGTGGGGGGAACAATCCTACTCTGTACCCCTCCTGCTAGGACCCCCACTCTGTGACATGTGATTGAGGGGAGCAGGGGCAGTCACAGCAGTGGCCACACCCTGAATTAGGGTGACCAGACGTCCCAATAAAATCGGGACCATCCCAATATTTAGGTGTTTGGATCGGTCGGGACGCAATTTGTCCTGATATTTCATTTTGCCGGCAGCACTCACCTTTTTTATTTAATTTATTTATTTATTGCTGCTCATGGAACTTCATGGAACTCTAATGTAGAGACAAAAAACATGAGAAATATGAACAATTGCAATTATAGCTTTGGTCAGTAGATGGCATGATTAATGCATGACTAGAAAAAATAAAGAGAGAAGGCCAATGTAAGAGAGAGATGTATATTTTATTGGACCAACACAGGTAAGATGGAGTTTTCCACTGGGATTCGTGCAAAGTGCCATCTAGTGGATGGGAAGGTGCCTTCACCAGGACAAGCCTGCAGGGGTCAGAGATGAAATATTCCCAGAGCTTTTTTCTTGTCTCTGTTCCCCTACTTTAAGAACTGCACATTGTCTAATAACTCCACAGTGGAACCCTGGCAGCACCATTGACAATCTCAGGTGTGAAATGCAGCCAAGTGCGTATTGCTGAAGACCCTGTATAGATGTGAGACATCCAAGGGGCCACGTGTCCTTCCAGTGATGGCAAACGCCCCCACACCCACCCACAGATTAGCCCCAGTCACTGTTCTCTGGCCTCTTGTCCTGTCACTCTCCTGATGGGAATCTTACACTGATCAGAAAAGAAACACCAAGGAAAATAACAAGTGAAACCCAAATAATTAACAGGAGACGGGACCTTTCACTCAGATTTAACATTTGTATTGTGGTAGCGCCTAGAGACCAACTGCTGGGACTGGATGTACTATGGCTGCTGTAGTTGTTGGTCTGGGTCCTGGTGGATGGCTCAGGAACAGGGATGGGAGTGCCTGCTTGTTTAGCCTGGCTGCGGGTGACCACTCCCCCCCTCTTGGCCAGCTGCACATGGTTGGCCAAGTCTTCCCCTAGTAGCATGGGGATAGAATAATTGTCATAGACAGCAAAAGTCCACTTTCCTGACCAGTCCTTGTACTGGTCTTCAGGGATGCTGTACCCATGGCAGGTCCTTTTAAAAAATTTTAAGAAGGCCTTAGTGTCCTCACCTGCCATGTAGGTGGGAAATTTCTTGGGATGGGGAACTGTGCCTGGAGAAGGATTGTTAGGGTTGGCTGGAACATGTGGGTTAGCTCTTGCTAATTCCAGGTCTTTGTCTTTTAACTCCATTTGTCTCCTGTGCTCAGCCTCTTTGGCTCTGTGGTCAGCTTTTTGTTTCTCCAGCTCCCTCTTGTGGTTAGCCTCTCTGGCTTGTTGCTTCTCCATGTCTTTGTGCTTTCTGGTGCTGGCCACACCCCTCTGCATTCAGTGAACTGTATTGCTTGGTTCACTTTTCCTACCTTTTCTATTCACGACTGAATAAAAAGAAACAAAACCTTTTCATTTGCAAATGTGTAACTGCTGTTTGCTGATATACTGAGAAGACCAAAAAAAAACTGGTTTGTCCTGTTTCTAGCACTTGCTAAGTACCTCACAGTGGGGGTCCTTTCTAACAAGCCTCCTAGAAAAACTTACACCTTTTCCCTAGCTGTTTTTTCAAGCAACCAGAAAGAAAAAAGAAAAAAAAAGAAAAGAAGAAAAAAAAGTTTTTTTTTCTAACAAGGCCTGTCAGAAAACCTTATTTCCTTCAGCTAAACCCAGCTGAAAATCTGTTTCCAAAAAAAACCAATCTCCCCCTCCTGGCTTCCAAGAAGGTAGAAAAACCGGTTTTGCAACTGTCTTTTGCAAATGCTAAGTATCCTCTCAGTAGGTGTCTCTTCTAACAAAAGCCTTGTTAGAAAACCCTACACCTCCTTTTCCTCAAGCTGCCTGTCCAGCAACCAGAAAGAAAAACTGCTTCCAACAAAGCCTGCTGGAAAACTTTATTCCCTCCAGCTAGCCTCACTGAAAATCTCCTTCTAACAAAACCATGTTAGAAACTGAATACTTGTAACCCTCCCTCTTCTCTCAGGTTGCTTTCCTGCTCTAGAAGAAGAGAATAGCTCTCTTCAGCTTAGCCCAGCTGAAAAAAAACTCCTTCGAACAAAGCCAGTTAGAAAACCTTGTCTGTTTGCCTTCGGGGTATCTCTCTCCCTCCTAACCTGCAGTCCTGCTTTAGGAGAAGAGAATAGCAATGGCTGTCTGGTTCAGAAAAATCCCTCACCACTGCCCACCATGTCATAGGTCTCACCCTCACTTAGAGCTGTTGGGTTCCAATGTGGGGACCTGCACTGGTTTCCCTCTAAACTAAAATCCTAGTTTAGATCTAGTAAAAGCTGCCACTACTCAATCAGGTACGTGGATTGAGACACAGTCCTTCCCCAAAATCCTAGGGGATTCCAAGAGCCCCAAATCCATGGAGTTCTTACACCCAGGAGAAATAAACCATTCCCCGCTGCTTCCTTCCCCCTCCCTTTTCCTAGGAGAGACACCGGGATTTAACTACAGAGGGATACCTCCCCCTCCCCTTTCCCTGAGAATCCACCCAAAGAAAGATCAACCAAGTCCTTAATAGAAAAGAATTTATTAAAGAATAAAAAGAAAAGTCACTGTCTCTGTAACCAAATTGGAACAATATACAGGGTCTAAACTTATCAATCTCTGGAGAGAATTCCCCCTCCCCCTTTCTCAGTAAAAGCAATATCAGCAAACAGGAATAAAGAATTTCCTTTAGCAAACACACAATTGCAAATATAGAAAGCAACTCAAAAGACTAATCCGCCTTTCTAATTAATACTCACTATTAAATAGTAGAAACTACTCCAGGAGAACTTGGAGACATGACTGACCTCTCTTAGATCCAAAGAGAGCTCTTACACAAAGAACACAGACAAAGGCTTCCTTCCAGAGAGATTTGAAATTATCTCGTCTCTGATTGGTCCTCTGGTTAGGTGGTCATCAGGTACTGCATGTTAACCCTTTACAGGTAAAAGAGACCTTAACCCTTAACTATCTGTTTATTTATGACAGTGCCCCATTGTGCTGCGTGCTGTACATACAGAGCAAATGACAGCCCCTGCCTCAAAGAGCTCACAGTCTAATATCTGAATCCCAAGCATCCACTGGAGACAGAAGAATATCCCAGTAGGATACTGTTGACCAATATATGCTATCCAACATCTATATCTTTCATATTAACAATATGTATGATCCTCACTATATCTATATGTATATGTATCTTTCTCGCTCTCTCGCTATATATATATATACACATTAACATACATTAAGCATACATAATATTATTAAGCACAAATATTAGAGCAATAATATAGCCTAAGTTAGCCTGCACCTTTATTATAGTCCTATTCACCTGTTTGAACTATCCTATCACATCTTGCATTTGCTGAAGGAAGCTTTGGCTTATAAATAGGAAAACTGTCAGAACCAGGACATGTGAGTGTTTTATCACAGCAACAGGTAGGGAGTTCCTCTTACAGGTCTGTATTCAAATGTTAAAGGAAGAGGACAAGACATATGATTATTCCAGCCTAGTACAGACCTAGGAGGTTTTGTTATGTCCTTTGGTACCATGTGTTCAAAACAAAGAAATAAGGGGTACACCATGGTACCAGAAAAAGAAGGTAGAAAGCTGATTGGCTAAATCTAGTGTCAGATGACATACACATCTGAGCTTGTACCTCTAAACGGGTAGGGTATAAACAGAGGGCTTTAGGGGTGTAACTTGGGGAACACATCTTTTGTGTAAGGAGAATGTAACAACGCTGCACGAGATGGGTTCCCAGAGACTGCTATTGTATTGAGCCTTCTCCTCACGCTATATTACTGATGTCTTAGAGCAATATACCTGACTGATATTGGTTATTTGGGCTCCTGAATACATTTCATAAGGAACCAGAGTGTGGTCAAGCCACTGACTTTACAATGTATCCACAGGTCAGAATATCAAATCAGAAACAGAGACCTTGTTCCTTAGCTCCTGTCCACCGAGCCCCATTCTGCAATTTACTGCGATTATATACGTTACAGCAGCCCCTGGAGACCCCAGCCATGCTCAGGGCCCCTTTGGACTGGGTGCTGCACAGACACTAACGGTTTCTGCATGGGGAAACTGACCAACTAAACTATCCTGGCCTAGCTAAACCACTACAGCTATCCTGGGATAACTACCCGTGAGGACACTCATACTACAGTGTATAAGGGGCTTTTTCCAGTTAACCTCATGGTGAAAATGGTGTAAATTAACCCTGACCAAGGCTCTCTAATTCCAGAATAAGGGTGTCCCCACACAGTGACTTATCCGGAGATCACCTGCAGTGATGATTTACAGTATAGTTCTGCTGGTCGATTTCCTTGTGCAGACAAACCTTTAGTGAGAGACAGTCCCTGGCTGGAAGAATTCACAGTCTAAGAGAATTTTCAAAAGCTATTGAGGGAGTTAGGAGCACAAGGCAGTGGGCACAGAACATGATCATGCATTTATGCTCCTATTTCCCTTGGGGGCTTTGAAAATTCTCCCCTGAGACAAGGCAGAATTATTGTCCCCATTTCACAGATGAAGAGCTGAGGTCCAAGGAGAGGAAGTGACAGGCCCAAGGATTCTGTAGCAGAGCTGGGAATTGACACCAATCTTCTTCAAGTGCTACCCGCAGACAGAGACCAACACCTAGAAAATCTCCACCAAGCATTCTCAAAACTACAGTACCCGCACGAGGAAATAAGGAAACAGATCAACAGAGCCAGACGTGTACCCAGAAGCCTCCTACTGCAAGACAAACCCAAGAAAGAAACCAACAGGACTCCACTGGCCATCACATACAGTCCCCAGCTAAAGCCCCTCCAACGCATCATCAGGGATCTACAACCCATCCTGGACAATGATCCCACACTTTCACAGGCCTTGGGTGGCAGGCCAGTCCTCGCCCACAGACAACCTGCCAACCTGAAGCATATTCTCATCAGTAACTGCACACCGCACCATAGTAACTCTAGCTCAGGAACCAATCCATGCACCAAACCTCGATGCCAACTCTGCCCACATATCTACACCAGCGACACCATCACGGGACCTAACCAGATCAGCCACACCATCACCGGTTCATTCACCTGCACATCCACCAATGTAATATATGCCATCATATGCCAGCAATGCCCTTCTGCTATGTACATCGGCCAAACTGGACAGTCTCTAAGGAAAAGGATAAATGGACACAAATCAGATATTAGGAATGGCAATATACAAAAACCTGTAGGAGAACACTTCAACCTCCCTGGCCACACAATAGCAGATCTTAAGGTGGCCATCCTCCAGCAAAAAAACTTTAGGACCACACTTCTAAGAGAAACTGCTGAGCTTCAGTTCATTTGCAAATTTGACACCATCAGTTTAGGATTAAACAAAGACTGTGAATGGCTTGCCAACTACAGAACCAGTTTCTCCTCCCTTGGTTTTCACACCTCAGCTGCTAGAACAGGGCCTCATCCTCCCTGATTGATCTAACCTCGTTATCTCTAGCTTGCTTCTGGCTTGCTTATATTTACCTGCCCCTGGAAATTTCCACTCTTGCATCCGACGAAGTGGGCATTCACCCACGAAAGCTCATGCTGCAAAACATCTGTTAGTCTATAAGGTGCCACAGGATTCTTTGCTGCTTTTACAGAACCAGACTAACACGGCTACCCCTCTGATAAGTGCTACCTTGGTGCCTTAACCATTAGCACCTCCTCCTCCTCTAAAGTTACAGCCCTGCTGCAGGAGGGATTATTTGTGGAGAAGGAAGGAGCTGGGCTGGGCTGTCTGATTGGGACAGTTCATGGCAGGGCTAAGATCTGACAGAGCTCAGCATGGCCCTGGCCTGGCTGGGAGTGAGCAGAGGTCTGCAGGCTGCAGGGCAGGGGGTGGCCAATGCCAGATGCCTGGTTATTCTCTGGAATGTCCGGTCAAAAAGAGGACCTAGCAGTGTCCAGTCACATGTACTGACCGACCCTGAAGGTCCCGTTTCTGGGAGCAGGGGTGAGGCGCCAAGTCACTAACCCACGCCAGTGCCTGCTCAGCTGGGGCTGCCTCCTACCTGCAGGCAGGCTCTGCCTCAGGCTGCAGCAGCTCCCAGCCCAGCCCTGGAGCAGAGGGAGCCCAACAGGGCAGGGAGCAGTAGACATCCAGAGATAAGAAATTTGGGGGGGAAGCAGAGAGTGATGTGGGGAGATAGGAGAGGAGCAAGCAAAGGGCAAGGACTGGGAAGAGGCAGAAAAGGGGCAGGACCTTGGGAGTCTGGTTTTCAGCCAATAGAAAGTTGGCAACCCTAGTCAGTGACTGACAATGTCCCTGATGGGGGAAGGGAGGGGACTGAAGGAGGCTGGAGGAGTTACCTGGGCAAAAACTGTTCCCGCAGGGGCCTATTCTGCAGCACTGACCTATGGTGTGTCCCCAACACCCCACTCACAGCTGGTCACTGGTATTGCCCCAAATCCCATCCTCACCCTCCCTCCTCCTCACAGTTGGTAAATGGGGATCCGCCATTGCCTCCTCCCGCAAAATGCTCAAGCTCCCCCACCAGTCTCCTCCAGCCCCACAGGCTGGGGCAGTCCCCATTTCTCCAGCGTGAGGGTGATGACAGGCGCAGACACCAGGAGGAACAAAACAAGGGTGCAGCGAGTGGCCCAGATGATGATGGACAACATGTCTGGCCCTGCAAAATGGAAAGGGACATGGTAAGGGCCGTGTGCAAAGCAGCATGTGAGACTGCAGTGCCAGCACCAATCACAGAGCAGCAGCTCTGGAACAGGGTCCCCATGTGAGCTCCCAGAGGCCTGGATCTAACAGGAGGGATCAGACTGCAGTGGGGCATGTTCCCCTGATGGGAGGTTGTTGGGGTGGCTCCTCCCTTTCCGCCAGCATAGAGTCACTCTTGTCACAGTTTGCTCAGGCTGCACCAGGTATTCTGTGCAAAGGCCTCACAAAAGCCAGAGACAGACACAGCAGCTCCTCTCCAGTGTGGCTGGCAGTTCCTCTCGGGGGTGACCCTGCCTCACCTCGGGGGTGACCTCGGGGGTGAAACCCCTCTTTCAGGAATCTCAGCCCAGCACCAGTGCCCGGTTCTCAGGCCTTGGCACCAGCTGTGTCCTCAGGAGAGGGTAGGTTGGTTTGCTGGTACAAATGCTTTGCGAGGCGCTGAGGCCATCAGCCAGGTTGGAGTCCCGCTAAAGTCAGTTCCTGGGACATGGTTGCTCCCTGAGAACCGGGCACTGGTGCTGGGCTGAGATTCCTGAAAGAGGGGTTTGCCCATATGTGTTTGTGGAGCACAGAGCATAAATAACTAATTACATGGAGAGACAGAACTTGTGAGCCCAGGTGTGATGATGCGTCTGGTGCCTCCTGCCAGAACAACACCAAATACAGTGAGTGGAGAGGAAGGAAATAATTCACTGACTGCCGGTTTAGCAGAGGGGGTCAGTGAACTCCAGATGAAACTTCCCCATGAGAATGGTTTGGGATTCCCCCATTGACAGAGCCATTTTCCTGCCTGCAATGCTTGTGAAAGCGTGGGAGAGCTCCATGGAGCATGTGCCGCATTGGATCAGGGCCGCCCAGAGGGGGGAGGCAAGAGGGGCAATTTGCCCCAGGGCCCGGGCCCCACAGGGGCTCCCACAAGAGTTTTTCGGGGCCCCTGGAGTGGGGTCCTTCACTCGCTAAGGGGGGCCCGGAAAACTCTTGCGGGGCTGGGCCCAGGAGCTTCTTCCGCTCCCGGTCTTCGCCGGCGGGGGGTCTTTCCACTCCGGGGCGGAAGGACCCCCCACTGGCGAATTACCACTGAAGCCAAAGATCAGCTCGGTCTTCGGTGGTAATTCGGCGGCGGGGAGCCCTTCCATTCCAGGACCCCCCGCCGGCGAAGTGCCCCGAAGACCCGCGGCGGGGTCTCCCCGCCGCCGAATTACCGCCGAAGACCGGGCTGCACTTCGGCGGCGGGTCCCACTTCGGCGGTAATTCGGCGGCGGGGGGTCCCCGCCGCAGGTCTTCGGGGCACTTCGGCGGCAGGTCCCGGAACGGAAGGGCCCCCCGCTGCTGAAGACCCCAGGCCCCCGGAATCCTCTGGGCGGCCCTGCATTGGATGAGCCTGTCACCCTACTGTGTGGTTGTGTCTTTCCTCTACATCCATAGTCATGGCGATCACTTTCAGCCTGGGGGTTGTCCAGCCCAGGACCCATCTTTCCCTAAATAGAGTCCCCAGAATAAAGAAACGTCTCAGCAGCATTTACCTTCTGGGTAGGAACCCCCAACACTGCCGCTGCTGGAGTCATCACCTAGGCAATAAATACACAAGAGATCAGAGCAGAGCATGGCCCCACTCCAGGCCCATATGCTGCCCTAGCACAGCTACACCATGGACAATACCTGACTGGTGGCTTTGCTGCTGAAAGGGGCCTGGGGTTCGAGTGGGTCACACACTGAATCTGGGTCAGCAGTGCGAGGTAGTTGTGAAAAGAGCTAATGTTGTATGTAAGACACGGGAGGTCATTGTCCTGCTCAGCTTGGCACTGGTGAGGCCTCAGCTGGAGTACAGGGTCCAGTTCTGGGTGTGACACTTTAGGAAAGTTGTGGACAAACTGGAGAGAGTCCAGAGAACAGCAACAAAAATGATCAAAGGTTTAGAAAACCTGAGGTAGGAGGAAAGGGCATGTTTGTCTTGAGAAAGGAAGCCTGAGGGCGAACCTGATAACAGTCTCCAAATATGCCAATTGCAGTTATAGAGGATGGGGATCAACGGTTCTCAGTGCCCATTGAAGGTAGAACAAGAAGCAATGGGCTTAATCTGCAGCAAGGGAGGATTAGGTCAGATAGTCGGAAAAGCTTTCTACCTACAGGTTGTGGAAACTCCATCACTGGAGATTTTTTAAAAGCAGGTTAGACAAACACTTGTCAGGAACGGTCTAGACAATACTTAGTCCTGCCATGAGTGCAGGGCATGGGACTAGATGATCTCTCGAGGTCCCTTCCAATCCTACGATTCTATGATTCTATAGGGCTAGTGAAGCTCTGGAATAGGCTTCTAAGGGAGGTTGTGGAATCCCTGTCACTGGAGGTTTATAAAACAGTTTGGACAAACACCTATCAGGGATGGTCTAGCTTTACTTGGCCCTGACTCAGTGCAGGGAGCTGGACTTGATGGAATCTTGAGTTCCTTTTCAGCCCGACATTTCTATGATTTCCCCGTCCCCCACCGGTCTGGGTTGGGCCGTCTGAGCTCAGATGGGTGAAAGTCATGGGGGTTCCCTGTGTCAAATTTTGAACAAAGATGTTTTGTTAGAAATTTTTCGTTTCAGATTTTGATGAATTTCAGCATTTGGATTTTCAGGAGTTTCTTATTGAATTGCTGTTTTCGCTCTGCCATTCACCCTCCACTATTTTGTATGATCCTGAGTTGCTGGGCATGGCCGAGCTAGGATATGGATACACACACACACAAAAACACAGGAACACTCACACATATGCCTTACCAGTGAGGCTGAGGCGCTGGGCAGGGCTGAGCTGGGATTTGGTCACCCAGTTGTCACTGTCCTTGATCTCATACCCACAGGTGTAATTCCCAGAACTGACTCCAGACACCACATGGTTATAGTCATAGATGACCTTCTTTTCCAAGCCCCTCTGGGATGAAACCTCCTCCCCGTCCTTGCAGAAGATGATGCGGGTGGCCAGGAGCTCGGATAACACGGAGCACTGGAGCCGCACAGTGTCCCCTGGCTGGGCAGACATCTGGCTCAGGTGGAGGGCGGGGGCACGTAGAGCACCTGGGAGGGGGAATGGGTCACAGCTGTCAGTGGTGCCCAGCACTGTTGATGGGCGAGGAGGTAAATGGTGGGTGTGTCTGTGCCACGTCTCAGATGGAGGCTCTGATTCCAGCCCAGCTGGGCAGACTAGGGAACAATCTCTCTCTGGTGACCAGAAGCTTTATTCCCTGGGATCATTTGGGTTATGAAAGAGCCTGGAGGCTCATCTGGGCTTGGTTCCCATTGTCTGGTTCTGTGCATTCTCCTAGAATAAGGGGCCCTGGTGCTGGCACTCCGCTGACCCAGATGGAGCAATTTGGCTGAGAGAGAGGCAACCCCTCAGCATGGCCAGCCCCTGGCCATTGGTGCTGTCTAGGTAGGGAGCAGCCAACACCTCGGTCTGCTCCGCCAGCCCATGCAGTGAAGGTCACTTGCTGCCCCATGGAGCTCACCGGCTGACAGTCAGGGAGCTGTGTCCAGTCTTTAACCCCTCTGATGTCTGCTCTAGCATCTTCCCTGTGCTTGTGCCCCTCCTGCCCCCAATCTCCACCTGGCACAAGGGCACCTGGAGCTAATTCCAGACCCAGGCTAAGGGAAGGTCCTAGAGCAGAGATGATGGGACCCAGCTCTGAACTCGCAGGGGAATTACTGCTGTCTCTGAGTAGGTCAATATCTGCCCAACACCTTCCCCATACCCATGGTGCCCCCTGCTGCTGCCTTCCCCACACAGCCAGCAAAGAAACAGCTCCACCAGCCCCTGCTGGACTGGACACGGGGTCGCTGGGAGCAGCTCCCTGGCCCGGCTCATACAGGAGCTCAATCTGGGTTATATAATAGTCCCTTCTGGCCGCACCCTCTCAAGTGCCACCTGCCCGCCCACGGCTGACTATTAACAATACTGCTGACATTTAAGGATGAGGTGCAGGCTGAGTTCATGTGGGGTTCAGCTCCAGGGATCTCGTGCCATGGGAAAGTAAATCCCTTGAGGTCAGGGCCATGGTGTTCTCTGCTTCCCAGAACCAGTGCCCCAGGTGTGGGACCGGCAGTGGATGTGACTCTCAGAACGATGTGTCACACTGGCCTCAGGTCAGAGCAGAGCTGAGAGATAGCAGGACAGGGAGGGATCGCCCAAGAGATCTTCACCCTGTTCAGATCTCATACAGCCCTATCTGCCTTCCCGTGCCATTTCTGCTGGCACCGCACTGAGCAGGGAGCAGCCCAAGGGTGGTGGCTGGATGCTGTGGAGGGGGAGGGGTAAATGCCATGAGCAGATTGGGGACAGACAGACAGATGGACTCACCAGGAGCTGAGCAGATCTCCTGGCTGCTGGGACTCAGTGCTGGGAACAGAAAGGTGACGTGTGGTTAGTGCTTGAGATAAATTCCCCACTTTTCTGAGGTCCCTCTGCAGGGATAAAAACTGCCTTTAATAGGGAAAAAAATCCTGATTTGTGTTTTGGTGAAGAAGCAAACCAGGCAGGACGTTAGATCTGGGGCAGGGTAGATTCCTCGCGCACACAGACCTTGGCTGAGCTGGGACCAACTTTCCCTTCAGCTCTCTACAGGGCCAGATCCTCAGCTGGTGTAAACTTACATTGACTCCTACACTGATTTATACCAACTGGGGATCTGGACCAGTAGTTCTCACACTCAGTGTTTACACTGGTTCTCATTTCTCTCCCACTGAAGACGATTTGCCAATAGCCTCGGTCAGGTGCTGCTCTTGGTTCTGTTTCCCCCCAACCTTCTGCGAATTAGCACAGGATTCCCACATACTCACTGGCAAGCAAGAGGCACAGAGACAGGATCATCAAGGCAGTGGTGGGAGCCGATCGGGATGGAAACAGCCCAGCAGCTTCTGTTTCTGTTGGGGTCCGGAGGGTACAATCCACAGTCGCTCCCTGCTCCCACCTGCCCCCTCTGCCCTGTCTGACGTCAGCAGAAGGGAAGCTCTGGTCTCTCTCTCTGCCCCTGTCTGCTCCCCCGCATTGGATGCTTCAGCCAGCACCTTTCTCTGCTCCCAGGCCCTGTGATCTGTAGGGCTCAGGCAGCAGAGATGCTGCATCCTTTCTCTGACCGGCTCTGTCTCCACCTTGGGTCTGATAATCATCATCGCTCCCCATTTCCTGCCCTGCGCCGCCCCCTTTCCGTGCTCCAGCCACAGCGTATCTATTTAGGGCTGCAAGATTGAGAACCGAAGGGGCCTGGTTTGCTTGTTTGAGTCTAAACATATCACTGAAGAAACACCACCCATTCCATCTCACTGCCTGGGGACCGAGACAGCCCCCTGGCTAAAGGCACAGCTGGGCCAGGGTGAAAGGTCACCGGGTGACTCCGGGGCCTGGGATGTTGGATGAATCTGAATCTTTTGCCTCCACCCTGGTCTCCAGGCCCTTGTGAGAAGGACCCAGCTCCCCTAAGGGAAAATTCACCCCCTGGGCTTAACAGGGACATAAATGAGGTCTGGGCCTTGTGCTGGACCCTCTGCACAGGGGTGATTTTCACACCCAGAGAACACTGAATATGGGACTGCACTGGCTTCCCCACCAGCTTAGTCTTCACGCTCCCTGTCCTCTGCAACAGCTCCAGCCACTTCTGCCTGTCGAGCCCTGACTGCCCCTGCTCCCCAATCTGGGGTGCTGAGGAGTCTGCTGACCCTGCTGAGAGATGGGCACCATGTTCCTTCCCCCTATCCTGGTTTCCTCTCAAGTCATTCCCCACTGCCAGGGAAGGAAGAACAAAAGGCAGTTGAGAAAGAGCCTCCAGAAGTGATCCGTGAGCAGGAGAGGAGCTGGAACCACTGCAACTAAGGAAGTGGGGGACCAGGGAAAAAGCCAAAAAAAAATGTGACTTAGAAATGTAGGGGACTGTTGGCCCCTTACTAAAACTGATGTGGGGTTTTGGTTGGTAGCTCCCAGTACCAAGGGGAAGAGTTGATGGAAAATCAGGACCCTGAGACTGACAGTCCCCAGGGGCAATGGGGAGAGGCCAATGCTCCAGGTCACCCTGATTGACAGGATAGGCAGGCTGATGTCTGCCCTGGGTCAGAGTGGGGCAGAGCTAAGGAGAG
Source organism: Mauremys mutica (assembly GCF_020497125.1). Taxonomy (NCBI): domain Eukaryota; kingdom Metazoa; phylum Chordata; order Testudines; family Geoemydidae; genus Mauremys; species Mauremys mutica. The sequence goes on along the minus strand of NC_059086.1, from coordinate 16,665,902 downwards.
GGCAGGAGCCCGAGCTAAGCTGGGAGCAGAGCTGCACCAACCGGAACCAGAGAGAACCAGAGAAGCAGCCAAGGAGGCAGATCTGTTCTGGGAGAAGATCCAGAGAAGCAGCCAAGGGGGCAGATCCATGCTAGGAGGACAGCAGCAGCAACCAGGGTCAGAGAGGCCAGAGCAGGTAGATCAACAGCAGCGCTGGGGCTGCAGTTGGGGCTGGGGCAGTCCGGAGCCGGGTGCAGTGAGCAGCTGGGGAAAGCAGGGGGACGCTGGGCAGAGGGCCCAGTGCAGGGAGACACCACCAGTCAAGCAGCCTTGCAGTCCAGACTTGTGGGGGGGGAATCATAACCCTGATGGGTGGGGGGGCTGATGCTGGGGACATGGGGCCCGCCACCTACAGCCTGAGGGCATGAGGCCACCGCCAGAGCAAATGTCTGATCCATGCCATCCCTGAAGCACCATCAGGACATGGGCAGGAGCCTCCCAGGAATCCTGGGCCCAGCCTTGTCGGGGTTACAAGGACTCTGCCACACAGGAGAGTGCAAGGGGAGTCCTTGAGGTTAGGCAGGTCTCTGGGTAAAGGGAGTGGGAGCAAGGACTCAGATACTTTTGCTGGGCAATTCCACCAGTGGAGTGTATACACCAGGAAAGTTCCCCACAATGGCGGGACCATTCCCTGACTTACAGAACAAAAGTCTTCCCCTTGGGTCAAACTGCAATCAAGGGAGATCAGTGCCAGTTGTGATGGGGATTTTGTGATAAAACTCCTCTGGCACAACCACACTACGCGGACACTGAGGGCCAGTCCAGTTCTCAGCTGTCCCAACATTCCCTTCAGGGTGAACATTGATCATTTCCTGCTGAGGCAAGAGAGGCAGCTGTGGGAAAGCTGTGGGCACCCTGACATGTTCCCAAAGCAGATGGACTCGACCCAGTACCTACTCCCATGAACAACATGGCCCCTGCTGCTATAGTACTTCATGGGAAGTTATCTGGTGTCAGCTCAGGGGTGAATTATACCGCTCCAGTTACACCAATGTAAGTCCCTGTGCACACCTGGGTGCTGGTAAAACAGATCTTTTTTCTGGTTTATGTTATCTTGTTTTGAAAACAATATTAATGATAACCCGTACATTTTTAATGGTGAGGATAATTAACACTGGGAAAAACTTACCTAGGTCTCTGGTGGATTCTCCATTACTGACAATTTTTAAATCAAGGGTGGGTGTTTTTTTCTAAAAGAGATGTTCTAGTTCAAACAGGGATTATTTGGGGGCAGTTCTCTGGCCTGTGTTATACAGGAGGTCAGACTATGTGATCACTCTGGTCCCTTCTGGCCTTAGAATCTATGAATGAACCTGACAAATGCTCTGATTTGAGAACAAAAGTGTCCCCATGGGAGTTACAGCAGCAAAGCTAGAGCGGTTTAATTATACTGGTAAGTTTCTCTGTCTATAGAGAAGCCCTGGCATAAAATGCTCTTGCCATCAATGGTCTCCATTTCCTTGTACATCTCCTGTCACTGGAGTACCTGACTCCTCACAATCATTAATGGGTTTATCAGACACTCCTGAAGTTCATCCTCATTTCACAGATGGGGAGACTGAGGCACAGAGAGAGACTAAGTGACTGAGCCCAGGACACACAGGAGTCTGCAGCTGAGTCAGGGGTTGAACCCAGGGCTCTTGAGCACCAGTCCACTATCCTAGGCACAAGATTGTTCTTCCTCCCTTCAGTCCCCGGTTGTCCCAAAAGCCTGGGTGACAGTGACCAACCGGGTACCTGCCTGGAAAGCCAGTGACCCTTGGATATTTTAGCCAAAGAAGGGAAGAGCCTGGATGGACGGGGCTGGGAAACAGGGAAAACATCAGAGACACAAGCTGGGAAATCTGCCCCAGGGGATTTAATTGATCTCACAGACAGTCTCACCCCCTGTTGCTTCTGGGATAGATCCTGCTCCCTCCCCTGGCCCAAAACCCAGGGCAGGCAGGGCAGAATTAGACCCAGCTCTCCAACCCTGTAGGGTTTATTAATGGAACCAGATGCTGCAGGACCATTGGCTGCTGCTCAGAAGAGGGAAAGGAGAGGAGAGTTGGTGCTGTGAGTAGTGACTCCTGTTCAGAGATTCTCTGCACACACAATGCAGCTGCTCCATGCAGCCGCGCAGGGCGGGAACTGCAGGATGAGCTGACAGGGCCCTGAGCATCTGCAGAGTCTCCTGTGCAGATGCCTCTTCCCACACCCAGCAGTGAGCTCCCCCAAGGCCTGACCTCAAGCTAGCAGCCCAGGGGGGCGGGGGCGTGTCAGACACTATGATGGGGGATTGAAGAACCCGCTCACACCGTGTTATTTTTGTCCTCACACATTAACCTGCCTCATTCTCACGCTCTCTGTTCTCATGTGGTTTCCAGGGCAGCTTATTTTTATAGTTGTACATTTAAAGGCCAGAAGGGACCAATGAGGCCGTCTAGTCAGAGCGTCTGCACAGCCCAGGCCAGAGAGCCTCCCCCAGGGATCCCTGCATTGAGCTGCTAACTGTTGTGTATTTGGTTGTCATGGTTTTGTTGCTATGGCAACTGAGTTAGATTAATATGGGTTAGCTCAACCGGTTTCAACCGGCTGAGAAGCTCTCTGTATATATGTAAATAAAATGGAGGTTTTGGTTAGCTGCCTGCTCTCTGGCCTCAAGTGATTGTTTCCTAGACCGGCTGCCCCAAGGATACAACACTGGCGACGAGGATGGGATTCCGGTGCTGCTCCAGTAACAGAAGGAAGTAGAAGTCAAGGTAAAGACCAAACAAAGGAAAAAAGCTGCTTCTTTGCACTGACTGTGAAAGTGAAACTAAAAATCATGGCTACTCTGACCAGGCCCCTGGAGCCTTTTGATGAGAATACAGAGCAGTGGCATGTGTATACTGAGCGTTTTGAGCTTTTTGGTATTGCAAATGACATTACAGAAGCGAAGAAGGTGCCAATATTCTTAACTATTGTAGGGGCTAAAACCTACTCTCTGCTACGCAGCTTACTACACCCTGTTAAGCCTGAGACTAAATCTTACAGTGACATTGTGGAAATCCTGGGGTCTCATTTCTCCCCAAAACCACTGGTAATTGCTGAAAGATATAGGTTCCACAAAAGAGACCAAAAGGAAGATGAAACAGTTGTACAATTTGTAGCCATTTTAAAAAAGCTAGCAGAACACTGTGAATTTAAAGAAATGTTACATGATGCCCTGCGTGACAGGTTAGTGTGTGGCCTGTACAGTGAAGCTATACGGAAGCGCATACTGACAGAGGGTCAGCTTACCTTACAGAAGGCTGTTGATATTGCTGTCTCCATGGAACTGGCTACAAGGGAGGCACAATACATCGGTGCACCCCCTAGGGTGCAAAAAGTGTCACAAGAACCGACCCACAAAACTGTGCAGAGTCAAGAATGTTACCGCTGTGGTAAGCCGGGTCACCAGGCATCAGAATGCTGGTGTAAGGACCTGGTGTGTCGACACTGTGGCAAAAAGGGACACATTGAGTGTGCCTGTAAACAAAAGAAAAAGAGGCCTGTGGTCTGGCCGACAAAAAGAGGAACCCTGCATACCCTAGAGCAGACCCAGGATGATCAAGGTGACACCTCATCGCAAGAGGAAGTGCCACTGCATGTTTTGTCTTTGGCAATGGGCTCACATGAATACTGGGTAACCCCGTTATTGGATGGCAAACGTATACGCATGGAACTGGACACCGGTGCAGCCGTCTCACTGATCTCCGAGACTGTGTATAAAGAAAAGCTACAGCATCTTCCGCTTAAGGCAACAAAAACTGTTCTGAAGACGTATACGGGAGAAGCTGTGCCTATGCTGGGCACTATTGATGTTAAGGTGGAGCTCAATGGACAGGTGGCTAAATTGCCACTGTTTGTGGTGATAGGTAACTACCCAGCCTTAATGGGTAGGTCTTGGCTTGGGAAGATTCAACTGAACTGGGCAGAAGTGCACCGGATGACTAAAGAAGAAACCAGTCTAACCCCTATACTAAGGAAACATGCTGCTGTTTTTGGAGATGATTTGGGAAGTATGAAGGGAATCACTGTGACATTGAACATTAAACCTGGCAGTCCACCAAAATATCTGAAAGCCCGAACTGTGCCATAGGCCATCAGGCCAAAAGTTGAAGCAGACCTGGAGCGCCTGGTCACCAATGGAGTCCTAATACCAGTTACCCATAGCTCATGGGCCACTCCTATCATTCCAATCGTGAAGAAAGATGGCTCTCTCCGGATTTGCGGTGATTTTAAAGTCACTGTCAACCCAGTGTTGTGTGCAGAGCAATACCCACTTCCCCGCATCGATGACCTCTTCGCAGGCCTGGCTGGGGGACAAAAGTTCAGTAAGATTGATCTGAGTGAAGCATATTTACAGATGCACGTCGATGAAAAGTCCCAAGAGCTGTTGACTATTGTGACTCATAAGGGGCTTTATCGATACTGTCGTCTACCCTTCGGAATAACATCTGCTCCTGCCCTGTTCCAGAGGGCTATGGACCAGATCTTGTGTGGCTTGTCAGGAGTTCAGTGCTATCTGGATGATATCCTGGTTACTGGAAGAAATGAAGAGGATCACTTAAAGAATTTAGAGGCTACCCTACAAAGACTGGAAGAGTATGGCCTACGAGTTCGCAAAGACAAGTGTGAATTCTTCAAGCCCTCTGTTGAATATTTGGGACACATCATTGATTCTGCAGGTCTTCATAAGGCCCCTGCAAAAGTTAAAGCTATTGTGGAGGCTCCCCCACCTCGAAATGTAAGCCAGCTGCGCTCGTTTCTAGGACTCCTGAACTATTATGGAAAGTTCATCTCACAGTTAGCCACACTGCTAAAACCACTTCATGAGCTCCTTGGGCAGAACAAGGCCTGGAAGTGGACTGAAGCCTGTGATATTGCGTTTAACAAAGCTAAGGATGCATTGCTAAATTCTGAAGTTCTAACGCACTTTGATCCATCCTTACCACTGCAATTGGCCACCGATGCCTCCCCTTATGGAGTGGGAGCAGTCGTGTCACATATTATGCCTTCAGGAGAAGAGAGACCTATTGCTTTTGCTTCACGCACTCTAAGCAAAGCAGAAACTAACTACGCCCAAATCGAACGTGAGGCATTAGGAATTGTTTTTGGAATTCGGAAGTTTCATCAGTACCTGTTTGGGCGAAAATTTACTCTTCTCACAGACCATCGACCTCTGACATCAATTTTTGGACCTTACACAGGCATTCCCCCATTAGCTGCTAGTCGTATGCAACGTTGGGCATTGTTACTTTCAGCACACACATATGAAATCAAATATCGGAAATCCACTCTACACGGCAATGCAGATGGCCTCTCAAGGTTGCCTTTGCCGGTCAAACACCACGATAGTGCCCACAAGGAAATCTTCTACTTTGAACAGGTAGAGAATACACCCATCACTGCTACTCAGATAAAGAAGGCAACTCGCGTTGACCCAGTATTGTCCCACGTTATGGACCTGGTGATGCATGGAACATCTCGACAAACCTCTCCGGTCTCATCCGACCTTGTTCCCTACATGTCCAAGCGGACGGAGTTATCGGTCCAATCTGGTTGTTTGTTGTGGGGGAGACGTGTCATTATTCCACCACCACTGAGACCACAGATGTTAGAACAGCTACATTCCGGTCACTGTGGAATAGTGCGCATGAAGGAAATTGCACGAAGCTATTTTTGGTGGCCTGGACTGGACAGCGCTATTCAAGAGAAGGCAAAAGCTTGTATGTCATGTCAGGGTGTGAGGAATGCACCCCAGTGGGCACCCCTACACCCATGGGACTGGCCTGAAAACCCATGGCAACGTATTCACGTTGACTTTGCTGGCCCCCTTGAAGGAAGCATGTTCTTGGTGGCAATAGATGCCCATTCTAAATGGCCAGAAGTCTCTATAATGCAGTCCACTTCTGCAGAGAGTACTATCCAAAAACTACGAGGACTCTTTAGTCGTTTTGGTCTGCCAGAACAACTTGTGAGTGACAACGGACCGCAGTTCGTTTCTCAGGAGTTTCAAAATTTTATGAAAGCAAATGGGATACACCACATCACATCAGCACCATATCATCCGTCCACCAACGGATTAGCTGAAAGATTTGTGCAGACAATGAAAAACGCTTTGAAATCAGCAAGGGGACAACACTCCATTCATTAGCGTCTGGATACCTTTTTACTTTCCTACAGAAACACACCTCATGCTACGACCCACGCATCTCCGGCCTTTCTAATGATGGGACGACAGCTGCGCACTTGCTTTGATCTGCTGAAACCTTCTGAACCCCGACAAATTGTGCAACATCAGCAGCAATATCAAGTCATCAGACGGGCACCCAGAGCAAAAGACCGAACCTTTAGCCCGGGACAGCCAGTTTTGGCTCGGAATTATACTTCCAGAGTTAAATGGGTCCCGGCCACAGTCATCACTCAAACAGGACCTGTTTCCTACACAGTCCGGACTGCAGAGAATCTTACCTGGCGGCGACATGTAGATCAGCTGTTGCCAGGTCATGCCAGTCCTCAGGACCCATCTGCAGTTGAGGGGTCTGACTTCACCTCTTCTGGTGAGGGATCGAATCACGAGTCACCTGTTTCTGACTGTTCTCCTCCATTACTGCCGGCAGCTGAGATACCCCTTTGCCCAGCACGAGCTGATACCACCTCCTCACCTGTTCATGCTGCGGACCCTGAGCCCCTAGTGCTTTCGGGTGCAATAACACCAGTAGTTCGCCGTAATCCACCTAGAGACAGAAGGCCTCCTCATCGGCTGGATCTTTAGCCAGGGCGAACCCACGGTTATGGGGCAAAATAATCCCCAGGTTTTAGCCGGGAATGGAGGCAGTCTACCCTCCTTCTCTAGTGTAGTGTGTGTTTTATTTAGGGAACGTTCTTATTAGGGGGGGAGGAATATGTTGTGTATTTGGTTGTCATGGTTTTGTTGCTATGGCAACTGAGTTAGATTATTATGGGTTAGCTCAACTGGTTTCAACCGGCTGAGAAGCTCTCTGTATATATGTAAATAAAATGGAGGTTTTGGTTAGCTGCCTGCTCTCTGGCCTCAAGTGATTGTTTCCTACACCGGCTGCCCCAAGGATACAACACTAACTTCTGGCTGAGCTAGAGCCTGTCTGGTAGAAAGAGACGTCCCCTCTCGGTTTAACGACTCCAAACCGGCTCCCATTTCTAAACACTAAGGTGACTGTGGCTGATCACTGCAAGAAGAGGCCAAGGGAAGGGAGATTCTGGAATGGGACAGAGCAACTGGAGATGGGCCCTGAAGTTTAGCTCCAGCTGTGGGTCCTAATCTGACCTTCCCCAGAGTTTGGAGACATGGACTCAGGGTTCTAGTTTGAGTTTATTTTAGAGACAGCCCCAACGTCTGGGTGTGGGGACTCTCCCTCTGAGCAAAAGGTACCACAGACAATGATCCAGAGTTCAGTCTTCTGACTGAAGAGGGTAAGAAGATGCTCAATCTGGGATGGCTGAACCACCTAACATTGAATGGGCAAGAGGGACCAGATGGAGCTGTTGGCCTTGGCAGAGGTTTCAGGTAGCTCAGTGGAGCGTGCAGATCTGGTGTGTACCAAAGGCCCAACACCGAGAGACTGACCGGGCAGCTAGGCCAGGCCCCAGACATGCCCAGGATAAACTGTAACAAACGATAGTGGGAAGTTTAATGCTCCAGTTCAGAATATAACCCATGGCACATTTTCAGGGCAGGGCTCATGCTACATGATACTTCACTGTACAGCACCAGCACATGAGTAGCTCAAAGAACTCATTCATAATGACGACTGCAGCAGGCCCAGCTGAGAATTGTACATAAAGTTTTTTGTTGTTTTTTTTTTATAGAAAACTAGATTTTGACAAGATGATTTTTTTTTTATTTTAAATTTGTGGATGTCTCTCCTCTCTTTGAATATTTTTGATTTTTTGTTGGAAAACCAAAAGGCCCAAATATTTGGAAAGTGGCAAAAAACTAATATTCCCCACTGCCTGCGAGTTTTCAGTTTATCAGTTTTTTTAATGAAAAGTTAAAATTTTATTGCTGAAAATTTCAAGGGAAATTCATGTAAACTTTGCACAGGGAAAAAAATCCATTTTCTGCCCCGCCCCAGCATGCACCATGGTTAAGCCCTCAAGGCTCGCAGGTGGAAGCTGCCAATGCTCTGTTCTGCCCTATGCCCACAGGACTCCCCTGTGATCTCCTAGGGGTTAATTAGCCTGAAGGTCTGTGTCAGAAATGTGGACATGTGAGTGCAGGTCTTGCTGGAGCCCGTGGGTAGTGCATGAAACCCTCATTTGGGGAGGCTAGCCCCCTACCTCATCCCTTCTGCCTGAGGTCCCACCCCCTGTTCTTGCCCACTGGGGCCAGAGGAGCATCATATCCTGCACAGTGACCAGAGGAGCCCCAGCCAGATGGCCTGAGCCACCCCGAGTCCCGGCCTGCCCAACCAGCCACCCACTCACCATAGCTTTCCTGAGCGCTGGCCCATGCACTGGCCTGTCTGCCTGAGTCTCCCCAGCTGCCCTGCATGAGCCATCCCGGCCAGCCAGAGGAGCCCCAAGCCATGGCCACCCGGAGGAGCTATGAGCCCCATCATGGCCCAGTCCTGGGGCTGTGGTGGGGAGCATTAGCGGAGGTTTGTGGTGGCTTAGCCTCCCACAGCCTCCATTATGTGCTGCCCATGCTGGTGCCCTAGACGTAACTAACAGTATGCACCAAAGGCTGCGAACCAAAGCAGGCCTGGCCTTGACAGAATAGTAACACACTATGTATTGGCTAAGTAATCACATTTCTGACCTGAGAGGATGGTACAGAGACACACAGAGTTCTCAAGTAACTCAATAAATACAGGCTTAAGAGATGGCACAGGAACACACCTACCACTCCTAAAGATAAAGAGGGGCTGACACAATAATGGATAAGGAGGTTAGTTCGAACTAGCGGGAACAAGTGATGATAAGAGTAGTAACTGAGAAATTCTAAAGTGGAATATGTGATTTCTTTTTGTCAATGTATAAAAGGAGAAGTCATAGGAGAGGCATCTTTGTACTAGTCTAGACACGGCACTCTGGTGTGCTGATTGAACTGGTACCTTGTTGCAGGCGTACATGTGTTAGTGGATCTGTAGCTCCTAAAGAGCACTAGGACTGTGCTTTGTCGACAATAAACCTGGCTGAGCATCTTCACCACTGAACTGAGCCTGTGGTCTTTATTTCGAGTAAAATTGAACGCTGTTGAGTCAACACACGCACCGTCTGCTAGTGCAGCTGATGTTGGAGCTCTGAAAACAGCAACACTGCAGCACCAGCAGGACTTAGGAACATGAATCATTGGTAATCGTACAATCATAGACATGTCAGGCTGGAAGGGACCTCAAGAAGTCATCAAGTCCAGCCCTCTGCATGGAGACAGGATCAAGTGAACCTAGTCCATCTCTGGCAGAGTTTTGTCTGGTCTGTTGTTAATAACCTCCAACAATGAGGATTCCACAGCCTTCCTTGGAAGCTTATTGCAGAGCTTAACTTCCCTAATCATTAGAAAGTTTTTCCTACTTGCTACCCAAAACTTCCATTGTACCAGATTTAGCCCATCACTATCTTCAGTGGACACTGAGAACAATTGATCACTGTCCTCTTTATAAACAGCACTACATGTATTTGGAGACTGATATCATTTCTCCCCTCAGGCTTCTTTTCTCAAGACTAACCATGCCCAGTGTTTTTAACCTTTCCTCCTAGGTCAGGCTTTCTAAACCTTTCATCATTTTTGTTTCTCTCCTCTGGATTCTCTCTAATTTGGCCATATCTTTCCTAAAGTGTGGTACCCAGATTTGTATATAGTCCTCTAGCTCACACCTCACCAATTCCCAGAAGAATGGGACAATGACCTCCCATACCTTACATATGACATTCCTGTTAATACTTCCCAGAATTACATTAGCCTTTTTTGTGACTGCATCACACTGTTGACTCACATTCAATTTGTGATCCACTGTGATGCGCTTGGTACCCTTTGAACCCAGCCATGCGGAGCACAACAGATTGGCCATCCGGCACCTTAACAGTCACTTTATCAAGCAAAAGGGCCCTTCCCCACCAGCTGGTTAGCCAAGGCCAGGCACTCAAGCCAGACTAGAGCAGACATAGAAGGGGAGACCTTCAAGCAGACCAGTTGTGTAGAGGCTTCATGCTTGTTTATCATTATTTTACACAAGGTTTGAGTCCTATCTGGTGTAAGAAGTGCACTGGCACCCAATTTGTGGGGAGCTTTTACTCTTCTTTTGGTGAACATATAGCTTAGCTGGGTGAAGTGATGTAGAAGACCAACGAAGTAGCTTCCTCCACAAAATGAAGAAGTGACGGTCTACAACCAACAGAGATAGCAGCACAAAATAGATTAGTAGTCTAGGGCCTTAACCACTCAGCTATCCTGCATGCTGTGGCTATGGGCTTGGTATGCCCAGGGCCGGCTTCAGACCCCACGCGCGTGGGGCGGCACTTGCCGGCAGGGGCGGCAGATTTGGCCGGCGGACCTGCCGCAGTCACGCCTGCGGGAGGTCCACCGGAGCCCCGGGACGACCGAACCTGCCGCAGGCATGACTGCGGAGGGGGCGCTCCTCCCGCGGCTCCAGTGGACCTCCCGCAGGCGTGACTGTGGACGGTTCGCTGCTGGCGTGGGTCGGCTGGACCTCCCGCAGGCATGCCTGCGGCAGCTCAACCGCAGCCGCCGGACCAGCGAACCGCCCGCATCTGCGGGAGGTCCAGCCGAGCCGCGTGACTAGCGGACCCTCACCAGTCAAGCCCGCGGGAGGTCCGCTGCACCCGGGGCTCCGGGGCGCCTCCCGCGCATGACTGCTTGGGGTGGCGGAATATGTAGAATATGTAGAGACGCCCCTGGGTATGCCTGCAGGCCAGCTTAAGTTTCCATGTCTACATTCAATTGTGTGCATGGTCCCCTTGGATGAAATAACAGCTCATGTGAAAGAAGCCCCACTGGGTAAAGAGGTGGCTGAGGAGTTAAGGCCGATCCTTTGTTATTTGTCACCGGTGGGTTTGAAGCCACCTATGCTGATAGCCAGCCTTTCCTTTGGCAGTGGTGGCCACTGGCTCTTCAATCCCTTGCTGCCCCAGCATGTCTTATCATAAATAGTATTGTTCTCTGCAGTGTTGTTGTAGGTCCCAGGACAGCAAAGCAGCATAACTCAAAAGCATCTCTTTTATCAGCAGAAGTTTGTCTAATAGAAGGTTTGACCTCACCTGACTTGTCTGGCTAATAAAAACCAGACACACCCAACAAACCTGGGCCCCACAGTCTCTGGACCAGCTGGACTCCAGGCTGGCTCACAAAGGTGGGAATTTTGCACAGCGCCTCTCCAGCGCTGGTGCCTCAGCAGGCCGAGCTCATCTTTTCCCCATGCTCGGGATGGGGGAGGGGAGAGGAGCAAAATAGTAACAGGGAGAGCCCAGAGAGGACACAGAGGAGTTGCCCTTTTTGTCCCTTGGTGCCAGGGGGTCTCCCCCACCTGCACATAACCCTGCTTCTTACAGCATACTTAAAGCCCCGTCTTTCCCAGCTCCCCCCATCCTGGGACAGGGATCCACTGATAGGGAGAGGTGGCCATGGTAGGAGATCTCTCATGTCACATGGGATATTCTGGGACCCCCTAGAGGCAGAGGCCAGGGGAAGCCACTGAAATGTGTACAGCAGAGACCCTCCCCCACGCTGCCTTCAGAAGAGGTGACCCCCCAACACTGAGGCTGCAGGGAACCTCAGCCCCAGAGTCAGTGTCTGGCTTTCATCCATTTCCAATGGGTGTCTTTTGCAGAGCGTGGTGCTGGGTTTACAGACTTGTGCGATGTCGCTGCAACTGTCTGTTATTGCAGGTCACCTGTGGGTGGAGCTGGGTGAATTGTTGATGTTTCAGACTGGCAGCAACCTGAAAAATCAGAGCAGATATTCAGGTTGGTTCTAAACACATTTGGAACTTCTCAGTAAATTGGGAAAGTCTGCTTCAGGTAGTAAAAATGTTTCATTCAGGGCAGCTTCCTAACAGTGATTTCCCCTCCCAATCTTTGCCCCAAGGTGAGGGCACTTTCCTGGGATGCAGGACTCCAAGACCCACATTTGCAACCCACTTCGGAATGGGGTCTTGAATTCAGTATCCTCATGCTAGGGCCGGCTCCAGGAACCAGTGCAGCAAGCTAGTGCTTGGGGCGGCCCGTGGAAGGGGTCATCATGTCTAGGTCTTCGGCAGCGATTCGGTGGCGGGTCCCTCAGTCCCTCTTGGAGAGAAGGACCAGCCGCTGAATTGCCACTAAAGAATGAAGTGGCGCGGTGGAGCTGCCACCGAAGTGCCACTGATCGCGCCTTTTTTTTTTTTTTTGCCACTTGGGGTGGCAAAAAAGCTGGAGCCGGCACTGCTCATGCCCAGGCCACAGGCCATTCTGGGGTGGGCTGCTCTCCTCTGAAGGCTCTTCCACTTTGTATAACTACTTAACTATTAATTGGCCAAAGAGGAAACAAGTGAGCACAACTCTATAGGCTGCGGATTGAGGGGCTCACCTTCGCAGTAGGATCTAAGAATTCAAATCCCTTTTCATACTGAATGAAGAAGACAGCAGATTTGAGTCAGAGTCTCCTACCTCCTGAGTGCCTTAATCCCCAGGCTGGAGAGTCTTTTCTTGCTCTTTGGTCATAGGAATAGCAAATTATTAGCTGGTGTTTAGGGATCAAACACACACTTCTGAATCTGGCCTGAACAACATATTAAAAACTTTTGCCCGGCTAAAACTGATCAGGTTAAATTTGTGAATCGTTTTGCATTGGCCAAAGCTGTATTTTTTGGCAAGTAAACTATTAATACAGAAATTTTCGCCCAGCTCTACTTGTGAGAACACAAACTGGTTTGATGTGGGATTGTTTGTGAGTTCCAGGACTGCACACAAAGGGATTTGTTTGAATGTTTGGGACTGCTGGGGTAACATTTTCATTTATTTTTGTAGGTGTATCCATGAGCACTGGGACACCATGTGGGATTGGTATTGTAGGGTTTTCCATAACTACTGAGGCTATTCATATACACCTCTACCTCGATATAACGCTGTCCTTGGAGCCAAAAAATCTTACTGCGTTATAAGTGAAACCGTATTATATTGAACTTGCTTTGATCGATCGGAGCGCACAGCCCCTGGAGAGATGCTTTACTGCGTTATAGCCGAATTCGTGTTATATCGGGTCACATTATATCGGGGAGAGGTGTATTGGGGCTGCCTGGCTGCATGCATACTGGTTTGTTATCAAAGGGTCTTTTTATCAGCTGTGGGGCCACTCTTGGTCATTTGTTTTTGTAGTGTTGTGTGTGAGTGCACAGCTGTGATCACACTGGGTTGTTGCTTGTGAGTGCTGGGGCTGGGGTCACAATGGATTGTTATTGTAGGGTCACTCTTGAATGCTGGGTGTGTTATTAGTAACAACTGAGAAGTGGAATGAGAATCCCCATTTTTTTAATGTGTAAATTCCTCAGAGTGATACTTCCATGTGGGGTGAGGCTGTTCCTTGGGGCAGGAGAGGTGACTTCACTGTTGTGGGGAGACCTCTCTGCATTTCTCTGCGTTGTTTCCCCAACTCTGTCCCACAGCAGAAACTCCTTGGCTCCCCCAAAGTCATCACTCAGGGGGTTGATTTTTTGATAAATCCCACACCTGGGATAAGGGCAGGTCTGTGGGTTTGGGCCTTGCCCCATAAGGGGCCTCTCTATTTCTCCTAGATGAGAGAGAGTGAGTAGCTGAAGCCACTTATAGTGGGGGGACCAATCCTATTGTGTACCCCTCCTGCTAGGACCCCCACTCTGTGACATGTGATTGAGGGGAGCAGGGGCAGTCACAGCAGAGGCCACACCCTGAATTAGGGTGACCAGACGTCCCAATAAAATCGGGACCATCCCAATATTTAGGTGTTTGTCCCACGTCCCAACCGATCTTCGGTCAGGACGCAATTTGTCCTGATATTTCGTTCCGCCGACAGCACTTGCCTTTTTTCATTATTTATTTATTTATTGCTGCTCTGCTTTTTTTTTTTTTAATCTGTCTTGATTGGGATGCAGCTGTAGTTACACAAGAGCTAGGGTTGTGTTAAAGACATTTGTGTTTTGACAATGGAAAGGATGATGCATATACTTGGGCTATAATCTTTAGTCCAGCTGGGGATGTAGCTCAGTAGTAGAGTGCATGCTTTGCATGTATGAGGCCCTGGATTCAGTCCCAAGCATCTCTAAATTCTCTTTGGCATGAAGGCGGGATAGCTCAGTGGACTGAGTATCAATCTGCTAAACCCAGGTTTCTGAAGGGGCCATTTCGGGATCTGGGGCTAAAAGCTGCCTGTGGATGGGTCCTGCTTTGAGCAGCAGGTTGGACTAGAACCTCCTGAGGTTCCTTCTAACCCTGATATTTGGTGCATTGATTGTCCAGTCTGTGTCTCATTGCATACTCCACGGGGCAAGCTAGTTCCCCCCATTTGGGACTGGATCAGAGCCTGAGTCCCCTCTATTGGAAAGGACCCATATCCCGTTTCATTTTTGGCTGAGATTTGAGGGTTGCAACCATGGCTCTCTGATCTCTGTTTTTAGCTGAGGCTGTTCTGAGATTCCCCACTGTTTGGGAAGTGTCAGAGAGGGGTTAGAACTGAAGGAACAGAACAAGACAGCAGGAGAGAGACATTTTCCTGTTGAAAAACTAGCCCTTTCCTAATGCTGAATTTCAGGAGACGCCATTGTGGGGATGGCCACAGGGATGTTACCCGGGTGCTAATGGCAGGGGAGGTGTCTGCTAGACAGTCTGTCTGCTACTGTCAGCTCCACATAACAGAGAAGTTCATGAAACTCTGGTGCAGAGACAAAAAATATGACAAATGTGCACAGTTGCAATTATAGCTTTGGTCAGTAGATGGCAACATTAATGTGCGGCTAGAAAAAATAAAGAGAGAAGGCCAATGTAAGAGAGAGATGTATATTTTATTGGACCAAGACAGGTAAGATGGAGTTTTCCACTGGGATTGGTGTAAAGTGCCATCTAGTGGATGGGAAGGTGCCTTCACCAGGACAAGCCTGCAGGGGTCAGAGATGAAATCTTCCCAGGTCTTTTTTCTTATCTCTGTTCCCCTACTTTAAGAACTGCACATTGTCTAATAACTCCACAGTGGAACCCTGGCAGCACCATTGACAATCTCAGGTGTGAAATGCAGCCAAGTGTGTATCGCTGAAGACCCTGTATAGATGTGAGACATCCAAGGGGGCATGTGCCCTTCCAGTGATAGCAAATGCTCCCACACCCACCCACAGATTAGCCCCAGTCACTGATCTCTGGCCTGTCGTCCTGTGACTCCTCTGATGGGAACTTTACACTGATCAGAAAATAAACACCAATTAAACTAACAAGTGAAGCCCAAATAATTAACAGGAGACGGGACCTTTCACTCAGACACTCTGCACTCTCTGATTTAACATTTCTATTGTGGTAGCACCTAGAGACCAACTGGGTCAGAGCCCAATTGTGCTGGGCACTGTACATACAGAGCAAATGACAGCTCCTACCTCAAAGAGCTCAGAGGCTAATATCTGAATCCCAAACATCCACTGGAGACAGAAGAATACCCCAGTAGGATACTGTTGACCAATATATGCTGGCTAACACCTATATCTCTCATATTAACGATATGTATGATCCTCACGATATCTATATCTATATGTATCTCTCTCTCTCTCTCTGTATATATATATATATACACATTAACATACATTAAGCATAAAAATATTATTAAGCACAAATATTAGAGCAATAATATAGCCTAAGTTGGCCTGCACCTTTATTATAGGCCTGCTCACTCGTTTGAACTATCCTATCACATCTTGCATTTGCTGAAGGAAGCTTTGGCTTATAGACAGGAAAACTGTCAGGACCAGGACATGTCAATGTTTTATCACAGCAACAGGTAGGGAGTTCCTCTTACAGGTCTGTATTTGAATGTCAAAGGAAGAGGACAAGACGTGATTATTCCAGCCTAGTACAGACCTAGGAGATTCTGTCACGCCCTTTGGTACCGTGTGTTCAGAACAAAGAAATAAGGGGTACACCATGGTACCAGAGAAACAAGGTAGAAAGCTGATTTGTTAAATCTAGTCTCAGACGACATACCCAGGACCTTGTCCCTCTAAACAGGTAGGGTATAAAAAGAGGCTGCAGGGGAGTAGCTTGGGGAGCAAACCTTTTATGTAAGGGGAATGTAACAACGCTGCACAAGATGCTTCCCAGAAACTGGTATTGTATTGAACCTTCTCCCCACACTACATAACTGATGTCTTAGAGCAATAAACCTGACTGATATTGGTTATTTGGGATCCTGAATACATTTAATAACAAATCAGAGTGTAGTCAAGCCACTGACTTTACAATGTAGCCACAGGACAGAATATCAAATCAGAAACAGAGATCTTGTTCCATAGCTCCTGTCCACCGAGCCCCCAACTGCAATTTCCTGTAACTATAGACGTTACAGCAGTCCCTGGAGACCCTAGCCAAGGGCAGGGCCCCTTTGCGCTGGGTGCTGCACAGACACTAACGGATTCTGCAGGGGAAAATTGACCAGCAAAACTATGCTGGCCTAGCTAAACCACTACAGCTATCCTGGGATAACTCCCCATGGGGACACTAATACTCCAGTGTATGAGGGGTTTTTTCCAGTTTACCTCAAGGTGAAAATAGTGTAAATTAACCTTGACCAAGGCTCTCTAATTCCAGAATAAGGTTGTCCCCACAAAGCAACAAAGAATCCTGTGGCACCTTATAGACTAACAGACGTTCTGCAGCATGAGCTTTCGTGGGTGAATACCCACTTCTTCAGATGCAAGTGGGTATTCCAGAATAAGGTTGTCCCCACAAAGCAACAAAGAATCCTGTGGCACCTTATAGACTAACAGACGTTCTGCAGCATGAGCTTTCGTGGGTGAATACCCACTTCTTCAGATGCAAGTGGGTATTCACTTGCATCTGAAGAAGTGGGTATTCACCCACGAAAGCTCATGCTGCAGAACGTCTGTTAGTCTATAAGGTGCCACAGGATTCTTTGTTGCTTTTACAGATCCAGACTAACACGGCTACCCCTCTGATAGTTGTCCCCACAGGGGCTTATCCCGAGATAACTGCAGTGATGATTTACAGTATACTTCTGCTGGTTAACTTCCTTGTGCAGACAAACCTTTAGTGAGAGACAGTCCCTGGCTGGAAGAGTTCACAGTCTAAGAAAATTTTCAAAAGCTCCTGAGGGACTTAGGAGCACAAGGCAGTGGGCACAGAGCATGGTCATGCATTTGTGTTCCTAAATCCCTGAGGGGCTTTGAAAATTCTCCCCGAGCCAAGGCAGAATTATTATCCCCATTTCACAGATGGGGAGCTGAGGTCCAAGGAGAGGAAGTGACATGCCCAAGGATTCTGTAGCAGAAGTGGGAATTGACCCCAATCCTCTTCAAGTGTTACCTTGGTGCCTTAACCATTAGCTCATCCTCCTCCTCTAAATGTACAGCCCCGCTGCAGGAGGGATTATTTGTAGAGAAGGAAGGAGCTGGGCTGGGCTGTCTGATTGGGACAGTTCATGGCACGGCTAAGCTCTAATAGAGCTCAGCATGGCCCTGGCCTGGCTGGGAGTGAGCAGAGGTCTGCAAGGCAGGGGGTTGCCAATGCCAGATGCTCGATTTTTATCTGAAATATCCGGTCAAAAAGGGGACCTAGCAGTGTCCAGTCAGGTGTACTGACCAGACCCTGAAGGCCCAGTTACTGGGAGAGGCGGTGAGGTGCCAGGTCATCAACCCACGCCAGTGCCTGCTTAGCTGGGGCTGCCTCCTACTTGCGGCCAGGCCCTACCTCAGGCTGCAGCAGCTCCCAGCCCAGCCCTAGAGCAGAGGGAGCCCAGTGGGGCAGGGGGCAGTAGACATCCAGAGACAAGAAATGTGGGGAGAAAGCAGAGACTGAGGTGGGAGAGGAGCAAAAAAAGGGCGGGACCTTGGGGGAAGAGGCAGAGGAGGGGCAGGGCCTTGGGAGTCTGGTTTTCAGCCAATAGAAAGTCGGCAACCTTAGTCACTGACTGACAACATCCCTGAAGGGGCAACGGAGGGGACTGAAGGAGGCTGGAGGAGTTACCTGGGCAAAAACTGTTCCCGCAGGTTCCTATTCTGCAGCACTGGCCAATGGTGTCTCCCCAACACTCACTCAGAGCTGGTCACTGGTATCTCCCCAGCCCCGTCCTCACCCTCCCTACTGTTCACAGTTGGTCAATGGGATCCTCCATTGCCTCCCCTTGCAAAATGAGTCTCCTCCAGCCCCACAGGCTGGGGCAGGCTCCATTTCTCCAGCATGAAGGTGATGACGGGCTCAGACACCAGGAGGAGCAAAACCAGGGTGCAGCGAGTGGCCCAGATGATGATGGACAACATGTCTGGCCCTGCAACATGGAAAGGGACATGGTGAGGGCCGTGTGCAAAGCAGCGTGTGGGACTGCAGTGCCAGCACTAGACACAGAGCAGCAGCTCTGGAATGGGGTCCCTGTGTGAGCTCCCAGAGGCCTGGATCTAACAGGGGAGATCATGCTGCAGGGGAGCATGTTCCCCTGATGGGAAATTGTTGGGGAGGCTCCTCATTTTCCCCCAGCACAGGGTCACTCTTGCCCCAGTTTGCTCAGACTGCACTAGGATTCTATGCAAAAGCCTCACAAGAGCCAGTGACAGACATGGCAGGCCAGACCCTATCACCCCTCTCCAGTGTGGCTGGCAGTTCACCGCAGGGGTGACCCCGCCCTGGGCAGAGGGCAGCACGAGGGCTTGGCACCAGCTCTGTCTTCAGGAGAGGGTGGGTTGGTTTGCTGATACAAATGCTTTGCAGGGAGCTGAGGCAAACAGCCAGATTGAGGTCCTGCTAAAGTCAGTTCCTGGGACATGGTTGCTCCCTGGGACCGGGAACTGGTGCTGGGCTGAGATTCCTGAAAGAGGGGTTTGCCCACATGCTGTTTGTGGAGCACAGAGCATAAATAACTAATTACATGGAGAGACAGAACTTGTGAGCCCAGGTGTGATGATGTGTCTGGTGCCTCCTGCCAGAATAACACCAAATACAGTGAGTGGAGAGGGAGGAAATAATTCACTGACTGCCAGTTTAGCAGAGGGGGTCAGTGAAATCCAGATGAAACTTGCCCATCATAATGGTTTGGGATTCCCCCAGTGACAGAGCCATTTTCCTGCCTGCAATGCTTGTAAAAGCCTGGGAGAGCTCCATGGAGAATGTGCTGCGTTGGATGAGCCTGTCACCCTGTTATGTGGTTGTGTGTTTCCTTTACATCCATAGTCATGGCGATCACACTCAGACTGGGGGTTGCCCAGCCCAGGACCCATCTTTCCCTAAATAGAATCCCCAGGATAAAGAAATGATTCAGAAGCATTTACCTTGTGGGGAGGAACCCCCGACACCGCCGCTGCTGGAGTCATCACCTAGGCAATAAATACACAAGAGATCAGAGCAGAGCATGGCCCCACTCCAGGCCCATACGCTGCCCTTGTACAACTACACCATGGGCAGTAACTGGCTGGTGGCCGTGCTGCTGAAAGGGACCTGGGGTTAGAGTGGGTCACACACTGAATCTGAGGTGTGAAAGGGGCTAATGTTGTATGTAAGACACGGGAGGTCATTGTCCCGCTCTGCTCCTCATTGGTGAGGCCTCAGGTGGAGTGCAGGGTCCAGTTCTGGGTGTGACACTGTAGGAAAGTTGTGGACAAACTGGAGAGGGTCCAAAGAAGAGCAACAAAAATGATCAAAGGTTTAGAAAACCTGAGGTAGGAGGAAAGGGCATGTTTGTCTTGAGAAAAGAAGATTGAGGGGGAACCTGATAACAGTCTCCAAATATGCTAATTTCAGTTATAAAGAAGATGATGATCAATTGTTCTCAGTCCCACTGAAGGTAGGACTAGCAGTAATGGCCTTAATCTGCAGCAAGGAAGGATTGGGTTAGACAGTAGGAAAAGCTTTCTAACCATAGGACTAATTAAGCTCTGGAATAGGCTACCAAGGGAGATTGTGGACTCCCTGTCACTAGAGGTTTTGAAAACAGATTAGATAAACTCCTATCAGGGATGGTCCAGCTATACTTGGTCCTGCCTCAGTACTGGGGGCTGGACTTGATGACATCTTGAGGTCCCTACCAGCCTGACATTTCTATGATGTCCCTGACCCCTCTGCCAAGGCTGAGCTCACACACACACACTTACCAGTGAGGCTGAGGCACTGGGCAGGGCTAAGCTGGGATCTTTTCACGTGGTTGTTGCTGTCCTTGATCTCATACCCACAGGTGTAATTCCCAGAGCTTCCCCTGGACACCATGTGGTCATAGTCATAGGTGGCCTTCTCCTCTGAACCCCACTGGGATGAAACCTCCTCCCCGTCCTTGCAGAAGATGACGCGGGTGATCAGGAGCTGGGACACCACGAAGCACTTGAGCCACACGGAGTCGCCTGGCTGGGTGGACGTCTGGTTCAGGTAGAGGGTGGGGGCAGGGAGAGCACCTGGGAAGGGGAATGGGTCAGAGCTGTCAGTGGGGTGTTGGTGGTGCAAAGTGCTGTCAATGGGGCAGGAGGTAAATGGTGGGTGGGTCTGTAACATGTTTCAGATGGAAGCTCTGATTGCAGCCCAGCTGTGCAAATGGGGGGATGAGCTCTCTCTTGTGACCAGAAGCTTTATTAAGTGGGATTATTTGGGTTGCTGAAGGTTCGGAGGGTTGGCCAGGCTGGGCTCCCATTGTCGGGTGCTGCTCACTCTCCTAGAACAAGAGGCCCCGACGCGGGCACCCCACTGGCCCAGCTGGGGCAGTACGACTGGAGAGAGCTGACCCCTCAGCGAGGCCGGCCACTGCTGATTGAGGGCTCTCTAGGGTCCCGCCAACAGCTCGGTCTTCCCCTGCAGTCCATGCAGTAATGGCCAGTCATTGCCCCAGGGAGCTCACCAGCTGACAGCTAAGGAGCTGTGTCCTGTTCCTAACCCCTCCGGCATCTGCTCTGACATCCTCCCTGTCCTTATGTCCCTTCCACCCTGCAGTCCCCAGCTGGCAGAGGAGGCACAGGAGGCAATTCCAGGCCCAGGCTAAGGGAAGGTCCTGGAGCAGCGGGAGGGAGCAGATCGCCCTTTCCAGGGAATCGCCAGGGCAATGGGACCCAGCTCTGAATTCGCAGGGGAATTGCTGCTCCCACTGGGTAGGTCAATATCTGCCCACCACCTTCCTCATCCCTGTGGTGCCCCCTGCTACTGCCTTGCCCAGGCAGCCAGCAAAGAAATGGCTCCACCAGCCGCTGCTGTGCTGGAAAGAGAGTCGCTGGGCGCAGCTCCCTGGCCTGGTTCATACAGGAGCTCAGCCTGGGTTATATAATGGTCCCTTCTGACCGTACCCTGTTGAATGCTGCCTGCCCACCCATGTCTGACTATTAATGATACTGTTGATATTTAAGAACGAGGTGCAGACTGAGGCTACATGGGGGGGGGGGTTCGCTCCAGGGAAGAGATCTGTTACCATGAGGGGCTGAGAGCCGGTGCTGTGAGAAGCTAAATCCTTTGGGGTCAGAGCCGTGGCGTTCGCTGCTTCCCAGGGCCAGTGCCCCCGGGGTGGGACGAGCAGTGGACGTGGCTCTCTCACCCGCCTGTCACACTGGCCCTGGGTCAGAGCAGAGCTGAGAGGTAGTAGGACAGAGAGGGGTCACCCAAGAGATCTGCTCTCCCTGCCCGGATCTCACACAGCCCCGTCTGCCTTCCTGAGCCATTGCCGCTGGCACCGCACTGAGCAGGGAGCAGCCCAAGGAGTGGTGGCTGTATGCTGTGGAGGGGGAGGGGTAAATGCCATGGGTAGATTGGGCACAGACAGACAGTCGGACTCACCGGGAGCTGAGCAGATCTCCTGACTGCTGGGACTCAGCGCTGGGAACAGAAAGGTGACGTGTGGTTAGTTCTGGAGATAAAATCTCCCCATTTTCTGAGACAAAAACTGCCTTTAATAGGAAAAAAAATCCTGATTTGTGTTTTGGTAAAGAAGCAAAACAGGCAGGACATTAGATCTGGGGCAGGGCAAATTCCTCGCACACACAGACCTTGGCTGAGCTGGGACCTTCTTTCCCTTCAGCTCTCTCCAGGGACAGATCCTCAGCTGGTGTAAATCAGCATTGACTCCAATTGAGCTACACTGATTTACACCAACTGGGGATCTGGCCCAGCAGGTCTCAACCTGCTACTATTTAGCACAGGATTCCTGCATACTCACCATGAAGCAAGAGGCACAAAGACAGGATCATCTGGGCGGTGGTGGGAACCGATCAGAAACAGCCAGGCAGTCACTCCTGCTCCCACCTGCCCCCACTGCCTGTCTGACTTCAGCAGAAGGGAAGCTCCGGTCTCGCTCTCTGCTCTGATCTGCCCCTGTCTGCTTCTCCACATTGGATGCTCCAGCCAGCCCCTCTCCCTGCTCCCAGGCCCTGGGATCTGCAGGGATCAGGCAGCAAAGATGCTGCAGCCTCTCTGACCTGCTCTGTCTCCTTCTTGGGTTTGATAATCATCATCGCTCCCTATTTCCTGCCTTATGCCGCCCCCTTTCCGTGCTCCGGCCACAGTGTCTCTATTTAGGGCTGCAAGATTGAGAACTGAAGGGGCCTGGTTTGCTTGTTTGAGTCTAAACATATCATTGAGGAAACACCCCCCATCCCATCTCACTGCCTGGGGACCGAGACAGCCCCCCTGGCTAAAAGAACAGCTGAGCCAGGGTGAAAGGTAACTGGGTGATTGGGGGGCCTGGGATGTTGGAGGAGCCTGAACCTTTTGCTTCCACCCTGGTCTCCAGTTCCTGGTGAGAAGGACCCAGCTACCCCAGGGGGAAATTCACCCTCTGGGCTTAAGGAGCCATAAACGGGGTCTGGGCCTTGTGCTGGACCCTCTATACAGGGGTGAATTAACATGGGACTACACTGGTTTCCCCACCTGCTTAGTCTCCATCTACTCCATACTCCACACCCAGCTCCAGCCACTTCGGCGGTCTCTGCCCTGACTGCCCCTGCTCCCCATTCTGGGCTGCTGAGGAGTCTGCTGACCCGACTGAGAGACGGACACCAGGTCCCTTCCCCCTATGCTGGTTCTTTCTCAAGTCACCCCCCACTGCTGGGGAAGGAAGAACAAAAGGCAGTTGAGAAAGAGCCTCCAGAAGTGACCCGTGAGCGGGTGAGGGGCTGGAACCAGTGTAACTAAGCAAGTAGGGGGACCAGGGGAAAAAGCCAAAGAAACACGTGGGATAGAAATGTAAGGGACTGTCGGCCCCTTATTACAACTGATGTGGGTTTTTGGTTGGGTAGCTCCCAGTACCAAGGGGAAGAGTTGATGGAAAATCAGGACCCTGAGACTGACAGTCCCCAGGGGCAATGCGGAGAGGCCAATGCTCCAGGTCACCCTGATTGACAGGACAGGCAGGCTGATGTCTACCCTGGGTCAGAGTGGGGCAGAGCTAAGGAGAGAGCAGGAGCCCGAGCTGAGCTGGGGGCAGAGCTGCACCAGCCGGAGCCAGAGAGAACCAGAGAAGCAGCCCAGGGAGCAGGTCCATGCTGGGAGGACAGGGCAGCAACCAGGGCCAGAGAGGCCAGAGCAGGTACAGCAACAGCAACAGCAGTGCTGGGGCTGGAGCTGGAGCTGTTGCAGTCTGAAGACAGGTGTGGTGAGCAGCTGGGGAGTGTGGTGGGGCCCTTAGGCAGAGGGCCAGCGCAGGGAGACACCACCTGTGAAGAGGCTGACACAGGGGAGAAGGGTCCTGCCATGTAGAGCCTGAGAGTGTGTGGCCACAGCCAGAGCAAGTGTCCGATCCAGGCCATCCCTGCAGCACAGCCAGGGCATGAGCCCTGCAGGAATCCTGGGCCCAACCTTGTCAGGGTTACAAGGACTTTGCCATACGGGAGAGTCGGAGTCCTCAAGGTCAGGCAGGCCTCTGGGTAAAGGGAGTGAGAGTGAGGACTCATCCTTTCACTCGCCAATTCCACTGGAAAGTGGAAAGTTCCCATTTACCCACTTACAGAAAGAAAGTCTTGTGAACAGATATTACCACCTCTGCGGGAAGCCAAACAGCAGAGAGCTTCAAGGGACATCTGTCAGGAGTACAAAGCAGAGCAATTTGGCAGAGCTACTTTTCATCATAATCGATGCAGGAGTGGATTGTCCTAGGATGGTGGCTGGGCACATTTCACCCCTGGGATGGAGTCAGCTCTGCAGAGCAGCTGGACAGGGGTGCATGGTGGGAGCTTAGATGCTCAGGGGATTCATAGATTCTAGGGCTGGAAGGGACCTCAAGAGGTCATCGATTCCAGTCCCCTGCCCTCATGGCAGGACCAAATACTGTCTAGACCATCCCTGATAGACATTTATCTAACCTACTCTTAAATATCTCCAGAGATGGAGATTCCACAGCCTCCCTAGGCAGTTTATTCCAGTGTTTAACCACCCCGACAGTTAGGAACTTTTTCCTAATGTCCAACCTAAACCTCCCTTGCTGCAGTTTAAGCCCATTGCTTCTTGTTCTATCCTTAGAGGCTAAGGTGAACAAGTTTTCTCCCACCCCCTTATGACGCCCTTTTAGATACCTGAAAACTGCTATCATGTCCCCTCTGAGTGTCCCCTCTCAGTGTTCTCTTTTCCAAACTAAATGGTCAGCACTGCTCAGGTGAGGGTCAGAAGAGCAGAGTTAGACATCACCTGTCATAAGCAGTGCCCAGAAAACGCCAGTGTGAAAAAGGGTAAATATTTGTGGCAAGTTTTTTTAAATGATTGTTTCAAAACCTTTTGTGAAAAATATTTTGTTCCCATCTCTTGGTGGCAAAATGATAAAAGTGGAGGGTTTTTTTAATTTTTTTATTCTAATTTTTCAGTTTTGTTTTTACACCCCCCCCCCCAAGAGTTGTAATTCTTAATTTGTAAAATGAAAATGTTTGAAAAAAATCTGGCATTTACAGATGGGAACATTGTGATGGCTTTAGCTCAGAGTGATCCCTGGGGCTGTGGGTCAGGCTGAGCTGCTGGCACCCTTGGATGGTAGCTGGGCCCTGCTTGGAGCTCAGACAATGCTGCCCAGAAAGGTCCTGATCCAAAGTCCACTGGTGGCAATGGAAATACTCCACTGACTTCACTGGCCTTGTGACAGAGAAATGGCTCTGGAGCTTTCACTTGGAGTGACGCCAACCCAGAACCATCACAGGAATAGGAACAGGGAAAGTCTCCACCATGGGCAGGTGAAGGGGAGGTTGATGACAGCATCATGAACAGTGCAAAATGGGATGTGAAGAAGAGGAACTCACCCTGTCCCCACCCCCACCCTGAGCTGCAACGCAGCTTATACATGAACCATCTGCAGAGTGAGTTCCTCTTCCTGCACAGACCCCACAGCTGCCTCACTGCACAGACCCTGAAAGGAGCAGAGAGATGGCTCCATATTGGGAAGAAATGACAAGGTCTCCTCTCTATGCTAGTGCTTTAACAGAGACTTGAAAGAAATCAGATGCACAGAGCCTGCAATAGATAGAGAGAGAGAGAGAGACAGAGAGCGAGACAGAGACAGAGAGAAAGAGGATGTATATAGGGGTAGATAGATACAATATTATTTTTAAATACTATGCTTGGTTTATCACATGGTTAAGCACAGAGACTAAGACTTTCAAAAACAATTTGTGAATTTGGGGAACCCATTTAAGCCACCTTAAAGGGGCTGATTTCCAGCAGGTTGGGGCTCAGTGTGGTCTGTCTGTCTGCCACTCCTTAAGGTGTCTCATGTTGGGCTCCCAAAACCACTGGCTCTTTTGGAAGGTGTGGCCAGAATTGTTTTTGCCAATTATGCACATGCTAAATCTGTGTGTGAGACTAGCTGTAGGGGTGCAAGGGTCTGCATCCCCATGGCCCATTCTATCCTTGCCCCTTGGGTCAAACTGCAATCAAGGGCGATCAGTGCCAGCTGTGATGGGGATATTGTGATAAAGCTCCTCTGGCACAACCACACTGTGTGGACGCTGAGCAGCCAGTATAGTTCTCAATGCCCCAACCTCCCCTGCAGGGTAAACATTGATCGTTTACCGCTGAGGCAACAGAGGCAACGGAGGCAGCTGTGTAAAACCTATGGGCACCCTGGTATGTTCACAAAATTGTTGGACTTGACCCAGCACTTGCTCCATACACCCCCAGCCGCTTTAGTGCTTCATGGGAAGTTATCTGGTATCAACTAAGGGGTGAATTTATACTGCTCCAGTTATACCAGTTTAAGTCCCCGTGCACACCCAGATTCTGGATAAGAGACTTTTTTTCTGGTTTATCCTATATTGTTAGAAAGCAGCATTAATGATAAGCTGCACATTTTTAACTGTGAGGATAATTAATAATGGGGAAAATAATGGATTCTCTTTTAACAACAATTTTTAACTCAAAGGTGGATGTTTTTCTCAAAGAGATGCTCTAGTTCAAACAGGAATTATTTTGGGGCAGTTCTCTGGCCTGCGTTATACACGGGGTCAGACTATGTGATCTCAACGGTCCCTTCTGGCCTTAGAATCTATAAATGAACCTGACAAATGCTCTGACTCACCATGGGAGTTTCACTAGCAAAGTTGTTTAATTACACTGGTAAGTTTCCCTGTCTATAGAGAAGCCCTGGCATTCCCATCAATGTTCTCCATTTCCTCGTACATCTCCTTTCACTGGAGCATCTGACACCTCAAAAGCATTAATGGGTTTGTCCTCAGACACTCCTGAAGTTCATCCTCCTTTCACAGAAGGGGAGACTGAGGCACAGAAAGAGACTAAGTGACTGAGCACAGGGCACACAGGAGTCTGCAGCTGAGTCAGGGGTTGAACTCAGGGCTCCTGAGCACCAGTCCACAGCCCTGGGCACAAGATTGTTCTTCCTCCCCTCAGTCCCTGGACATCCCAAAAGCCTGGGTAACAGTGACCAACCAGGTACTTGCCTAGAAGGCTAATGACACTAGGCTATTTCTTCCAAACAGGGGAAGAGCCTGGATGGGACGGGACTAGGAAACAGGGAAAATGTCAGAGACTGAAGCTGGGAAATCTGTCACAGATTTAATTGCTCTTACAGACAGTCCCACCCCCTTTTGCTTCTGGGCAGGATTCTGCCTCTCTCCCACCAGCCCAAACCCCAGGGCAGGCAGGGCAGAATTAGACCCGGCTCTGCAGCCCTGGTCGGGTTATTAATGGAGCCAGATGCTCCATAGAGAGCGATCGGCTGCTGCTCAGAAGAGGGAAGGGAGAAGACAGTTGGTGCCATAAGTACCGGCTCCTGCTCAGTGATTCTCTGCGCACACAGTCCAGCTGCTCCGTGCAGCTGTGCAGGGAGAGAACCACAGGATGAGCCGGCAGCGCCCTGAGAATCTGCAAAGTCTCCTGTGCAGACTCTTCTTCCCACAACAGCAGTGAGCTCTCCCCTGGCCTGACCCCAAGCTAGCAGCCCTGTGGTGCATGTCAGCCACTGTGATGTGGGATTGAAGAACCTGCTCACACAAAGTTATTTTTGTCCTCACACATTAACCTGCCTCATTCTCTCTCTCTCTCTCTCTCTCTCTCTCTCTCCATTTAGTCTGTTCTCATGAGGTTTCCAGAGCAGTTTATTTTCATAGTCGTACATTTAAAGGTCAGAAGGGACCAATGGGACCATCTAGTCTGAGCGTCTGCACAGCCCAGGCCAGAGAGCCTCCCCCAGGGATCTCTGCATTGAGCTGCTCACTTCTGTCTGAGCTGGAGCCTGTTTGGTAGAAAGAGGTGTCCCCTCCCGGTTTAAGGAGTCCAAGCCAGCTCACATTTCTAAACACTAAGGAGACTGTGGCTGATCAGTGCAAGAGGGGACCAGGGGGATGGAGATTCTGGACTGGGACAGAGCAACTGGAGATGAGCCCTGAGGTTTAGCTCCTGCTGTGGGTCCTAATCTGACCTTCCCCAGAGTCTGGGAGTGTGGACTTGGGGTTCTGGTTTGAAATTTTTGTAGCGACAGCCCCAAAGTCTGGGCGTGAGGACTCTTGCTCTGAGCAAAAGTTCAATAGGTACCAGAGATGGTGATCCAGAGTCTCACAGAGAAAGGGGAGAAGATGCAGAATCTGGGATGGCTGAACCACCTAACGATGAATGGGGAAGAGGGATGAGATGGAGCTGTTGGTCTTGACACAGATTTCAGGAAGCTCAGTGGAGTGTGTAGATCCAGTGTACACCGAAGGCCCGACACTGACAGACTGACTGGGCAGCTAGGCCAGACCACAGACATGTCCAGGAAGGATAGACTGTAACCAGGGCCGGCTCTAACATTTTTGCCGCCACAGGCAAAAAGAAAAGAGCGCCGCCCTGCCCCCGCGAGCGCCGCCCGACCCCTCCTTGAGCGCCGCATCACACCGCCCAAGTCCCCACCCTCCCAGCACCGCATCGCGTCACGCTGCCCAAGTCCCCGCTCCCCCGAGTGTCACGCCGCGTCGCACCGCCCAAATCCCCGCCCCCCAGCACCGCGGCCCACCGCGTCGCCCAAGTCCCCACCCCCCAGCACCGTGTTGCACCGCACCGCCCAAGTCCCCGCCCCCCAGCGCCGCGGCACACCGCCCAAGTCCCCGCCCCCCACAGTGCCGCGTCGCGCCGCCCAAGTCCCCGCCCCACCCAGCACCACCTGGCCAAACCAAAAACAACAAAAACAAACCCCGATCGCCACCCCCTCCCAAGGTGCCGCCCCAAGCACGTGCTTGGTAGGCTGGTGCCTGGAGCCGGCCCTAACAAAGGATACTGGGAAGTTTAACATTTCAGGGCAGGGCCCATGCTATATGATAGCTAACTGTACAGCACCAGCACACCAATTGCACTGAGGGAGGAACTCAGTCATAATGATGCCTGCACCAGGCCCAGCTGAGAATTGTACATCAAGTTTTTGTTTTGTTTTGTTTGTTTGATTGATAGAAAACTAGATTTTGACTTTTTTTTAATTATTTTACATTTTTTGTGTGGAAGTCTCTCCTCTCTTTGAACATTTTTTATTTTTTGCTGGTGTAACCCCCAAGGAGATTACATGGATTCCTGGGGCTCTGTCTGCTGGCAGCTCAGGGAGAGACACACTGTCCCTGGTAGGGAGAGGGAGCCAAGGCAAACTCAGAGTCTGCCCAGCAATCAATAGGGAGTGACAGGCCCGCCCAGGGAGAAGCCATTTTATAGTCAGTCTGGAGCCAGCCAGGGCAAGGGCAGGACTGGCTGTGTGGGGAGCTGATGAGTCTCAGGCCTCCAGACAGGGTTACCTCTGAGAACTGGCCTCTAGGGACCTGACAGCAGATCCCTGAGCTGGGTATTTCCTTCCCCACTGATGATTCCCAGTTTGTAGCGTTTGCTGGGAAATTTTCCCAGCCAGGCTGGGTTCACCCCCCACAGCTCCGTAGGTGAGATCAGTCACCACATGGTCAGCTGTGCACTGGCTGATAGTCCAGGGAAGCTGCCTGCTGAGTGTGTGGCTGGAGGCTGGCCTAGGAGGCTACAGTTTGGATGTCAGTGTAGTTATATAACCTGCACATTGAGCCCTGCACCCCTTGGTGGTGAGGGGAAATCCTGGGACCAACACAGCCTGATTCCTGCCTGAGACAGATCTTGGCCAGCAGACTGCAGCCCCTCTGCAGTGACTGAGGAGTCCAGTGTCATCTTCAAACATGAGGATCATTCATGGAGTTTGTGAGTGCACCAGATTTTAGTTAGTTAGGGAATTTGTTTTGAGGACCCTCTACTCCCTGGACTGTGTCCTCAAGCCAGGGAGTGAGGGTTTGGGGATTTTATAACCTGCTGCATATTAAACATGTGCAGGGATTTACCACCTCCTCCCACTTGTGAGTCCTTTGGGCTGTACTGCAGAGAATTTTGTAGTTATAGGTCATTGAGGGCCCTAGCAAAGTACGCATACCAACGGGACACTGTTTTTACATTTGCTACGTCAAGTCACGGGTGTTTTCACTGTGGGCACCGGTGACCCTAAAAATAGTGTTTCACCCTGTTATGTTGTATTTGTCTCCTGTTTAATATAATTATTGTGTTGAATATATTTTTATGTGATTGTGTTATTTCTTGGCAGTCTCCAACTATCTGGCAAGTAAGTGGGGATTACTCTGTAGTTAGAATTTTCCACCCAAGCTGCCCCGGTGACCCTGCCAGGAAGGAGCGAGGGAGGTGGAGGCACCGCCAGATAATTTCATAGGAAAAAAAGAACCTGCTGAGTGGGTGGCGGGATCCAAAAGAACCCAGACCTGTCCATCAAAGCGGATTGGCATTAAAGGAGGTAACCAGGTGGAGAGGGGTGCTACACTGGAATACCAAAAGCCAAAAAATATTTTTGAGGTGGCCAAAACCTAACATTCCACATTGCCTGCCAGTTTTCAGGTTATCTGTTTTTTGATGAAAAGTAAAAATTTTATTGCTGAAAATTTCAAGGGAAATTCAGTGTAAATTTGCACAGGGAAAAAAAATCCATTTTCCGCCCCGCCCCAGCGTGCACCATGGTTATGCCCTCAAGGATCGCAGGTGGAATCTGCCAATGCTCTGTTCTGCCCTATGCCCACAGGACTCTCCTAGAGGTTAATGCAAATGAACTTGAAGGCCTGTGTGACAAATGTGGGTGTGTGCGGGTGCAGGTCTTGCTGGAAGACATGGGCAGCACATGAACCACCCCATTCTGGGAGCCTAGGCCCCTACCTAATCTCTTCTGCCCACATGCCTCCCACTGTCACCCACTGAGGCAAGAGGAGCACCGAGTCCCCCACCCCAGCCAGAGGAACCCCGTCCGTTGGCCTTAGCTACCTGAGTCCCACCTCATCCACTCATGTGAGCTTCCCTGAGGATTTGCCCTACTGCCTAAGCCATCCCTGCTCGCCAGCCCAAGCCACCCTGAGCCAAGCTGGCCCGCCCACCTGAGCCTCCCAAGCTGGCCTGTGGAAGCCAACACAGCCGGCCTGACCGGCCAGAGATGCTTCAAGCCATGGCCACTTGGAAGAGCTCTGAGCCCCCAGCGTGGCCTGGCCCCAAGGCTTTGGCAGAGAGCATTAGCGGAGGTTTGGGATGGCTTAACTTCCCCGAGCTTCCATTTTGGGCCATCCATGCTGGAGCCCAAGGCATAACTACCAAGTATGAACCAAAGGCTGAAAACCAAAGTAGTCCTGGCCTTGGCAGAATAGTAACACACAGGGTATTACCTAACCAAGTAATCACACTCCTGACCTGAGTAACTCCATAATTACAGGCTTAAGAGGTGGTACAGGAACACACCAACCATCCCTAAAGATAAAGAGGGGGATGACAAGATAATGGATTTTGAACTAGCAGTAATAAGGAGAAACAGTGGTGATAAGGGTAGTAATTGACAAGATCTAAAGTGGAATACGGGACTTCTTTATAACAGTGTATAAAAGGAGAAGTCATAGGAGAGGCATCTTTGTACTAGTCTAGACACAGCACTCTGGTGTGCTGATTGAACTGGTACCTTGTCGCAGGCATACATGTGTTACTGGATCTGTAGTTCTTATATAGTTATTATGACCGTGTTTTGTCAACACTAAACCTGGCCAAGCATCTTTGCCACTGAACTGAGCCTATGTTCGTTCTTAAAAGTAACATTTAAGTCTGATGAATCAACACACTGCACCATCTGCTAGTGCTGCTGTTGTTGGAGCTCTGAGGACAACACTAGCAGCATTACCAGTGTTATAGCACCAGCAGCACTTAGCAACAAAAAAAACAGTTGGTAATTGCACAATCATAGACATGTCAGGCTGGAAGGGACCTCAAGATATCATCAAATGGATCCCTCTGCATGGAGGCAGGATCAAGTGAACCTAGACCATTCCTGACAGAGGGTTTGTTCCACCTGTTCTTAACAATCTCCGACAATGAGGATTCCACAACCTGCCTTGGAAGCTTATTCTAGAGCTGAACTTCCTGTATCATTACAAAGTTTTTCCTGCTATTGAACCTAAATCTCCATTGCAGCAAATTTAGCCAATTACTTCTTGTACTATCTGCAGTGGGCACTGAAAGCAATTGATCACTGTCCTCTTTATATCATCACTACACTGGTATCATGCCTCCCCTCAGTCTTCTTTTCTCAAGACTAAACATGCACAGTGTTTTTAACCTTTCCTCCTAGGTCAGATTCTCTAAACCTTTGATCATTTTTGTTTCTCTCCTCTGGATTGTCTCTAATTTGGCCACATCTTTCCTAAAGTGTGATAGCCAGAATTGCATACAGTCCCCTGGCTCACACCTCACCAGTTCCCAGAAGAATGAGACAATGACATCTCATATCTCACATACAACATTCCTTTAATACTTCCCGGAATGACATTAGTCTTTTCTGTGACCGCATAAAATTGTTGACTCACATTCAATTTGTGATGCTCTTGGTACCCCTTGAACCCAGGCATGCAGAGCACAACAGATTGGCAATCTAGTACCTTAACCAGTCATTTTATCAGCCAAACGGCCCCTTTACCACCAGCTGTCCCTTGGTCAGTCAAGGCCAGGCACCCAAGCCAGGGTGGAACAGACGAAGCAGGGGACACCTGTAATGAGACCTGTGGTGTAGAGGCTTCATGCTTGATTCTCATTATTGTATGCAAGGTTTGAGTTCTACCTGGTGTCGGAAGTGCTGCTTCATCCAATTTGTGGGGGGCTTTTACTCTTCTTTTGGTGACCATATGGCTTAGCTAGGGGAAGAGGTGCAGAAGACCAGCCAAGTGGTTGCCTCCACAAAATGAAGAAGTGACAGCCCACAACCAACTGGGACAGCAGTGCACAATAGATTTAGTAGTCTAGGGCCTTAACCACTGAGACATCTTGCATGATATGGCTATGGGCTTTGTATGCCTTCAGGCCAGCTTATGTTTCCCTGTCTACATTCACTTGGGTGCGTGGTCCCATTTGATGAAATAATACCTCATGTGAACAACACTCCACTGGGTAAAGAGGTGGCTGAGGAATCAAGGCTGATCCTTTGTGTTTGTCTTGGTGGGTTTGAATCCTGCTGATAGCCAGCCTTTCCTTTGGCAGTGGTGGACACTGGCTCTTTCCTCTTGAGGTTCTCACTACTCCAGCATGTTTTACTATAAAAATTAAAAAATGTTGTAGCGGTGTTGGTCCCAGGATAGCAGAGCAGGGTAGCTGGAAAGTTGGTCCTTTGGAAGGTTTGACCTCACCAGCCTTGTCTGGCTAATAAAAACCAGACACACCTAACAAACTGGGGGCCCTACAGTCCCTTGACCAGCTGGACTCCAGGCCGGCTCACAAAGGTGGGAATTTTGCCTGGTGCCTCTCCAGCGCTGGCGCCTCAGCAGGCAGAGCCCGTCTCTTCCCAACTGTCATAAATAGTTAGTTAAGGGTTAAGTTTCCACCTGTAAAGGGTTAACACATAGTACCTGGTGAACACCTGACCTGAGGACCAATCAGGGAAGAGAATTTAAAATTCCTAGGAGGGAACTTTTTCTCTCTCTTCTGGTGTGATTTGTTCTTAGCCGTTTGGAGTTACAAGGGTCCAGATGTTTAATCAAGTCTTCTGCAAGTTTCCATCTTTCTGAACTAATTTCTTCTAGTCAAGATAGTGAGTATTAGAAAGGTACTTTGTGTCCTCATCTAATAATCCTATGTTTGCAATTCTGTGTGTTTGTTATTGATTATTCTTAATTCTGCCTGTATTGTTTATACTGAGAAGGAGGGAGGATTCTCTCCAGAAATTGATAAGGTTATACCCTATGAATGTCCAGCTTGGACTCATAGAGATTGTGTATTTTCTTGTTTTTCTTTTAATAAATTCTTTCTATAAAGATTTGATTAAATCCCTTCTACTGTGGATACAGGGGGAGGGGGCTAAGAAACTCTCTCTCGGTGGTGAGACAAGCTTATCTCCGGGCAGAGAGGGGAGGGAGGAGATGGGGAGGTTTCTCCCTCTGTGAGTTGATCTGTGTTTCCCCAGGGAACGTCTTTGGAAAGAGGAGGGGGAAAACAGGGGTGTCCCGGCCCATGTAAATTGACCGGGTGGTGGCAGCAAAAAGGAGACCAACCCTAGGATTTTAGGGTGGGGGGATACATGCTGGTCCTCAACTTGAAACCCCCCAGTTTCAAGTGAGGGTGAGACCATGACATGGTGGCAGGCGGTGTTTCAAACCCATTGATAGAGGCACATTTTTTTCTACCTAGAGCACTCTGCAGCAGTACAGCGCTGTCGGTTGCACTGCCCTCCTGCTGAGAGGTGTGTCCTTCCTTTGTGATATCAGGTATCACTCAGGATTCCTAAGGTGGGGGGAAGTGCTCCGGCCCACGTAAATTGACCGGGTGGTGGCAGCAAAAAGGAGACCTACCCTAGGATTTTAGGGTGGGGGGATACATGCTGGTCCTCAACTTGAAACCCCCCAGTTTCAAGTGAGGGTGAGACCATGACACCAACGCTCGCTCGGGCGTCTGGCCATGGCTGAGCAATGCCAGCATAACCCTCATGTTTGCATTTCAGGGCGCGGTGATGTCACTAGGGGAGCAAACAGTCAGGGGCTACATGGCCCTTTGCTCTGTGGGCTGGAGACTTGCTGGAGCCTGGTGGGGCCCTGCTGGGATGGGCCGAACCCTCCAGCCCTGGGTGCAGCGAGCTCAGGGGATGGGCCGGAGCCGCCTTCAGCAACTTGGGAAACTCCTGTGGGGGGAGGGGCCTGGCGAGTAGAGTCAACGACAAGACCATCAAGGGGGGGAACGGCCAACTGCTACATTGTGGGGGATGGCAGCAGGAGGGGAGACCAAAGGTCACCTGAGGGAAGACCTCAATAGGCTGGGGATGGGGTCAGGAAAAGCCCTCAGATAAGAGGGGGCCAGTGGGGTGGAGGGAGAGGACAGGGGTTTGGCAGAGGGAAGAGAGGGTAGAAATGGGGAAGGGGAGGAGAAGGGAATGGGGTGGAGATGGGGGAGGAGAACAGGGGATGGAAACAGGATGGGGGAGGGGAGAGGAGCAGGATAGAAACATGGCCGGGGAGTGTGAGGACCAGGGGAACTCCCCTTTTTTCCTCTGGGCACCCAGGGTTCTCCTCCACATGCAAGAGTGAAAATAAAGCCCCCAACTTTCCCAGCTGCCCCCATCATGGGGCAGGGATCCACTGACAGAGAGGGGTGGTTGTAGGAGGAGATCCTTCATGTCACATGGGATATGCTGGGACCCCAAGTGACAGAGACATGGGGAAGCCGTACAGCAGAGAGTCCCCTCCCACACACTCCACGTTGCCTTCAGAGGATGTGACCCTTCTCCCCCCATTCCTGAAGCTAAAGGGCGAGTCCCGAAGCTGAGGGGTTGCTTCAGGATCAGTGTCTGGGGGTTTCATCCATTTCCGATGGGTGTATTTTGAAGGTGCATCTGCGATGTGTCTACGTCTGTGTGTTATTGGAGGGTCACTTGTGGATGGAGCTGGGCGACGAATTGATGTTTCAGGCCGGCAGCAACCTGAAAACTAAGAGCAGGGATTCAGATCGGTTCTAAACACGTTTGGAATTCACCAGTAAACCGGGAAAGTCTGTTTTCTGTTGTAGAAAAGTATTCATTCAGGGTAGCTTCCTAAAAGTGCCTCCTCATCCCAACCTTTGCCCCAGGGTTGATTCACTTGTCTGGGATGTGGGAAATCCACATTTGCAAACAAGGTTTGGAGCAGGGTCTTGAACTCAGCGTGAGCATCCTCACCCCCACGGCACAGGCCATTCTAGGCTGGGCTGCTCTCAGGTGGAGACTGTTCCACTTCGTATAACTACTTAAATATTAATTGGGACATACAGCAAGTGAGTGAGAACGACTCTCCAGGCTGGGGATTGAAGGACTCAGCTGGGCAGTAGGAGCTATGGATTCAAATCCCTCCTCTGAAGGAGGAAGAGAGAAGATTTTAGTCAGCATCTTCTTCCTCTCGAGTGCCTTAATGACTAGGCTGCAGAGTCATTCTCCTGCTCTTTGGCCCAAGGAGTAGCAAATTTTCAGCTGCTGTTTAGGGATTATACACACACTTTTGAAGCTGGCCTGAACAATGTATTAAAAACCTTTGTCCAGAAAATATTGTCAAATTTGTGAATAGTCTTGGGTTGGCCAAAACATTATTTTTCAGCAAGTAAACTATTCATCCAGAATTTTTTTGCCCAGTTCAGCTTGTTTGTTGTTGTGGGGTCATTGCTGAGTGCCAGGACTGCACACAAAGGGGTTTGTTTGAAGGTTTTTGTGACTGCACACAAAGGGGTTGCATTTTGATTTATTTTTGTTGGTGCATCCATGAGCAGTGGGACACTTTCCATGTGGGATTGTTATTGTAGGGTTGGCCATAAGTACTGAGGCTACTCATATGTTGGGGCTGCCGGCATACTGGTTTGTTATCAGAGGGTCTTTTTGTGAACTGTGGGGCCACTCCTGCTGCTTTGTTTTTATAGTGTTGATTGTGAGTGCATGGACTGCAATCACACTGGTTATTATTGTAGGGTTGCTCATAAATGCTGGGTTTGTTGTTAATAACAACAGTGAAGTGGAATGAGAATCCCCAGTTATTTCCATGTGTATATTGCCACCCTGGTCAGAGTGAAAGCCCCATGTGGGGTGAGGCTGTTCACTGGGGATAGGGAGGTGACTTTGCTGTCTGGGGGAGACCTCTCTGTATTTCTCTGCTTTGTTTCCCCAACTCTGCCCAGTAGCAGAAATTGCTTCTCTCCCAAAGTCACCCCTTGGGGGGGTTGGTTTCTTTCATAAACCGCACTGCTGGGATAAGGGAAGGTCTGTGGGTTTGGGCCTTGCCCCCCTAAGGGTTCCCCTATTTCCCCGACAGCAGAGCGAGTGAGAAACTGAAGCCACCATAGCTGGGATGAGGAATCCTAGTGAGAGCCCCACATGTCAGGAACCCCCAACACTGTAATATGTGACTGAGGGAGTGGGGTCAGTGGCGGTCACAGCAATGGACACACACACTGCTGGAGGAAAGCAGGCCGTGCCCCATCCCTGTTTCTGCTCTGGAGCAGAAGCAGAAGCCCTTGAACCTGAGATGTCAGGGGATGGCAGGGAATTGCAGCCCAGACCCCTGAGGATGCAGCAAGCAGGAGAAGAGGCAGCAAGGTGAGCGCACTGAATTATTAAATCATTTTTTATTGGTTTTTACCCTGTGTGTGTTTGGCAATTAGAGTGACCACCTTTGAAATGCAAAAAATCTGGCACCCATCGCCACAGAAAGCAAAGCTGCTGCAATCCCAACCCCAAGGCAACTCCACAAGTCAGCCACTTCAACAACCACTTATAGTGTCTAGAGAGATAACACATCTAGAGAAGATTGACCACATCACACGTCTCCTCACTCTCCTGTGACTCAAACCCACACACGTGTCAGGTGCTTGCGTGTTGGTCTGCAGATAGCGGCTGTATTTTCCACAGTTTTGCTCTATTATTGCTTTAACTGCAGATGTGGGATCACGACAGCATCTTTAGCTGGACACAGAAACTTTTAACATTTGATATCCCAGTGTATTGTGATAATAATACACGTCTTGAGACCATGGATGGCGCATGATCCCAATCTGTTGGGGAGGTTAGCCCTTCGGCTCTGCGCCTTCCACCCGAGGCTCCGCCCCTACCTTGGCCCTTCTCCCCCCCCCCTTTGTTTGCTGGAGCCCTACCCCCCATCACCGCAGCAATATGAGCCCCAGCTGAACTGCCCACAGCACTGGCCCACCTGTCCCAGCTGCCCTGAGACCCAGGCTGCCAGCTGATCTGCCCTGCCTGCCCCAGCTGCCCTGGGCCACTGGCCACCCTGAGTCCCAGGCCACTGGCTGACCTGAGTTGACCTGACCCCTGGGCTGCCAGCTGGTCCATGTACCGGCCCCAACCACCAGGCCTCTGGACAGCCTGAGTCACCCTTGGCCACCGGCTGGCTTGAGCCATTGGTCAAATCGAGCCCCAAACTCTAGGTTGCTGGCCCGAGTTGAGCCCCCGTCAACTTCATGGGAGAGGGGAAGTGGGGGCGGGTCATTGGGGCTTAGCCTCCCCTGGCCTATTATACCCGCCACTCATGCTTTAGACCCACATAAAAGAAACTTGGCAGGATAAATTATTTTTCTGTTGGCAAATCCATAAAAAAAACCGGCCAGGCCGGTCAAATCCTGGGTAGGTGGTAATCCTATTGGCAATGGCAGTGCTATTTACTTTTTTTTTTTTTGCAATAATGTTGCTTCTTCTATACACTGACTTGTTTAATTTGTGGTTTTCTTTTGAGTGCTGCATATGCTGCTTTATTATTGTGGGGTCAGACACTGAGTCTGTGCACACACTGGTTTGTTGTCATTTCCATGTTTGCCCTGGTTCTTAACACCCTTGTGATGACCCCAGATGTTATTTGCCCTGACTTTAGAAGGGGAAACTGAAGTATACAGACAGGAGGTAACTTAACAAAGCTCACACAGTGAGTCATTAGCACAGCTGGGAATAGAACCCAGGAATCCACCAAGCCCTGGGCATTAGCCTCAAAAGCCTTCCTCCCACCCTCTGCAACGGGAAGTCTCATTTCTTGTCAGTACACAGAACTGACACCATTGGCCATAGAAGCAAAACATAACTGGCCCTGGGGACTGGAATCTGTCTGGATTAGGAAGCACTGGTAGTTACACCGTAGCTAGGGTTGTATTAAAGACATTTGTATTTTGACAATGTAAAGAATGGGGAATATAGTTAGTTAAACACACTCACAATGGTTCAAAGAACTTGAACTAGCAACACAAAACAAAGGTGCAAGAGGGAAAGACTTGTTGAGGGAGGGATAGCTCAGTGGTTTGAGTATTGGCCTGCTAAGCCCAGCATTGTGAGTTACAGTTCTTGAGGGGACCAAGTGGGGGGTTGGACTAGATAATCTCTTGAAGTTCCTTCCAGCCTTGATATTCTATAATTCCCAAATATACCAGTGACTGCAGCATGATCTAGAGACGTTGCTCAGGTGCTAACTGTACCAGCAGCAGGGCCTATGTCGCTTGTTGGAAAGCTCACAACATGGCCAGATTTTCCAGAGATTGGCTCTCAGTTAGGTTCCTAAATGCAGTGGCTAGATTTTCCAAAGCACCCAGGACCCATAGCTGTCAATCATGGCTCTCAAATGAGAGTTTTTATCAGCTGCTCAGTGCTGGCACTTACAGAAATCTGGCCATCAGTCAAGGATTCCTGCCAAACATCAGCTCAGACCCCTACACCAAAGCAATGTAATTGCTTCATTTAGTGACTGCTTCCCACGGAGCCAAATACTGACATGACATTCTCTTGCACCCTCTGGATGAGGCTAACAGACAGTTTCACTATGCCATAGCTTGTGACTAATACTTTTTCTTTGTTATTTATATTTCACCACATCCCTACAAACCTGCATGACATTAAACACACCTGCGAATTCAAAGGCGACCCTGATGCTATTGTCAGTTCTCATGATTTCACAGCACATGTCATAATATTTGCTGTTTTTCATAAAGTCCAACCCCTGAGGTGCTGGGATTATGTGAGAATCTTGGGTTTTGTTGAAATGTGTAAATTTCTAGCCCTTCTGGTTGTGAAGAACACCTGGAAAACTTGATCTCCAAAAGGTCAAACAACAGAAGTCAAATAAAAGCAAGCAAGATGCATAGTTTAAAAACAATCTCATGAATTCTTGAGTTAATCTTGGGATTTTGCAGGGGCTGCCTCATGAGTTTCGGATATTTTGGGTTAGCAGTGGAATCACTAAACAGAGCTGAGAGGACTTGGGAGCTGAGTTGTCAATATAAAGAGTCAGGGGGTAGGAATACAGAGTTTGGGTATTTTTCCCAATTTTATTCAGAAGTAACTTTTTTTTTTCTAAAATAGAAAAAAAGTAGCATTTGCCCTAAGAATATTCCAGTGTCCTACTGCACTTGAAGTCACTGTGCATTGTCTACCTGTGGCCTCAGAGAAGGTCTCCCACTTTCTTACTGCATGGCTGCTACAGTTGCTTCTGATTTCGGGAGGGTCTTTGATGTGGCTGGGCTGTGACTAGCACTGCATTTCAGCAACTGGAGCATTAATGACATCTGCCCCGCTGCAGAGTGATCGCTGCGTATGTCGGTGTCTCTTCTCTCTGGGGCGGTGGATGCTTTAAGATAAAAGACAGTAATGTTACTTTTCTCCTAAGCCAACTTAAGACCGGAGAAATGAAGCCATAAAATGCTCCTCTGACAGCACTGCTGTATGTACATCACGAGCAGTTCTAATGGGCATTTAGGCTGGGAAACACCATTGGCCTCACTTCCTACATCAACCCCTCTGAGCCATGCAGCTCAGATTTCCCCCTCTCCAGCCTTTGTCTGGCCCTTTTTTGCCCTCCAGCTGGAAAGAGCTTTTGGGCAGAGTGCTGGCTGGAAAGAGGCTTGGAGCTGGGAATCAAAGAAAGTGATGTTATGTAAATAAATGGGGTTGCATCTCTGAACATACCTGTCTCTGTCATCACTTTCACCTCTCAGTTTTACTATGCACAAGACCTATATTATTGGCTAATAATTTAGGTCAAAGAAGAACCAATATGTATAATATTGAGAGGGATAAAACAGCTTCGGAATTCATGAGTCACAAAAAATCTCTTGCATCCAACGAAGTGGGTATTCACCCACGAAAGGTCGTGCTGCAAAACGTCTGTTAGTCTATTAGGTGCCACAGGACTCTTTGCTGCTTTTAAAAAATCTCTGCAAGTAGTACCCTGTGCTAGAGTGAATTACTAAAAACTCAAAGGGATAAATCGGCATTTGTTAGCATAGAATCATAGAAGACTAGGGTTGGAAGAGACCTCAGAAGGTCATCCAGTCCAACCCCCTGCTCAAAGCAGGACCAATCCCCAACTAAAACATCCCACCCAGGGCTTTGTCAAGCCGGGCCTTAAAAACTGCTAAGGATGGAGATTCCACCACCTTCGTAGGTAATACATTCCAGTGCTTCACCACCTTCCTAGTGAAATAGTGTTTCCTAATATCCAACCTAGACCTCCCCCACTGCAACTTGAGATCATTGTTCCTTGTTCTGTCATCTGCCACCACTGAGAATAGCCTAGTTCTATCCTTTTCGGAACCCCCCCCTTGAAGTAGCTGAAGGCTGCTATCAAATCCCCCTTTACTCTTCTTTTCTGCAGACTAAAAAAGCCCAGTTCCATCTTCTGCTCATAAGTCATATGCCCCAGCCTCCTAATAACTTTCATTGCCCTCTTCTGGACTCTGTAATTTCTTCACATCCTTTTAGGGAGGGTGGCGAAAACTGGACACAGTACTCCAAATGTGGCCTCACCAGTGCTGAATAGAGGGGAATAATCACTTCCCTTGATCTGCTGGCAATATTCCTACTAATGCAGCTCAATATGCCATTAGCCGTCTTGGCAACAAGGGCACACTGTTGACTCATATCTAGCTTCTCATCCACTGTAATTCCCAGGTCCTTTTCTGCAGAACTGCTGCTTAGCCAGTTGGTCCCCAGCCTGTAGCAGTGCATGGGATTCTTCTGTCCTAAGTGCAGGACTCTGCACTTCTCCTTGTTGAACCTTATCAGATTTTTATTGACCCAATCCTCCAATTTGTCTAAGTCCCTCTGGACCCCATCCCTACCTTCCAGCATATCTACCTCTCACCCCAGCTCAGTGTCATCCCACAGATTTGCAGAGGGTGCAATCCATCCCATCATCCAGATCATTAATGCATAAGAACAGCCAAAGTAATTCTAGGAAAATCTCTGGAAAGTGAATGAAACTCCCTCTCTCTGAGATCACTGGAATTGTTTGCCCCAAACTTTCAGGACAAGATCTACATAGTGATGAGACGTGGTAATTAAATTTCATACTCTCTGGAATGGGTTTGTGGAGGTGTGTGTGACAATAAGAGCAATGACAGGATGCTAACTTCAACCTTAACTCTGAGGAGACCAGCTACCCCTCCATGATAACAGCGCACAGCTCCTCCCTTTGTAACACTGCTTTAAACACTCAATAAAATGTTACATATTAAAAATAATAATAATAATACTAGGACAGAACTTCAGTGACCCAAACTCCTCCCATGCATCTTTAGAGGAGGAGAAATAAAAATCCAAATTCTTTGCCAGTATCAGCTGGAATGTGGACAAATAATTATCGTAAGGAAGCAATTGGGGGACAGAAGCTCT
Organism: Mauremys mutica; assembly: GCF_020497125.1. NCBI lineage: Eukaryota > Metazoa > Chordata > Testudines > Geoemydidae > Mauremys > Mauremys mutica. Next base: position 16,623,583 of record NC_059086.1, on the reverse strand, counting down.
TTCCCTGCCACTAACATGGTACCAGAGTGTGAGCACCACCGCACAGCCGCTGCTGGCAGTTTGAGACCGTGCACACCCCACTGACACCTACAGCGCATGGAGACCCATTGGGGGAAATCCTGCCCCCATTGAAGTCAATGGAAAACTCCCAGGATTTCACTCCTTGCCTGTCCTTCTTCCCCTGTGGGAGGCCCATGGTAGGGAGGGTTACCAGAAAATGGTGCTGGTGCATCATTAATAGGATCCATTTCACTAGACCCGATTCCCACTTGGGTAACATTTTGGAGGTTTTCAAACCTGCCTGAGGAATTTGACTATCCAGTTCCCAGGAGTTTGAATGGGAATTTTGAAACCTTTAAACATCCCTGCCTTGGTTATTTGTTTTTTGTTTGACTGCAGAGGCTGGTAGGGAACGCCCTTCTGTATCTGGATAGATTTTCAGGCCCCGGGGGATTCTGCCCTATCACTGTGGTGTGGAGTTTGGGAAGGATATTTTCATCTTGCCTGGATGCTGGTCTGTGGTGGGCAAGGCCTGACTGTCCAGGCTAACAGCAGATGTGGGAGGCAGGTACCCACTCCTGCATGGAGATCTGGGGTAGCAGCGGTGAGACCAGGGTAACAGACACAACCAGAAGACTGGGAATTCTGAGTAAATCCATGTTCCAAGCCCAGGGGTCACTGCTGAGCTGGAACAGGCAAACAAATCACCCTTTTCTATCACTTCACTTTGTCGTTAATAAAAGCTGAGACTCACCCTGGAGCTTCGCACCCAATTCACGGAGGCATCTGGGGAGAGAATGACAGTTACATATGGTCACTGAGGTGTAAATGCCCTTAAGGGAAGGCAACTCGCTGAGCACAAACTATAACCCCCGAGCTCCTACCTCTCCCCCAGCCAGGGCAGGGCTCCCCTGTGGGCAGCACTGAGCACAATGGAGCCTGATCCTGATTAGGGTCGCTAGGTGATACTGAAGCAGAAGGATTTAATGCGGCTGTTGAAGATGTTCAATGGAAACTGTCTGTCTGGGTTTTCAACAGAGCTGTTTTGTCAGAAACAGCATCAGTTTTTGGCAGAAAAATTCAACATTTTTTTCAAAAAAGGAGTGCCCAAAACTGAAATATTTTGGCCAAAAGCAGAAATATTCTGATTCAAATACCACCTGGGTGACACGTGGGACTTGTAGTTCAATTGCCTCATGCTGATATTCTCCTCTATAGGTTGAGCTGGCTGGCTGGACCTCATCTCCCATGATACACTGCAACCAGGGATTCCCATGATGTACTACTTCCCATCACCAAGAGGGGAGAAAGTGGGAGAGCCAGAGAGCCCAGCTCAAAGAGACCAGGAGCATGAGACACCTGAACTACAGCTCCCATGCGGCACTGTTGTACCCGGCTCCCAGGGAAGGGGCTGGAACACTTTCCAAGGGGAGCTTTGCCCAGGATGTGTCCTTTCCATGAAGGACGGGAAGTGGTAGCACTTTAGCTCAGTCCCCTAAGCCATGGCAATCCAGTACAGGGGATAACGGGCTAAGGATGGGACAAAGCCCGCTTTTATAACAGGAAGTTTGTTATTTTAACTCTTGGCCTGACAGTCTGATCCGGGATCTGTGCAGCCACCACCAATTAACACATTTACCCCAACCCCCGCCTTTCTCTCTCATGTGCATGTGACCCCAGTAACCCCAATACTCTACAAAAGCTCTTACATTCAATATGATCTTCAGGAGTGTTGCTGGTGTCGTGCTGAGCTCGTTCCCTGTGGGGAGTAATAAGGACAGGGGGTATCAGTGACGCTATGTGCTCTCTCTCTGTCACCTTGGTGCCACTGAGTCTGTTTTCAGAGGTCCAGCTGTGAGGAGATTTCTTCCCATGACTGGTTCTGCTGTTAGGACCTTACATCTTCATTCAGCTAACACTCAGTGAAAAGGCAGCAAATCCAACTTCTGGATAATCAGTGAAAATGGTGGCTTCACCATTTATGTAGGGAAAGTCTAATAAAACTGAGACTTGTACATCCTGTTCTACTTCAGCAAAATGGTCAAGAAACCAACTAACCAAAACCCCACTAGGTCAGCACAGAGTTAAGCTTGAGGGGAACTGAAAATCCCTGACATTTCAGAACAGAAGTTGAAGAGAACTCGGTTGTTTTCACAAAGTTAGAACTGGATGACATATTTCCACAGAATTTTTTTCATGAATAATAGTTTAACCAAAATCAAATATTTGGCCAAAACTATATTTAATGAAATTTTCAATGAAAAAGGCTTAAACAAAATGCTCATTTTGTTTTCTTTTGACTGAATATTTTTGTTTTGTTTCACTTTCAATTATTTTGTCAGAAAAAAACATTTTTTGTAAAAAAATTGAAGAAAATTGTTTATTTGAATTTTTTTCATTCAAATAAAACTAGAATTTTGGCCCAGGGCTGCTCACAATGTAGAAAGACAGAATGTTCATCATTAAGGCTCAGCTCTGCACAGTGTGGAAATGCAGCTTTAGATCCCCACTTCTGGCCCAGTCGGCTAACTAGCTCCCATGTCCCAGAAGGGCAGGGTGGGGGTGTTTGGGGGCAGAGATTGGTCATACGGGAGGAGGAGGGAGGGAGGGAATATTTGGGGAAAGGCAGCTAAGGAGCCCTATGGATGGGGTGCAGGAGGCAGGCAGGGAACATACACTGTTGGGAGTCGGGGTGAGGGCTCCCAGTACCAAGGGTCTGTGTGTCATGTCCTCTGTTCCCCCACCAGTTTTATTGGCAGAGTTGCTGCACTGGGAATCCAGGCTAGGCTGAACACTGGCAGAGCCTGGAAACTGTCCTTAGTCTCCCCATGCACCTTTTCCTCTCTGTGTGCATCTGGTCACCCCATGGACTCCCTGGACTCCCACCTGGCTCTCTCTGCCCCACCCACAGGGCTGGCTTCTCTCCGTATCATATCTGGCTGGGCCGGGGCCAATTAGATTTGCTGGAGTCTCTCTTGGGGCAATGTGCAACTCTGGGGCTGTGAGGCCGGCATGGGCCAGGCAGAGTTTAGAACAAGTGTATGGGCCTGTGGCCCTCAGAAGGGCAGCAGTGGGCCCGGCGGGCTGCAGAAGGTGACTGGGAAGTGGGGGGGAGAGGAGAAGGAGTTTGGGAGAGCCCTGAGTGGCAGGTGCTGGCTGCAGAGCAGTGGGGAAGAACCCTTAGACACTGTATGAGGGGTCCCTGCAGAGTCTGTGTGTGTGGCAGGTGGGGGAGGGTTCCCTCAAAACCCCCTGACAGGGTGGTGGGCAGACAGAGAGTCAGCAGCACTTAGCAGCTCCAATGAAACTGTGGGCAGCCTGGGGCCCAATGAGCTGGTCCCCCTGGGCCGTGCTGCAAAGGCAACTGGCTCAGAGACCCTTCTGCACAGTGTGTTGTTCACATGGAGAGCGTGCTCTGAATCCCCATGGGAGTCCCTGCTGCCCAGCTCTCCCCAGCAGGTGGGGGAGCGCTACGACTACCCCATCCATAGACCTGCATAGAAATCACAGATTCTGTGAGGGAAGTCACTGTGGGTGTTTCGGGGCGTGTCATGTGTGGATGCACCGAGACTGGCACTAAACCAGATGTAGCCGATGGAGCTAACATTGGGTGATACCCACTGCAGCTGGATGGAGTGGAGACCCTTGGTTCCCAGCCAGGCCTGGCCATTCCCAGCTTTGCCCCAGAAGAACAGACCCAGTTATAGCGAACTGGATGGTTCAGTCGGTGTCCCTTTGTTGCCAACCAGCTCCAACATCCCCTGAGTGTGAAGCAGGGTCACTTTCATTCTTTCAAACATCTTGGGGTGATTTTCGAACACACTCACTCTGCTGTCAGTGATTTTGATGGGAATATGTCACTTTGGCACACCTCTTCCTTAAAGTGTCTTCTCCTAACCCCCAGATACCATCCCAACTAGGGAGTTCATCCTTCCCTGGCCTTTTAAAAAATTCCTCCAGAACAGACTGAAACCCTCTGCATCAGGAGAGCTGAGCTACTCAGCTGCCAGCCCTTCGGTGAGGCAGAGAGAAGGGACCCAGAAAGAAAACGAGATGGGAGAGGGAATAATCTCCTCCTACCTTTGATCACTTGGTAGAGATGCAACTGGAAGCAGTAAGACAATGTGATCAGATATGAGGACGTGTTTTCTCGTGGGCAGAGAAAGAGAAAGAGAGAGACAGAAAATGAGTGACATGGCCCAAATTCATCATCACATTGATGCAGAGCCCCATCCCCATGGCCCAGCCCAGCGCTCTCCTCAATGAGCCCCACTGATTGCCCCTGGGAGCGGTGTGGCCAAGTCTGAAAATGTTAATGGCAATCTCATGGCATTTCATGTTCTATGTAAATTCCTAGATCTGAGAGTCAGGGGCTTCAGTGAGAATCTTGGCTTTCATTTAAAAAAAAAAGGTAAATTTTTAAGCCTCATGTTTGGGGAGAAAAGCCTGAAAATGTGTCTGAGAGACCCCACAAAGATCAAATCCCCCAGGCAAATACAAAGAACCCACACTGGTGACTTGTTGGAAATCCCATGAGTTTTAAGCCAGTCTCGAGATTGTTGGGGTGACTCAAGTGCTGTGAAAGCTTGGAGCTGGGGACACTATGTGAGGAAAGGTTGGCAGGGCAGAGCTGTGTCCAAAGCTCTATTTTCAGAGTTGTTAGATCCTGATTCAGGAAACCACTTACACTTGGGCACATGTGTAAGGGCCTTTCTTGACTAGAGGATGCCTTCCTAAATTTCAGCCTTAGTTACCAGCGTTTCGATATTTCATTCATACACTTGCTCCTGGCTGACTCCTAGATTATAACCATCTATGGGGCAGAGGCTGTCCCGTTCATTACTGATCTGTGCAGCACCTGGCACAGTGAAGGCCTGATTCCTGGTTAAGGCTCCAGGGAACTACAGTAACATACTTAATATATAATGTACAGCACCTACCACAGTGGGGCTCTGATCCCTTACTGGGGCTCCAGGGTTCTATTGTAATACAAAAGCAGCAAAGAATCCTGTGGCACCTTATAGACTAACAGACGTTTTGCAGCATGAGCTTTCGTGGGTGAATACCCACTTCATCGGATGCAAGTAGTGGAAATTTCCAGGGGCAGGTATATATATGCAAGCAAGAAGCAAGCTAGAGATAACGAGGTTAGATCAATCAGGGAGGATGAGGCCCTGTTCTAGCAGTTGAGGTGTGAAAACTAAGGGAGGAGAAACTGGTTCTGTAGTTGGCAAGCCATTCACAGTCTTCGTTTAATCCTGAGCTGATGGTGTCAAATTTGCAGATGAACTGAAGCTCAGCAGTTTCTCTTTGAAGTCTGGTCCTAAAGTTTTTTTGCTGCAGAATGGCCACCTTAAGATCTGCTATTGTGTGGCCAGGGAGGTTGAAGTGTTCTCCTACAGGTTTTTGTATATTGCCATTCCTAATATCTGATTTGTGTCCATTTATCCTTTTCCTTAGAGACTATGCAGTTTGACCAATGTACATAGAAGAGGGGCACTGCTGGCATATGATGGCATATATTATATTGGTGGATGTGCAGGTGAATGAACCGGTTCATTAATGATCTGGAGGATGGTGTGGACTGCACCCTCAGCAAGTTTGCAGATGACACTAAACTGGGAGGAGTGGTTGATACGCTGGAGGGTAGGGATAGGATACAGAGGGACCTAGACAAATTAGAGGATTGGGCCAAAAGAAATACGATGAGGTTCAACAAGGACAAGTGCAGAGTCCTGCACTTAGGATGGAAGAATCCCATGCACTGCTACAGACTAGGGACCGAATGGCTGGGCAGCAGTTCTGCAGAAAAGGACCTAGGGGTTATGGTGGACAAAAAGCTGAATATGAGTGAACAGTGTGCCCTTGTTGCCAAGAAGGCTAATGGCATTTTGAGTTGTATAAGTAGGGGCAATTCCAGCAGATCGAGGGATGTGATCAATCCCCTCTATTCAGCACTGGTGAGGCCTCATTTGGAGTACTGTGTCCAGTTTTGGGCCCCAAACTACAAGAAGGATGTGGATAAATTGGAGAGAGTCCAGCGGAGGGCAACAAAAATGATTAGGGGGCTGGAGCACATGACTTATGAGGAGAGGCTGAGGGAACTGGGATTGTTTAGCCTGCAGAAGAGGAGAATGAGGGGGGATTTGATAGCTGCTTTCAACTACCTGAAAGGGGGTTCCAAGGATGATGGATCTAGACTGTTCTCAGTGGTAGAAGATGACAGAACAAGGAGTAATGGTCTCAAGTTGCAGAGGGGGAGGTTTAGGTTGGACATTAGGAAAAACTTTTTCACTAGTAGGGTGGTGAGGAACTGGAATGCGTTACCTAGGGAGGTGGTGGAATCTCCTTCCTTAGAGGTCTTTAAGGTCAGGCTTGACAAAGCCCTGGCTGGGATGATTTAGTTGGGTTTGGTCCTGCTTTGAGCAGGGGGTTGGACTAGATGACCTCCTGAGGTCCCTTCCAACCCTGAGATTCTATGATTCTATGACATCGGCCAAACTGGACAGTCTCTAAGGAAAAGGATAAATGGACACAAATCAGATATTAGGAATGGCAATATACAAAAACCTGTAGGAGAACACTTCAACCTCCCTGGCCACACAATAGCAGATCTTAAGGTGGCCATCCTGCAGCAAAAAAACTTTAGGACCAGATTTCAAAGAGAAACTGCTGAGCTTCAGTTCATCTGCAAATTTGACACCATCAGCTCAGGATTAAACAAAGACTGTGAATGGCTTGCCAACTACAGAACCAGTTTCTCCTCCCTTGGTTTTCACACCTCAGCTGCTAGAACAGGGCCTCATCCTCCCTGATTGATCTAACCTCGTTATCTCTAGCTTGCTTCTTGCTTTCTTATATATACCTGCCCCTGGAAATTTCCACTACTTGCATCCGACGAAGTGGGCATTCACCCACAAAAGCTCAAGCTGCAAAATGTCTGTTAGTCTATAAGGTGCCACAGGATTCTTTGCTGCTTTTACAAAACCAGACTAACACGGCTACCCCTCTGATGATTGTAATACAAATAATTAATCACAATGATAATTCCTTTCATCATCTCTTTGATTTGTCTCTCCAGCCAACCTCCCAAAAACACAATTTCACTGTGTCTTTCATCATCTCTCTCCTCCATCCCAGCAGACAGGTACAGGGGATCTAAGGGGGTGTCTCTGCCACATCTGTCTGTACATTTGCTGACATGGCTTGGCCTTACTGTCATACCCACCTTTCTTTCCCAGCAGATAAAGCACCACAGCCAGAACCAGGATGGCAGGGATTGTCATTCCCAATAGCAGATTTAGATCCGGCCCTAGGAAAGAACCTCTATGTGAATGGCCTCTCCAAGCAGCCACCGGCAAGTCCCCACTGGCTGGAGCTGGCTGAGTCCCATGGTAAGTGACTTCTAAAGTCCTCATGAACATACCTGGAAGCTCACCCCACGGTTATCTGCAGGGCAATATTCTTGGCTGTTCTTTGAGAGCAAAGCTCACTGAAGTTTTTCCACATTTTTTTTGCCAAACTTTTTTTAATCCAAACACAGTATAACCAAAATCAAAATCTTTCTCCCCAGCAATTCACTTGCAAGGGTCTTCTTAGGCTTTCCACAAAAATAATTTTGAAATTAATTAATTTTTTTTGTTTTATTTTGCATTGATAGTTTTGTTTCATATTGGTTTTCAAAACCTAGAAATGGAAGGAAAATGTCCATTGTCTGTGAAACTGAACAAAGCAAAGCTATTTGTGTTTCTGACATTTTTGTCGCCTTTTGGTTGTGAAAACCCAAAATAAATGAAAATGTCTAGTTGAAATGAGGCCAAATGAATTTTTTTTGTTGTTTCATGAATATTTTTTCATGAAACATTGAAATTTTCCATAATAAGTTCTGAATTAAATGGTTTTGTTCACAATTGCTTGTGGAAATATACCTGGATTCTCCCCAGCTCTAAGGGTGAGCATCTCAAGGCAGGAAACATGCCTGTGGGATCTGCCCTGCTTCAGGGAAATATCACTTTTCAGGACAGGGATCTGGGGCAAAAATTGGTCCTGCTAGTGAAGGCAGGGGGCTGGACTCGATGACCTTTCGAGGTCCCTTCCAGTTCTAGGAGATTTGTATATCTCCAATTATTACAGCACCCAGGTAAAAAATTAACTTCAAACAACCATTTTAGTTCCAGCAATGGGACTGTAGCAGGTGCTTAAAGTTAAGCATATACATAGATGCTGTCTTAAATAGGGATGGTCTTGAGAACATGCTTTAGAGCATTCCTGAGTCAAGGCCCGTATGGCATGCAGAGTTCTGTGAAGAGCCAGTCTACAAATACCCAGTGGAAGAGTTTTCCATCATAAAATGCTGTTTCTTTAAAATCAAAACCTTTTGACATGGCTCTTTGGTGTTTTGGAATCTAAATGTTGCTATATTTCTGTTCCTTGCAATATCTGAAAATTTGACTTTTCATCCTGATTCAGGATAAAAATAAAATGTGAAAGGTCAGAATTTCTTGCGGAATCCAAGTAGGAAAGCTGGCTAGATCGTTGGGCTCAACGGGTAGTGATCAATGGCTCCATGTCTAGTTGGCAGCCGGTATCAAGCGGAGTGCCCCAAGGGTCGATCCCGGGGCTGGTTTTGTTCAATATTTTCATTAATGATCTGGAGGATGGCATGGATTGCACTCTCAGCAAGTTTGCAGTTGGCACTAAATTGGGAGGAGTGGTAAATACGCTGTAGGGTAGGGATAGGATACAGAGGGACCTAGAAAAATTAGAGGATTGGGCCAAAAGAAATCTGATGAGGTTCAACAAGGACAAGTGCAGAGTCCTGCACTTAGGACAGAAGAATCCCATGCACTTCTATAGACTAGGGACCGAGTGGCTAGGTAGCAGTGGTGCAGAAAAGGACCTAGGGGTTACAGTGGACGAGAAGCTGGATATGAGTCGACAGTGTTCCCTTGTTGCCAAGAAGGCTAATGGCATTTTGGGCTGTATATGAAGGAGCATTGCCATCAGATTGAGGGACGTGATCATTGCCCTCTATTCGGCATTGGTGAGGCCTCATCTGCAGTACTGTGTCCAGTTTTGGGCCCCCCACTACAAGAAGGATGTGGAAAAAATGGGAAGAGTCCAGCGGAGGACAACAAAAATGATTAGCGGTCTGGAACACATGACTTATAAGGAGAGGCTGAGGAAACTGGGATTATTTAATCCACAGAAGAGAAGAATGGGGGAGGGGGATTTGATAGCTGCTTTCAGCTATCTGAAAGGGGGTTCCAAAGAGGATGGATCTAGACTGTTCTCAGTGGTAGCAGATGACAGAAGAAGGATTAATCATCTCAAGTTGCAGTTGGGGGAGTTTAGGTTGGATATTAGGAAAAACTTTTTCACTAGGAGGGTGATGAAGCACTGGAATGGGTTACCTAGGGAGGTGGTGGAATCTCCTTTCTTAGAAATTGTTAAGGTCAGGCTTGACAAAGCCCTTGCTGAAAGGATTTAGTTGGTGTTTAGGTCTTGCTTTGAGCAGGGGCTGGAGTAGATAACCTCTTGAGGTCCCTTCCAACCCTGATATTCTATGATTCTATGATTTCCCCTCAAGTTCTGGAGGCACATATATAATTAGTGTTGCTCTGGTAGGAGTCAGTAGGTGGCGTTGTTACACAAAGTCTGACACCATCTTTTCCTAGCCCGGGGAGTGCTGCACACAGCCATTGCCAGCATATTGTTAGGGGCTGGTTTGCTGATGCAGACACTTTGAGGGGAGCTGGGTAGGGTTACCAGATGTCCCTATTTTATAGGGACAGTCCTGATATTTGGGGCTTTTTCTTACATAGGATCCTATTACCCCCCACCCCCTGTCACACTTGCTATCTGATCACCCTAGAACTGGGGAAACTGCCAGGTTTGGGCTCAGCTATGGTCATTTCCCAGGGCTCAGTTGCTGCCTGGGAATTGAGCACTGGTGCTGGGCTGAAATAAATTCCTGAAACGGGTGTGCCCACATGCTGTGTGTGACACTTTTGTTCCAGGACTGGAGCACAGAGCATAAATAACTAATTATCCGGGGAGAATTACAGTACTTGTGAGCCCAGGCATGATGATGCATCTGGTGCCTCCTTCCAGAACAACAATACAGTGAGTGCAGAGGGAAGAAATAATTCACTGACTGCCAGTTTAGCAGAGGGGGTCAGGGAACTCCAGATGAAACTCTCACCCATCGGAAGGGTTTGGGATTCCCCCTTTGAAAGAGCCATTTCCCTGCCCTACAAAGATGTTGCCCAGCTCAGCAATGCTGGTGAAAGCCTGGGAGAGCTGCAGGGAGAACGTGCTGCATTGTATTAGCCTGTCGCCCTGTTCTGTGATTGTGTGTTTCCTCTACATCCATAGTCATGGTGATCACACTCATACTGGGGGTTGCCCAGCCCAGGACCCATCTTTCCCTAAATAGAGTCCTCAGATTAAAGAAACGATTCGGAAGCATTTTCCTTGGGAGAACGAACCCCCGACACTGCCGCTGTCAGAGTCAACACCTAGGCAATAAATACATAAGAACCATCATCACAACGATCACACTTGACTGGTGGTTGCCCAGCCTAGGACCCACTTTTCTCTAAATACAGTTCCCAGAATAAAGAAATGCTTCAGAATCATTTACCTTGGGTGGGGGAACCCTCAATGTTGCTGCTGCTGGAGTCATTACCTAGGCAATAAATACACAAGAGATCAGAGCAGAGCATGTGGGAGGTAGGAATGGATGTTTATTTGTGTTGTGTGCTGTCTTGACTGATTTCCTTCCTGCTGTCCCTGGTGTGTAAAGACAGAGGCATTTTTTAATCTCTTGGTATTGTTGTTAGTGCTGAAGTTGTGGGCCCTATAGGGCTAGTGAAGCTCTGGAACAGGCTTCCAAAGGAAGTTGTGGAATCCCTGTCACTGGAGGGTTTTGAAAACAGGTTGGACAAACTCCTATCAGGGATGGTTCAGGTTTACTAGGTCTTGCCTCAGCAGGGGGCTGGACTTGATGACATCTTGAGGTCCCTTTCAGCCCAATATTTCTATGATGTCCCCATACCCCACTTGCCAGGGCTGAGTGAACATCAGGGGGGTTCCCTGTGTCAAATTTTGAATGAAGATGTTTTGTTAGAAATTTTTCATTTTGGATGTTAATGAATTTCAATATTTGGATTTTCAGGGGGTTGTTATTTAACTGTGGTTCTTGCTCTGCCATTCATCTCTCCCCCCTTTGTGTGATGTTGAGTTGCTCAGCAGGGCTGAGCTGGGACACAGACACACATATAGACACTTATCCCTTACCAGTGACTCTGAGGTGCTGGGCAGGGCTGAGCTGGGATCTGTTCACCCGGTTGTCACTGTCCTTGATCTCGTACCCACAGGTGTAATTCCTGGAGCTGCCCCCGGACACCACATAGTGATAGTCATAGGTGGTCTTCTCTTCCGAACCCCGCTGGGATGAAACCTCCTCCCCGTCCTTGCAGAAGATGACGCGGGTGGCCAGGTGCTGGGAGAACATGAAGCACTTGAACCACACGGAGTCCCCTGGCTGGGCAGATGTCTGGCCCAGGTAGAGGGTGGGGGCAGGGAGAGCACCTGGGAAGGGGAATGGGGCACAGCTGTCAGTGGGGCGTTGGCAGTGCCCAGCGCTGTCAATTGGGCAGGAGGTAAATGGTGGGTGGATCTGTGCCATGTCTCAGATGGAGGCTCTGATTCCAGCCCAGCTGTGCAGATGGAGGCATGAGCTCTCTCTTGTGACCGGAAGCTTTATTAAGTGGGATTGTTTGGGTTGCTAAAGAGCTGGAGGTTCAGCCAGGTTTGGGCTCCCATTGTCGGGCTCTGCTCACTCTCCTAGAACAAGGGGTCCCGATGCAGGCACCCCGCTGACCCAGCTGGGGCAGTACAGCTGGGAGAGAGGTGACCTCCCAGCATGGCAGGCCCCTGGCCATTGAAGGCTGTCTAGGGCCTGGCCAATACCTTGGTCTGCCCCTGCACACCATGCAACGAAGGCCAATTGCTGCCCCAAGGAGCTCGGCAGCCGACAGCCAAGGAGCTGTGTCCAGTCCCTAACCCCTCTGGCGTCTGCTCTAACATCCTCCCTGTCCTTGTTCCCCTCCCCCCCGCCAGGTCCCATCTGGCAGTGGAGGCACAGGAGTCAATTCCAGGCCCAGGCTAAGGGAAGGTCCTGGAGCAGCAGCAGGGACCAGGTCTCCCTTTCCCAGGAATTGCCAGAGCGATGGGACCCAGCTCTGAACTCACAGGGGAATTGCTGCTGCCGCTGAGCAGGTCAATATCTGCCTGCCACCTTCCCCACCCCCTTGGTGTCCTCCGCTGCTGCCGTGCCCAGGCAGCCAGCAAAGAAATGGCTCTTCCAGCCCCTCCTGGGCTGGGCACAGGGTCGTTGGACGTGGCTTTTTGGCCTGGGTCATATGGGAGCTCCGCCTGGGTTATATAATGGTCCCTTTTGGCTGCACCCTCTTGAATGCCACCTGCCCACCCAGGGCTGGCTATTAAATGAGCTGCTGACATTTAAGAATGAGGTGCAGGCTGAGTCTATATGGGTTGTGAGCTCCAGGGGAGAGACCTGTGACCACAAGGTGCTGGGAGCTGGTGTCATGAGAAGGTAAATACCTTGTGGTCGGAGCCATGGCATTCTCTGCTTCCCAGGGCCAGTGACCTGGGGGTGGGATGGGTTGTGGACATGGCTCTCTGCATGTCACACTGGCCTTGGGTCAGAGCAGAGCTTAGAGGCAGCAGTACAGGGAGGGGTCAGCTGGATCCCCGCTCATATCCCACACAACCAGTTCACCTTCCCGTGCCATCATCGCTGGCACCTCACTGAGCAGGGAACGTACCAAGAAGTGATGGCTGGGCAACTGGAAGGGCAGGGGTAAATGCCAGGACAGATTGGGGATGGACAGACAGAGGGACTCACCGGGAGCTGAGCAGATCTCCTGGCTGCTGGGACTCAGTGCTGGGAACAGAAAGGTGACGTGTGGTTAGTGCTGGAGATAAAAAGGTCCCTCTTCAGGGACAAATCTGCCTTAATAGATATGGAAATGCATTCCTGATTTGTGTGTTGGTGAAGATCAAATCAGGGCATGGCAGGTTCCTCACGCACACAGACCTTGGCTGAGCTGGGACCAATTTTCCCTTCAGCTCTCTAGAAGGCCAGATCATCTGCTGGCATAAACCGGCATTGATTTCAATGGAGCTACACTGATTTACACCAGCTGGGGATCAGGCCCATTAGCTCTCACACTCAGTGTTTACACTGGTTCCCATTTCTCTCCCACTAAAGAAGATTTCCTGACAGGCTGAGCTAGGGGCTGCTCTCAGTTCTGTTTCCTCCCAACCTGATATAAAATTCGAACAGGATTCCCGCATACTCACTGGGCAGCAAGAGGCACAGAGACAGGATCATCAGGGCAGTCGGGGGAGCCGATCGGGATGGAAACAGCCCAGTGGCTTCTGCTTCTCAGTGGGGTAGGGAGGGGACAATCCACAGTCGCTCCCTGCTCTGATCTGCCCCCACTGCCCTGTCTGACTTCAGGAGAAGTCTCTCTCTCTGCTCCGATGTGCTCCGTCTGCTCCGTAGGGTTGGATTCTCCAGACAGCACCTCTCCTTGCTCCCAGGTCCCCTGGGGTCTATAGGGCTCAGGCAGCAGAGACCACAGCCACTGTCTGACCTGCTCTGTCCCCTCCTCAGGTCTGATATTCGTCACCGCTTCCCGTTTCCTGCCCCGCGCCGCCCCCGTTCCCTGCCCTGGCCACAGCATCTCTATTTAGGGCTGCAAGATTGAAAACCGAAGGGGCCTGGTTTACTTGTTTTAATCTAAACATATCATTGAGGAAACGCCTCCCATCCCATCTTACTGCCTGGGGACTGAGACAGCCACCTGGCTAAAGGCACAGCTGGGCCGGGGTGAAAGGTCACTGGGTGACTGAGGGGCCTGGGATGTTGGAGGAGCTGGAACCTTTTGCTTCCACCCTGGTCTCCAGTCCTGGTGAGAAGGACCCAGCTCCCCCAAGGGGAAATTCACCCTGCTGCCCATTCTGGGTCCCTGAGGAATCTGCTGTCCCTGCTGAGAGGTTGGTACAGAACACTGCCAGGTGGGGAAGAATACAAGGCAGTGGAGAAAGAGCATCCAGAAGTGACTTCTGAGCAAGTAGGGAACCCGAATCAGTGTGACTAAGGAAGTGGAGAAACTCGGGCAAAAGGTCAAAGAAACATATGGGAAAGAAAGTCTCCTGAACAGACCTTAACACCTCTGCGGGAAGCCGAACAGCAGAGGGCCTCAAGGGAAATCTTTCAGGAGCACAAGGCAGAGCAGTTTTGCAGAGCAACTTTGCAGAGTAATTGATGCAGAAGTGGCTTGTCCTGGGATGGCGTCTGGGCACATTTCACCTCTGGGATGGAGTCAGCTCTGCAGAACAGCTGGACAGGGGATGTTTAGGGGAGCTCAAATGCTCAGGTGAGAGTCAGAGGAGCACAGTTTGAGACTCTCTGTTATAAGCAGTGCCCAGAAGCCAACAGAGTGAAAAGGGGTAAATATTTGTTGAAATTAATTTAAAAAATTGTTTAAAAACCTTATGTGAAAAATATTGTTTCCCCATTTTCCCCTCTTGTGGTGGCAAAATGGTAAAAAGGGAGGGAAGGGAAACCAAAACCTGAAAACTTTTCAAAAGTTATCTGAAAAAGTGAGTTTTTTAAATGTACATTTTCATTTTCTCTTCTAATTTTCCAGTTTTGTTTACACAAAACCCCCAAAACAGTTTTATTTTTTTTCTTTGTAAAAATGGAAACTTTGGAAAAAATTAAAATGTTTTACAAAAACTTTCACTTTGAAAAAATCTGTCACTCTTAGATCATAACATTCTGGTGGCTCTAGCCCAGAGTGACCCCCGGGGCTGTGGGTCAGGCTGAGCTGCAGGCACTGTTGGGTGGCAGCTGGGCTCTGTTTGTAGCTCAGACAATGTTGCCCAGAAGGGACCTGATCCAAAGCCTTTTGGTGTCAATGGAAAGACTCCCCTGACTTCAGTGGCCTAGATCAAAAAGGAATTATTTTTGGGGAGTTTTCTGGCTTGTGTTATACAGGAGGTCAAGCTAGATGATCACAATGGTCTCTTCTGGCTTTAAAATCAATCCATAAACCTGACAAAGACTCTGATTCCACAATAAGAGTGTCCCTGTGGGAGTTACACCAGCAAAGCTAGAGCAGTTTAATTACACTGGTAAATTTCTTGTCTGTAGAGAAGCCCTGAGATAAACAGCTTTTCCCATCAATGCTTTGCCTGTCCTACATGCCCTGTCACTGAAGTATCTGAGCCTGTCACAATCATTAATGGGATTTCTCCTCAGACACTCCTGAAGTTCATCCTCATTTCACAGATGGGGACATTGCGGCACAGAAAGAGACTAAGTGATTGAGCCCAGGACACACAGGAGTCTGCAGCTGAGTCAGGGGTTGAACCCAGGGCTCTTGAGAATTAGACCACTGCCTTAGGCATAAGATGGTTCTTCTTTCACGTAACTCCCAGCCCTCCCAAAAGCCTGGGTGACAATGACGAACCTGGTACCTGCTTGGAAGGCCAATGAGCCTGGGCTATTTCATCCAAAGAGCGGAAGAGCCTGGATGGGACGGGACTGGGAATGAGGGAAAACATCAGAGACACAAGGTGGGAAAAGAGATTTAATTGATCTCACAGAGCATCCCTCCCCCCTTTTACTTCTGGGCTAGATCCTGCCTTTCTTCCCCTGGCCCAAACCCAGGGCAGCCTGGGCAGAATTAGACCCGTCTCCCCAGCCCTGCAGGGGATATTGATGGAGTCTGATGCTGCAGGACTATAGAGCAACCAGCTGCTGCTCAGAAGAGGGAAGAGAGAGAAGAATCGGTTCTGTGAGCAGCAGCTCCTGCTCAGCGACTCTCTGCACACCCAGTCCAGCTGCTCCGTGCACCAGCGCAGGGTGGGAACCACAGAAAGATCTGACAGCACCCTGTGCATCTGCAGAGTCTCCTGTGCAGACACCTCTTCCCCCTCCTAGCAGTGAGGTCTCCTCAGGCCTGACCCCGAGCTAGCAGCCCAGCAGGACGGGGGTGTATCACATGCTGTGATGTGGGATTGAATAACCCACTCATACAATGTTATTTTTGTCCTCACACGCTAACCTGTCTCATTCTCACTCTCTCTGTTCTCATGAGGTTTCCAGGGGAGTTTATTTTCATAGTTGTGCATTTAAAGGTCAGAAGGGACCAATGGGACCATCTAGTCTGAGCGTCTGCACAGCCCAGGCCAGAGAGCCTCCCCCAGGGATCCCTGCATTGAGCTGCTCACTTCTAGCTGAGCTAGAGCCTGTCTGGTAGAAAGAGACGTCCCCTCTGTTTACAGACTCCAGACCGGCTTCCATTTCTAAACACTAAGGTGACTGTGGCTAATCAGTGCAAGAGAGGAACAGGGATAAGGGAGATTCTGGACTGGGACAGAGCAACTGGAGATGGGCCCTGAGGTTTAGCAGCAGCTGTGAGTCCTAATCTGACCTTCCCCAGAGTTTAGGGGTGTGGATTTGGGGTTCAGGTTTAGGCTTATGATAGACACAGTCCCAGGCAGGGGCGACTCCAGGCCCCAGCACGTCAAGCGCATGCTTGGGGTGGCAAGCCGCAGGGGGGTGCTCTGCCGGCGCCGTGAGGGCAGCAGGCAGGCTGCTTTCGGCGGAGGGTCCGCTGGTCCTGCCTCTTCGGAGGACCTCCCTGCAGGCGTGCCTGCGGAGGGTCCGCTGGTCCCGCGGCTTCGGAGGACATCCCGCAGCCGTGGGACCAGCGGACCCTCTGCAGGCAAGCCGCCGAAGGCAGCCTGCCTGCCGTGCTTGGGGTGGCAAAATGCCTAGAGCCGCCCCTGGTCCCAGGCCACACAGTTCGGATCTAAACTCCCCCAACACCCGGATTTGGGGACTGTCCCTCTAAGACCAAACTGCAATAGGTAGCAGAGATGATGAGTCAGAGTCTGACCGAGGAGGGGAAAAAGATTCTCTATCTGGGGTGGCTGAGCCACCTACCGGTGAACGGTCAACAGGGACAAGGTGGAGTTGATGGTCTTGACATAGATTTCAGGAAGCTCAATGGAGCATACAAATCTGGTGTGTACCCACAGGCTGACACTGACAGACTGATTGAGTTGCTAGACCAGGCCATAGACCTATCCAGGATCTTTAGCAAGGACACTGGGAGTTTTTAACGCTCCAGTTCAGAGAATAAACCATGGCAGATTGTCAGGAAGGGACTATGCTGTATGATACCTGACAGTACAGCAACATGCAAACCAATGGCACTGAGGAAACAACATTATCATAATGACAATTGCACCAAGGCCCACTGAGAATTTGACATCAAAACATTTTCAATAGAAAGCTAGATTTGTGACTAAATAATTTTCTGATTTTGCTTATTTAGATATTTGTGGAGTCTCTGCTTTCTTTGAAATTTTTTATTTTTTTTTGCATCAGCCCCAAAATATTTCAGTTTTTTTAAAGTTTTCAGCTGAATATTTTCAGTTCTCTGTTGCCAAAACTGGTATTTCACCCTCATTTTTCAGGTTTTCAGTTTTGACAGTGAAAAGTTAAAATTTTAGTGCTTAAAATTTCAAGGGAAATTCATCTGAATTTTCCACGGAGAACAAAATTCCATTTTACGTCCCGCTCCAGTGTGCACCATGTTTAAGCCCTCACTGGTTGCAGGTGAAATCTGGTAATGTTCTGTTTTGCCCTATGACTTCCCTATGATCTCTTAGAACAGGGGTAGGCAACCTATGGCACGTGTGCCAAAGGCGGCATGGGAGCTGATTGTCAGTGGCACTCACACTGCCCGGGTCCTAGCCACTGGTCCGGAGGGCTCTGTATTTTAATTTAATTTTAAATTAAGCTTCTTAAAATTTTTAGAAACCTTATTGACTTTACATACAACAATCGTTTAGTTATATATTATAGACTTATAGAAAGAGACCTTCTAAAAATTTTAAAATGTATTACTGGCACGCAAAACCAATTTGTCAAGGCATTTTCAATGCTAATACTGTCCTTCACAGTGCTTGCAAACCCTCCCTGCTTGGTGTCATCTGCAACTTTTGTAAACGTACTTTCCACTTCATTATTCAAGTCATTGATGGTAACATTGAATAATAGAAACCCAGGACACACCTTTGTGGGACCTCACTAGATACACCCTCCCCACTTGACAGACAATTTGAGTACTGTCTTTCAACCAGTTGTGAACCGACCTTAAAATTTCTTCATCTGTGTCACATTTCCCTAGTCTGTTTATCGGAATGCCATGTGGGATTGTGTCAAAATTCTTACTAAAATCCAGATGTATCATGTCTACCGTTTCCCTGCCATCCACTAGGCCAGTAACTCTGTCAGAAAAGGAAAATTAGGTTGGTTTGACATAATTTCTTCTTGACAAATCCATGCTGGCTATTCCTTATAACCCTGTTATCCTCCAGACGCATATCAACTGATAGTTTAATAATTTGTTCTAGTATCTTTCCAGGTATCTAAGTTATGTTGACTGGTCTATAATTCCCTGGGTCCTGTTTCCCCATTTTAAAGCTAGGTGCTATGTTTGCCCTCCTCCAGTGTTTGCGACATGCAGGAAAAGAACAAGCACATCTGCCAGTTGCTCTTGGTACCCTTTGAACCCAGGCACGCAGAGCGCAATGAATTAGCAATGCAGTGCCGTCACCACTCAGTCACTTTAGCTGCCAAATAGGCCCTTTTGACTCTAGCTGGTCAGTCAAGGCCAGGCACTTAAGACAGTGTAGAGAAGTCACAGCAGGGGAGGCCTGCAAGCAGACTAGTGGTGTAGAGACTTCATCTATAAGTCACATTATTGAAGGCTGAATTTGAATCCTAGCTGGTGTAGGAAGTGCTCTGGCACCCAATTTGTGGGGAGCTTTTCTTCTTTTGGGGAGTGGGTGGAAGAGGCATGGGAGAAGGAGCCAGTAGGTGCCTCCACCAAAAGGAGAACAGATGGCCAACAACTAAGGTTATTCAAACACACGTGTGCAGCACACAAGAAATTATCACACAACCTTAGCCACTCAACCATTGTGCATGGTACAGCTGTGAGCTTGGTATCCTGGCAGGCCAGGCCTATGTTTTGTTCTCTACACTCACTTGGGTGCTGTGACGTTATTGATATAAATTGGGACCATATAGAACATGGGTTGCAACCAAGATCCTGTGGTGGCACCAAATCTTAGGTAAAGGGGGTCATATAAGGTGTCTAAGACCAGGTTATGGGTTGCTGTTTATGATTATGCTGTCTGTGTGCTTGTATTATTTTTTGTTGAAGTTATGAATATTGTCTCTATACTGTCTGTATTTCAAGTTGGTGCTGTGCTTCTGGGAAACATCCCAGACAAGTTGTTGTTAGCTCTGCCTAGCCTGCTTGATGACCCATTAAGGACCATCAGCTACACAATTGACCCATGGAGAGAAGGAAGACACGCCTTGTGACTCAGCAAAGTATGCAGGGACTGGCCCATGTGACTCCAGACTCCATTTTGCTGTAATTTTCCACAGTAAGGACAAAGAGGTTCTTACACCTTGAAGAGCCTATATAAGGCTGATGCCTCATCTCCATCTTGTCTTCAATCCTGCTTCTTACCTCTGGAGGGACTTTGCTACAAGCTGAAGCTCTGCACAAAGGACTGATGACCCATCCCAGCGGGGGATGTTCCAGAGACTTGATTTGAACCTGCAGTTTATACCATCACTGCTGCAAGCCTGAACTAAGAACTTTGCCATTACTGTATGTAATTGACTCCATTTAACCAATTCTAGCTCTCATCTCTACCTTTTTTCCCTTTATGAATAAACCTTTAGATTTTAGATTCTAAAGGATTGGCAACAGCGTGATTTGTGGGTAAGATCTGATGTGTATATTGACCTGGGTCTGGGGCTTGGTCCTTTGGGATCGAGAGAACCTTTTTCTTTTACTGGGGTGTTGGTTTTCATAACCATTCATCCCCAGGACGAGTGGGACTGGTGGTGATACTGGGAGACTGGAGTGTCTAAGGAAATTGCTTGTGTGACTTGTGGTTTGCCAGTGGGGTGAAACCAAAGTCCTCTTTGTCTGGCTGGTTTGGTTTGCCTTAGAGGTGGAAAAACCCCAGCCTAGGGCTGTGACTGCCCTGCTTGAGAAATTGGTCCTGAATTGGCACTCTCAGTCGGGTCCTGCCAGAACCGCATCGTCATAGGTGCCTAGTCTCTATTGAGTAAATGACAGCTGATATGAAAGAAACCCCAGAGAGTGAAGAGGCGGCCAAGGCGTTAAGGCTGATCCCTTGTATTCAGCTTGGATACCTTTCAATCCCAGTTTTGCTAATAACCAGTCTTTCCTTTCACAGTGTCGGCAACGGGCTTTTTCCTCTTCAGGCCCTCACTACACCACCATGTCTTATTGTAAAAAGAATTGTTCTCTGCAGTGAGAGGTGTCTCTCTCACCAGCAGAAATTGGTGTAATAGAAGGTTTGATCTCACCCGCCTTGTCTGGCTAATAAAAAACAGACACACCCAATAAACTCGAGACCTTAGCAGTCCCTGGGCCAGCTGGACTCCAGGCCGGCTCACAAAGGTGGGAATTTTGCCTGGTGCCTCTCCAGCGCTGGCGCATCAGCAGGCAGAGCCCATCTCTTCCCCACGCTCGCTCGGGCATCTGGCTGCGGCTGAGCAATGCCAGCGTAACCCCCGGGTTTGCGTTTCAGGGCGCGGTGACGTCACTAGGGGAGCAAACAGTCAGGGGCTACGTGGCCCTTTGCTCTGTGGGCTGGAGACTTGCTGGAGCCTGGTGGGGCCCTGCTGGGATGGGCCGAACCCTCCAGCCCTGGGTGCAGCGAGCTCGGGGGATGGGCCGGAGCCACCTGCAGCGACTTGGGAAAGTCCTGTGGGGGGAGAGGCCTGGCGAGCAGAGACAGTGATGGGTCCGTCAAGGGGGGAACAGCCAACTGCCACCTGGGGGGATGGGGGAGCCCAACTGTCACCTGGGGGAGGATGTCACTAGGCTGGGGGGTGGGGGATTGTCAGAAAAAGCCCTCAGATAAGATGGGGCCAGTGAGATGGATGGAGGGGATAGGGGTTGGGCAGAGGGAACCGGGGTAGAAATGGGGAGGGGAAGGAGAAGAAAAGGGGGAGGAAATGGGGAGGGGCAGAAGAAGGGAAGGGGATGGAGACGGGGGAGGAGAAGAGGGGATAGAAACAGGATGGAGGAGGGGGGAGGAGCAGGATTGAAACAGGGCGATGGGAGCCCAGACAGGGCCTAGGGGAGTCGCCCTTTTTGTCCCTGGGTGACTGTGAGTGTCCCACACACTCACACATAATTCATGCCCCCGTCTTTCCCAGCTCTCCCTGTTGTGGGGCAGGGATCTACTGACAGAGAAGGGGTGGCTCTGTCAGGTGATCCCTCATGTCACACGGGATATGCTGGGACCCCAAATGAACTCAAGAAGCCAGGGGAAGCCACTGGGAGCCATACGGCAGAGACCCCTCCTCACCCACACCCC
The DNA here is from genome assembly GCF_020497125.1 of Mauremys mutica. Lineage (NCBI taxonomy): Eukaryota > Metazoa > Chordata > Testudines > Geoemydidae > Mauremys > Mauremys mutica. Next base: position 16,602,028 of record NC_059086.1, on the reverse strand, counting down.
ACTCTGCCTTCAGAGGAAGTGACCCACACCCGAAGGCTTTAGAGCACGTCCTGGAGCTGAGCGGCCGCGCTCGGGTCAGTGTCTGCGGTTTCATCTGTTTCTGACTGGTATATTTTGCAGATGTTGGTGCTGGGTTTACAGGCTTCTGCAAAGTCGCTGCATCTGTGTGTTATTGCAGGTCACTTGTGGGTGGAGCTGGGTGAATAACTGATGTTTGGTCTAGTAGCAAACTGAAAACTCAAAGCAGGTATTCGGGTCAGTTCCCAACGGTTTTGGAATTTGTCAATAAATCAGGAAAGTCTGTTTCAGGTCGTAGAAAACTTTTCACTCAGGGCAGCTTCCTAACAGTGTCTGCTCCTCCCAACCTATCTCTGGGGTGAGGGAACTTGCCAGGGATGTGGGACACCCATATTTGCACCTCCATTTTGGAGCAGAGCCTTGAACTCAGCATGAGCATCCTCACCCCCACGGCACAGGCCACTCTGGGCTGGGCTGCTCTCCTGTGTTTTTTTTATTTTTTTTCTTCAAGGTTTGTGACTACTGGGGTTCCATTTTGATTTATTTTTGTAGATTCCTCCATGAGCACTCCTGGGATATTTCCATGTGGGATTGTTATTGTAGGGTTGTTAATAAGTACTGAGACTAGTATTATGTTGGGACTGCAGGCTTACAGGTTTGTTATCATTGGGTCTTTTTTGTGAGCTCTGGGAACCACTTCTGCTGCTTAGTTATTGTAGGGTTGCTTGTGAGCATTGGGGCTGGGGTCACACTTGATTATTATTATATAGTTGCTCATGAATGTTGGGTTTGTTGTTAATAATAAAAAGAGTGAAGTGGAATGAGAATCCCCATTTGTTTTCATATGTAAATTGCTGCCTTGTTCAGAGTGGAACTCCCAAGTGGGGTGGGATCTGAGTTACTACAGAGAATTCTTTCCTGGGTGGTGGCTGGTAAGTCTTGCCCACATGCTCAGGGTTTAGCTGATTGCCATAGTTGGGGTCAGGAAGGAATTTTCCCCCGAGGCAGATTGGCAGAGGCCCTGGAGTTTTTTCGCCTTCCTTTGCAGCATGGGGCACAGGTCACTTGCTGGAGGAGTCTCTGTACCTTGAAGTCTTTAAACCATGATTTGAGGACTTCAACAGCTCAGACATAGGTTAGGGGTTTGTTACAGGAGTGGGTGAGTGAGATTCTGTGTCCTGCATTGTGCAGGTGGTCGGACTAGACGATCATAATGGTCCCTTCTGACCTTAAAGTCTATGAGTCTATGATTGTAAGTGGAGTGAGGCTGTTCTATGGGGTGGGGGAGGTGACTTCACTGTTGAGGGGAGACATCCCTTATTTCTCTGCTTTGTTTCCCCAACTCTGTTCCAGAACAGAAACTCCTTGTTTCCCTCAAATTCATCCCTCAGGGGGTTGATTTTTTTTTTAAATAAACCCCACTGTTGGGATAAGGTGCAGTCTGTGGGTTTGGGCCTTGCCCCCAAAAGGGCCCCCTGTTTCTCCTAGAGCAGAGTGAGTGAGAAGCTCAAGCCACCTATAATGGGGGAGGGAGCAATCCCATTGGGTGCCCCCTCACTTCAAGATCCCCACACTGTGACGTGACTGAGGGGAGCAGGGGCAGTAACATCAATGGACATATCCTGAATGTGCTTCTGGAGAAAAGGAGGTGGTGCCCAATCCCAGAGTCTGTGCCCTGAGCAGAAGCCTGGGCCCTTGAATGTCAGGGAATGTTGGGGAGTGGCAATCTAGACCCAGGAGCGGGAGCAGACTGGATTTTTAAATCAATTTTTCTATTGGTTTTACACTTGGTGTATTTGGCAATGTCAATGCTGGTTTACAAATGTTTTCTTTTTTTGCAATAATTTTGCTTCTTCTGTACACCGGCTTGTTTATATTGTGGGTGTCTTTTGGATGCTGGGGCTGCATGCACATGCTGCTTTGTTATTGTAGGGTCAGACACTGGGTCTGTGCACACACTGATGTGTTGTCATTTTCATGTCTGCTTTCAGATTTGCCCTGGTTGCTAACACCCATATGGTATTTGTCCTGGCTTAGAAGGGCAAACTGAAGCACCCAGACAGGAGGGGACTTACCAAAGTTCACACAGTGAGTTAGTGCCACAGCTGGGAATGGGACCCAGGAATCCACCAAGCACTGGGTGTTAGTCCCAAGATCTTTCTTCCCACCCCCTGCAATGGGAAGTCTCATGACTTGTCAATTCACAGAACGGACACTGTTGGCAATGGAAACAAAACATAGTCCAGGTCTGGAATCTGTCTAGGTTATGTTTCAGTGGTAGTTACACCACAGCTAGGGTTGTGTTAAAGACATTTGTGTTTTGACAATAACAGGTGTCATAACTATAAAGGGAAGGGAACACCCCTCCTGTGTACAATACTATACAATCCCTCCTGGCCAGAGACACCAAAATCCTTTTACCTGTAACGGGTTAAGAAGCTCAGGTAACCTGGCTGACACCTGACCCAAAGGACCAATAGGGGGACAAGATACTTTCAAATCTTGGTGGGGGGAAGGCTTTTCTTTGTGTGCTCTTTGTTTTGGGATGGTTCGCTATTGGGACTAAGAGGGACCAGACATCAATTCATGCTCTCCAAATCTTTCTGAACAAGTCTCGCATATTTCAAATTTGTAAGTACCAGCCAGGCAAGGCGTGTTAGTTTTATCTTTGTTTTCTCAACTTGTAAATGTTCCTTTTTGCTAAGACGATTTACCTCTGTTTGCTGTAATTTTGAACCTAAGGCTAGAGGGGGTTCCTCTGGGCTCTATGAATCTGATTACCCTGTAAAGTTATTTTCCATCCTGATTTTACAGAGATGATTTTTACTGTTCTTTCTTTCATTAAAAGCCTTCTTTTTAAGAACCTGATTGATTTTTCCTTGTTTTAAGATCCAAGGGGATTGGATCTGGACTCACCAGGAATTGGTGGGGGAAAAGAGGGGGATGGTAAAATTCTCCTTGTGTTAAGATCCAAGGGGTTGGATCGGTGTTCACCAGGAACTTATAGACTCATAGAATCTCAGGGTTGGAAGGGACCTCAGGAGGTCATCTAGTCCAACCCCCTGCTCAAAGCAGGACCAAACCCAACTAAATCATCCCAGCCAGGGCTTTGTCAAGCCTGACCTTAAAAACCTCTAAGGAAGGAGATTCCACCACCTCCCTAGGTTACACATTCCAGTTCTTCACCACCCTATTAGTGAAAAAGTTTTTCCTAATGTCCAACCTAAACCTCCCCCTCTGCAATTTGAGACCATTACTCCTTGTTCTGTCATCTTCTACCACTGAGAACAGTCTAGATCCATCCTCTTTGGAAACCCCTTTCAGGTAGTTGAAAGCAGCTATCAAATCCCCCCTCATTCTTCTCTTCTGCTGGCGAAACAATCCCAGTTCCCAAAGCCTCTCCTCATAAGTCATGTGCTCCAGCCCCCTAATCATTTTTGTTGTCCTCCGCTGGACTCTCTCCAATTTATCCACATCCTTCTTGTAGGGTGGGGCCCAAAACTGGACACAGTACTCCAAATGAGGCCTCACCAGTGCTGAATAGAGGGGAATGATCACATCCCTCGATCTGCTGGAAATGCCCCTACTTATACAACACAAAATGCCATTAGCCTTCTTGGCAACAAGGGCACACTGTTGACTCATATTCAGCTTTTCGTCCACCATAACCCCTAGGTCCTTTTCTGCAGAACTGCTGCCCAGCCATTCGGTCCCTAGTCTGTAGCAGTGCATGGGATTCTTCCGTCCTAAGTGCTTCCTGCACTTGTCCTTGTTGAACCTCATCATATTTATTTTGGCCCAATCCTCTAATTTGTCTAGGTCCCTCTGTATCCTATCCCTACCCTCCAGCGTATCAACCACTCCTCCCAGTTTAGTGCCATCTGCAAACTTGCTAAGGGTGCAGTCCACACCATCCTCCAGATCGTTAATGAAGATATTGAATAAAACCGGCCCCAGCACCGACCCTTGGGGCACTCCACTTGATACCGGCTGCCAACTAGACATGGAACCATTGATCACTACCTGTTGAGCCCGACCATCTAGCCAGTTTTCTATCCACCTTACCGTCCATTCATCCAGCCCATACTTCTTTAACTTGCTGGAAAGAATACTGTGGGAGACAGTATCAAAAGCTTTGCTAAAGTTCAGAAATAGCACATCCACTGCTTTCCCCTCATCCACAGAGCCGGTTTTCTCATCATAGAAGGCAATTAGGTTAGTCAGGCATGACTTGCCCTTGGTGAATCCATGCTGACTGTTCCTGATCACTTTCCCCTCCTTTAAGTGGTTCAGAATTGATTCCTTGAGGACCTGTTCCATGATTTTTCCAGGGACTGAGGTGAGACTGACTGGCCTGTAGTTCCCTGGATCTTCCTTCTTCCCTTTTTTAAAGATGGGGCACTGCATTAGCTTTTTTCCAGTCATCCGGGAACTCCCCCGATCGCCATGATTTTTCAAAGATAATGGCCAATGGCTCTGCAATCTCATCGGCCAACTCCTTTAGCACCCTCGGATGTGGTGCATCCGGCCCCATGGACTTGTGCTCGTCCAGCATTTCTAATTAGTCCCGAACAACTTCTTTCTCCACAGAGAGCTGGTCAACTCCTCCCCATACCGTGCTGCAGAGTGCAGCTGTCTGGGAGCTGACCTTGTCTGTGAAGACAGAGGCAAAAAAAGCATTGAGTACACTAGCTTTCTCCACATCCTCTGTCACTAGGTTCCCTCCCTCATTCAGCAAGGGGCCCACACTTTCCTTGACTTTCTTCTTGTTGCTAACATACCTGAAGAAACCCTTCTTGTTACTCCTAACATCTCCGGCTAGCTGCAACTCCAAGTGTGATTTGGCCTTCCTAATTTCACTCCTGCATGCCTGAGCAATACTTTTATACTCCTCCCTGGTTATTTGTCCAATCTTCCACGTCTTGTAAGCTGTTTTTTTGTGTTTAAGATGAGCAAGGATTTCAGTGTTAAGCCAAGCTGGTCGCCTGCCATATTTACTTTTCTTCCTACACATCGGGATGGTTTGTTCCTGCAACCTCAATAAGGATTCTTTAAAATACAGCCAGCTTTCCTCGACTCCTTTCCCCGTCATGTTATTCTCCTAGGGGATCCTGCCCATCAGTTCCCTGAGGGAGTCGAAGTCTGCTTTTCTGAAGTCCAGGGTCTCTGTTCTACTGCTCTCCTTTCTTCCTTGTGTCAGGATCCTGAACTCGACCATCTCATGGTCACTGCCTCCCAGGTTCCCATCCACTATTGCTTCCTCTACTATTTCTTCCCTGTTTGTGAGCAGCAGGTCAAGAAGAGCTTTTCCCCTAGTTGGTTCCTCCAGCACTTGCACAAGGAAATTGTCCCCTACACTTTCCAGAAACTTCCTGGATTGTCTGTGCACTGCTGTATTGCTCTCCCAGCAGATATCGGGGTGATTAAAGTCACCCATGAGAACCAGGGCCTGTGATCTAGCAACTTCCGTTAGTTGCTGGAAGAAAGCCTCGTCCACCTCATCCCCCTGGTCTGGTGGTCTGTAGCAGACTCCCACCACGACATTACCCTTGTTGTTCATACTTGTAAATTTAATCCAGAGACTCTCAGGTTTTTCTGCAGTTTCATACTGGAGCTCTGAGCAGTCATACTGCTCCCTTACATACAACGCAACTCCCCCACCTTTTCTGCCCTGCCTATCCTTCCTGAAGAGTTTATATCCATCCATGACAGTACTCCAATCATGTGAGTTATCCCACCAAGTCTCTGTTATTCCAATTACATCGTAATTCCTTGACTGTGCCAGGACTTCTAGTTCTCCCTGCTTGTTCCCCAGGCTTCTTGCATTTGTGTATAGACATGTAAGATAACTCACTGATTGCCCTGGTGTCCTAGAATGGGGCAGGAGCCCTCCCCTCTTGCACTCACCTACTTGTGCCTTCTCCCGATATCCCACTTCCCCACTTACCTCGGGGCTTTGGTCTCCTTCCCCCGGTGAACCTAGTTTAAAGCCCTCCTCACTAGGTTAGCCAGCCTGCTTGCAAAGATGCTCTTCCCTCTCTTCATGAGGTGGAGCCCGTCTCTGCCTAGCAATCCTTCTTTTTGGAAGACCATTCCATTGTCAAAGAATCCAAACCCTTCTCTCCGACACCATCTGCGTAGCCATTCATTGATTTCCACGATTCGACGGTCTCTACCCTGGCCTTTTCCTGACACAGGGAGGATAGACGAGAACACCACTTGCGCCTCAAACTCCTTTATCCTTCTTCCCAGAGCCACGTAGTCTGCAGTGATATGCTCAAGGTCATTCTTGGCAGTATCATTGGTGCCCACGTGGAGAAGCAGGAAGGGGTAGCGATCTGAGGGCTTGATGAGTCTCGGCAGTCTCTCCGTCACATCATGAATCCTAGCCCCTGGCAAGCAGCACACCTCGCGGTTTTCCCGGTCAGGGCGGCAGATAGATGACTCAGTCCCCCTGAGGAGAGAGTCCCCGACCACCACCACCCTCCTCCTCCTCCTGGGAGTGGTGGTCGTGGAACCCCCATCCCTAGGACGGTGCATCTCATGCCTTCCAATCAGTGGAGTCTCCTTCTGCTCTGTTCCCTCGGATGTATCATCCACTCCACTCTCTGCACTAGTACCTGCGGAGAGAACATGAAAACGGTTGCTCACCTGTAGCTGTGTTTCTGGTACATGGACGTTTCTGGTACTCTTTCCTCTTCTGGAAGTCACATGCTGCCATGTGAAGAAGTCTCTCAAGACTATCCAGGGAAGGGAGTAAGTATTTGGGAGTGGTGGCAGCAAAATCAAATCTAAGCTGGTAGTTCAGTTTAGGGGTTCACATGCAACTCCTAATATCTGTACTCTAAAGTCCAGAGTGGGGAATGAATCTTAACAGAAAGGATGACACATATACTGTGGGTTTGAGTGAGATTTAATGAAACAAAACTTGGGTTATAATCTTTAGCTAGTGATGGAATGTTTTGGGTATTGATTGTACAATTTGTGTCTTATTCCATATCCCACTGGGCCAGTCAGTTCCCCCAACCTGGGATTGGATCAGATCCTGAGTCCCCTCTTCGGCGGCGGGTCCCGGAAGGGAAGGGCCCCCCGCCGCCGAAGACCCCAAGCCCCCGGAATCCTCTGGGCGGCCCTGTCCTCACGATGGAGAAGTTCATGAAACTCTGGTGTAGAGACAAAAACCATGACAAAATTTCATAGTTGCAATTATAGCTTTGGTCAGTAGATGGCGGCATTAATGGGTGACAAAAAATAATAATAATAATAGTGAGCCAAGGTCGGGGAAGTAATATCTTTTATTGGACCAACACAGGTAAGATGGAGATTTCCACTGGGACTGGTGCGAAGTGCCATCTGGTGGATGGGAAAATGCCTTCACCAGGACAAAGTTGCAGGGGTCAGAGATTAAATATTTCCAGGGATTTCTTGTTATCTCTGTTCCCCTACTTCAAAAATTGTATAGGCAATTGTTGCAGGCAAGTGCATATCGCTGAAGACCTTGTATAGACGTCAGAAATCCAAGGAGACGTGCTCTTCCCGTGGTGGGAAACGCCCCCACGACCACCCACAGATTAGCCGCCATCCCTGTTCTCTGGCCTGTAATCCTGTGATGGGGGCTAATCTGTGGGTTGCCGGTCCCGCGGCTACGGTGGACCTCCTGCAGACGTGCCTGCGGAGGGTCCGCCAGTCCCGCGGCTTCAGCGGAGCATCCGCAGGCACGCCTGCAGGAGGTCCACCGGAGCTGCCTGCCGCCCTCCCGGCGACAGGCAGAGCGCCTCCCGCGGCATGCCGCCCCAAGCACGCGCTTGGCGCGCTGGGGTCTGGAGCCGGCCCTGGTTCCCTGATGGAAATTTTACACTGATCTGAAAATAAAAACCAAGGAAACTAACAAGAGAAACGCAAATAATTAACTGGAGATGGGACCTTTCACTCAGACATTCTGCACTGTTATGACGTAACATTTCTATTATGGTAGCACCTAGAGACCAGCTGGGCATTGTACGAAGAGAGCAAATGACAGCCCCAGCCCCAAAGAGCTCACAGGCTAATATCTGAATCCCAAGCATTCACTGGAGACAGAAGAATACTCCAGTAGATACTGTTGACCAATATATGCTGTCCAACATTTATATCTCTCATATTAATAACATGTATTATCCTCACCATATATATATATATATATATATATATATATATATATATATGCATTAGTATGCATTAAGCACAAATAATATTAAGCACAAATATTAGAGCAATTATGTAGCCTAAGTTGACCTACACCTTTATTATAGTCCTGTTCACTTGTGCCAAGTATCTGATCACATTTTGCATTTGCTGAAGGAAGCTTTGGCTTATAAACAGGAAAACTGTCAGGACCAGTATATACCAATGTTTTAACATAGCATCAGGCAGGGAGTTACTCTTACAGGTCTGTATTCAAATGTCAAAGGAAGGGGACAAGACATATGATTATTTCAGCCTAGTACAGACCTAAGAGGCTCCGGTATGCTCTTTGGTACCATGTGTTCAGAACAAAGAAATAAGGGGTACACCATGGTAAAAAAGAAACAATGTAGAAAACTGTTTGGCTAAATCTAGTGTCAGATGACATACACAGCACCTTGTACCTCTAAACAGATAGGGCAGTGGTCCCCAACCTTTTCGTCTGGCGGGCCCTATACGAAAGACCGTGGTGGCGGTCGAGCATCCGCCGAAATGCCGCCGAATTTTGGTGGCGATGCCTCTCAATGACGCCACTTGTCAGAGGCAAGCGGCATCATCCAGAGGCGTCGCTGCCGAAATGCCGCTGAATTTCGGCGGCATTTCAGCAGATGCTCAACTGCCAGCCAGGATGCGAGCGCCCACGGGCACTGTGTTGGGGACCCCTGAGGTAGGGTATAAAAAGAGGGCTTCAGGGGTGTAACTTGGGGAACACGCCTTTTGTATAAGGGGAATGTAACCATGCTGCATGAGATGGCTTCCCAGAGACTGGTATTCTATTGAACCTTTTCCCTATGTTTTATTGTTGTCTTAATGCAATAAACCTGACTGATAATGGCTATTTGGTCTCCTGAATACACTTCATAATGAATCAGAGTGTGGTCAAGCCACTGACTTTACAATTTATCCACAGGACAGAATATCAAATCAGAAACAGAGACCTTGTTCCTTAGCTCCTGTCCACAGAGCCCCCGACTGCAATTTCCTGTGACTATAAACGTTACAGCAGCCCCTGGAGAATCCAGCCAAGCACAGGGCCCCTTTGTGGTGGGTGCTGCACAGACACTAATGGCTTCTGCATGGGGAAATTGACCAGCAGAACTATGCTGGCCTAGCTAAACTGCTACCGCTATCCTGGGATAACCCCCGGTGGGGACTCTCTTAGTATTACTGCAGTGTATGAGTGGCTTTTTCCAGTTTACCCCATGGTGAAAATTGTGTAAATTAACCCTGACCAAGGCTCTCTAATTCCAGAATAAGGGTGTCCCCACAGGGACTTATCCCAAGATGACTGCGGTCATTATTTACAACAGTGGTCCCCAACCTTTTTTGTCTAGCGGGCACCAAACAACGAGCCACGGAGGACCGTGGCAGCAGACGAGCATCCGTCGAAATTCCGCCGACAAGTGGCAATGTCAATAGGCATCGCTGTTGAAATGCCGCCGACAAGCAGTGTCATCCAGAGGCATCAGCACTAAAATACTGCCGAAAATTGACGGCATTTCGGCGGCGATGCCTATGGATGACGCAGCTTGTCAGCGGATGCTCATCCGCCGTCCAGTAAATGGGTGCACTTAGACGCCCTGGCAGGCGCCATGGCGCCCACGGGCACCACGTTGGGGACCCCTGATTTACAGTATAGTTTTGCTGGTCAATTTCCTGTGCAGACAAACCCTTAGTGAGAGACAGTTCCGGAATGGAGGAGTTCACAGACTTGGGAAGAATTTTCAAAAGTACCTGAGGGCCTTGCAAGCACAAGGCAGTGGGCACAGAGCACAGCCATGCATCTGTGCTCCTAAATCCCTGAGGGGCTTTGAAAATTCTCCCCTGAAACAAGGCAGAATTGTTGTCTCCATTTCACAGATGGGGAGCTGAGGCCTAGAGAGAGGAAGTGACAGGTCCAAGGGTTCTATAGCAGAGCTGGGAATTGAACAATCTCTTAGGTGCCTTAACCTTGGTGCCTTAACCATTAGCTCATCCACTTCCTCTAAATTAATAGCCCCTCTGCAGGAGGGATTATTTCTACAGAGGAAGGAGCTGGGGTGGGCTGTCTGATTGGGACAGTTCATGACAGAGCTAAGATCTGACAGAGCTCAGTGTGGCCCTGGCCTGGCTGGGAGTGAGCAGAGGTCTGCAGGCTGCAGGGCAGGGGGTTGCCAATGCCAGGTGCTTGGTCCAGATTCTCCAGAATGTCCGGTCAAAAAGGGGACCTATCAGTGTCCAGTCAGGTGTACTGATCGTACCCTGAAGGTCCAGTTACTGAGAGAGGGGGCGAGGCGCCAGGTCATCAACCCACACCACTCGCTGCTTAGTCTGGCTGCCTCCTACCTGCAGAGAGGGTCTGTGTCAGGCTGCAGCAGCTCCCGTCCCAGCTCTGGAGCAGAGGGAACCCAGCGGGGCAGGAGACAATCCAGAGAGGAGGAATTGGTGGGAGAGCAGCAAGTGATGTGTGGGGGAGGTGAGGGAGAAGCAAGCACGGAACGGGGCCTGGGAAGAGGTGGCAAAGGGCCAGGGCCTTGGGGGAAGCGGTGGGCAGAGGCGAGGCCTCAGGGGTCCGGTTTTCAGCCAACAGAAAGTTGGCAACCCTAGTCAGTGACTGACAACGTCCCTGATGCGGAAAGAAAGGGGACTGAAGGAGTCTGGAGGAGTTACCTGGGCAAAAACTGTTCCCACAGGGGCCTATTCTGCAGCAGTGATCAATGGTGTCTCCCCAACACTCACTCAGAGTTGGTCACTGGTATCTCCCCAGCCCCCTTCTCACCTCCCTACTGCTCACAGTTGGTCAATGGGGATCCCCCATTGCCTACCCCCGCAAAATGCTCATGCTCCCCCCATGAGTGTCCTCTAGCCCCGCAGGCTGGAGCAGGTCCTGTTTCTCCAGCATGAAGGTGATGACGGGCGCAGACACTAGGAGGAGAAAAACCAGGGTGCAGCGAGTGGCCCAGATGGTGATGGACAACATGTCTGGCCCTGCAACATGGAAAGCAACATGGTGAAGGCCGTGTGCAAAGCAGCATCTGAGACTGCAGTGCCAGCACTAGACACAGAGCAGCAGCTCTGTAACAGGGACCCCGTGTGAGCACCCAGAGGCCTAGATCTAAAGGGGGGATCATGCTGCAGGGGGGCATGTTCCCTTGATGGGAGGCCTAAAAAATGGAGATTGTTGGGGAGGCTCCTCCCTTTCCCCCAGCACAGGGTCACTCTTGCCCCAGTTTGTTCAGGCGGCACCAGGATTCTGTGCAAAGGCCTCACAAGAGGCAGCAACAGACGCAGCAGCCCAGACCCTCCCCAGTGTGGCTGGCAGTTCATCACGGGGGTGACCCTGCCCTGGGCAGAGGGTAGCATGAGGCCTTGGCACCAACTGTACTTAGGACAGGATGGGTTGGTTTGCTGATGCAAATGCTTTGGGGAAGATGAGGCAAAGAGTCAGGTTTGGGCTCTGCCAAAGTCAGTTCCTGGGGCATGGTTGTTCCCTGGGAACCACTCAGCTGGACTGAGATTCCTGAACAAGGGGTTTGCCCACATGCTGTTTGTGACATCTCTGTTCTAAGACTGGAGCATGGAGCATGATGATGCCTCTTGTGCCTCCTTTCAGAACAACACCAAATACAGTGAGGGCAGAGGGAGGAAATAATTCACTGACTGCCAGTTTAACAGAGGGGGTGATTGATCTCCAGATGAAAGTCTTGCCCATCAGAAGGGTTTGGGATTCCCCCATTGACAGAGCCATTTTCCCTCCCTGAAAAGATGTTGCTCAGCTCAGCAATGCTGGTTAAAGCCTGAGAGAGCTGCATGGAGAAAGTGCCACATTGGACTAGCCTGTCACTCTGTTGTGTCATTGTGTGGTTCCTCAACATCCATCGTCAAGGCGATCACATTCAGATTGGGGGATCCCCAGCCCAGGACCCACCTTTCCCTAAATAAAGTCCCCCAAATAAAGAAACACTTCACAAGCATTTACCTTGTGGGGAGGAACCCCCGACACCACCGCTGCTGGAGTCATCGCCTAGGCAATAAATACACAAGAGATCAGAGCAGAGCATGGTCCCACTCCAGGCCCATATGCTGCCCTAGCACAACTACACCATGGGCAATACCTGGCTGGTGGCCGTGCTGCTGAAAGGAGTCTGGGGTTAGAGTGGGTAACACACTGAATCTGAGTCAGCAGTGCGAGGTAGGAGTGAAAAGGGCTAAAGTTGGGTGTAAGACACGGGAGGTCATTGTCCTGCTCTGCTCAGCACTGGTGAGGCCTCAGGTGGAGTGCAGGGTCCAGTTCTGGGTGTGATACTTTAGGAAAGTTGTGGACAAATTCGGGAAAGTCCAAAGAAGAGCAACAAAAATGATCAAAGATTTTTAGAGAACCTGACCTGGGAGGAAAGGTTAAAAACACTGGGCATGTTTAGTCTTGAGAAAAGAAGCCTGAGGGGGAACCTGATAACAGTCTCCAAATATGTTCAGGGCTGTTATAAAGAGGATGATGATCAATTGTTCTCAGTCCCACTGAAGGTAGAACAAGAAGTACTTGGCTTAATCTGCAGCAAGGGAGGATTAGGTTAGATAGTAGGAAAAGCTTTCTAACCATAGGGGTGGTGAAGCTCTGGAATAGGCTTCCAAGGGAGGTTGTGGAATCCTTGTCACTGGAGGTTTATAAAACAGATTGGACAAACTCCTATCAGGGATGGTCCAGATTTACTGGATCCTGCTTCAGTGCAGGGGGCTGGCTGGACTTGATGACATCTTGTGGTCCCTTCCAGCTCAACTTTTCTATGATGTCCCCATCTCCTATCTGTCAGGGTTGGGCTGTCTGAGCTAAGATGGGTGAAAATTGGGGGCGGGGTTCCCTATGTCAAATTTTGAACATAGATATTTTGTTAGAAATTTTTGTTTCAGATTTTGATGAAATTCATAATTTGGATTTTCAGGGGTTTATTATTTAATTATTGTTCTCGCTCTGCCATTCCCCCCCCCCCCATTTTGTGTGATGCTGAATTACTGGGCAGGGCTGAGCTGGGATATAGCCTAACACACACATACACGCAAACATACATACGCTTTACCAGTTACGATGAGACGCTGGGCAGGGCTGAGCTGGGATCTTGTCACCCGGTTGTCATAGTCCTTGATCTCATACCCACAGGTGTAATTCCCAGAGCTGACTCCAGACACCACATGGTCATAGTCATAGGTGGGGTTCCTCTTTGTACCCCTCTGGGATGAAATCTCCTCCCCATCCTTGCAGAAGATAATGCGGGTGGCCAGGAACCGGGAGAACACGGAGCATTGGAACCGCATGGAGTCCCCTGGCTGGGCAGATGTCAAGCTCAGGTGGAGAATGGGGGCAGGGAGAGTGCCTGGGAAGGGGAATGGGTCAGAGCAGTCAGTGGGGTGTTGGTGGCATGCAGTGCTGTCATTGGGGCAGGAGGTAAATGGTGGGTGGGTCTGTGCCACATCTCAGATGGAGGCTCTGATTCCAGCCCAGCTGGGCAGACTGGGGAACAAGCTCTCTCTGGGGACCAGAAGTTTTATTCCCTGGGATCATTTGGGTTATGGAAGAGCCTGGAGGCTCAGCTGGGCTTGGTTCCCACTGTCTCGCACCTCGCTGACCCAGATAGAGCAGTAAGGCCAGGAGTGAAGTGACCCCTCAGTGAGGCCGGCCTCTGGCCATTGAGGGCTGTCTAGGGAACGGCCAGCAACTTGGCCTGCGGCCATGGTCCATGCATTGAAGCACAGTCGCTATCCCAAGGAGCTCGGCAGCCGACTGCCATGGAGCTGTGTCAAGTCCTTAAGCCCTCTGGGGTCTTCTCTAGCAGCCTCCCCATCCTTGTGTCCCTCCCACCCCCCAGTCCCCAGCTGGCACAGGGGAAACTGGGAGCAATTCTGGGCCCAGGCTAAGGGAAGACCCTGGAGCAGCAGCAGGGAGTGGATCCCCCTTTCCCGGGAATCACCAGGGAGATGGGTCCCAGCTCTAAACTCGCAGGGGAATTGCTGCTCCCACTGGCTAAGTCAATATCTACCCATCACCTTCCCCACCTCAGTGGTGCCCCCTGCTGCTGCCTTCTGCAAGCAGCCAGCAAAGAAACAGCTCTGCCAGCCCCTGCTGGGCTGGGCACAGGGTCACTAGATGCAGCTCCCTGGCACGGGTCATAGGGGAGCTCAGTCTGGATTATACAATGGTCCTTTCTGGCTGTACCTATTCAAACGCCACCTGTCCTCCCAGGGCTGACTATTAACAGTGCTGCTGATTCTCTCCTCCCCAGGGGGTGGGACGGCGTGGATGTGACTCTCTGACCCCCGTGTCACAGTGGTCCTGGGTCAGAGCGGAGCTGAGACACAGCAGGACAGGGAAGGGCCAGCCAGATCCCTGCTCAGATCCCACACAGCCCATTTGCCTTCCTGTGCCATTGCCGCTGGCACCACACTGGGCAGAGAGCATCCCAAGGGGTGGTGGCTGGACAACTGGAGAGGGAGGGGTAAGTGCCATGAGTAGGTTGAGGACAGACAGACAGACAGACTCACCGGGAGCTGAGCAGATCTCCTGGCTGCTGGGACTCAGTGCTGGGAACAGAAAGGTGCCGTGTGGTTAATGCTGGAGATAAAATCTCCCTATTAGGTCTTGCTTCAGGGTCAAAAACTGCCTTTAATAGGAAAAAAAATCCTGATTTCTGTTTTGATGAAGAAGCGAACCAGGCAGGACATTAAATCTGGGGCAGGGCAGGTTCCTCGAGCACAGAGACCTTGGCTGAGCTGGGACCAACTTTCCCTTCAACTTTCTAGAGGTCCAGATCCTCAAATGGTGTAAATCAGCATTCACTCCAATGGAGCGACACTGATTTACACCAACTGGGGATCTGGCCCAGTAACTCTCACACTCAGTGTTTACACTGGTTCCCATTTCTCTCCCACTAAACAAGATTTGCCAACAGTCTGGGCCAGGGGCTGCTCTGGGTTCTTTTCCTTCCAACCTGCTACAAATTAGCGCAGGATTCCCAGATACTCACTGGGAAGCAAGAGGCACAGAGACAGGATCATCGAGGTGGTGGCAGGAACAGATCAGGATGGAAATAGCCCAGCGGCTCCTGGATGGGGTCGGGAAGGGAAAATCCTCTGTCGCTCTCTGCTCCCACCTGCCCCACTGCCCTGTCTGACTTCAGCAGAAGGGAAGCTCCGGTCTCTCTCTGCTCTGATTTGCCTTTATCTGCTCTGCAGGGTTGGATTGTCCAGACAGCCCCTCTCCCTGCTCCCAGGCCCCTGGGGTCTGCAGGGCTCAGACAGCAGAGACACTGCAGCCTCTCTCTGATCTGCTCTGTCCCCTTCTCAGGTTTGATATTCATCATTGCTTCCCGTTTCCTTCCCCACACCATCCCCCTTCCCCACCCTGGCCACAGCGTCTCTATTTAAGGCTACACGATTGAGAACCAAAGGGGACTGGTTTGCTTGTTTTAGTCTAAACATATCACTGAGGAAACACCCCTGTCGCATCTCACTGCCTGGGGACCTAGACAGCTCCCTGGCTAAAGGCACAACTTGACCAGGATGAAATGTGACTAGGTGATTGGTGGGCCTGGGATGTAGGATGAGTCTGAACCTTTTGTCTCCACCCTGCTGAGTCCCTGGTGAGAAGGACCCAGCTCCCCCAGGGGCAAGTTCACCCTCTTGGCTTAAGAGGGAAATAGCCTGGGCCTCATGTGGGACCCTCTACACAGGGCTGAATTTCACCCCCAGAGAACAGTAACCACAGGACTGCACTGGCTTCCCCAGCTGCTTAGTCTCCCCCTGCCATATCCTTGAAACCCAGCTCCAGCCACTTTTGCACGCCCTGCACTGACTGCCTCCATTCTCCATTCTGGGCTCCTGAGGAGTCTGCTGTCCCTGCTGAGAGATGGGTACCAGGTCACTGCCTGATGGGGAAGAACACAAGGCAGTTGAGAAAGAGCATCCAGAAGTGACCTCTGAGCAGGTGGGGCGCTGGAATCAGTGTGACTAAGAAAGTGGGGGAACCAGGGCAAAAGATCAGAGAGCATGTGGGAAAGAAAAAAAAGTCTTGTGAACAGATATTAACATCTCTGTAGGAAGCCAAACAATTGAGGTCCTCAAGGGAAATCTGTCAGGAGCACGAGGCAGAGCAGTTTTGCAGAGCAACTTTGCAGAGTAATTGATGCAGAAGAGGATTGTCCTGGGATGGTGGCTGGGCACATTTCACCACTGGGATAGAGTCAGATCAGCAGAGTAACTGGACGGGAGATGTTTTGGGGAAGCTCAGATGTTCAGGTGAGAATCAGAGGAGCACAGTGTGAGACTCCCTGTTATAAGCAGTGCCCAGAAGCCGGCAGAGTTAAAAGGGGTAAATATTTGTTGCAATTAATAAAAAAATATTGTTTAAAAACCTTATGTGAAAAATATTGTTTCCTCATTTTTTCCCCCTCTTGTGGTGGCAAAATGGTAAAAAGGAAGGGAGGGGAAACCAAAACCTGAAAACTATTAAAAAATTGTCTGAAAAAATGGGGTTTTTAAATGTACATTTTCATTTTTTTCTTTTAATTTTCCAGTTTTGTTTTTACAAAACCCCCAAAACAGTTTTAATCTTTTTTTAAAAAGTGAAAATATTTGACAAAAACTGTCATTTTGAAAAATGTGTCATTTTTAGCTCACAGCATTGTGGTGGCTCAGCCCAAAGTGACCCCCAGGGCTGTGGGTCAGGCTGAGCTGCTGGCACTCTTGGATGGCAGCCGGGCCCTGCTTGTAGCTCAGACAATACTGCCCAGAAAAGGCCTGGTCCAAAGCCCCTTGGTGTCAATGGAAAGACTCCACTGACTTCACTAGTCTAGTTCAAACAGGGATTATTTGGGGGCAGTTCTCTGGCCTGTGTTATACAAGAGGTCAGACTAGATGATCACAGTGGTCCCTTCTGGCCTAAGAATCTAGGAATGAACCTGACAAAGGCTCTGATTCCACAATAAGAGTGTCCTGTGGGAGTTATATCAGCAAAGCTAGAGACTCCAAACCAGCTCCCATTTCTAAACACTAAGGTGACTGTGGCTGATCAGTGAAAGAGGTGACCAGGGGGAAGGGAGATGCTGGACTGGGGCAGAGCAACTGGAGACAGGGGCGGCTCCAGGCCGCAGCACGCCAAACGCATGCTTGGGGCGGCATGCCACGGGGGGCGCTCTGCCAGTCGCCGGGAGGGCGGCAGGCAGGCCACCTTTGGCGGCATGCCTGCAAAGGGTCCGCTGGTCCCGCAGCTCCGGTGGACCTCCCACAGGCGTGCCTGGTCCCGCAGTAAATTTCTGTCTATAGAGAAACCCGGAGATAAAACAGCTCTTCCCATCATTGCTCTCCCTCTCCTTCTACA
This sequence comes from Mauremys mutica, assembly GCF_020497125.1. Taxonomy (NCBI): domain Eukaryota; kingdom Metazoa; phylum Chordata; order Testudines; family Geoemydidae; genus Mauremys; species Mauremys mutica. The sequence continues at coordinate 16,584,441 of NC_059086.1, read as the reverse complement.
TCCCCTGTCATTGGAGTATCGGAGCCTCTCACAGTCATTTTATCCTCACACACACCTGAAGCTAGGGAACTTTATTCTCATTTCACAGATGAGACACAGAAAGAGACTCAGTGACTGACCCCAGGGCACACAGGAGTCTACAGCTGGGTCAGGGATTGAAGCCTTGGATGTTGAGCACCAGTCCACTGCCCTTGCCACAAGATTGTCCTTCCTCCCTGCTGCCCCCAGCCCAAAAGCCTGGGTGACAATGACCAACCTGGTACCTGCCTGGAAGGCCAATGAGCCTGGGCTATTTCATCCAAAGAGTGGAAGAGCCTGGATGGGACAGGAGTGGGAGTGAGGGAAAACACCAGAGACACAATATATAGGGGCGGCTCCAGGCACCAGCGCACCAAGAGCATGCCTCGGGCGGCAAGCCACGGGGGGCGACCTGCTGGCTGCTGTGAGGGTGGCCTTCAGGCTGCCTTCAGCGGCATGCCTGCATGAGGTCCGCCAGTCCCGTATCTTCAGCAGAAATTCAGCAGTGGGTACGCTGAAGCCACAGGATCGGTGTACCTCCCACAGGCATGCCGACAAATCCACGTTACCAGCAGACCTCCCGCAGGCATGCCACCGAAGGCTGCCTGACTGCCGTGCTTGGGGTGACTTCCCTGACAATATGGGAAATACGCCACAGGGAATTTAATGTATCTCACAGAGTGTCCCACCCCCTATTGATTCTGGGCTAGATCCTGCTTCTCTCCCACCAGCGCAAACCCCAGGGCAGCCTGGGCAGAATGAAACCCTTCTCCCAGCCCTTCAGGGGACATTGATGGAGTCAGATACTGCAGGAAGAGAGAGTGATTGGCTGCTGCTCAGAAGAGGGAAGGGAGAGGAGTGTTGGTGCCATCAGGGCCAAAAACAAAAACAAACCACTGGGAGTGCAATTGCCAAAGCAAAAAAATTAAAAAAAGGTGGCCAGAATGCCGCCCCTGAAATTGTACCGCCCCAAGCACGTGCTTGGTTTGCTGGTGCCTAGAGCCAGCCCTGGGTGCCATGAGCATTAGCTCCTTCTCAGCAACCTTCTGCACACACAGTCCAGCTGCTCCATGCATCAGTGCAGGGAGGGAACCACAGGACAAGCTGACAGCACCCTGAGACTCTGGAGAGTCTCTTGTGCAGACACCTCTTCCTCTGCCTAGCAGTGAGCTCTCCAGGGCCTGATCCCCAGTTAGCAGCCCAGCAGGGTGAGGGTGTATCACACCCTAGATGTGGGTTTGAATAACCTGCTCACACAATGTTATTTTTGTCCTCACATGCTAACCTGTCTCATTCTCTCTCTCTCTCTGTTCTCATGAGGTTTCCAGGGCAGTTTATTTTCATAGTCGTACATTTAAAGACCCGAAGGGACCAATGATTCCATCTAGTCTGAGTGTCTGCACAACACAGGCCAGGGAGCCTCCCCCAGGGATCCCTGCATTGAGCTGCTAACTTCTGGCTGAGCTAGAGCATATTGTGTAGAAAGAGACATCCCCTCTCAGTTTAAAGACTCCAAACTCGCTCCCATTTCTAAACACTAAGGTGACTGTGGCTGATCAGTGAAAGAGGGGACCAGTGGGAAGGGAGATGCTGGACTGGGGCAGAGCAACTGGAGACAGGGGCGGCTCCAGGCCACAGCAAGCTAAGCGCATGCTTGGGGCGGCATGCCGCGGGGGGCACTCTGCCGGTCGCTGGGAGGGCGGCAGGCGGCTCCGGTGGACCTCCCGCAGGCGTGCCTGCGGAGGGTCCGCTGGTCCCGCGGCTCCGGTGGAGCATCCACAGGCACGTCTGCGGGAGGTCCACCGGAGCCGCAGGACCGGCAACCGCCAGAGCGCCCCCCGCGGCGTGCCGCCGTGCTTGGGGCGGCGAAATTGCTAGAGCCGCCCCTGCTGATCACCAATATTCTACAGCTGACAAGTGAATACTTGTGTAACCCATTGTGAAGGTGTTTGTCATGTCCTTCTCCATTAGCTGGCCTGGATTAAAAAGGGCCTAAATTGGGCATCTGACACCTAAGTGTTCAAATACTGCTGCTGATCTACCTGGTGGGTGACTGTTTTTATGTTCTGAGTTTGTACAGCACCTAGCACAATGGGGTCCTGGTCTGTGACTGGGGTTCTAGGTGCTACTATAATGTAAATAATCAGAGCAGTCTGGGTTTATGTGATTCACAAAGTGAAGAGCCCATTTTAAAACAGGTTTTGTACTTAAATGCTCTGATAATCTGTCAGTTATGGTGTGAATCACCAAAATACTGCACCTGAATTACTTTGCTGGCTGGATTTGTGTATGGGGGACATTCACAGACAGCTCCTAAAGGGTGTTGTTGCTCCCAGAGGGGACGGCCCCCTCCGGTAAGGAAGTAACCCTGAAAGGATAGGGAGGGGAGAGGGTGCTTCCTTTGCTGCCTAGGGAAAGTGAAAGTGGTTTTGAAGTCAGCAGCACCAGCCTCAGGAGGAGGGGAGCTGCCTCTGTAACCTCACCCAGCAAGGAACACCTGTGCTGCTGTTACTGAGCTCATTCCAGGCACTCTGCCTGCTTGGGCCATCCCACCAAGCAGGAGACCCACAGTCTTGTAATAATGGGACAGCACTGGGATCAGCCACTAGCAGGGAAGGAAAATGGCAGATGACAGCAGGGAAGAGGAAGACATGCAGCAGGGAGCCCCAGGAGTGGGAAGACTCAGACCAAAATGCCCAGATTTTGAGCATGAACCATTTCCAGGGGCTGAGGGTGATTGGAGCACTTGGATAGAGCAAAATCAAATTAAGTTGTCTTTAATTCTGAATAAGAACATCCACACCGGTGTTTAATATGGTTTAGTTAAACCTCCAGAGCTTCCCAGCTGATGATTGGGGTCAGCTGAAAATTTTACATCAAGACCTTTTTTGATAGAATAGATTTTGATTTTAAATGAGAGAAAGAGAGAGTAAAGTGTCTGCTTTCCTTGGACACTTTCAAGTGTTCATTACAAAACCAACCCTCCTACACACACACACACACACACACACACACACATCTCCAAATTTTATATTATTTGGAAGTTTACAGCTGAAAAGTTTTCCCCCTCTTTTCAGGTGTTCAGTTTTTTAATGAAAAGTTACAATTTTCTTGTTGAACGTTTCAATGGAAATTCATCTCAGTTTTCCTTAGGAAAAAAACATCTCCACCTGCCCCAGAGTGCATCATGTTTACATCCTCATTACTGGAATCTGTCATCCTCCATCCTGCCCTTTGTCCTGCATGAGGCCCCTATGACATCTTAGGGGTTAACGCATTGGCCAGCCATGCTGTGGAGCTTTTCCCCTCCGGCTGGAAGGATGCTGTGATTCCCAGGACACTTGGGAGGAACCTTGAATTGTTCTGGGGGCAAATATGAATCGGGGAAGGTGTACATGGGCCCGGCGGGATGCTCACTGTCCAAGCTTTGTGCTGCCCAGACCCCAGAGCCATGGAAATCCCAGTGCTCTTGCTGGCTGAGTCTCAGACAGGCGAGTTCCTGCAGGAACCTCACTGGATGGTTCAGATGTTTCATCCCCACCCAGCCTCCCTTCCCAGCAGTGAGCAGGTCACTGGGCCAACACTCCTATTTACCTGGAGCAGGGTGTGTCTGGATCACAACAAATGCCAAGAATGGCCCAGCCATCCAGTTCTAAACAGGATCTCATACAAGATGAGCTGGATCAGGTCCCAGGTGTAACTCCTGGGCTCCTATATTTATGAGAACAGAAATTAGTTTTCTGGGGTGGCTACAGGCAGGAAGGTAGCAACTTCTCCCTTTAGCCAGGTGATAGTAACCCAGGTATTTTGCTCTATAGGGCTTAGGTTCAATGGATGCAGATAAGAAGTGCTAACAGAGCTCAAGTGCCAGAGGCCTGTGCTATGCCATGGCAGATCTTGAGTTCAAACCCTACGGATGACCCCTAGTAAAAGCACTTGTCCCCACCGTCACAACAGCTCCTCCTTAGAAATCATTGGGGCTGTTCTATGCTCTGCCTCCTGCCCACAATGAAGCCACTGGCATTGCTTGGCACTGAACTTTAGACCCTTGGGCTGCTGTTTTCTGTGCATCCCCCACCCTGCTAATGCCCCCACAGTTCTGCACAGGCTGGGACACGAAAGGCAGCTTGGTGGTGAGGAAAGGGGATGGGATGAGAGTGAGGAGCAGATTCAGTGCTTAGCTGCCATGGGCCTCCCGAGTGATGGGAGGATGAATGGGAACCCCAGTGGCACATAAATTACTCACTGCTCACCACGTCTCCACAGGTAACCGAACACCTGCCCTGGATCCTGGCCAGATAATACCTCTGGCAGGTTAATGTGTAACAGGTGCCCTGGTGCTTTCACTTTCCCTTGGTCAGAGTTCACACACAGCTCCGGGACTTAGTTCCCCGTCTCCCCCAGAACATCTATTCAGTTCCTTGGGTGCTCTGTGTGGCACCGGGACCCCTGGCTCGCTGCATGGCATCTGCTGGGACATGCTGAATCCTTAAGGTAGGTCCCTCCCTGTTATTATCCCTGTTCCTTCACTTCCAGGGGCTGCTCACACTTCTGCCCCCTGGGAGCACATCCCCCCTGCCATGGCCTGTTCCCACCCCCCATCAGTGCTGGGCAAATGCCGATGGTGGGTGTGAGTCACTGCTCAGCCTGTTATCCCCTCACTGCACAGTGTGGCCATTTGGGCTTCTTTGTGGCCTTTCCCTGGAGGGTGTGATGGGGCGCACGGGTGAATTGATGCCTCTTCAAAAGGGCCTCATAGCACTTCCTTACAGATGACCCTAGGAGTGGGGGCTGCCAGGCCAGAAGTGGGTGGGTGAGTGGGTGGGTGGGTGGGTGGGTGGGTGGGGGCAGGGTGGCGGTTATTTGGTTCAGAGATCTAAATAGAAGGTGCTTCCTGGTTGTTATTATTATGTGTATTACAGTAGCACCTAGAGGCCCCAGCTGAGATCAGGTTCCCCTTGTGCCCGGTGACACATACAGACCGTGAGAGACCATCCGCGCCCCAAAGAGCTCAGTCTGGCAATCAGGTGTAGCTGAGCCTAGCTGGGTTCAGACCCTTTCAAACCTCATCTCCATGGGACATTACATTGTGTTGGAATATGAGTTAATCCAGCACAGGACACTGAACACTCAGACCTTGTCTGTGCTGGAGGGATGTGTGGTGTTAGATAACGTATTAATTGTCAGACCTAGTAGTTCATCAAGTCATCAGCTCACACTCTGCCAACAACAGCATCCTTGAATGTCGGCCTGTCCCCTCGAGCACCTCCGCACTTTCTCTCACGCTGCCGCCATGCATGGGAACAGCTTCCTGCCAAAGTTCACAAAGCCACCACCTTCCCCTTCTCGAAATCCCCCTTTGGAGCCTACCTCTGCCATGGGGCCTATTGAGCGCTGCCACCTGAAGCTGGCTAGGCTAGCAGCCAGCTGGGACTCTGCTTCCCTGCTATGCTCCCTCTTCTGTCTTGTTACATTGTCCTCCCAGCCCATCACCACTGAGGGGTTTGTCTGTTTCACCCCCTGGCTCTGTCCTGTCTGACATTGAGAGTCAGATGGTGAGTACTCTGGGGCAGGGACTGTCGTTACATGTCTACACAGCACCTGACACAGCGGGACACTGACCCCTGTCTGGGGTTCCTCGTTAATACCATAGTGCAAATCATACACAACAGCAGTAACTAGCCTGGTGTGATGAGCACTGCGCTGAACACGGTTTTGTTCTTGGTGTGGAAAAGGACAACCGGGGTCAGTATCATGTCGGCTGGCCACGGTGACCCCAGGAGTCACTCTGGTGTTGTTATTGTGGGGGCACCTGTGTCTTCACTGAGTCTTAAGTCCTGGAGAGACCAATGGGAACACGCCCAATGATTTCAGTATGGCCAAGATTTCACCCTGAGTGGTTAGTGCTGTTAACACACGCTCTAGCACCAGGCAATTGTCGTGTGCAGAGAGGCCATAAGGGCCCTGGCTGGGCTACGCTCGTTTGGGGAGAGCTGGATTTGTTGATCAGAAGTTGGGAAGCTCTGGGGGGTTTAAGAGCTGTCCTGGGTGTTGCTGTGTGTTGGTTTCTATTGTGTGTCTGGAGCTCACACTGTTCATCTGCAGGAAGGTGGCGGGGAGGCGGGGGTGGGCTCCAACTGTGCTGGCTGGTGGTTAACTTCTTCATAACCACTTAAGTGATTTAGAAGTTTAGGGCTGGAGTCACAGGGTTGCAGGGCCTGACTCCCAGGTGCTCTGCTGCCTAGGGGACTTCACGGCCCCGAGTTGGCAAGCAGGCTCCCCGTACAAGGTCTAGGCAGAGCTGGGCAACTACCAAAGGGCCCCTCGGAAGCCAGCACAGTGAGCAGGCAGCTGCCTAAGCCAGCCTGTGAAATCCAGAGGAAATGAGGCAGGGCTTAGGTTCCAAATACACAAAGGGATTTAGGCACCTCACTCCCATTGATCTGAGCCTTGGGTGCTTGACTAACTGGCTGGAGGAAGGTGCCTCCCTCCAGTTGGGATTCTCAGCAGTAAACCCTCACCTGGAGTAAGGCACCTAAACCCAGTCAGCCCTTCCTTGTACAGAGCCAGAGAGATAAACCCCTCCTCCTGCATTACAGTCAATAGCCCAGGGACCAGCTCCAATAGGATAGGCTCACTCTGCAACCTGTTACTAGGGGACTCCCCTGGGCGCAAGACCTGGGGTCAAATCCCTGCCCAAAATGAGAGACACGAAATCAATCCTGGTTCTCCCACAGCCCAGGTGAGTGCTCCAACCAAGGACTCTTGGGTATTCTGGCCACATGCCCACATCCCTCACCTGACCCCAACTGTATTTAGCAGAGGACCTGAACTGGTAGGTGCTCTCAGAGCAGTTGGCCCTTAATCTAGCTGTGTCCATTTGTGGATCTGGCCCTTAACTCCTACTGAAAGCCAATGGGACTTAGGTGCCTTTTCAGTATTTTACCCTGTGTTATTAGGCTGACCAAGAGCCCTGTAAAGAACCTGGAAACTAGAGCTGGTCAAGAATGTTTAATGGAAAATGTTTGTAATGAAAAGTGTTTTTCAAAAGTATAGGAACATTTTCAACAAAATATTTCATTTAATTTGAAAATTGTCATTAAAAGGATTCAGAATAAAAAAGGTTCATTTCGAGTCCAGTCTAATGGAATCAATTTTGTTTGTCTATTTGTTTTTTGGCTTTTAAGAAGGAAAAAACTAAGAAGTGAACTTGAAAAAAATCATTCTGATTCCATTTGATCTTAATTGAATTTCTAATCTATTTGAAACAATTATTGCTTGTTTTGAGTCATTTTGTCAGAATATTGGACGATTTCAGGCAAACTTTTGAATTAAAACAAAATTTTCCTAAAAAAAAAATCCCCATTTTCACCAGCTTCCCAGAATACTCAGTGCCTGCCAGGCCTCGGCTCTGTGGCTCTCTCAGAGCCCCGCTTTGCACAAGGGCAAATAGGTAATAACATGGCCCAGAAACCTACGCTCACCCTTTGCTCTGGGGCGGGGCTGGAGATGCAATGATACTAGAGAGCACTCGGCTGGGGGTCAAACTCCAATTCCTCCTTACAGGGCCAGCTGGGGCTGGGAGCTCTGCCGAGGGTGGGGCTGGATTAAGGCAATGTCTGGTCCTTGGCTCTCCCTGGCATGCCCCCCATAGACCTGCCCCTACCCACTGGAGTGGCTGTGGGTGGGTCCTGCCTTCCCCTCCTAGAGAGACTGGCCAGCACATGGGCGACTTCTCATCCTCAGAAAGGTGGGGGAATTAACAAGGATTTTACCCCCTCACCCTCACTACTTCTCTCAGCACCTAGGTGTCAGTTGTAGAGATACATTTGTACTAGATTATAATGTAGAGAGACTCCCTCATAAGGGACAGTGTTATGAACACAGAAATGTAGAGCCGTGCCTGGCAGGAGGGTGAAGAACACAGCATAGCTATGTAGTAGTAGGATTTTATATTTGTATTTTGTAAAATTTTGTATCTGAGCTGATTTCAAGGCAATAACAGACCTTTTAGGGTTACCACTTTGTTGTAGTTTTAGCATTTTAATATAAGTAAAGGAATGCAATAATTGTTTTCCTTTTCCATTGCAATGTTAAGTTCCTGGTCAAAATGTTCTGTGTAAATCAGTTCTATATTGTATGTAAATAAAAAATGTGTATGTTATATATATATAAAGCTACCACCGAACCAAATGTTCTAAAAAACTCCTCAAAACAAATGCAAGGGCACCAAAAGGCTGCAACATGCCCCTATTATCTAAATAATGTATAATATCTAAAAAGGGCAAATTAACAATTCTAAAAATAGGACAAGCACCTATCAATAAAACACAAAACAGCTGTAATCAAAACCAACATAAAATAACTCCCTAAAAAATTAATAAAAAAATAATAAAAATTAAAAAAAACAAGCACTCATCAAACAACAATTAATTACAGCATAACAGTGCAAAACTCATTGGTCCCAATAAAAAAAAATCACCATATAAACAGGGCGCCTTGCCATAAAACTTTGGGTCCATTCTACCAAGACTTCCATGGAGCATCATGTAGCAACTGACACAACCCTGCTCCTGCCTACTCGTGATCAACCTAGCTGGCCACTAGATTGATCCAGACTCTAGTAATTATAACATCGACTGGCAGAACACAGTGTGTGTGCATAATTAAATGCATATACTAATTGTTGTATCTTCAATAAATGCAGTGTATTGCCTTTTCCCATGTGCCTCTTATAAGCATAACATTTTTGGTGGAGAATTGTGAAAAGGGGCAGACATGCATTGTGATTGTTGAAAATGTTACTGACAGGTATACCATATGTATGAAGTGATCAATCATTCAGGTGTGCACACCCCAATCGTAGAAATACCAGGCAATAGTAGAAGAATTAGAGTCCTTGCTCCTACCCTTCTGTCAGGTGAAAAAAATATAGGTGAATATGCCCTCAGTTGTAGCAGGATAGAGCTCAAAAGGTAGGGAGCTTAGCATTCCCCTCTCCTGCTCTGTGAGGTAGAGTTTTTAGTGGGTATAAACTTTTTGTGTTGTGTAAGTCCTAGCACAAGTGTGGGCAAATAAGAAGTAGATTTCTCTAAGACCTCACTCTAAAGAATATAAACGTGAAATATTGTTGTGATTTCACAATTTTAAGAAAAATGTTTAAGAAAAGGGACCAAGAGGGGTGGGGACTAGGTAAGGAGTCCATGCTCCTTGCTAAATGGTTAGTGGAACAAAGCCTGTGCCCATGGGATGGGACAGTTCAGCGAGGAAAGCAGGATTGGGCCCAAACAAATAAAGGCAACAAATAAAGAAATTAAAAAAAAAAAAACAGGTTGGGAGCCCTGATGGCCATAGCTGCAGGAGTATGAAAAGGAGTAACTACAGGCATGGGAAATTCAGATTTCTCATACAATACTTGGAATGGTGATATCTGAACTAATGAAGGTGTCATTTTGGGAAATAAGCAAGTGATTTAAGGAAAGAGAGTGAGACGTTAACTCTGCAAAGGCTGGAGGAAATTAAGCAATTCAACTTTGTAAACATGTTAAAAAAAGTGTTATAAAAAATCTTGGTTTCTTTGCAGCCATTCTGAAGGAAAAATCGGCCCTTTTCCAAAAGAATGTCTGTAAATAAGCCAGGCAAAAAAACAATCAAATGTAAATCATGTGACTATAAACAATTTAGTCAAATTTGCTAAAAAACCATAAGTGGTTTCTATTGGAACTTAACTGCCCCCAAATATATATAAATGTAATCTATGTACAGCTGTGTAAAAATTAAAACAATGTAAAAATATTTTTAAAAAGTGTGTGTGTAAATATGTAAGGTTTTAAGAACCTAAATCAATACTCCTGGTTTGTAAAACTCTGTTTTGTACATTTTAAAATAATGTTGTTTTGTTTTTAAATAATACCACTAAAATCCATTTGAATCTTTCATTCAAAGTTGCAAAACTAACAGACACTGTTTGCCAGACACAGGTAACTAGTGTTTGGCTTTGGTATTTAGCATTTAACCCTTAAGGTACCTTAATGCTTTATAACATTCAATATATTTAAAAAAAACAAAGTCATGGCTGCAGCAGGGCAATCAAACTCAGAAGAATGGGAAGAAATTCTAAATTTGTTTTTAATAACAAAATAGCAAATAAAAATTATAGTAAAAAATGAAAAGAAAAAAAATAAAGCAACAACCAGGGTAAGGTGCACAAAGAAGCAAGATTAAAAACACTGAGCCTTAAGCTGGCTCTGTGTAATCAGACTGTCACTTTGATGAGGGTACCTAAAAACTCTGTAAGCACAAAAAAAACCAGTTACACCTTATGTAAAAAATAATATGGCTAATATAATGTTATAAAAGTTAAACTATGAAAAAAATGTGCATTTTTCCCAGGCCATATGCAGTTTATATTGTAGAAGGAGTAAAAAAAATGCAAACAAAACATGCTACTTAATTAAAATCCTATTAGGGCTCCAAAAGGAGCCACAATTGGTTGCTTTTTCTTTTTCAGATGTGTGTGTGTGTGTTTTGGAAGCAGGAGTTAAAAGTAAAAAGTAAGCAGGACTCTGTTGAAAGTTAATTGTGTCCCTTTTCAGACAGAGTCTCTGAGCTGCTAATGGCTTTGAATCCAAAATCAAGCCAGAAAGCATCTGCCTTAATGCAAATTGCCTAACTAATAAAAAAAGAAAAAAAAATGTCCATAAATGGCAGCACAAAAAAGCTGCCACTAAAAAACATACCTGGTCAGCAAACAAACTACCTAACACCAAAAGGCTCAAATTATAACCATAAAAATATTAATAAGTACCCCGTATATAATATATATGATTTTAAAAACAACAACTTTAAAATCATATGGTAATAATGCTTCTCAGCTGTTACCTGTAAATAAATGTAAAGCTTAGCACAGGAAAAAAAAGTGGAATAATTTCCCCTAAACCCTTAAAAGGTAAAAGCCATTAAAACCTGGCCTGCCTATAAAACAAAAACACAAAAAAGTATGGGGGTATTGACTTTTCTCCAAAAAAAAAAAAAATCCTGTGTGCTGCTTATAAGCATAATAGCTGTGCCCAGTAGTTCACCACAGACACTCTCTAGTTTGTTTTTAACAATGTTTTATTCCTTTCTAGTTCACTCATTTGTTGATTAATGAACCCCAAGATCATTACAGCAGTACTGGGGGGGGGCTGGATCCCCAAGGTTCTTCGCCCCTGTTACACACACCGTCCCTGCTGAGTGGGGTTGGTAGGACCTGCAGAGCAGCGGAACTGGCAGGAAAACTCCTGCTGAGCTGCATGAGGCATTTCCCCTCTCAGAACTCTGGTCCCCGGACCTAGGGTTGCCAGGCATCAAGTTTTTGACTGGAACCCCTGATCGAAAAGGAACCCTGGCGGCTCTGGTCAGCACTGCCAACCTGGCTGTTCAAAGTCTGGTCAGCGGCAGAGTGCGGGCCTGGAGCTAAGTCAGATTCGATATCTGCCCTGGCTCCACGCAGCTCCCGGAAACAGCTGCCAGGTCCCTGCAGCCCCTGCCCAGAGTGCTAGCTCTGCAGCTCCCCTTGGCTGGGAATCATGACCAATGGGTGCTGTGGGGAGGTGCCTGCAGGCGCGAGGGCAGTGCATGGATGGAGCCTCCCTGGACGCCCGTGTGCCTAGCGGCCACAAGGACCTGATGGCGGCTTCCTGGGAGCCGTGATAAGTGCCGCCGGGACCCTGCACCCCCAACTCCTATAATGGGGCTTATAATGCTTAGGTTTTAACCCCGCCCTCAGGAACATCATGTCATTCTCAAGTGACCTTGGATGGGCTCAGAAGGGAGGTCTCTTTGTGGGAAGGATGTCCATTGATATGCTCCTGGCACACACAGAGGAGTTGGATATAAACATAAATCCTCTGGCTGGAAGGTTGCAGCGGAACACGGCTTTAATGCTTAGAATCCAGAACAATAACACACAAGGACCCAAATCAGAGAGAGACAAAGCAGGCTGTTCCCTAAAGCTGAGAGGCCCAGGTCACCCTATGTTGCTCCAGGCTGCTCTCTGTACAACTGCCTGCTGCTGGACCCAGATCACACACTTCCACACCGGGCCCTCCCCTGCCAGCAGGACCAGGAATACCCCCAGAGCATTTACAGTGACAGTTTACAATTCTAATGCAATTTTTAATGCACCACACATATACGGACAGGCTTTGAAGGAGCTGGAACTGAAACAAAAATAGATTGACAGATGCTAAGGCCAGAAGAGCCCATTGTGTCTATCCAGTCTGACCCTGTGTACACAGACCAGAGAATTGGGGATAGGATGCTTGAGGCTCTGAGCAGAGCTGAGACGATCCCTCCTGATCCCCACCGTATGTCTTACTGTAATGTCTACTGATATGATGGTCTCCCATTGACGTCAAGGGAGGAGGAGTAGGTATCTAAGAGTGCCCCCTGGTGTCTGCGATAGCCACTGCCAGCCCCATCCATGTCACTTGGCAGCATCACTTACAGAGGAGGGTGACTTTCGGGCAGGCTGACCTGTAGGAAGGTGCCCAGATGTCATCCAGTGGCCAGGGTGTGAGATGGGCCTGCCTGGGCCTGATCCACACAGCATGTGAGTCTGTCACAGCCCCAGCTGCACAGCCTGGCTCTTTAGCTCATGGTGTAGGGCCTCATGCGTTTAGCTGTGGAGAGCCCCGGGTCACACATCTGCTGTGCTGTCCCAGGTGGAGGCAGGCACAGAGCCAGGCCCCTTCTGCAAGGGGGACAGCGGTGTGGGTACCAGTGGGGTTACCTCAGAAGTGGCTCTGCTCTGCTGCAGGCTCACCTTGCACTGGAATCGGGGGGGACACCTGCACCAATGGATGGTCAGAGAACCGACAAGGGGAGGAAATGGGGGTGGATACATGGCATGTCCTGGGGGTGGAAATTCCTAGTGCCAGGCCTGGGCAGGTGGCAGGACAGCCTGGGAGGGGTTGTAGCCTGATTTGGGCTGGGTTAGTAGGGTCGGTGGAATTTATCCACTTAATTTAATTTTATTTGATTAATTAATTGTCTAATTAATTAGTAATATTAATAATAATTAGTGGATATTAATAGTATGGGTTTGGCTCGCCAATGTGTATGATCAGAAGATAAAGTCCGTCCTGAATCAGGCTTCACAGAGTTTATAAAAGGAACTTCGGGGTATATGACAGGAACTTACACTGAGACAGAAATAGTCATAAAGACCTTTTATTAAAATCAATGAAACAATAAGTAAATGTTAAAACAGTTCAAGGTTACAAAGTTACAAAATATCACAATTCTTTAAGAGATATATTTATGATAATATATTGTTATAAACTCACTCTGTGCAGTAGCACTTTGGGTGTTTATCACACCTCTGATAGAGGAAGCTAGTTTAAGATTGCGTTTTGGTTTTAACTCTACATAAACTAGGTGCTTTAGAAGGTAAAGCAGAAGCAGAAATTAGATTCCTTTATACTTACAGCTTTGAAAAGAAATAATACCATGGCCTATTAATAGTTAATAGCCTTCGTAGATGGGTAGCATCGATATGTAGATGGGGTGGAGGCGATGGAGTGTAAACAGGAACAAATAGATGGGTGTATCGCCTGCCTAATGGTGATTTTTTTTCACCTTTTATAGAGCATTATTCGGAAATCCTTCCTCCTATGCCCAAATTTTATCTTCCCCGCCACAGAAATGTTAGAGTACACCTGCCTCATAGGCTAAAATGTGTGTGCATATGAGTGACAGTTATGTACGCATTTGTGGTGTTAGATTTGTGGGCAAAAATCCCTTTTTCCACCCTTTACTGTTATTGGTTCAGTTAAAGGTCTCCAAACATCTGCATAGGTATTTTGTCTTATTATTACTTTTCTGAGTAAGGGTCCCAAAGGTTGCCTTCAGCGTCATGCAGGATGTCTGTAGGTATCTTGCATTTCAGCAATTGCAAATCTATAAATCTATAAGCCTATTACATACTTAAATTTATCAAAAATACATTTTATACAGACCAACAGATTAATCCTCAGGGCTACACGGTGAAATCCTCTCCTGTCCCTGGGGAGCTGCTCTGTCTGGGAGCAGAGTGGATCCCTGCACTGCCGGCTCCTCATGCAGTCTGGGGAGTGTTAACCATCCCTGCTCTCTTCTTACAGATCCCTGCCTGGGGTGTGCCCATGGCGACACGGTGGCGGCTCTGTGTGTGCAGCCTGGGGATCCTCCTCCTGGTGCCGTGTTCTCTATCTGGTAAAAACATTTGAATCCCAATTATTTCCCTCCCTGTCCCCCATGTACACTGCCCCCTGCAGGGCTGGAGCAGGGGCATCAGAGGCCAATGACACCCCCCGACCGGGGCCTCCTCAGTCCTGCAGTGTAAAAGGGCAAGGCCCAGGAGGCTGTGGGGTGGGAATAATGTTAGGGTGACCAGGGCATGTCCTAGCTCTGGGTGCCAGGATCATTGAATCTTGTAGCAAATCACACAGTTCCCTCTGCCCTTGAGAGAGGCTTCCAGAGCCCCCGACCCTGATCCCTTCCTGTCCTGCCAAAGGCACCGTGCTGCTAGACCTGCCCCACTGGGAGCCTGGATTCTCGTGGCCTGCAAGGCTGAGATCTTCCCAGCTGCCTGAGGGATGGGGGTTCCAGTTCCCATTAGGATGAATGGGAGCTCATGAAAATCTCCTTGGTGGCTTTGAAAATCTGCCCCTTATGCCTCCCCACCGTTAGCCACACAGTGAGTGTCAGGTGCTGCAGCTCAGTAGTTATTGCTCTACATGCCTCATGGTGGGATGGACGAGCCTGGAGACCCTTCAGACACAGCTATTGTGCAGACATAAATCACCCTCAGATGCTTACTTTCCCCCAGACACCGACCACCAAAATGGTGAATCCCATCTGAGTGAGTTTCTGTTTTGGGTCTATTGATTCCATGGCAGGGACGTGCATCGTCCCAAAGATCTATCAAAGACTCAATACTTTCAGGCCAGGCAGAAGTCTCCTGAGGCAGCCCCTCAGCAGCCATTGTGGCTCTACATGGATCTGAAACTGGT
Organism: Mauremys mutica; assembly: GCF_020497125.1. Lineage (NCBI taxonomy): Eukaryota > Metazoa > Chordata > Testudines > Geoemydidae > Mauremys > Mauremys mutica. The sequence continues at coordinate 16,569,385 of NC_059086.1, read as the reverse complement.
TCATCAAAGAAGTTGCTTGTAGTGGAAGGAGCTCGTAACTGAGTGCCATGGGGCTGTTCAGGGTGCTATGACCTGGCAGGTGGCTTCCAGATGGGGCCACCCCTTGCCAACAGAGTGTAGGTAGGTTGCAAGACAAGCACCTTTGGTAGAGTTTCTGGGTGATTGTGGGACAGGATTGGTGGTATGGCTGCACTGCCTTGTGTCCAGACGGAGTAACTCAGTTGAACGACACATGACTCAGCTTTGGGACCTTCTGCTATGAGCTATGCACGACTGAGGAAATTTTGATTAGCTCAGTGATGCCCCCTCCTCTTCACTCACTGTGTCTGTAGGGCTGGGGCTTGGCTCAGAGATGCCCCCTCCTTTTTCTTGTCACTCACTGTGTTTCTGGGGTTTTCTGTTTCAGAGGAGTTCTCCCTGGCTGGCTCCCTGCACCCTGTGGTGGAGGTAGTTGGCCAGGATGTGGTGTTACCCTGCCAGCTCTCACCCCAAGCTGGGCTGCCCAGCATGGACGTGCAGTGGAGGAAAGCTGGGCCAGGATTTATTCTGGTCCATGAGTACATGCATGAGGGTACCCAGGACCTGCCGGGGGAGGGTTACCAGACCCGGACGGAGCTGTTCCTGCAGGATTTCAGCAGCGGGAACGTCTCACTGAAGCTGAAACGGGTCCAAGTGGCAGACACTGGGACATACCATTGCTTTGTAAGGAACCCACAGTGGACCCTGGAAGCCACTACTGAGTTACAGGTTGCAGGTGAGATGGAGCACTAAGGGGTGTATAAGGATGAAATGTTGTTGCCTCGGTAACGATGTCCAGGCTGCTGGAGCTGTTCCAGCTGCTCAATCTTTCCATTCTTGGAGCTCCAGTGTTATCAGTACTAGCAGATAGTGCAGCCTGCTGATTCAGCAGACCTTGATGTTACTCATAAAGAACAACCATCAGAATAGTTAGGTGACAAAGGCACTCCGACAGATTTATTGCCCTCAAGGCACAGTCCTAGTGCCCAGGCTCCGTGGTTACCAGTACATTAACACATGAGTGCCGAGTGGCTCAGTCAGCAGAGGGAGTCCCTGCTGTCCCCTTGACCACACAAAGGGTTAAGGTGAGATACCCCAACATTTATAGACTGAGGCAAACAACTAGGATAAACAACCTACATACCACCTTACATATTTCATGACATCTCTTTGTTACCTCCCCTGGTTCCTGATATTTCAGACAGAACATCTCTATACATTGTTCTGTCAAGCCATCTTATCTTGCGCTAGATTCGGGTGTATCCATACCAGCCTTCTGCAAAGTATTTACATAAATATCTCATGCCTAGTACTTCTTGCGAGTGCCTATGTTTTGGCAAGGCTAGCAGCAAATTTGCTAAGTTAATGTACTGGACAGTGAACTTGGAAGCATCTACTTTAATACATGGCCTGACTTTGGTTTACAGCCTCTGGTTCAGGTCTCAGATCTTGCACCAGGCCCAGATCTCCAGGCTCTCCCTCCACTAATGGGGGGTGGGACTGTGTCTGGGCATCCAGAGCTTCCTGTACCCATGCAGGTGCCCCTGTACTGAGCCCAGCACAGCAGCAGGGTCCTGTGCTGCAGGGAGTGATGTGCAGGACACAGTAGGTGGCGCTGCCCCCTCACACTCAGTGCTGACTCCACTGTGGTGCTAACAGGGTCAGTGCTGCATTAAACAACCTCTTTTCAATGAGATGTAAAGCTACATTTCTCAGCTCCCATGCTCATTACGGCGCTATATGAGGGAGTGGGACCTTTACTCTGATGTTCTGCCCAAATCCCAGGTGAGGTCATAAGTACATTTGGCCTCTCTTAAAACTCCCCTTGCAGTTTCCAAGGGCTGGGATATTCCCTTTTTTATTCCCTGGGCACTGACCCCACGTTCAGTGCTGCTGCACAAGGGCAGTGGAAGGGACGTTTTTTGTCCATTTAGCTCACTGAGTAACGTAGCCCCAGACAATACAATTCAGAAACATCAAGCCCCAAGTGAGGGGCCCTCCTGCGATAATGCAGAGCATTGAGGTTGTTTTAAATCATCTCCAATCTTTGGTGGGTCCTAGTTCAAAGGCTCCACAGGACACATCTTCTTTTAGAGAGAGATTTAAATGAGAGGAGGGTGGTTGTGTGCAGCACAGGGAGAGGGAAATCCAAGCATGAGGGTGGCTTCGCCTGGGGCACTGCTACCAGTGCAGGAGAAGGACACCAGAGGGACAGTATGTAGAAGGGTGGCACAGGCAGAGTGGGAGCAAAGATGTAGGCAGAGTCACCATCCCTCACTTCCTGCTCTGTACTGAAGTGCAGTGATCCTGACAGCTCCTGGGCTCCACCCCAAAAGTGGCTGCATTTCAGGAGCAGGTGCAGAGATCTCTGTATAGCAGTTTCACCCTGCACATTCCTCAATGAGATTTCAGGGCTCAGTGCTATATGGAAATGCAAGATGGTATTATTTAATTTCCCGAGATGTCAAGATGAGAGGTCCCAGGGAGGCTTTGCATGTAAGGGAATGGAGTTTTCCGGTCACAGCTCACTATACCCAGTGGTATCTGGGGAATCACATGGTGCTACCAAAGACATGATTTCCTGATACAGACTCTCTGTCTCTCACTGTAGCTGTGGCTCCAGTGTTCATTGACGTGCTGGGCCCCCGGGGTCAGGGGATCGGGCTGGCCTGTAGATCTGCAGGCTGGTTCCCCAAACCTGAACTCCAGTGGGTTGGAAAGAACTGGCAGAACCTGGCAATGGAGATTGTGACCAACATGACTCAGAATGTGGAGAACCTGTATAGTGTTGTGAGTCACGTCACTGTCACAGAAGGGGAAGACAATGGAGACATCAGCTGCATAGTGCAGAATGGCCTGCTGGAGACCGAGAGACAATCGGCCATTCACCTCTCAGGTGAGTCCTCACACGCAGAAGGGGTCACCAAGGGAGTGGGGGAGGGATGGGGTGCTGGGTCACTTGGGAATTGCACTTGACTAGGACCTGTTTCTGGTATCGAGACAGGAAATGTCCTTCTAATCTGATTTGTGGGGCTATTTGGGATGGAGGTTTCTGTGATCTGGATAAACTGCCTGTCAGAAGCTGAGCTGAGTCCTGTGAAATGGGCTGAGGAGATGACACATTCAGTTGATAAGGGTACCTGGGCTGACCTAAGAGATTCAGGGTGTGTCTACACTAGAAATGCTATAGAAGCAACACTGTGGTTTAAACACTTGCTACAAGGACAGAAGGGGTTCTTCCATGGTTGTAGTAAATTCACCTCTTTGGGGGGAGTGTCTACACTAGAGATTCACATCCTCTGTGATGTATTTAAGACGACCGAACTCTATAGTGTAGCACAGGTGTCAGACTCTGAAAGGGGTTTGACTTACTGCTCATGAAACACCTATAAAATAATATCAAAATCAATGTAGCCCACATTAAATGGATTAAAAACTGGCTAACTGATAGATCTCAAAGTAATTATAGTGGGGAATCACCCTCCAATAGGGATATTTCTAGCAGTGTCCCACAGGGACCTGTTCTGGGCCAATGCTATTCAATAGCTTTATCAATGAGGGGGAAAGAAATATTAAATCATTTCTGGTAAAATTTGCAGATGACTCAAACATTGGTGGAGATGTAAACAATGATGGTGACAGGTTGGTACTACAGACTGATGTGGAGTGCTTGGTAAGGTGGATTCACCCTAACAACATGCTGTCACAGATCTAGAACCAGTGCAATAGCCCCAGTTTTAGAATAGTCTCTGGGAGGACCTTTCATTGTGACAGACCCTCTAGGGGTCCTACTCCCCCACCCCCAGGGAAAACCACCTGGCTTCACCACCTCCTTAGATTGGACCCCTGGGCCTTCAGCACCCTTGTTTCCCACTGAGAGCTCTGTTCAGCAAGTCCCATAAGGACAGACCCCTAAAGGAGACTGGTACAATATTGGGGAGCAATGCGTCTCCTCTGTCAGCATTTGTAGTGACACTCAGCCAGTGTTGTAAAACAGAAGAGTTTATTAGTCGATTGACGCACATAGAATATCAGGGTTGGAAGGGACCTCAGGAGGTATCTAGTCCAACCCCCTGCTCAAAGCAGAACCAATTCCCAACTAAATCATCCCAGCCAGGGCTTTGTCAAGCCCGACCTTAAAAACCTCTAAGAAAGGAGATTCCACCTAGGTAACCCATTCCAGTGCTTAACCACCCTCCTAGTGAAAAAAGTTTGTCCTAATATCCAACCTAAACCTCCTCCACTGCAACTCAAGACCATTACTCCAGTGCAGGACCTCCTTGGTTAGCACAGAGTAAAGAAAGTTACAGCACTGTCCATTCTGGACAGCACAGAGCCCAATGCCCTGCCCTCTGACCTCTCTGTCCCATTTCAGTTATGCCCCAGCTGCTTCCTGCAGCGCACATTTAGCTTCCACCTCACACACCCCAGTCCTTTGTTCCCCAGCGGGACAAACACTGCTTGGCTTCCTGCCGAGAGGTGGGCCAGCCATGTTCATTGGATAAATGACATGGCTGTCCTATACAGGGGCACTCCTTTGGCCCTTCACCATCTTCATTTTGGCTTTGTTGTCTAGGGTTTGGCTCTCCTGTCCTCTGGGGACCTGGGTCCTCCCCCTCAATGGGGCTGAGGGGTGTAGAGGTTGTGATGGGATGGATCACAGAAACTCCCTTGGGAACTGCCAACCGATGTGCCAAGACTACTTCTGCCCCTGCTTTCCCTGCCAGCCTGGGAATCTAGCACCCTGTCTTGTTAAGCCAGACACGCCAGTCTGCTCCAACACAGACCCAGGGTCTGAACCACATGTCCCAAAGCTGTAGACTTAACTGAAAGCAACTCACAGAAGAGTTCCTGTCTTTAACACTGAGATGCCTAACTACCAATGGGGTCTAAACCCCAAATAAATTCATGTTACCCTGTATAAAACTTATGCAGGGTAAACTCATAAATTATCCGCCCTCCATATCACTGATAGAGAGATATGCACAGCTGTTTGCTCCCCCCAGGTATTAATATATACTCTGGCTTAATTAATAAGTAAAAAGTGATTTTATTAAATACAGAAAGTAGGATTTAAGTGGTTCCAAGTAGTAACAGACAGAACAAAGTGAATTACCAAGTAAAATAAAATAAAACACAAATCTAAGTTTATTACAGTAATAAAACCGAATACAGATAAAACCTCACCAGTTCCAGTAAGCTTCTTTTTACAGACTAGTCTCCTGCTAGTCTGGGTCCAGCAATCACTCACACTCTCTGTAGTTACTGTTCTTTGTTCCAGTTTCTTTCAGGTATCCTTGGGGGTGGAGAGGCTCTCTCTTAGCCAGCTGAAGACAAAATGGAGGGGTCTCCCAGGGGTTTAAATAGACTTTCTCTTGTGGGTGGAGACCCCCTCCTCACTCCTATGCAAATCCAGCTCCAAGATGGAGTTTTGGAGTCACATGGACAAGTTATCCTCCTACCAGCCAAGAATTTGTTGTCCCGACAAATCACACTCCCTATTATACCAACTCACTGGTTCCCTCCAAAGGGCCTCAGATAGCTCACTTTAGCTTCCACAAGCCTGTGTGCTAAATGTATTGGCTCCTCACTAGTCACCCCAGGTGCATCATAAGCTAACCGTTTTACTGGTCTTATTACTCTGTCTTATCTATTGAGAATCTCTGTTGCCATGGTAGGGGGGACATTCTCTTGAGCAACAGATGGAGAGGTGTCCTCTGAGGGTCCCTCGGCTACTGACATAGGCCCCTGCATTTCTAGTTCTAACAGTGGAGGGTCCAAGGTGCCCAGGACATCCTCTACCTGTATGTCTCCACTGTCCAATAACCTGTGTGTCATCACACAGGGGTCCCACCAGCGGCACAGGGGTATCAGAAATGGCTGAAATACTTCTGCCATGGGGTTTAGGGCAGAGGAGGGGGAGTCCCTTTTGGTTCAGCTGATCAAAACTGAAATCTTGTCTCCATTTCAGGATACACCATGGCTGTGTCTTCCTCTTCAGACTCACTCTTGGATGTGCTGCGTAGGGGTAGGGACAGGAGGCAGGCTGTCTGTGTTGGATGGTGGCTTTGATCTAGCACCTTTCTTCTGCCCAGTTGCCCTATTGTGGCCCCTCTCATAAGGGGTGCCTACCAATTCCCCCCACAAAGTTTCAAATGCACTGAAATGCACAGTCTTTGTCTGCCCTGGACCCTCTTCAGGTTTGATCTTGTAGGCCGGCAGGTCTCCCAGCTTTTCCATGACCAGGTAGGGTATTGCCTTCCATCTGTCAGCTATCTTGTGTTTGCCAGCAATACCCAAATTTCGCAGCAAGACTCTATCCCCCCACTGGAGCTCCTGCAAATGTACCCTAGCATCATATCAATGTTTGTTGCGGTCTGCATTTTTCCGAGCCGCAGATGTAGCTAAGTGATAAGCATCCCGCAGCTTTTTTCTTAGTTGGGCTACATATTGCTGATGAGTTTCATAGCTATCTCCATCCTCTGATACACCAAAGCACAGGTCTGTGGGTAATCTTGGTTCTCACCCAAGCATCAATAGATATGGGGTGACTCCCATAGCATCATTCTTTGTGCCGTTGTAGGCATGCACCAGAAAGGCAACATGTTGACTCCAGCTTGCCTTCTGCTATGGTCACAAAGTCCCCAACATATCTAATGGGGTTTGGTTGAACCTCTCTGGCTGAGGGTCACTTAGCGGGTGATAAGGTGTTGTCCTAGCCTTTTTAATTCCCGCTATCCTCAGCACCTCCTTCAGAAGGTGACTCTCAAAGTCCCACCCCTGATCCGAGTGTATCCAGGCTGGGAATCCATAAACTGAGAAATATTTTTCCCACAGTACTCGAGCAACAGTGGTGGCCCTCTAATCACATGTGGGATATGCCTTTGCATACCGCGTAAAATGGTCAGTCACTACTAGAATGTTCCCAACATTCCTCTTATCTACTTCTAAAGACAAGAAATCCATGCATATTAGCTCCAAGGGTTTGTTGCTGGTGATGTTCTTCAGATATGCAGCCCTCGTGGGAAGAGTTTTCCTTTGAACACATCAAGCGCAGGTCTCACATTTCCTGCGAACATCTTCAGCCATCTGGGGCCAATAGACCCTACTACAAATTAGTTCCAGGGTCCTCTCCATCCCCAAATGTCCAAAGTCATCATGCAGGGCCCTCATGGACAGGCAGGGGCGGCTCTAGACCCCAGCGCGCCAAGCAGGCGCGTGGGGCGGCCCTTTCCCGGGGGGGCGGCATTTGGCTCCGGTTGAGCTCCCGCCGGCATGCCTGCGGGAGGTCCACCGGAGCCCGGGACGAGCGGACCTGCCGCAGGCATGACTGCGGCGGGTCCCCTCTTCCCGCGGCTCCGGTTGAGCTCCCGCAGTTATGCCTGCGGCAGGTCCGCTCATCCGGGGCTCCGGTTGACCTGCCACAGGCATGCCTGCGGGAGCTCAACCGGAGCCGCGGGAAGAGGGGACCCGCCACGGGACGGGGAAGGGCGGCGCAGCGCACCGCGCTGCTTGGGGCAGCCTGATTTCTAGAGCCGCCCCTGTGGCCAGGGCTCTGTAATCTTTTGGTAGCACTAGTTGTGCTCGTTGCTTTTGTAAAGGGTCGGTGGTCATTCGGTGTAACACTGCCTGAATCAATTTTAGTTTGGTCCATTCTCTCAATAGTAGTTTACCCTATGGGTTAGATGGGACAACTTCAGCTGGGCTTCGCCCCTCCCTTTTGACAAGTAGCGTATCACGAATGTCAATATCTTACAGCTGGGCTTCTTGCCAGTCAGCCGCATTGAGCATGGGCAAGGGAGATTGGTCCAATGCAACATGGGCCTCTGGCTCTCGGCGACTCACACTACAAATAGCTCTCACGCCATCCGTAGGTATCATAGCAACTTTGGATGCCTGCGGACACCTGGACAATGCATCTGCATCTACATTGATTCTCCCTGATCAGTATTGAATGCTGAACTCATAGCTAGCCAAGGCGGCCACCCACCTCTGCCCTGTAGCACTTGTTAACACATAAGTCAGTGGGTTGTTGTCTGTCCACACCTGAAACTGAGCACCATACAAGAAGTCTTGAAATTTCTCAGTGATGGCCCATTTCAAGGCCAAGAACTCCAGCTTGTGGGTGGGATAGCGAGTTTCACTATCAGACAGTCCTCGGCTGGCAAAGGCTATAGGTTAACGTTTGCCTTCCACTTCCTGGTACAGGACTGCTCCCAGACCCTCCAAACTGGCATCAGTATGCAGGTTAAACAGCTTGCTTGGGTCAGCAAAGACTAGGACCGGAGCATGAGTTAGGCAAGTAATGATTCCTCGAAAAGGCCTTTCACATCTCTCATTCCACCGTGGTCCAAATGGTTCGAAGAGACCATACTGTCTCTGCACAGGAGGCTTTGGGGACCTCCTCTTATTCTTGGTCTTAGATTTGTTCTTGCTGCATTGGTATCTCCTGGTAAGATCATTCAGGGGTTTTACAATCGTAGCATAGTTTTTCACAAATCTGCAATAGTAGCCACTAAACCCAAGAAAGGTCTTGAGTTCTCTGTAGTTACTTGGCCATGGCCACATAGTGAGTGCTTCTGTTTTATTGGGATCAGTACTCACACCCTCTTGGGACATGATGTGACCCACATACTTCACTGAGGTTCTGAAGAACTGGCATTTGTCAATTAAAAGCTTCAAACGATAATCCTCCAGCCTATCAAGCACTTTAAGAAGTCTTTCTTCATGCTCCTCCAAGGTTCTTCCAAACACAATCAGGTCATCCAAATAAACTAATGCTTGCAGTAAATTCATGTCTCCCACAACTTTCTCCATAAGACGTTGAAATGTGGCAGGTGCTCCAGAAATCCCTTGGGGGATGCGTTCAAACTGATAAAACCCTAATGGGCAGATAAAGGCTGTCTTCTCCTTATCTTCTTCTCCCAGAGGAATCTGGTAGTATCCATTCCGAAGATCCAACAAAGAGGACCACTGGCTTTCCAACAAAAAGTCTAAGGTATCTTGGACTCAGGGCATAGTGTACTGGTCAACCACAGTACGGCAGTTTAGGGTGCGGTAGTTAATACAGATCCAGATTTTCCCATTCTTTTTACAGCCCACCACAATGGGTGAGGCATATGGGCTGCGAGACTCTGTAATGATGCCATTTGCAGCCAGCTCCTGAAGATGTTGTTGCACATCTTCCATCTGGGAGAGAGCAATCCTCTTAGATCTCTCCCTGACAGGTCAAGAGTCATGTAGTCTCAAGTTGTGCTCTACTTCTTTTGCACATCCCATATCCCACTCATGCAGTGAGAACACCTTGGATCTTTCACAAAGTTTTCTCCTCAGGCGATCTTTCCACTCCTCAGACAATGGTGAATCGCCAAAGTCAAACTTTGCTGGGTCTATTGTCGGAACTTGAGTCTCACACGGGTTTTACAACTGATTCAAGTTTGAAGAGATCTGTTATCTTTTGTCCTTGCTTCACAACATCACAACTTGTTTCATTAGCAATCAGTATAGTCACCTTTTCCTGAGCTTCAGCAGGTAGGATTATGACTCCACTGGGGACCAGCACTCCTTCTGAGAGCTCTCCTTCAACCGGCTGCTCTACCATTGCTAATGCCCCTTTACGGCCTTTCAGCCAGGTATTAATGACAAGCACTTCTTGCTCTATCCTTGCAGGCACTACTAAGGCAGTTGTACCCACGTACTTCAGTGCCCCAATTGGTAGCTCAGATATCTCCTTTTTAGTGCTCTCAATTTTCCTGTAGGCTTCAGCACAAAGCATCTGGATCATCAGGGTGTTCAGGTATTGGTCCCCAGCCCATTGTCTGCAGTAATCTGCAAGCACCTTGAAGAGACTGGAGTTGGTCCTATCAGCACAGACACATCAGAGGTCCCTTTAGAGTCAGAGCATATTAAGGCAGCTATGTCTACCTCTTCTTTTACCCTAGCAACCTCCTCTGGGAATTCCAGGTGCACTATGACATACCCTTGATAGGGGTATTCATCCATGCTGAGGCCACACAGACCAATGCCAGTCAGTGGCTGTATAGACAGGTGCCTAAGCATCTATTGGTAGAATGACTGAAGTATAATAGTCACTTGAGATCCAGTGTCAAGCACTGCTTTACACTCCGCCCTTTCAATCCTCACAGTGACCTCTGCTCGAGGCCCTATCACTCCTACGGGGATCCCAGATGGACGGTCTTTTCTGGGGGGGGGATCTTCAAATCCTTCAGGCCTGGGTGGTCCACATCCCTGGATGCTCTGGCAGTTACCTGATCTCTCCCAACTGATACTCAGCTTTCCATACACTAAGGAGGGATTTTCTTCCTTATGGTACTTGGCAGCACTGTGTCCATCCTGACCACATTGGTAGCAGAAGAATTGTCCTTTCCCCCTTCGCCAGGGTGGGACAGTGGCTCTAAATGCTGACTTCTCCATCGCCACAGTCTGAGGTTCCTTATTCCTGGAAGTCTTTGCTCAATCAATGGCGCTTTGAAGTCAGCTATCCATTCTGTCAGGACCTGCATTTGTTGGGCAAGTTCCTGTGTGGTGCTCACCATCAGTACACTGGCCATTTGCAGTGGCGTTGTGCTGGCTGGCTCCAATGTTTGAGCTTCCCAAAACTCGCTGGCAGCCTGCCTTTCTTCCTCTTCTCTGACCTTCTGTATCAGCTGGGAGTAACTTGGAGGATGTTCCTGTCATTCTCTTAGCCGGAGATGAAGTAGAATCAGGTTCTGATACTCAGTTCCTCTTACAATTTGAGCCAGTCTGGTCTGATCCATATGCTCAGCAGTCACTTCTCCCCTCATAACAGCTCTCTGAAGCAGTCTATCCAGCCTCTATGTATAGGCTGATATCTTCTCGCCCCTTTGCTGTTGGGAATTAAGGAATTTACAGTAACTGTCTTCAGGGCCCTCTACGCTCCCAAAGGTGCGATCAAGAGCCTCTAGGCTGTCCTTCACACTGACCCCAGGGTCGATGAGCTTCAGGGTGCAAATCACATCTAATGCTGGGTCACTAAGGTTCTTTATTAGACATCTTCACTTTTCTGCATCGGGTACCGCCCACTCTTGCAGCATTTCAGTGGCATGCTCCAAATAGGGTTTAAACTCCACTTCCCCAAAAATAACCTTAACTTATAACAAAAGTTTGACATAGTATGGGACAGCACAACCTTTTCCAATGTTTGCCCCAGTGCTTTTGCCCAATCATTGGCTGAGGCTGCGGCCCCTGAGCTAGAGGCTGCAGAGCCAGGGCCCAACAAACCTGACATATTAGCCATTATACAAACAGTAATTTCCTCAAACTATAAACACAATAGTTTCCCAAATATAGTGGAACACTCAACAGGTGCTTGCAAGGGATACTGACCCAGGGATCCCGGACAACTCCCAAAAATTTAACACTTCTGCCCATCTGAGTTGGCAGCAACAAGGGCCGGTTCAGTATCTAGGGGTTCCGTTTCAATAACACAATGCAAAACTGGCAGATCCCCCACCCAGTGACCTGGGACAATTACATACGACCCCCGGTTGCCTCTAAGACACAATACTTCCCCTCTCACAAGCACAGAGTCTGAGTGTAGCAAAGGTTCAACAAGGACAAGTGCAGAGTCCTGCATTTAGGATGGAAGAATCCTGTTCACTGCTACAAATAGGGACCGAAAGGCTAGGCAGCAGTTCTGCAGAAAAGTAACTATGCGTTACAGTGGATGAGAAGCTGGATATGAGTTGACAGGGTGCCCTTGTTGCCAAGAAGGCTAACAGCATTTTGGGCTGTATAAGTAGGGGCATTCCCAACAGATCGAGGGATGTTATCATTCCCCTTTATTCGACATTGGTGAGGCATCATCTGGAGTACTGTGTCCAGTTTTGGGCCCAACACTACAAGAAGGATATGGAAAAATTGGAAAGAGTCCAGCAGAGGGTAACAAAAATGATTAGGGGGCTGGAACATATGACTTATGAGGAGATGCTGAGGGAACTGGGATTGTTTAGTCTGCAGAAGAAAAGAATGAGGGGGGATTTGATAGCTGCTTTCAACTACCTGAAAGGGGGTTCCAAAGAGGATGGATCTAGACTATTTTCAGTGGTAGCAGATGACAGAACAAAGAGTAATGGTCTCAAATTGCAGTGGGGGAGGTTTAGGTTGGATATTAGGAAAAGCTTTTTCACTAGGAGGATAGTGAAGCACTGGAATGGGTTACGTAGGGAGATGATGGAATCTCCTTCCTTAGAGGTTTTGAAGGTCAGACTTGACAAAGGCCTGGCTGGGATGATTTCGTTGGGAAATGGTCCTGCTTTGAGCAGGGGGTTAGAGTAGATGACCTCCAGAGGTCCCTTCCAACCCTGAGATTCTATGATTCTATGAGCTGCTCCAGTCGTCCTGCAAACTGCTCCGCTCCATCAGCTGCTCAGCCATATATCTTCAGGCCCCCCCACTACTTAACACAGCACCCGGTGATTTTAGGTTGTAGCAGGGGAGCATCAGTGCTGGTGCACCATTGGCCCAAAGTGAATTCAGCTCAGCAGCCTGTAACTAGACTCCTAATAGAATCAAAATGAGCTCTGATAGTCCACAGTGGAGAAAGGAGGCAGTGCAAGTAGTGTTTCAGGCCCTCAAAAGAGATCCATACCTTCCAGTACAAATATCTGTCCCTAGCCTCTCTCCATTCACTGGGTTTTGGAACCCATGCCCCTTGTCTAGCAAGTGTTACTTAGTTGATGGCGAGTCCCTCTGTCATAAAACAGTTCCACTGTCCTTGATTCATATAATCAGGGTAACAACACTTTATTTTTCCTGTCCCAATAACAGAGAAACTGGAGATCCCACAACAGCCAAAGTGACCATTTGGGCTGCTGTGGGCTCATGCTAGGCAGGGTGTCTGTGCCTATGCAAACAAGATCAGCCCCTGAAGTTCTTTTGCACAACTTACCACAATTCACCAGCTCAAGTTATAGAGTTTATCCAAGGAAAGGTTAAAAGGTCATTTGATCACAGTCTGTAAGTACCTACACGGGGAGGAGGGGGAGATATTTCTGACAGTCAATAGGTCTCTAATCTAGCAGACAAAGGAGGAACAAAATCTAATAGCTGGAAGTTGAAGCTAGATAAATTAAGACTGGAAATAAGGTGCAGATTTTAACAGTGAGGGGAATTAACCATTGGAATAACTGCCCTAGGGATGCGGTGGATTCTCCATTATTTGGAATCTTTCAACCCAAACTGGGTGTCTCTTTCTATAACATCCGTTGTGGCTGGAACAGAAGTTCTGGGCTGGATGCAGGGATCAGTGCGGGAGGGTCTCTGGCCCGGGCTATGAAGGAGGTCAGACTAGATGGTCATAATGGCCCCTTCAGGCCTTAACATCTATGAATCCATGAACTAACAACACACTGGAGCCAGCGAGGAAAATAGTTGTTCTCTGCTGAACAGGCAGGGCTGGGCAGAGCTGGGTATGGAGCTGCTGGCTGTTGGCTTGTAGCAGCAGTAGAGATTTGGGCAGAGCAGAGTCCTGGGTCTTGGAACTGATGATGCGCTGGCTTCTCTGGTTCAAATGCTCCCATTTGTGACTATTATTAGAGCATGAAGGGAACATGCCCTTCAGTCCTGGGAATTTCTGGGGTCCCTGAGCCAGGACTCAGCCGTCAAGTCAAATGGCAAACCCCATTCTCCAGCTCTAGAATGGGACCGTGCTCCTCACAAACTGCGCTCTTTGTTTGCCAGGTGACGTCTTCCCCCATGTGTCTCCCTGGCTGGCTGCATTCTGGGTGTTGTTCACTCTGGTTCTCATTGCTGCTGGAGCTTGTGCATATGCTGGATACACAGGTAATGGAAATGTGTTATTTGAATGTTTAGAACCCAGCTCTAGAGGGCACTGCGCTGGGGCATCAGAGCATTTTATTATTCAGATATTTACCTTGTATTTATTTTAGGAAATAAACCAAACTAACAAAAACACCGGGGTCCCCATCCCCACCTGTATTAGCGTATTGCTCAGTGTTTCCCCTTCCTTCCCTGTCTCACTGCAATGTCTGATTCTCTCTCTCACAGCAAAGCAAAAGGCCTCTCAGAAGAAACGCTCTAAAGAGGAGTCTCTGTTAAATCTGGGTAGGTCTCCTGCTGTATCTCTTGCTCTGTTGAGATGTGTGAGCTCTGTAATTTCTCGGTGTTATCTGAGGGCTCAGTGCCATGAAGGGATGGAGCCAGGAGGTCTCTGCCTAGTGGTTCCTCATCTCCCTCAAGTTCTCACACACACTGATGGTAACAGGTTGGCAAATGTGTGTTTTGCAGCAGAAACTCAAAGGGTCTGTTCTCGTGAGATTCCCTGCATGTGGCTGCAGCAGGGAGACAGGCTGGCAGTGAAAAATCTGGGTCAGATTCTGTCCCACTAACCCTGGGCAATTGCTCCGTGGCTAAAGGCAAGATCAATGATGCTCTGTGAGATGATTCCATCCCTGTGACTGTCGAATGCACAGGACACAGGGAGGGTGTTTAACCACTAGAGGAAGCTCGTAATGGCAGTGGTGAATTCTCCATCTCTTGATGGCATCAGATCCAGACTGGGCACCTTTCTGGAAGCTGCTGTAGCCAAATCTGAGTTATTGAGCTCAGTGCAGGGGGAACTGGGTGAGATTCTCTGGCCTTTGATATACAGCAGGTCAGAGTAGATGAACTAATGGTTCTGCTTGGCCTGAAACTCTACAAATCTGTGACATTCACTCTCTCATATGTGCCAAGAGACACAGCAGCAGCAACATTTTTTTAAGTCCACACGTCTAATTTATTCCATTGTGAAATTTTCAATATTTAGTAACAATATTGGCTTGCATTGTGATGGTGCTGAGTGATGCTGACCTGTTCTGCTGGACACTGTGCACACACACAGGGAGATACAGATGAAAGGTGCAGAGAATGGATACAACATGCTAGCATGGTGACTGGGGTTCTCACGGCAATCACAGCCTGGAAGAGCCCTAAGTATCCTCCTCTTTCATCTCCTTTGCCCTCTGCCATGCCCCCTAGTGGCCACCATTCCTCCAGCTGGGGAAGGCTGGCTGGGACTCCCCTAGCAATCAGTGCTGTTCTGTAACCAGCCAGAGTGGTCACTGTGGAGTAACTGACCCCACCCCATGGTTCTACTCAGGGCCGGCTCCAGAGCCCAGCGGGGCAAGCACCCGCCTGGGGCGGCCCTTTCCCGAGGGGGCGGCAGGCTGGGCTGGCGGACCTGCTGCAGTCATGCCTGCGGGAGGTCCACCGGAGCCCCGGGAGCAGCGGACCTGCCGCAGGCATGACTGCGGACGGTTCGCTGGTCCCGCGGCTTGGCTGGACCTCCCGCAGGCATGCCTGCGGCAGCTCAAGTGGAGCCGCCAGACCAGCGAACCGCCCGCAGCTGCGGGAGGTCCAGCCGAGCCGCGCAACCAGCGGACCCTCCGCAGTCATGCCCGCGGGAGGTCCGCTGCTCCCGCGGCTCGGGGGCGCCTCCCGGGCATGACTGCTTGGGGCGGCCAAATTTGTAGAGCCGCCCCTGGTTCTACTGGCCCTGCTGCACCAGCCCAAGGCCTGTGACACACAAAGCCCTGCACCAGTTTAACTCAAGGTGTGTTCTGAAACCTAATTAATTAAATTGGTGCAAGTGTGTGTGTAGAAAAGGGCTAAGGAGTTAGAAACTTCCCCACGTCTCCTGAGTGTTGGTGCATATCACTAACGGTCAGCCCTGCTCCTGTCAAACCCGCCGGCTCTGGCTCTGGCTCTGGGGTTGGGAGTGTACAGCACCACCCAGTGCATGTCTCTGGGTCTAACTCTTTTCTCTTCCCTATTTCAGCGAATGAGAAGAAGACCCGGGAAGCAGGTACTTGGCTAAACCCTAGTAAACATGTGTCTGCACTTTCATACTATGAGAGAAATATCACCACGTGCACTGTGTGGACCTTAGTCACCTTCATGATCATCTCCCCCTGCCCTGGAAATAGCCAAACACTGCAGAGTTTGCAGCTCAGATTTCAGTGTGATCCTGAACAACAGAGAGTGAATTTAATGCATATGAGATGGTAGGACTCAGGCTAAGTCTACACTGCCCAATGTTCAGATTACAGGGGTGTGAATAGCAACGCACATCAATGTGCTGCACTGTAACAACCCTGTGTGGATGCTGTGGGTGTGAACTAAAAGGTTCCTAGTTTACATTTCCAATAGTCATATTTGAAGAGGACAAACTAGGTGCTGTTTAATGGGTAGTTACAGTGCAGCCCTTTGGTGCATGATGCAAATCCTATCCCCAGATGCCAATCTATAGGGCTGGGTAGACAAACACTGAGCCAGGGGCTGGGCAAACTTCCTCCATGAAGGTTTGTGAGTATATATCAGTTCTGACCTGCAAAATGGCTGCTATCCCAATGCTGGGCACCCCACTTACACACAGCTCTGGAAGTGCCCCTCAATCCCACCCACTACCTCCCTGTTATCCAGACCAGAGCTCCACAATCCTGTCTAGTCCTGTAATTGCCCCCCGCCCTCATACACACCATACATGCGAGGTCAGTGGAAGGGGTCCTGGAACGTAGCTTTGCTGCGGGTCCCCATGGGACAAACACTGCCGCTGACTGCAGCCCCCGGCTATCCCAGCCCTGAGCTTCCACCCCCAACTCCAGCTCTGTTGGCATCCCTCAGTCCACACCTACATCTTCCCTCCTACTCCAGCCCTTAGCTGCTCAGTCCTGTCCTGTTCCCTCCCTCCTAGTCTAGGCCTGGCCCTCGAACGAACAGAATTTCGAAACCCTACTACACTCTGTATGGATGCTGCATGGTGCATTCTGATGGGCCCCACTACCAACATTGTTCTGACAAGAGCTGGGGCAGGACCTGACCCCATGGCTTGCGGGGTAAACAGTAACACCACTGACACACTGCCCCACGGACCCTTCCCCAGCTAAGCTTCTGCCAACCACTAACCTCAGAGTAACACACTTTTGCAGATCAGCACCACAAAGGGATTGCAGCACAGAAATGGGAGATCTGAGGCCAGGTGACAGGCCGCAGCAGTGCAGGCCTCTCTCCACCTGATACATGTTTTTGTGTGATGCTCCTCCCCTCATTCTCAGCAGTGTCAGCAGCTGGGGGTGCTGCCCCCCAGGACAATTAATGAGATCTGTTTAGAGGCTGATCTGAGACCTTTTCTTTCTTCATTACCAACAGTTTTGTCTGATGTGCTGTCAGTTAGACCCTTGGCTCATTGGATACGTCTACACTGCAGCTGGGAGTGAGTTTCCCAGTGTGGGTAACCGACAAACTCTAGCTCTGCTTGAACTAGTGCACTAACAACAGCAGTGTGGGTGGGGCAAATGGTGCAGCGGCTCAAGGTGGCCGTTCAAGTACATACCCAGGGAGTCCAAGTGAGTTTGTATTTGAGCAGCTAGCCCAAGCTGCTGCACATGCTACCCCCAGCTACCCTCTGCTTTTAGCACATCTTCTCAAGCAGAGCTAACATGTGTCTGCTCCCCAAGCAGGGAAGCTCACTCCCAGCTGCAGTGTAGATACACCCAAAGTATGGAACAGCCCCACGTCACTGTTCTTGGAATAACCCACTCTGAACCCATGATGGTCTCCTCTTCTTCTCTCCCCAGAATGCCAGGAGCTGCATGAGACGCTTGGTGAGTTTATCCACCTTCCTTTAAAGAGCCCTGGGCAGAGGTTCCCAGCCACACACAGTGCTGAGCACATCCAGAAGCACCGACACCGCAAGGCTGGGCTGAGTGAACAGTTTGGTCCAAAATCTGAGTCACATTAGTCACCCCAGTCCAGCACAGCACTCTGAGCTCTCTGCAGCAGACACAGGGTTACCTGCTCTCATGTCTGGATAGACAGACAGGTGTCACCTGGCCTTTGACAATCCAATGCCCATCCCATTGTGCTGATGCAGCAGAAGGGAGCCGGCCACGCTCTGTAGATGACTGCCCAAGTACAGGCTCTTCTGGACCCTTCCCAGAACCTGGTTCATGTTTCCATGGTTTGTTGCCAAGCCCAGATCCCAGATTTAAGCCCCAAACGTTGACACGTCCTTCTCCTAGTTACAACTGGAGCGTGTAGCTTTGATGCTCCAAAGGGCTGTTAGTAACACAGAAGAGGAATTCCCCTTAGACGGAAGGGTTGTGAATGTCAGAGCTGTATTGGAATCCAGACCCACTTCTTCCATCAAGGTCAGATGCTTTGAAAATTCCAGGGCTCCTGCATATTGGTTTGTTTTACTAAAAAACAGTCCTGCTCCTATCGAAACTTCTGGCTCCTGCACTGGGACTGGGAGTGGGGCTGTGGGGTGTCTGTTACTAACCCCAGTGGTTATGGGGCACACAGCGCCTGTCTCTGCATCTAACTCTTTTCTCCTCCCTATTTCAGATGCTGAGAGGAAGGCCTTTGAATCAGGTACTTAGCTAACCCCCAGTAAACATGTGTCTGTGCTTTCACACTGTAACAAGATAGAAAAATCTCCTATGCAATATAGGGACTTCAGTCACCTTTATGATTATCTCCCCCTGCCCTGGCAAGTAACAAACACTGCAGAGTTTGCGGCTCAGATTTTAGTAGCATCCTTAACAATGGAAAATAAATTTAATTCACATGTACTGGAGGGACTCAGGCTATGTCTACACTGCCCAACAGGTCACATTATGTTAGTGTGAATAGCCATGCACACCAAAATGCAGCACTGTAACAACCCATGTGGATGCTGTGGGCGTGAATTAAAAGGTTCCTAGTGTGCATTTAAATACCTGGGTAGTGTCATATCCAGTGATGGATCACTGGATAATGAGATCAACGCACGAATATCCAAAGCAAGCCAGGCACTTGGCTGTCTGCATGTCGAAGTTTTAAACCACCACAACATCAGGATGTCAACAAAACTGCTTGTGTACAGAGCTGTTGTTCTTTCATCTCTTTTGTACGGGTACGAAACATGGACACTATATAGGCATCACATCAAGCAGCTCGAAGCATTCCACATGTGCTGCCTCCGCAACATCGTGAAGATCCGCTGGCAAGACAAATATCAGAGGGGTAGCCGTGTTAGTCTGGATCTGTAAAAGCAGCAAAGAATCCTGTGGCACCTTATAGGCCAACAGACGTTTTGCAGCATGAGCTTTCGTGGGTGAATACCCACTTCTTCAGATGCAAAGGGCCTCTACAGAGAGGTCCTCGAGAGAGCCCAGATGACAAGCATCGAAATAATGATCATGTAGTCGCAGCTACGTTGGACCGGTCATGTCCGCCGCATGGATGCCAACAGAATCCCCCGCCAGCTTCTCTATGGTGAGCTCTCCCAGGGCATCCGGCATATAGGTCGTCCACGGAAACGTTACAAGGACACCATCAAAACCAATCTGCAGTACAGCAGTATCAAACCTAGGGACCTTGAGGACGCCGCCAGCGACAGAACACAGTGGTGTGCAACAGTCAGAAATACCTGCATTGCCTTTGAGGAAGACCACTGCCGGCGTCTACAAGAGGCACGCGAACGACGTCACAGAGCACCAGCAGCGCACAACCCACTGACTGTGAACTTCCCATGCACCATCTGCAGCAAATTGTATAGTCAGAGGGCACACGATGAGACCAACAATAGATGATCTGCACAGATTTGTCATCATCGGATCGATGGACTACCAAGAAAAGGGTGTGCATTTATGTAGTCCTGTGTGAAGAGGACTGTGGTAGTGCAAACTAGGTACTGTTTAGTGCAACCAGCCACATCCACACAGGACAGTTACAGAGCAGCACTTTCACGCATAGTGCAAATCACAACCCTGTAGGCTGAACTACGGAGCTGTGTAGACAAGTCCTGAGTCAGGAGCTGAGCAAACGTCCTCCATGCAGGTCTGTGGTTACATCTCAGTTCTGATCTAAAAAAATATCTGAGGTTCCTGCATGCAGCTCTGCTGGAGCCCCTCAGACCCCAGCTGCAGTCCCACACCTATTGAAGCCCTGCGCTTCCCATGGCATCACTGATGTCCTTCATTGCCCGCCCACTACCTCCCTGCTATCCCAGCCCTGAACTCCCCAGTCCTGTCCAGTTGTGTTCTCTCCTTCCACACACCTCCCTCCTACCCTAGGCCTGGGCCTCAAATGAACATAAACTCCAAGCCCTTCTACACTCTGCACGTGCTCGGTGAGTTACATTCTGAGCCACAACCCACAGTGTTCTCATGAGAGCCAAGACAGAACCTGACCCCATGGCTCGAGGAGTGGACATTAATCCAGTGCCGCACAGCCCCATGGACCCTTCCTCAGCTAAGCGTCTGCCAACCACTAACCCTACAGTTACACACTTCTGCAAATCAGCACCACAAAGGGATTGCACGGTTCAGAAATAGGAGGTCTGAGGCCGGGTGACATGTTTTTGTGTGATGCTCCCTTCCCTCATTCCTGGCAGTGCCAGCAGCTGGGGGTGCTGCCCCCAGGGCAATTTATGGGCTCTGTTTAGGGGCTGATCTGAGACCTTTTCTTTCTTCATTACCAGCAGTTTTGTCTGACATGTGCTGTCAGTTGTGATGCCCTTGGCTCATTGGATATATCTACACTGCAGCAGGGAGTGAGCTTCCTAGCTCGGGGAGCCAGACACACACTAGCTCTGCTTGAGAATTATGACCCGTATATGGGCAGTCAGGAATGGTTGGAGCAGGAATCAGGTGTGAGGAGGCAGCAGGGTCAGGTTACCAGGAGATCAGGGAGAAGGAGCAGGTAATGCAAGGGAAAGAGTCATGAGCAGGGAAAACCCAGTTTCTTTGACAACTTCCTGGGCCTGTGCTTCATTTAAATACAAGCAGAGAACCAATCAGAGCCCACAGCATTCCACAAATCAGATAACAGAAGGGGAGTCTTCTGTCAAAGGTGAGATTGTAGGTCTGGTAGCTGTCAGCAAGTCAGTGGCAGGTGGGCTGGCACTTACTGGCTCCTAAGAGCCTGTGGGCTAGGTTCCAGGACATCTCCCTGGCATCAGTCCTTTGCCATGTGAGGCCCTCTGTGCGGTGCTGGACCGGGCTTTTTGGGGGTGATTATTATGCAGTGCTCATACTACTGCAGGGGTGGGTATATTTTCCACCAGCCCCCTGTTGTGATGGGGCCCATATCCCTTCCAGATAAGATACCAAAGCCTGCCAAAAGAACAACATAAGAACATAAGAATGGCCTTACTGGGTCAGACCAAAGATCCATCTAGCCTAGTATCCTTCCATCTAGCCCAGTATCTTCTGACAGTGGCCAGTGCCAGGTGCCCCAGAAGGAATGAACAGAACAGGTAATCAAGGGTTTTCCAGGTAGGGTTTCAAAAGTGAGACATGAAACACAGGGTGAAACTCCTGGGAGTGGGGTAGTTGATGTTCAAAAATGACTGAGTTAATCTATTGCTGGTCCTAAAAGGGCCAAGGAATTGTAAGGCCAACGTGTGAGTGGATCTGTCTGTATGGAGATGCTCCATGGGGAGCCATACATTTTGTCTCACTGAGTAGGTGAGGCCTTGCTGTCGATGATGGTCTCTGTACTGTTAATAGTCTTCACTTGCCTATTCATGCCTCATGGACCTGATAAATCCACTGTACTAGGGACTGAGGAGGCTGGGATAGGAGAAGACATAGGTAATTGCAGGTGGAATCAGGAGTGGTACCCTTAGTTGGTGGAAAATGGTCTTTGATCCATGGATGAATGGTCTAGGTTGTTATATGCAAACTCTGCAGACGGGAGAAGCGAGGACCAGTCACCTGGGTGGTGGCTGATGTAACATCACAGCTACTGTTCAAGGATCTGGTTGGTCCTTTTTTTTTGGCCACTGGATGGTGGAGAGTATGCGGAAAGAAGACCTGTGTGGACCCTCATCAGGGAAAGGGCACTAGAACCAGGCCATGAATTGAGGCCACTGATCAGAGATGATGGGTTCTGGAAAGTCATGGAGGCAGACTTCAGTTTATATATAGTTAGACCATCCCTTCAGCGGAGGGTACGCCCGTGCAGGAGACAAATGGGGCCGTTTTAGGAAAGTGTTCCGCTACTGTCCGTATTACTGTGAATTTGGTGGACTTGAGTAATTCTACATTAAAGTTCACACAATAGCTGCCCAAGGTTGAGATAGGATGTCCAAGGGATGGAGGAGACCTCTGGGTGTGTGTCATCTTGGCATAGGCACAAATATCACAGGAGGCAATGAATGGGTTGCATCCGGGGCCACCAAAAGAGACGGGATATTAACCATTAGGTCTTACAGTTCCCCATGTGTTCCACTAGAAAAAATCATGGCAGACCACAACTGTTGCTGGGCCTTGAAAAACACAAAAAGGTTCCCCCCTGTTCCTGATCCCTTTCTGGGAGTTGTGCTGTTGTTTGTTGACAATGATTTGTTCATCAGGTGGAATTCCTGAGGCAGAGTTAGAGCGTATCAATGTGAGTGTATCCCGGTGAGGAGCTGTGCTGTGAATATTCTGGCACAGGGCTTCGGCCTTGCTGTTTTTGGTACTGGGACAATGTGATGATGAAATCAAATCTTGAGGAAAAAAAATAGAGTCCAAGGGAGGTGCAGTTGGTTTAAGACTTTTGCCCTTCATAGGTACTCACAGGTATGATCAGTGAATACCTCAGACCAACCTGTATCAGCAGGGAGGTGGTGGAAATGAGCTGCAGAGAAGGTTGTGGTGCCCTGCCCCCGTGAGATCTTTCCTAGGACAGCCTGAACAGTTCAAACTTGGTGCAGATCATCCAATAGAAGTGACGTGGCTCAGAGGAAGACTTCCTAGTTTGATAGCACCAGGATGTTGCCATCCAGAAAGGAGAGGCCCAGTCTTGGGCTTCCCCTGATACCAGGCTGATAACCACCTTTGCACAATTGGTAGGGTAGGACTGAGGACGCATCAGGAACCAAAAGTGACATTGGTTATAAACCCCTGGAATTGCTAGCAGTTACCATCTAAACATTCAGGCAGATGTATCAGAGAACAGGGCTCCATGGGCCATGGCTGGAGTGTGGCATTTTCCATTAACAGCTGTCTTACTCACTCCTGCAATAGCTGGTTCTGCAAAGTTAGGTGGGTAGCCCGAGCCTGCAGGGCTTGGTGTCTGCCTGAAGGCAAGCGGCCCACTCTAACATGTCTCATGCTCCAGAGGGCAGAAGTTGGGTAGCTGAATCCATTCTCTCAGCACCAGGCCCACTCCTGTAGCCTACGTGGTCTGTGCAGACGGTCACAACTGGGACATGGGTGGTCATGCCTAGTGATCAGAACAGAGGTCAGGAGCCAGGAGCCAGGCCAGGCTACCAGAAGAACAGAGACCGATATAGTGCAGAGGGGCAGCCGGAAAGTCAGGAGGCAGCAGGTCATGTTACCGGGAGATCAGTCAGGCAGCAGGAGCAGCTAGCATAGGGGAGGCAGCACTAAGCAGGGGAAGCCCAGTTTCACAGGTGACTTTCTGGTCCTGTGCTTGCTTTAAATAGAAGCAGGGAACCAATCAGGACTCCTGGAGATCCACCAATCAGTTCCCAGGACTGAAATCCTCTGTCAGAGCTGAGTCTGGGAACTGTTCACAGATCACTGGGGAGGGGAGAGGGGTGCCTGGAAGACACTGGCTCCTGTGAGTCCTGTAGATGAGTGTTCCACATTCGAGGGCTCTGCTGTTCATAGACTCATAGAGTTTAAGGTCAGATTGGACCATCATGAGCATCTAGTCCGACCTCCTGTACAATGCAGGCCACTGAACCTCACCCACACACTCTTGTAACAAACTCATAACCTCTGGCTGAGTTACTGAAGTCCTCAAATAAGGATTTAAAGATTTCAAGTTACAGAGAATTCACCATTTGCTCTAGTTTAAACTGGTAAGTGACCCGTGCCCCATGCTGCAGAGGAAGGTAAAAAAAAACCCAGAGTTGGCCAATATGACCAGTAGGAAAATTCCTTTCCAACCTCAAATATGGTGATCAGTTAGACCCTGAGTGTGTGGGCAAGATTTACCAGCCAGAAACCTGGAAAGAATCCTCCATAGTAATTGAGAGCGTGAACCATCTAGTGTCCCATCTCCAGCAGTTGGGGATTTTTCCTCCTGGCAGTCTCCAGTGAGCCACATGCCGTTGTTGGCAGCCCCATCAGACAATGCCAATAATAGCCGTGCAGCTAGGAGTGTCAGGGGCAGCGGCGCAGGGTAGCTGCCCTACTACGCACCCTGCAGATCTGAACAGGTTTGAAGTTGAGCGGCCAGCGCAAGATACTGCATGTGCCACTCTGCTACTTTAGCACACTGGCTTAAGCAGAACTAACACGTCTCTGCCAGCCTGAACTGGGAAGCACCCTCCAAGCTGCAGTGGAGATGTACCCAAGTCTGGAAGAGCCCCATGTGACTGTGCTCAGAACTCCCCACACTGAACCCATGATGCTCTCCTTTTCTTCTCTCCCCAGAGCGCCAGGAGCTGCGTAAGACGATTGGTAAGTTCATCCACTTCCTCATTAGAGCCCTGTAACGATGTGCAGACTCACCCGGCAGCACCTCCTGCTGGTCTTTCAGGGAATTAGCTCTTCCAGCCTCCTGAGCATGCTCTGCAGACCAGTGTCCCACTTGCCACTGGGCCCGAGTCCCCATGGACCCCGGTGCCCCTTTACTCTTGGTTCTGCCCCCTGGCCGTAAACCCATAGTCTCAGGGTCTCCCCACCTCACCTCAGTCTAGCTACTGCCTGTCATTGTTTAGCCCCACTCCCTGAGCAGACTGCAGTGTATCAGCCACTCCTCACAGGCAAGGGGGTTTGGACCTGCTTCCTCTGCTTACTTGTGGGCTGCCCCCTGCAACTCCTGTACCCAGTAGTCCTTAGGCTAGGCCGCACCCTGGGGGCTTTCCAGGCTGGAGCTCCCCTTGGCCTTCCCCCAACCCTGCTCCACTCCAGGTACCTTCTCAGCTCCCTGCAGCCAGGTCCCTCCCTCTCAGAAGCTAGAGAGAAAATGTGTGTCTGAGCATCTGGCTCACAGCCCTTTTATAAGGGCCAGCTGGGTCTGTTTGGGGTGTGGCCCCATCTGAGCCTGCTTCCCTTATCAGCATAGCTGCTTTTCTTTCTGCCACAGCCCCCTCCTGGACGGTTGTAAGCCCCTCAGGGCAGGAGCGGGTAACCACCCCGCTACAAACCCCCAGGCAGAGGCTCACAGCCACACAGGGTGCTGAGCAGATCCAGAAGCACCGACACCACGGGGCAGGGCTGAGTGAAGAGTTTCAGCCAAAATCAGTCACGTTAGTTACCCCAGTCCCAGTGCAGCACTGTGAGCTCTCTGCAGCAGACTCAGGGGTACCTGCTCCCATGTCTGGCTAGACAGACAGGTGTCACCTGGCCTGTGTCAAGCCAATGCCATTGTTCTGATGCAGCAGGTGGGGCCATCCGTTTTCTATAGATGACTGCTGGAGAGCAGCTCTTCTGGGCCACTCCCCAGAACGTGGCTCATGTTTCCATGCATTTTTGCCAAGGCCAGATCCCAGGTGTGAGCTCCTATCAGCTGCACGTCCACCCCCTAGTTACACCTGGAGCATGTAGCTTTGATGTTTCAAAGGGCTGTTAGTAACGCAGAAAAGGAATTCTCCTTAGATGGAAGGGTTGAGAATGTCAGAGCTGTATCGGGATCCAGACCCTCATCCTCCCTCAAGGTTAGATGCTTTGCAAATCCCAGGGGTCCTGCATATTGGTACCTATCACTAACCATGAGCTCTGCTCCTATCAAAGCTGCTGGCTCCTGGGGCTGGGAGTGTGGCTGTGGGTGTCTGTAACCAACACCAGTTGTTATGGGTCACACAGCATCACACAGTTCCTGTCTGTGTCTAACTCTTTTCTCTTTCGCATTTTAGCATCTAAGGAAAAGAAGATCAAGGAACTGGAAGAAGGTACTTGGATAATCCCTAGTAAACGTGTGTCTCTGCTTTTACGTTCTAACATGATATGAAAATCACCACACTCAGAAGTATGGACTTCAGTCACCTTCATGATTATCTTCCCCCTCCCGTGGAAATATTCAAACACTGCAGTGTTTGCAGCTCATATTTCAATATCATCCTTAATGACAGAGCGTGAATTTAGTGCACATGGAATAGCAGGATTTAGTCAGGGGATGGCAAACTTCCACCCAGCAATTGCATATCTCTCAATTCTGACTTGCTCTGGGGGTCCCCCAGTGCCCACACACAGCTTCCTGCTATCGTTGCCCTGGGCTCCCACACACAACTCTGCCAGTGTCCCTCAATGCTGACCTGCAGCCCCCTGCTAACCAGCCCTTGGCTCCCATGCACAAAGCTCTGCTGGTGCCACTCAGTCTTGATCTGCATCCCCCTGCTATCTCAGCCCTGGACTCTCCAGTCCCACAACTCTGCGGTGACCCTCAATCTCAATGTGCCGTTAGTGGTGACGTTGGGTTCCTGCAAGCCGTACAATCTCAGGGAACCCCGAGGCAGTGAGGGGCCCCCTGAAAGCCAGAGCTGGTCCACCAGGCATCAGCTGCTCCGCCTTACTCAGTGCTTCCCAGCATCCTGAATTGTGTCCTCTGCACAGAGTGACCTCGCACACACCACACATGCCAGTGGTAGAGGCCCCAGAACTGATCTGTGCAGGGGTTCCCGTGGGATAAACACCATCACTGCCTGCAGCCCCCGGCTATCCCAGCCCTGGGCTTCCTCCCCCAGCCCCAGCTCTATTGGCATCCTTCAGTCCCCACTCACCATTTCCCTGCTATCCCAGCCCTCAGCTCCTCAGTACTGTCCAGTTTCCCCACATCCTAGTCTAGGCCTGGACCTCGAATGAACAGAGTCTCCAAAACCTACTATGCTTTAAATGGGCTCTGTGAGGTGCACTCTAATGGGCCCCACAACCCACCTTGTTCCACTAGGAGCCGAGACAGGACCTGACCCCATGTCTCTAGGGATGAATTGTAACTCCAGTGCCACACAGCCCCACAGACCCTTTCCCAGCTAAGCTCCTGCCAACCACTAACCCTAGAGTCACACAAATCAGCACCACAAAGGGATTGCCGGGCACAGAAATACCAGGTCTAAGGCCAGGTGATAGACTACAGGACTACAGGCCTCTCTCTACGTGATACATGTTTGGGTATGACACTCCCTCCCCTCATTCCCAGCAGGGCCATCAGCTGGGAGTGCTGCCCCCAGGGGCAATTTGTTTAAAGGCTGATCTGGGACCTTGTCTGTTGTTCATTAACAACAATTTTGTCTGATGCATCCTGTCAGTTCTGAGACCCTTGACTTGAATGAGCATCCCAGCTCGGGTATTTGACTCATGCTAGCTCTGCTCGAGTATCATGAGTGGTCAGCCTAGTAGTCGGACCAGGAGTCAGGTGTGAACATGCAGCAGGATCAGGTTCCCAGGAGATCAGAGTCAGGGAGAAGGAGCAGGTGGGAGAAGGGAACCAGTCCTGAGCAGGAAATACCCCAGTTGCATGGAAAATATTCCTGGTCCTGTGCTTCATTTAAATAGAAGCAAAGAACCAATCAGGACCCACAGTGTTCCACCGATCAGATACCCGAAATGGAGTCCTCTGTTACAGTTGAGGTTGTAGGTCTGGTAGGTGTCAGCAGGTCAGTGTGAGGTGAGTTGGAACTTACTGGCTGAGAAGAGCCCTGTGGGCCAGGCTTCAAGACATCTCCCTGGCATCAGTCCCTTGGACCAGGCCTTTTGGGGTGATTCTTATGGAATGCTCATACTACGCAGGAGTGTGTATATTTTCCACCATCTCTCAGGTGTTCTCAGGGCCGTATCCCTCCCAGATAAGGTAGCACAGCTGGCCAAAAGGGTTTCCCATGTAGGGTTTCAAAATTGAGACATGAAACACCGGGTGAATCTCCAGAGAATGGGGTAGTTGATGTTCAAAAGTGCCTGAGTTAACCTGTTGCTGTATCCTAAAGGGTCCAAGAAACTGAAAGTCCAGCTTGTGAAAGGGTCTGTCTGTTCAGAGATTCTTCATGGAGAGCCATACTTTCCCCTCCACTGAGTAATCCACTGAACTAGGTATGAGGTGGCTGGGATGGGAGAGGACATTAGTAATTGCAGGTGGAATCAGGAGTGGTACCTTTAGTTAGTGGAAAACGGTCTTTGATCCACAGATGTATGGTCTGTGTTGTTATATGGAAACTGTGCAGAAGGGAGAAGCGAGGACCAGTCACCCTGGTGGTGGCTGATGTAACATCACAGCTACTGTTCAAGGATCTGGTTGGTCCTTTTTTTTTGGCCACTGGATGTTGGAGAGCATGCGGAGAGAAGACCTGTGTGGACCCTCATCAGGCAAAGGGCACCAGAACCAGGCCATGAACTGAGGCCACTGATCATGACTTTCCAGAACCCATCATCTCTGGAGGTGGACACAGTTTATATATATCAGAGGGGTAGCCGTGTTAGTCTGGATCTGTAAAAGCAACAAAGAATCCTGTGGCACCTTATAGACTAACAGACGTTTTGCAGCATGAGCTTTCGTGGGTGAATACCCACTTCTTCAGATGCAAGTATTCACCCACGAAAGCTCATGCTGCAAAACGTCTGTTAGTCTATAAGGTGCCACAGGATTCTTTGTTGAGTTTATATATAGTTAGACCATCCCTTCAGCGGAGGGTACACCCGTGCAGGAGACAAATGGGGCCATTTTAGGAAAGTGTTCCGCTACTGTCCGTATTACTGTGAATTTGTTGGACTCCGGTAATTCTAGAATAAAGTTCACACAATAGCTGCAAGGATGAGATAGGATGTCCAAGGAATGGAGGAGACCTCTGGGTGTGTGTCTTCTTGGCATAGGCACAAATATCACAGGAGGCAATGAATGGGTTGCATCCGGGGCCACCAAAAGAGACGGGATATTAACCATTAGGTCTTACAGTTCCCCATGTGTTCCACTAGAAAAAATCATGGCAGACCACAACTGTTGCTGGGCCTTGAAAAACACAAAAAGGTTCCCCCCTGTTCCTGATCCCTTTCTGGGAGTTGTGCTGTTGTTTGTTGACAATGATTTGTTCATCAGGTGGAATTCCTGAGGCAGAGTTAGAGCGTATCAATGTGAGTGTATCCCGGTGAGGAGCTGTGCTATGAATATTCTGGCACAGGGCTTCGGCCTTGCTGTTTTTGGTACTGGGACAATGTGATGATGAAATCAAATCTTGAGGAAAAAAAATAGAGTCCAAGGGAGGTGCAGTTGGTTTAAGACTTTTGCCCTTCATAGGTACTCACAGTGAATACCTCAGACCAACCTGTATCAGCAGGGAGGTGGTGGAAATGAGCTGCAGAGAAGGTTGTGGTGCCCTGCCCCTGTGGGATCTTTCCTAGGACAGCCTGAACAGTTCAAACTTGGTGCAGATCATCCAATAGAAGTGACGTGGCTCAGAGGAAGACTTCCCAGTTTGATAGCACCAGGATGTTGCCCTCCAGAAAGGAGAGGCCCAGTCTTGGGCTTCCCCTGATACCAGGCTGATAACCACCTTTGCACAATCAGTAGGGTAGGACTGAGGACGCATCAGGAACCAAAAGTGACATTGGTTATAAACCCCTGGAATTGCTAGCAGTTACATCTGCCTGAATGGTTAGATGGTATCAGAGAACAGGGCTCCATGGGCCATGGCTGGAGAGTGGCATTTTCCATTCACAGCTGTCTTACTCACTCCTGCAATATTTGGTTCTGCAAAGTCAGGTGGGTAGCTCGAGCCTGCAGGGCTTGGTGTCTACCTGAAGGCAGGCAGCCCACTCTAGCATGTCTGGTGCTCCAGAGGGCAGAAGTTGGGTAGCTGAATCCATTCTCTCAGCACCAGGCCCACTCCTGTAGCCTATGTGGTCTGTGCAGACGGTCACAACTGGGACATGGGTGGTCAGGCTTAGTGGTCAGAACAGAGGTCAGAAGCCAGAAGCCAGGAGCCAGGCCAGGCTACCAGAAGAACAGACACCGAGATAGTGCAGAAGGGCAGCCGGAAAGTCAGGAGGCAGCAGGTCATGTTACTGGGAGATCAGAGTCAGGCAGCAGGAGCAGGTAGCACAGGGGAGGCAGCACTAAGCAGGGGAAGCCCAGTGGCACAGGTGATTTCCTGGTCCTGTGCTTAGTTTAAATAGAAGCAGGGAACCAATCAGGACTCCCAGAGATCCACCAATCAGCTTCCAGGACTGGAATCCTCTGTCAGAGCTGAGCTTTGCATTCTGGGGACTGTTCATGGGTCACTGGGGAACGGGGGCCTGGAAGACACTGGCTCCTGCGAGTCCTGTAGACGAGTGTACCACACTCGAGGGCTCTGCTGTTCATAGACTCATAGAGTTTAAGGTCAGATTGGACCATCATGAGCATCTATTCTGACATCCTGCACATCGCAGGCCACTGAACCTTACCCACCCACTCCTGTAACAGACCCCTAACCTCTGGCTGAGTTACTGAAGTCCTCAAATAATGATTTAAAGATTTCAAGTTACAGAGAATTCACCATTTGCACTAGTTTAAACTGGTAAGTGACCCATGCTGCAGAGGAAGGTGAAAAAAACTCCAGAATCTCGGCCAATCTGACCAGGAGGAAAATTCCTTTCCAACCCCAAATATGGTGATCAGTTAGACCCTGAGTGTGTGGGCAAGATTTACCAGCCAGACACCTGGAAAGAATCCTCCATAGTAACTGAGAGTGTGAACAATCTAGTGTCTCATCTCCAGCAGTTGGGGATTTTTCCTCCTGGCAGTCTCCAGTGAGCCACATGCCGTTGTTGGCAGCCCCATCAGACAATGCCAATAATAGCCATGCAGCTAGGAGTGTCAGGGGCAGCGGCGCAGGGTAGCTGCCCTACTACGCACCCTGCAGATCTGAACAGGTTTGAAGTTGAGCGGCCAGCGCAAGATACTGCATGTGCCACTCTGCTACTTTAGCACACTGGCTTAAGCAGAACTAACACGTCTCTGCCAGCCCAACTGGGAAGCACCCTCCAAGCTGCAGTGGAGATGTACCCAAGTCTGGAAGAGCCCCTTGTGACTGTGCTCAGAACGCCCCACACTGAACCCATGATGCTCTCCTTTTCTTCTCTCCCCAGAGCGCCAGGAGCTGCGTAAGACGATTGGTAAGTTCATCCACTTCCTCATTAGAGCCCTGTAACGATGTGCAGACTCACCCGGCAGCACCTCCTGCTGGTCTTTCAGGGAATTAGCTCTTCCAGCCTCCTGAGCATGCTCTGCAGACCAGTGTCCCACTTGCCACTGGGCCCGAGTCCCCATGGACCCTGGTGCCCCTTTATTCTGGGTTCTGCCCCCTGGCCGTAAACCCATAGTCCCAGGGTCTCCCCACCCACCATCCCCACCTCGCCTCAATCTAGCTACTGCCAGTCATTGCTTAGCCCCACTCCCTGAGCAGACTGCAGTGTATCAGCCACTCCTCACAGGCAAGGGGGTTTGGACCTGCTGCCTCTGCCTACTTGTGGGCTGCCCCCTGCAACTCCTGTACCCAGTAGGCCTTAGACTAGGCTGCAGCCTTGGGGGTTTCCAGGCTGGAGCTCCCCTTGGCTTTCCCCCAACCCTGCTCCACTCCAGGTACCTTCTCAGCTCCCTGCAGCCAGGTCCCTCCCTCTCAGAAGCTAGAGAGAGAATGTGTGTCTGAGCATCTGGCTCAAAGCCCTTTTATAAGGGCCAGCTGGGTCTGTTTGGGGTGTGGCCCCACCTGAGCCTGCTTCCCTTATCAGCATAGCTGCTTTTCCTTCTGCCACAGCCCCCTCCTGGACTGTCATAAGCCCCTCAGGGCAGGAGCGGGTAACCACCCCGCTACAAACCCCCAGGCAGAGGCTCACAGCCACACAGGGTGCTGAGCAGATCCAGAAGCACCGACACCACGGGGCAGGGCTGAGTGAAGAGTTTCAGCCAAAATCAGTCACGTTAGTTACCCCAGTCCCAGTGCAGCACTGTGAGCTCTCTGCAGCAGACTCAGGGGTACCTGCTCCCATGTCTGGCTAGACAGACAGGTGTCACCTGGCCTGTGTCAAGCCAATGCCATTGTTCTGATGCAGCAGGTGGGGCCATCCGTTTTCTATAGATGACTGCTGGAGAGCAGCTCTTCTGGGCCACTCCCCAGAACGTGGCTCATGTTTCCATGCATTTTTGCCAAGGCCAGATCCCAGGTGTGAGCTCCTATCAGCTGCACGTCCATTCCCTAGTTACAACTGGAGCATGTAGCAGTTCCAAAGGGCCGTTAGTAATACAGAAAAGGAATTCTCCTTAGACAGAAGGGTTGAGAACGTCAGAGCTGTATCACGATCTAGACCCACGTCCTCCCTCAAGGTTAGATGCCTTGCAAATCCCAGGGGTCCTGCATATTGGTACCTATCACTAACCATGAGCTCTGCTCCTATCAAAGCTGCTGGCTCCTGGGGCTGGGAGTGTGGCTGTGGGTGTCTATAACTAACCCCAGTTGTTATGGGTCACACAGCATCACACAGCATGTCTCTGTGTCTAACTCTTTTCTCTTTCCCATTTCAGCATCTCAGAAGAAGGGTTGGTTCGGTTAGTGTCCCTGCAGGAGCTCCACTCCAGGTGAGCTAGTGCCCCCTGTGCCTTTGATTGGAGATTTCTCCTAGCAGTGTCTGTTCAGCCCCTGTGTGTGTCCTAGTCACCTCATGCCCCCTGCCTTTCCTCCTTAGCAGTTTTACAAAGTTCAACTGCTGTTCCCGCCAGCAACTAGAGTGTTAACTTCTCACTCTTTCCTTGAATCACTTGCTTGTCTCCCAACAGCCACTTTTATCAACTCAAATCACCATTTCAAGTATTGTCCTTGAATAGTAATCCCCAGGCTTATACTTACTTACTCCTTCCTTCCACTATGCCCTCAAATTTTCCAATCTGTTTTCCAACCTCTCTATCTGTTGCCTGCCCACTTGGGCCCGATCCTGCTTTTCTCGCTGAACCGTCCCTTCCATAGGCACCGGCTTGTTCCACTAACAGTTTACCTAGAAGGGTGGGCTTCTCAACTAGCCCCCACCCTTCCTGGTCTCTTCCCTTAAACAGTCTTACTCACAAGGCTACCCAAGTCCTCCCTCATGAGGCTTGCAACCTGGGCAAAAACGCATGGCCCATTGGCGTTTAACTATTCAATTTCCTCTTGTGGCAAACACACTGCTGTTACGGCATATGCTGAGCACAAATGGTTAAACTTTGACAAGTCCCTGAAGGACCGGTACTTGCTTAGCTAGGGCCTCCTTTTCTACCTGGAAGTCCTGTCTCAAGGCCTGCAACTTGCCCTGGGCGTAGGTTTGAGTTGCTGCCTCATTCATGATCTTAATTTGCTCAATTATAGTTATCAAGTACACATCTCTTCCCTTTTCTCCAACTTCTCTATTGCCCAGTCCTGCTATGACTAGGGGTAGATCCATCTGCCACCCTTCCTGGTCAACCAGGGTGGAGAGAGGAATGCTAAACCCCTCTCCAGTTCTCAGACTTACTGCGGCTGAGAGTGGGCACACCTTTAATCATGCAATCCTCAACATATAACACCAACAGTACCAAGCAAAGCATACATAAAAATAACAAGGGCAAAACAAATCGATGGTGTGAATTCTGCAGGGCTCCCCACTTTTCAATTGCCCACCAAACTGTGACAAATTTCTGTTACCAATCTATCCCTTGTGTCAGGTGAATAGGCAGACACTGCAGGGTCGTTGGAGGAAGATAAAAAAAACACACTATATGACTGAATTTTAAAGCTTCATTAATAAAATACTAAAACAACAGAGAGTGTTGGGAACGCTCCCACATCACTCAGGGAAAAAAAACATTAATACCCCAAGCCCTAAGCCACTTTCATACTCACGCACATACGTCCAGACTGGCCACGTCTGTGTATAACGTCCAGAGAAGGCGCTGTGCGATCTCCAACTTGCTTCCGCTCTTGGGAGGGCTGTTCTTTTATGCCCTGGGATCTCCTGGGGCGTCTCTTTCAGAGATTTCAGTCCAGACCGGCTGCCTGTGGCTTCTTCAGTGTCACCAAGCCACACCGGCTCCAGGATCACAAAGGCATACTATTGGATCTCACCAGACAGTTAAGCTTTGCAAACGTAATCTCAGTCCTGTAACCTGTATTGCCTTTGGTTTCCTCTATGTTTTTTCACAGCCAGCTGGGGCCGAAAGCAGTCTTTCTTTGCACTTAGCATGGTCTGCGTTGATTCTTGACCTTGAACACAAAGCAACTTTCTCTTTATCTCTGGGCAAAGCTGAATTTTAAATTAACCCATTCCTTTTCTCAATAGACAAATTGCTCCCACTGTGTGTCAGAGGCTTTTTTGTGATTAAAAGCTCCTCTGAGATGTATGATCTTATCTATATTGAAGATACATTCTAGTGGGCATTGTTTAGATGGATTTTCACACGTGCAAAGATTCCAATTGTCTAAATACCTGCAGGTTTTAGGACCATAATGTACATACATGTAATATGCTGGGGTACCCTTAGGGGGTGAGAGGGAATACTTAGACTGTCCCCCACCCATTTTCCAATCACACACAGGGAAAACACCCTATTCGCTAGTGGCTGATAAACTAAGGATCTCACCCTACAGGGCACTCACACAGGAGAGACACACAGAGAGAAGAAGGGGGAGGGAAGATGGGTTCACACACTCCTAGACCCAGGCAGCTTCTTCACCGGACAATGCCAGGCTGAGTCAGCCCACTGTGGGTTGGATCTTCTACAGATTCTCTAGGTGGAGTTACCGGACTTGCTTTAGAATAATTCTGGTCACGAGCTTACGCTTCGCAGAATACTCTGGGCATCGTCCGGCAATTCTCATTCACACTGGTGTACACACACATACACACCAAGGCCTCTATTTCTAAATACCACGATGCATCTATACCTTACATCCAGACGCAATACACTTTCCCTTATGAGGCAGTAACAACCCCTCCTGAGGCGGTAAAAACCCCTCAGCACCAGTGCATACCTAATGCATTTCCCTTATGCATTAACCTTATTGGGGGCGGCCAAACTAACAGTTTCCCAGCACCGGATACAACTACCTTATTGGGGGTGGCAAAACTAAGTCCCCAGCACCACATAAATTAACCTTATTGGGGCCGGCGAAACAGTTCCCCAGCACCGCCCTGCATCTGATTGTGCTGCACAGTCAATAAGTTCAGATGGCGTAAGCCCAACAGGGACAGACGGCCCCACAGACAGTCCTCCTCTGATACCCCAATAGTGATTTCAAAAGGTCTCATACCTCTCTTGTGGTGCCATGGAGTTCGAAGTGGAACGATCCATAGCAGCTCCCTGTGTCTCAGTAGGCGTTGCCATCCCGGACGAGCCCCCAAATTGTCAGAGAAAAGCTTAGTTCTCACTCTTTTGTTGGGTGCAGCAAAATCAGATACTTTATTTATTCTCAAGCAATTGCATAGAGGGAGAGAGTGTGCTAGGACACAGGGTTTCCCCCTCCTAGGCAGGTCTCTCTACAGGTAAACAATTACAGCAAGCATTTATACTTCTTGTTACATACAATATAAGCAACAGCTGCATTTTGTTTATACATAGGCCATCTTGATATCTTATTTTTCTCACTTCTATTCAGATGCTAGTTTACCTTCCTCATTATCGACACAATGTTGCAACCACTTCTCACACAGTTCTTTCCCACTTGCCTCACACAATCCTCGCTTCTACAAATCTTGTGTTATTAGGGTTACAGCTAGTCTGACTCTTGCTCACGGAGGTGACTGTTTGCATTGAAATCCCTGTCAGTTCTTGCTCTACTTCCTCAACAGGGACAGTCCCGATTTTGGGGTCTTTTTCTTATATAGGCTCCTATTACCTCCCACCTCTGTCCCGATTTTAACATTTGCTGTCTGGTCACCCTACCTGTCTCTCAGTTCAAAGAGCCGGGACATTTCTCCTTCAGCAGCGAGGGCCCATGAACTATGTGTAAAGTGATCACACGGTCACAGAGCAGCCCCCAGAACTGAGTCCTCTGCCTAAATGACAGAGAATAACTCCGTCTCTTTCCATTTCAGGCAGGGCGGTCACAGTGCTAGGTAAGAGAACGTGTTTTCGTGTCACATTTCAAATCACTTGGTCTCTTTCTATTTGCCAATGACCCTCTCCCAGAACAGCACCTCCCGTGGGAGCAAGTTCCCTGTGTTTGCTGTGCCCCTGACCATGTTTGTGTCTCTTCCCTACCAGATTTCAGGAGGGCTCGGAGCTACATGGGTGAGTGGGGCTGCAAGGGGCTGAGCAGATGCTGCACTGGGGTTAGTGGTGTTGGCATTATGTAGCTGAGCTGTCAGAGGTGTGGGGTCCCCGTGGGGCAGCCAGGGCAGGGCAGGGCAGGGCTGGCTGCAGAGCCATGAGGCTGGATGTTCCGAATGGTCCTGAACATGCTGCCCTGAGCTGTAAATCTCACCTCCGGGCAGTTCCCTTGCAATCCCCCCTCCAGCTAGTCCTGACACCCCACCACATCTCCATTGGCCCTTCAGCGATGATCCATCCCTACACGATCAGCTCCCCCAACAGCCCCACTCAGCCCTCCCTCCACAGCCTGCAGAGTCTTCACTCCCTGGGCATCTTCCATGGACTCCCAGAGCCCTAGTGCCTCTCAGGGACTGATCCTGTGCAGGGGGGGCGTGAGAGGAAGCAAGGAGCCCAATCCCCATTCCAGCTCCCCCCACCTCCCCACCAGCTCAGTGACTTGGCCCAGGCTAGGGGTGCCAGTCCCACTAGTCACCCCCAACTTAATACTCTGTTCTTCACTCTCGCTATGTTGGCTGGAATCTCTCCTGTTGGATCATGGGGTCCATGATGGGCCCGTGGCTAATGGGAATATTTTGGATTTTCTCCCCAGTCTGCATCACCCTGGAGCCAATTTGGAAACACCCTGAAATCACCGTCTCTGGAGATGGCAGAAGAGTCCAACATGACCCCCAATCTCCATGACCGGATGGCCTATCTGGAGCCCTGATAGCCCTGGGGAAGGAGGGGTTTGTGTCCAGGAATCATTATGCTTTAGGCCTTGTCTACACTGCCACTTTACAGTGCTGCAACGTTCTTGCTCAGGAGTGTGGAACACCATCACCACCCCCAGCAAGTTCCAGCGCTGTAAAGCGTCAGTGTAGACAGTGCACCAGCGCTGGGAGCTATGCCCATCCTGGGGTTGGGTATTTTACAGCGCTGGGGGAGCTCTCTCCTAGAGCTGGTACCACAACTACACATCCATGTTAAAGTGCTGCTGCAGCAGCACTTTAACATTGTTAGTGAAGACATACCTTTAAAGATGGCGTTTGCAGGGGATACTGGGAGGTGGAGGTGGGGGACAGCCTGGACTGGGAGCTGGGGATGCTGAGTGAGACTGTGAGGGGCAGAGTGAGACAGGAGAGGCTGGAGAGACTCCATGAGGGGGGGTGCTGGGCACTGGGGAGATCTGGGGGGGGGCAGTATCACCCCAGGGAGGCCGACACTGTGATCTGGAACTGTGGTGTGACATCGACAGTAGTTGGGGTGTATCTGGATCTAGAAGGGGGGAGTCTCTCATTCTATAGTGTCAGTTCAATTGCCCTTATCCTGGAGATTCCTGTGGAAGGTTCTGAGAGATTGTTCCCGTTCCTCAGACCTGGTCATGCTGCAGGGAGGGACCAGGGAAAACCCCTCAGCATCTCTTCCCCCCACCCCCCAGCGACTGGGATTTCCACAGTAATTAGGAGTTAGTGGATCTGTTATTCAGGGAGATCCCACAGCCTCTGCACAACCCCCTGCCCTTAGGGACAGGGAGGGCCAGGAAAAAACACAGGGACACCTGCAACCTGAGAAATAGTCTCAGCACCTGGACAGCACTCGGCCCTGGAGACAAGGAAGTGAAAGAAAACAGCTCATGGGATACAATAAATCCAAAAGCATCTACCCACCAACCTGCGTCCCAAGTTGAGGATGGGGAATAAAACTGAGCAGGAGCCTCCACAACTGCAAACAGCCCCCAGAGAGAAGGGGGGAAAGAAACACCAATATCCTGAGTTCTGAACCCCTCCTGTGGGGCAAAGGGAATCACACAGAGAGAAACACTCAGAACTTGACTCCCAAGGGGTCTCTGGAGCTGACTCTTGTTCCTGGGATACCAGAGCCAGGAAATATGATGGGAGGAATCAGACACAAATGCCAACACCTGGGAAAGAACCTCGCCCCACAGGGAACATGGGGAAATGGCAACGTCAGAAGTTTTCTGCCCCCTGAACTCAAAAGGAAACTGCAGTGATTTGTGACAATGTTTTGACCCAACCCACAGTTACATCGGAATGTGCTGATTGGAGGGAACTACAGTAACACAACTGTTAAATGTAGGAAATTCAATACACACTGGTCGGGGGATGCAGAAGGGAAGGGTCTCGCAGTGGCACTGACTCACTCCCATTGCAGACACATGCACAATGCTCCTGCCAGCCTCAGGCCATGTGAATGGGTGACAGGATCGGGCCCTCTCTGTATCAGATTGGACTGTGAAAGCCTCACACTGAGCAGCACCCCGAGTGCTGAACCCGCCCCCCAACCACCAGAGCCCTCCCCTGGGCTCTAGCAGGGCTGGCTGGGCTCGAGGTTCAGATGCTGTTGGAAATTGTAGCGAGGGGGCTGGAGTGCAGGAGGGGAACAGGCTGCCAGCTGCAGCATTGTCAAGTCTCATGGTGCCACAGAGTGAGAATTTTTCATAATATTTTGGATAAATATGGTGTGTGCCTCATTTTCCCTATGTGGTACATGGTTAACTAGGTGTGGGCAGGGAGGGTGTTTGGTCTTTGCAGAGGCCCAGAGACACAGGTGTGACTGATGCCCAGCTGCCTGGGCCTGGAGCCCCTGGAGACTCTTTGAAGACAATGGCCACTGCAATTGCCCAGATATTCGGCACCTAGCAACATGACCATGGATGGCCCCACCCACTTTGGGAAGCCAGCTGGATGTGACCAGCTGGAGGACAAAGGATGGGGGAGGGGCCAGGTGGGGTTGTTAAATTTGGACTATTGAAGGCAGAGAGAAGCTCCTGGATTGGGACTAAAGAAGGGTCTGATGTCTCTGGACTAGGGTGACCAGACAGAAAATTTGAAAAATAGGGACAGGGGGTGGGGGGTAATAGGAGTCTATATAAGAAAAAGACCAAAAAGCTGGACTGTCCCTATAAAATCGGGACATCTGGTCACCCTACTCTGGACTGACCCAGATGGATTATGCTGGAACTTTTGATTCTCTGTGTTAACTAACAACTTCCTACACTGTGTTCTAAACACCCAATAAACCCTCCTGCTGTTACAGTGCTGGCTGAGAGTCACTCCAGAGTCGGGGGTGCACTGCTCCCTTTGGGTGTGCAAGTCTCCCCCAGGTGTCCAGCTCAGACAGACTCACTGAGGGGAGCTCACAGCATGAAGCGGGGGGCTGAAAGCTCTGAGATTTGGTCCCAGGAGGTGGTGAAGCCAAGTGGCTTACCCTACAGAAAGTGTGACCCTATATGAGCCGACACACAGAAGGGGACCTCCTAGGGACTGTTCCAGAGCACCAGACCTGTGGATCCATGACACGTGGTATTTGCTATTTTCTTTAAAGCCCCAGCTCCTGGGATTGTGGGAGAATCTCAGTTTTGGCTTAAAGCAAATAAAAAGTAAGTTTCTAGCCCATGGCTGTGGTGAGGATCTGTAAAGTGTGACCCCAATACCCTGTGCTCCATGTCTGTCTTACTGCTGGGTGTGCTGCATTTAAACTCTAGGGCCTGGCTGTTGGTTTAGTGCAGGTCGTGATGGGACCCAGCAGTGAATGGGGGGTGGGGAGCCCTGGGCAGTGCCACCCACAAATGCTGGGTCCGCGCTGGGTAAAAGGTGTGAATACGATGATCTGGCTGGGCCCAGACAGTGCTCTCAGCATCAGATTCCAGTGGAGACAAGGCCGCCTGTGCCATGGGCTTTTTAACTCTCCATAGCTAGTGGAGGTGAACCCCAGGGAGGTGTTATGGTGTGAGAACACTGTTCTCCTGGCATAGCCAGCGCCCAAAGCAGCCATTTCCACCCTGGCGCCGGGAGCTAGGGGAACAAATGAGAATCACTGGGTGTGATGGATTTGGAGCTGCCCTATAGTAACCGCTGAACATTGTCTGCTCTGTTTGTCTGTTCTACGGGGTCACTGCATGAACACAAGGGGTTAAGGGGTTAATTCAAGCTGGGGTTGGCTGCCTCCGCCCACCTCCTGGCAAACACTGCAAGGGATCAGAGACACTGCAGGGCCATCCGCTGTGACATCCCCTTTGGCCCCCTGCTGAGCCACCCGCGGTGAACCAGGCTCAGGACCCAGGAAGGAACAGAGAGCTTGCGCTGCACTGACACACACCTGGAAGGACAGGGAGGGGAGGCAGAGACTGTGGGGAGCAGATGGCCCCAGAAGTGAGGGCCTGGGGTAGGACAGGCTGCCTAGGTCTAGGGATGAGGTAGACCTGCAAGGAGCCCTGTTACTCTGTTAAACCCTGTTCTCTGGCTGTGCCTGGCTCCTGCTGTGGAGATCAAACAAGACTTTGTAAGAAGCTGTTTGAGTCACTGCTGTCATGGCTGGTCACCACTCCAGTAGGTGGAGATGCAGGTATGAAGTCCAGACCTGCTGGGGGTCAGCACAGCCAGTCCACAGGGGGCTGTAGCCCAGGGCTGGTCTGAGGTGGGAAGGCCTGAAGAGTCACCCAGCGAGGGAACAGAGGAGCAGCCGCCCTGGAACTGACACGATATTTGTGCATTAGCCCGGTTAGAGCTGCCGGGAAAGGAGGATTCTTCTCCAAGTGATGCCCATACGCATTCCACTCTACGGATGTGCGAACCCCATGCATGGTCACCAGAATTTTTTCCTTCAGTGGGACCTGTCAGGGCAGCTCGAGCACCCTGTGCTGCTGCACGCTGTTAGCACTGATATAAAGTGTCCAGCTGACCCCACGCCCCTCAGCTCCTTCTTACCATCTGAGACATTTGCAGGAACTGCTCTCCTTGCATCTGCCAGTTATCTCAGAGGACTTTCTTGTTATTGTACATAGTAAGTCATAGTTTGTTTTAGCTCATGTGAGTTAATTTTAGTGACATTTAGTAAATTAGTTATCATGATTTAGCTTTAAGCCCTGCACCTCCTGCCACAAGACTGTGCCCCTGAGGAACCCGCACTCCAGGTGCTTGAGGTGCCTGGGAGAAGCTCATATTGGGGACCACTGACAGATCTGCAGGAGTTTAAGCCTCACACAAAGGACTGGGAGGCCAGGCTCAATTCCTGCTC
Source organism: Mauremys mutica (assembly GCF_020497125.1). Classification (NCBI taxonomy): domain Eukaryota; kingdom Metazoa; phylum Chordata; order Testudines; family Geoemydidae; genus Mauremys; species Mauremys mutica. The sequence continues at coordinate 16,528,123 of NC_059086.1, read as the reverse complement.
ATGGAGGTGGCACTGAGACCTGCATCTTAGCCAGGCTGGTCAGACTTAGCACCAAGTGCCTCAGCGTTGGTAAGGAGAGCTGCTATGTACCAGAGTCGCGGCACCAATCACCATCCCCAGTGCCTAGAAACAGGTATAAGAAACAGCCAGCCAAAAGAGGGTGATCCCTGGCACTGAAGACAGCCAGGGATGGAGTTCAGACTAGAATGAGTTCTGAGCCAAAGCACTCCTCTGCCTCGGTACTGCAGCAGTCAGCACCTTTCACTCCGTCGTCTAGACAACCACCATCAACTCTGGCACCAGAAGAGCCTTCTATATCTGCAGCCTCGTGCAGTACCTCTACTATCTCAGTACCAACCACACTGAAGGCATTTGCTACTGCCAGGGACCTTCTCTTGCTGTCAGTACCGGTATTGTCAGCAGTCCAGGAGTCAGCATTATTGGTGCTGGTGGAGAGGACTGAACCCGCTGGGTCATTTCAATATTCAGTACCGCACCTTTCGGTACTGTCAAAGGGGGAATCAGCTATGTTTGCCACTGTGCGAATCTCTCCACCACTGCACCAGTCTCTAGCACTGGCAGGAATGGCACCCCGGTGGTCACCAGACAGAGTCGCGTCCTCTTCCAAGTCGGAGATCGGGTCCTATTCCTCCCATCCGAGGAGCTGCTTTCGCTGCTGCTCCTGGCATTTCCATCCTTCCATGGACCCGGGCACAGGAGTAACATCGAGTGACCAGGAGGTCACTGGGGACCTACGACGGTCCAGTGTCCCTTTTGGAACCCATGGGTTTTCCCCCAGTTTCTAGGTGCTCCTATTTGGTTGCCTCGGAAAGAAGGTGGCACCTGGTCCGGACTCCAGTACTGAGCCTGGTACCAAACTACTGGAGCTGGCTAAAGATCCTGCTTGTGCAGAAAGGAAGCAAGAACATCCACAGCTGGTGCTGGCCTCCTCTTCCACTTCCCCGATGAGGCAGCCTCGGGAGATGGGGGATGTCGCTTCCCCCAGATGACCAGGAGTTGTTAAAGAATCATAGAATCATAGGACTGGAAGGGACTTCAAGAGGTTATCTAGGGCAGCCCCCTGCATGCATGGCAGGACTAAGTATTAGACCATCCCTGCCAGGTGTTTCTCTAACTTGCTTTTAAAAAGCTCCAGCGATGGAGATTCCACAACTCCCTAGGCAAATTATTCTAGTGCTTAACCACCCTGACAAGAATTTTTTCCTAATGTCCAGCCTAAACCTCCCTTGCTGAAATTTAAGCCCATTACTTCTTGTCCTATCCTCAGAGGTTAAGAAGAACAATTTTTCCCTTCTCCTTGTAAAAACATTTTATGTACTTGAAAACTGTTATCATGTCCCCTCCCAGTCTTCTCTTCTCCACACTAAACAAACTCAATATTTTTCCAATCTTCCGTCATGGGTCATGTTTTCTAGACCTTTAATCACTTTTGTTGCTCTTCTCTGGACTTTCTCCAATTTGACCACATCTTTCCTGAAATGTGGCACTCAGAACTGGACACACTACTCCAGTTGAGGCCTAATCAGCGCAGAATAGAGCAGAAGAATTACTTCTTGTGTCTTGCTTACAATACTCCTGCTAATACATCCCAGAATGATGTTTGCTTTTTTTGCAAGTGTTATACTGTTGACTCATATTGTGATCCACTATGATGCCCAGATCCCTTTCCACAGCACTCCTTCCTAGGCAGTCATTTCCCATTTTGTATGTGTGCAACTGATTGTTCCTTCCTAAGTGGAGTACTTTGTATTTGTCCTTATTGAATTTCACCCTATTTACTTCAGACCATTTTTCCAGTTTGTCCAGATCATTTTGAATTTTAATCCTATCCTCCAAAGCACTTGCAACCCGTCCCATCTTGGTATCATCCACAAACTTTATAAATGTACTCTCTATGCCATTATCTAAATCATTGATGAAGATATTGAACAGAACCAGAACCAGAACTGATCCTTGCGGGACCCCATTCGATATGCCCTTCCAGTTTGACTGTGAACAACAGATAACTACTCTATGGGGATGGTTTTCCAACCAATTTTGCACCCACTTTATAGTAGTTCCATCTAGGTTGTATTTCCCTAGTTTGTTTATGAGAAGGTCATAAGAAGAGGGTGACCTTAAATCTAGGCATATAGAAGGAGGTAGCGAAGGAGTCCTCCCACAGCCTAGTCGATACTTGAGCCACTGCAGGCCCTTCAAAAGTTCCCCTGCCTCTCAATGACACCATTATGGACCCAGTTAAGACTTTGAAGGAGCTCTCCATGTCCCTTCCTCTGACTTCAAATACTTTGTTCCTGCCTGGGGTTATGAGTTCTTTTACACCCCCTTTTCTCCCTCCTGGATACCTGGTGGTATCCGTTGCCTATGAGAGAGAAAGAAAGGCTCTTCCCTGTGCAACCCCAAAATCAATGGCCTCGAATAAATTAGACTCGTTCAGTAGGACACAAAGTGGGTGTTTTATACCAGTGCTATGAGCACGCAGCAGCAGAGGGCGTTCGAGCTGCCCCACCAGGTGCCATTGAGGGCAAATTTTCCAGCAACTGTGTGTGGGATGCGTACACACCTGGAGTGGAATGGAGACGTGCAACACATCTCGAAGAACAGCAGTTACAAGCAGTAGGTAACTTGTATTCGGGGTCTGGGGCACAGGCCAGGCTGGGGGATGGGTTTACTTTCCTAAAGTCCACAAACCACCTCCTGGTTTTATCCTTTCTAGGAGCCATCACAACAGGAGACGTCCAGGGGCTTTTGGTCTGATCCCGGTGAGACTCTGCTACTTTCCTGCACTTGGACTTCAGAGCCAGACTCCCCTGGAGAATGTCAGAGACAGAGAGAACGAACCACAGAGATATTCAGCTGGGCCAGAAATATCACAGTGTGAGAGCTGGTTCTTCCATCCCACATCACAGCCTGTGACTCATCCCCACCCCGCTGGGCTGCAAGCTTGTGGTCAGGCCAGGGTGAGCTCACTGCAGAGCTGGGGAAGAGGTATCTGCACAGGGTACTCTGTAGATGCTCAGGGTGCTGATGGCTCATCCTGCAAGTACAGCCAGACTGTGTGTGCAGAGAGTCACTGCTTGTGGCACCGACTCTCCTCTCCCTTCCCTCTTCTGAGCAGCAGCGGGTCGCTCTCTAGTCCCACAATATTTGGGTCCATCAATATCCCCTGCAGGGCAGGGAGACGGGTCTAATTCTGCCCTCACTGCCCGGGGGGTTGGGCTGGGGAAGGGAGGCAGGATTCAGCCCAGGGTCCAGGCGCAGGAGGGGGTGGGCCACCTGTGAGATCAAAGAAGCCCCTGCAGCCTATTTCCCAGCCTGTGTCTCTGACACTTGTTCTGTGTTTTCAGGCCCATCCCAGCCAGGCTCTCTCCACCATGGGACACAAACAGCCCCTGTGCGTTGGCTTCCAGGGCTAGAAGGGACGTTAGCTCAGCCAGTCTGACCTGGACAGCCCAGAGACTCCCCCAGCCCCCTGCATTGAGCCAATAGCTCGTGTGGGACCAAAGCCTCTCCCAGGAAGGCCCCCAGCCTGGCTCTGACATTGTCAGGGATGGAGAATCCCCCCTGCCCTGGATGATCTGGCCCAGAGTTAATCAACTGCCTGGACAGAAATTGGCCTCTCGGTTCTCACTGGGACTTGTCTGGCGTCAGCTGGGCCCAGGCTCCCCAAGACTCAGCCTGTTCCCAGCGTTAGAGAGGGAGGGACGTGATGGGGAGGGTTTGTGGGAGGCGGGAGCTTTGGGTGAATAGCCCCAAGTCACTGGAGCCCTGGGCTGTGGGCTCAGCTCTGACGTAGCATTGTCAGCCCTGGAGCTCAGAGCCCGTCGCCAAGAGGGGCTGGACAGGTGGGGATTGGCTGCCCCAAGCACCCCCGCGAGGGAGCAGTGTGGGGGATGGAGCCCAGCTCCCCTAACACCTGGGGACTGCACGGTGCTGCATCTCCACAGTCAGCAGCATGTGGCCCTGAGGTGAGGGCTGAGAGCTCCTCAGATGACACACAGCCACAGCCGCCATCCTGACAGTGACCTCCCAGCGCCCGTGCAGGGCATGGCTCACACACGAGGGCAGGCGGCTTAGGGGCTGCCTGGCCCCGCTCTGCACGGAGAAGGAGCTGCCCTTTTTCAACTGCTTCGGGTCCTTCATCACCTGGGGCCAGATTCAGGAGCCCAGCGATGCAGACAGGTGCCTCGTGCGACTGACAGAGTGTCCAGGGGAGTGACGTGCCTAACTTTCATTGGCTGCCAACAGGAGTTGTGCACCCAGACTGCCCAGGAGCGCTAGTGAATACCACTAGGCACCTGGCTGCAGCACTAGGTGCCTAAATACCTTTATCACGCTGGCCCTGGGGTAAAGAGAGGCAGTGTGGCCTAGTGGACAGAGCACTGGCCTGGAAATCAGGAGTCCTGGCTTCTGTTCCTGGTTCTGCCCTCCTGGGTGACCTCAGGCCATTCATGTCCCCATCTTCCTGTGCCTCAGTTTCTGCATCTGTTTCCCTCCTGCCTAAAGCACTTTGAGCTCTATGGATGGGCGAGGTGTGGTTAATGTTAAACACTCCAGCCAGGCTAGGCCTGTGCTCCCCTCTGTTACTAAATCAGAGGAGGGTTTTTAAAGATGCAGTTGATGTGTGTTTAATTCTCAGGCTTCCGGCGTTAAATAAAGATACTGTGGGTGGCCAGGAAACGGGGAGCGGTGACGCTCAGATGTGAGGACAGGACGGGGCAGAGCAGAGAGGGGCTGTGGTGTCCCTGCTGCCTCAGTCATATGGCCCTGATGGGGGCTCAGAGCAGCGACAGCATCTGGGTTCACAATTTAGCCCTGAGAGTCTGGCAGAGATGCTGAACAGGGAGAGGGTCCTTCCACCCTGAGCCCTGGGGGAGAGGGGGGCAGGGGCAGGTCGGAGCAGGGAACGACTGCAGACTGTCCCCACCCGACCCTATCAGGAGCAGTCATTGCTGGGCCATTTCCATCTATCTTGGCTCCGCTACCGCCCCGATGATCCTGTCTCTGTGCCTCTTGCTGCCCGGTGAGTATGTGGGAAGTCGGTGCTAATTCATAGCAGATTGTGAGGAAACAGAACTGAGAGCAGCCCCCAGCCCAGTGAGTTGGCAAATCCCCTTCAGTGGCAGAGAGGTTTGTGCTATTGCGATGTTCGAGGGAGTGGAACTGTCCCAAACCAGCACAGGGCCAGCGCTCGGTGCTGGGGACGGGCCGGGGCTAGCAGTCGGCCCAGGCTGGGGTTACAGTCACAGCTTCACAGAGTTTAAGGCCAGAAGGGACCATTCACCCATCCAGTCTGACCCCCGATAGCCCAGAGCAGAGAACTTCCCCCAGCAACCCTGCACTGAGCCCAGTCACTTGTGCTTGACTAAAGCATCTTCCAGAAGGGCCTCTGGCCTGGCTGTGACTCCCCCACTTCCCTGGTGAGCTGGAGCCGGGGGTTAATCCCCAGCACAGTGAGAAACTGCTGCCTCCTTTCTCACTGGAGTTTGCCCAGATTCGGTATCCAACCCTTGGGTCTTGTTCTGCCTGTCTCTGCTGCACTGAAGAGCCCATTGGACACCGTGACCAGCCCAGCTATCTGACCAGCTACACACAGTTCTGGATTCCCCCAGAATTCAGGGGTTCTAGGTCTGGGGCTCAGGTCTGACTCATTATAGGACCAAGCCCAAGTCACACAGCTTGGATCTAACCCCAGATCTGTGTTTTCAGGATGGGTTGGGATCAGGGGTTCTGCTTTGGGCCTGTGTCTCAAACGTCCCTATCAAGTCTGGGCCCAACTCTCTGTCTGTTCATAGCGTGTTTCCTGCTGCAGGTTCTGTTGGGGAAGTGAGGGGCTGAGCTCAGTTATCAGGGCTGGGGATGAAAGTTGGCGCTGCCAGGCTGTTAGCAGAGCCGTGTATAGAGATGCTCAGTGATGATCTCCTGGGGGCAAGGGAACCCTCCAGAGGGAACCTGACGGGGGGGTCAGGGCTCTGCATAGTGCCTGGCACAGAATCATGGAGTGGGGGGGGTGCCCCTGGTGGGACGGGTGGGGCAGGGTGTCTCACAGCAGGGGAGATTCTACTCGGCACTAACCACACGTCACCTTTCTGTTCCCAGCGATGAGTTCCAGCAGCCAGGAGATCTGCTCTGTGCCCGGTGAGTCTGTCTGTCTGTCTGTCCCCAATCTACCAAGGGCCTTTACTCCTCCATCTCCAGGTCTCCAGCCACCACCCCTTGGACTACACCCTGCTCAGTGCAGTGCCAGCAGCAATGGCACAGGAAGGCGGATGGGGCTGTGTGAGATCTGAGTGGGGCGCAGGTCTCCTGGCTGACCCCTTCCTGCCCTGATGCCTCTCTCCTGTGACCAGGCCAGTGTGACACATAGGTAAGAAGAGAGTCACATCCAAGGCCCATCCCACCCCCAGGGCACTGGCCCTGGGAAGCAGAGGACACCGCGGCTCTGACCCCAAGGGATTTACATTCCCCTGGTACTGGCTCCCAGCCCCTCCTGGCTGCAGGGCTCTGGAGCCCCCGCCCCCCGCCTCTCCCCCAACACATGGATGCAGCCTGTGCCTTGTCCTTAAATATCAGCAGCACCATTAACAGTCAGCACTAGGTGGGCAGGCAGCATTCAAGAGGGAACGACCAGAAGGAACCATTAGGTCACCCAGACTGAGCTCCCATATGACCCGGGCCAGTGAGCTGTGCCCAGCAGGGTCTGGCTGAGCTGGGATGTGTTTTTTTGGTCATGGCCGAGTTTCTTTGCTCGGTGCCTGGGCAGTAGGGGCAGGGGATGCCGGCCAAGGCAGCAGCAGGGAGCACTGCAGGGGTGGGGAAGGTGGTGGGCAGATATTGACCTGTTCAGCGGCAGCAGCAATTCTCCTGCGAGTTCAGAGCTGGGTCCCATCGCACTGGTGATTCCCAGGAAAGGGGGACCTGCTCCCTGCTGCTGCTCCAGGACCTTCCCTTAGCCTGGGCCTGGAATTGCTCCCGGTGCCCTTGTGCCAGCTGGGGATTGTGGGGCGGGAGGGGCACAAGGACAGGGAGGATGTTAGAGCAGATGTCAGAGGGGTTAGGGACTGGACACAGCTCCTTGGCAGTTGGCTGACGAGCTCCATGGGGCAGTGACTGTCCTTCACCGCATGGGCTATGGGGGTGGGCTGAGGTCTTGGCCAGGCCCTAGACAACCCCCAGCAGCCAGGGGCCGGTCTCACTGAGGGGTCACTTCTCTCCCGGCTGTACTGCCCCAGCTGGGTCAGCGGGGTGCCAGTGCTTGGGTCCCTTGTACTAGGAGGATGTGCAGCGCCAGACGATGGGAGCCCAGCCCAGCTGAGCTCTTAGGCTCTTGCACAACTTAAATGATCCCGGGGAATGAAACCAGAGAGAGCTGGTCCCCCTGTCTGCCCAGCTGGGCTGGAATCAGAGCCACTATCCAAGACGTGGCACAAACCCACAAGCCATTTACTTTCTGCCCCACCCACAGCGTCGGGCACCACCGACAACCCCACTGACAGTTCTGACCCATTCCCCTTCCCAGGTGCTCTCCCTTCCCCCATCCTCTACCAGAGACGGACGTTCGCCCGGCCAGGGGACTCCGTGCAGCTCACGTGCTCCGTGTTCTCCCGGACGCCAGCCACCCGCGTCATCTTCTGTAAGGACGGGGAGGAAGTTTCATCTCAGACAGGCTTAGTGGGGAAACTCACCTATGACTATGACCTTGTGGTGTCTGGGCACAGCTCCGGGAATTATTCCTGTGGGTACGAGATCAAGGACAGCGACAGCCGGATGACCAAATCCCAGCTCAGCCCTGCCAAGCACCTCAGCATCACTGGTAAGGTGTCAAGTATCAGAGGGGTAGCCGTGTTAGTCTGGATCTGTAAAAGCAACAAAGAATCCTGTGGCACCTTAAAGACTAACAGACGTTTTGCAGCATGAGCTTTCGTGGGTGAATACCCACTTCTTCGGATGCAAGAGAAGAAGTGGGTATTCACCCACGAAAGCTCATGCTGCAAAACGTCTGTTAGTCTATAAGGTGCCACAGGATTCTTTGTTGCTTTTACTGGTAAGGTGTGTGTGTCTGTGTGTGTCTGTGTGTCTCTGTGTGAGTGTGTCTCTGTGTGTAACCATATCAGCTCAGCCCTGCTCATCCCGGGAAGGTGAGTGGGGGTCAATGGCAGAGCAAAGATAGGGCTTTCGAAAGGGTATGGTCAGAAGGGAAAATTAGATCACGCAGGCTGAGCTCCCATATGACCCGGGCCAGGAAGCTGCGCCCAGCAACCCGGTGTCCAGCCCTGCAGGGGCTGGCCAAGCCAGGAGGCAGCTTTTCAGTTGTGGCTGCCTGTCTTTTCTGGCTGAGCCGCAGTGGCAGGGGATGCTGCCAGCCAGGGCAGTAGCATTGGGGTGGGGAAGGTGTTGGGCAGACATTGACCTGCCCAGCAGCAGCAGCAATTCCCCTGCGAGTTCAGAGCTGGGTCCCATCGCCCTGGTGATTCCTGGGAAAGGATGATTCGCTCCCTGCTGCTGCTCCTTAGCCTGGGCCTGGAATTGCCCTTGGTGCCCCCTGTGCAAGCTGGGGGGCAGGAGGGGCACAAGGACAGGGAGGATGTTAGAGCAGATGTCAGAGGGGATAGGGACTGGACACAGCTCCTTGGCTGTTGGCTGACGAGCTCCATGAGGCAACAACTGGCCTTCACTCCATGGGCTATCGGGGCAGGCCAAGGTGTGGACCGTGCCCTAGACAGCCCCCAATGGCCAGTGGCTGCCCTTTCTGAGGGGTCACCTCTCTCCTGGCCGTACTGCCCCAGCTGGGTCAATGGGGTGCCTGTGCCAGGGCCCCTGGTTCTAGGAGAGGGCACAGTGCCAGACAATAGGAGCCCAGCCTAGGCTCTTACGTAACCCAAAAGATACCGAGTAATAAACGTCCTGGGCACTGGAGAGAGCTCGTCCCCCCATCTACCCAGCTGGGCTGGAATCAGAGCCTCCATCCCAGACGTGGCACAGACTCACCCACCATTGACTTCCGCTGCCACTAACAACACCGGGTGCCACCATTGGCTCCATTCTCCTTCCCAGGTGCTCTTCGTGCCCCCACCCTCTACCTGAGCCAGACGTCTGCCCAGCCTGGGGACTCTGTGCAGCTCCAGTGCTCCGTGTTGTCCCAGATCCCAGCCACACGGGTCGTCTTCTATAAGGACGGGGAGGAGGTTTCATCCCAGATGGGTTCGGAGGAGAAGGTTACCTATGACTATTACCATATGGTGTCCAGAGACGGCACCGGGAATTACTCCTGTGGGTACGAGATCAAGGACAGCGACAACCAGGTGATCAGATCCCTGCTCAGCCCTGCCCAGCGCCTCAGCGTCACTGGTAAGGGGTGTGTGTGTGCATGTGACCGTATCCCAGCTTGGCCCTGCCCAGCAACTCAGCATGGTGGCAAAGGGGTGGTGAACAGACAATTAAATAACAAACACCTGAAAATCTTAAAGCTAAAAATCATCCATTTTCAAAATCTGAAATGAAAAATTTCGAACAAAGCATCTTTGTTCAAAATTTGTCACAGGGAACCCCTCTCCCCTCCCTACTTTTCACTCAGCTCAGCTCAGATGGCCCAGTCCAGATAGGTTGGGGACAAAGACATCATAGAAATGTCAGGCTGGAAGGGACTTCAAGATGTCATCAAGTCCAGCCCCTGCACTGAGACAGAGCCAAATAAACCTAGACTGTCCCTGACAGGGGGGTTGTCCAACCTTTTCTTAATAACCTCTGAAGATGGGGTTATTGGAAGCTGTTCCAGTGACTAACTACCATTATTGTTAGAAAGTTTTCCCCAACATCTAACCTAAATTTCCCTTGCTTCAGATTAAGCCCATTACTTCCTGTCCTACCTTCAGTGGACATGGAGACCAACTGCTTCCTGTCCTCTTTATTGGCCTGTAGTGGGGCCATGGTCTGGCTCTGGTCTCTTACATATTTATTGCCTAGGTAGTGACTCCAGCAGTGTCATAGAGTCATAGAATCATAGACTTTAAGGTCAGAAGGGACCATTATGATCGTCTAGTCTGACCTCCTGCACAACGCAGGTCACAGAATCTCACCCACCCACTCCTGTAATAAACCCCTAGCCTGTGTCTGAGCTATTGAAGTCCTCAAATCGTGATTTAAAGACTTCAAGCTGCAGAGAATCCTCCAGCAAATGACCCGTGCCCCATGCTGCAGAGGAAGGCGAACCCCCACCCCAGGGCCTCTGCCAATCTGCCCTGGAGGAAAATCCTTACCTAACCCCAAATATGGCGATCAGCTAAACCCTGAGCATGTGGGCAAGACTCACCAGCCAGACACCCAGGAAAGAATTCTCTGTAGTAACTCAGATCCCAACCCATCTAACATCCCATCACAGACCATTGGGCCTATTTACCTGCTAATAGTCAAAGATCAATTAATTGCCAAAATTAGGCTATCCCATCATACCATCCCCTCCATAAACTTATCAAGCTCAGTCTTGAAGCCAGATATGTCTTTTGCCCCCACTACTCCCCTTGGAAGGCTGTTCCAGTGGTGATATCAGGGGTCCCCCCCTCCCCCAAGGTAACTGATTCTGAAGCGTTTCTTTATCCGGTGGATTCTATTTGGGGAAACTTGAGTCCTGGGCTGGGCAATTCTAGTCTGAGTGCAATCGCTGTGACGATTGATGTAGAGGAAACACCCAACAGGTGTCATGCATCTTTGCAGGGCAGGAAAACGGCTCTTTCAAAGGGGGAATCACAAACCCTTCTGATGGGCAAGTTTCATCTGGAGTTCACAGACCCCCTCTGTTAAACTGGCAGTCAGTGAATTATTTCCTCCTTTTCCACTCACTGTATTTGTTGTTGCTGTGGCAGGAGGCACCATATGCATCATCACACCTGGGCTCACATATTCTTTTTCTCCATGTAATTAGTTATTTACGCTCTGTGCTTGAGTCCTGGAACAGAGGTGTCACAAACAGCATATGGGCAAAACCCTCTTTCAGGAATCTCAGCCTAGCACCAGTACCCGGTTCCCAGGGAGCAACAGAGCCCCAGGAACTGACGTTAGCAGAGTCCAAACCTGGCTATTTGCACCAACTCCCCCCAAAGCATCTGCATCAGCAAACCAATACCTACACAATATGGTTGCAAAGGCTGTGTGGACCCCTCCCATTGCAAGGAAAATATTGTGTCAAACTTTGTGTAACAGCGCCACCTCGTGACTCCTGTCCGGAATTTCATTCAACACATAACAATTCCAATGTTTTGATGAAAAAGTATTCATGAAATTCAAGAAAAAAAATTCATGTGGCCTCATTTCAACTAGACATTTTCCTTTGTTCTGGGTTTTCAGAACAAAAATGAGAGAAAACTGTCAGTTAGAAACACAGAGAGTTTTGTTTTGTTTCCTTTCAAAAGAACATTTTCTTTCCATTTATGGCTTTTGAAAACCAAAATGAAAAAAAAAAGTCAATTCAGAACTAAAGAAAACATTGTTTTTAATTTCATAATTATTTTTCTGGAAAGACTAAATAGGTCCTTGCATGTGAATTGTCTGGGGAAAAGTTTTTTATTTCAGTTAAACAGTGTTTGGATTAAAATAATGTAGGGTCAAAAAAAAATTGTGGAAAAATTTCAACCAACTCTACTACCAAAGAATAGCCACTAATGTCGCCTTGAAGATAACTGTGGGGTGAGCTCCGTGGTATGTTCATGAGGATATTAGGGGTCACCACTTACCACAGGACTCATACAGCTCCAGCCAGTGGGGACTCGCCGGTGACTGCTTGAAGAGGCCGTTCACATCGAGGTTCTTTCCTAGGGCTGGATCTAAAGCTCCTGTTTGGAATTACAATCCCTGCCATCGTGGTTCTGGCTGTGGTGCTTTATCTTCTGGGAAAGAAAGGTGGGTATGACAGTGAGGCCAAGCCTTGTTAACAGATGTACAGGCAAATGTGGCAGAGACAACCCCTGAGATCCCCTGTACCCAGTGTGTCTGGGATGGGGGGAGAGAGATGACCAGAGACACAATGAAATCAATCATTCATTTTGGGGAGGATAGGTGGGTAGAAAGATCAAAGAGATGATGAACTGGATTATCATTGTGATTAATTATTTATATTATGGTAGCACCTTGGAGACCGAGTCAGGGATCAGAGCTCCACTGTGCTAGGCACTGTACATTATTTATTAGGATGTTACTGTAGTGCCCTGGAGCCCCAATCAGGGATCAGGACCCCACCGTGCCAGGCGCTGCACAGATCAGTAATGAAGGAGACAGCCCCTGCTTCACAGATGGTCCCAACCTAAGACTCAGTCAGGGGCGTGTGTCTGGATGGAATATCGACACACAGGTACCTAAGGCTGCAGTTCAGGAAGGCATCCTCTAGTCAGGAAGGGCCCTTACGCCTGGGCCCGTGTGTAAGTGCTTTCCTGAATCAGGGCCTAACAACTCTGAAAATAGAGCTCTGGACACAGCTCTGCCCTGCCAACCTTTCCTCACACAGCATCCCCAGCACCAAGCTTTCACAGCACTCGAGTCACCCCAACAATCTCGAGATTGGCTTAAAACTCATGGGATTTCCAACAAGTCATCAGTGTGAGTTCTTTGTATTTGCCTGGGGGATTTGATCTTTGGGGGCCTTTGGGTCACATCTTCAGGCTTTTCTCCCCAAACAGGAGGGTTATAAATTTATTTGTTTTTTTAATGAAAGCCGAGATTCTCACTGAATCCCCTGATTCTCAGACCTGGGGCTTAACATAGAATATCAAATGCCATGAGACCAGAACTAAAGTTCTGATGGAGGAGAGCGCTGGGCTGGGCCGGGCCATATGGACGGGGCTCTGCTTCAATACCATGATGAATTGGGGCAATGTCGCTTAGTTTCCCTCTCTCTCTCTCTTTCTGCCCACAATGAATCGAGTCTACAATCGCATTGTTTCACTGCCTTCCAGTTGTGTCTCTACCAAGGGATCAAAGGTAAGAGGAGATTATTCCATCTCCAATCTCATTTCCATTCTGGTTCCCTTCTCTCTGTCTCATGGAAGGGCTGGCAGCCACTCCCGCTTCTAAGTGGAGCTCAGCTCTGCTGCTGCATGGGGTTTCAGTCTGGTTGTTGTGCAGGAATTTTTGAAAAGTCCAGGCCAGGAGAAGGTGTCTAAGGGTCACTCCCCATTGCTCTGAAGCCAGCTCCCGCCACTCAGGTCTCCCCCCAACTCCTGCTCCCCTCTCCCTCTGAGTTCCCAGTCACCTTCTGCAGCCCATCAGGCCTGCTGCAGCCCTTTTGAGAGCCACAGGGCCCATATGCTCATTCTAAGCCCTGCCTGGCCCATGCCGGCCTCACAGCCCCGGAGCTTTGAGAACATTTATCAGCTGTGCATTGTCCCAAGAGGGACTCCAGCAAATCCTAATGGCCCCAGCCCAGATGGACATGACGGGGGGAGCAACCAGCCCTGGTTCAACGTTTTCACAGAAATTGTGGGTGGGGTTTGACAAAAAAAATCAAAATGAAACAAAACAAAATGTCCATTAGAAAGAAAACAAAATGAACACTGTCTCTTTAAGATATTTTTATTGAAAAGTTAATTTAAAATCCAATTGTTTTTGGCTAAACATTAGATTTGGGTTAAACAATTCTGAAAATCATTTCTGTTGAATATCAGAGGGGTAGCCGTGTTAGTCTGGATCTGTAAAAGCAGCAAAGAATCCTGTGGCACCTTATAGACTAACAGACGTTTTGCAGCATGAGCTTTCGTGGGTGAATACCCACTTCTTCGGATGCACCTTATAGACTAACAGACGTTTTGCAGCATGAGCTTTCGTGGGTGAATACCCACTTCTTCGGATGCAAGACTTGCATCCGAAGAAGTGGGTATTCACCCACGAAAGCTCATGCTGCAAAACGTCTGTTAGTCTATAAGGTGCCACAGGATTCTTTGCTGCTATTTCTGTTGAAAAATGTCACCCAGTTCTAACTTCATGAAAACGAGTGTTCTTTTCAACTTCTGTCCTGAGATGTCAGGGATTTTCAGTTCCCTCCAAGCTTAACTCCATGCTGGCTAGTGAGGTTTTGGTTAGTTGGTTTCTTGGCCATTTTGCTGAAGTAGAACAGGATGTTCAAGTCTCAGCTTTATTAGACTTTCCCTGCGTAAATGGCGAAGCTGCCATGTTTCCTGATTTACCCAGACATAGGGTTTGCTGCAGTGATGAGCTGCCAAAATCTTAACAACAGGTTCCCTATAAAAAGTTCTGATTTAACTACGGGTTCCCTATAAAAAGTTCCGATTTAAGGGATGTGCGACAGCATGTATTTTTTGTACCAATAGGGTTACCATACGTCCATATTTTCCCAGGAGGTTTTTAAGAACCGAAAAGCCTGACATGTCCAGGAAAATACAGATGTATTTTAACCCTACCTAAAGTTCTTTTTAAAAAAGATGGGGCTGAACTAGAAATGAGCTCCGTTTCACATGTGTGGGTGGTGATCAGGGATAGTCTCAATTTTTGGGTCTTTTTCTTATATAGGCTCCTATTACCCCTCACCCCCGTCCCGATTTTTCACACTTGCTGTCTGGTCACTCTAGGGTGTGCACATGTGTGGGTCCCAGCTGCTCCCTGCCCCCCCCCTCATTAAAGCAGGTGTGCAGGGTTACTGCCCTGGGAACTGCAGGGCACCAGTGGATGTGGGGCTGGCTGCAGATAGGGGCGTGGGGCAGGGCTAGCTGGAGGCAGGGAGTGACACGGGCTGGCTGTGGGCAGGTGATGCAGATGGGTGGGCTGCGGGTGGCTGTGGGCAGGGGGTGGCTGCGGGCGGCTGTGGGCAGAGGCTGGCTGCAGGCAGGGGCTGGCTGCGGGCAGGGGCTGGCTGCGGGTGGCTGTGGGCAGGGGCGGCTGTGGGCAGGGGGTGGCTGTGGGCAGGGAAGGCGGGGGAGGGGCGCAGATACTCACACGGGGGGGGGGGCTGGGAGCAGCCGGACGCAGCCGGGGACTCACCAGGCAGCAGCAGGAGCCCCAGGGCCAGAGGTCCAAAGAGCAGGAGCAGCAACAGGGCCAGGAGGCAGCTCACATGGCTCTCGCAGCACAGCGCAGCGCCCCCCGGCGGCCGGGAGGAGGAATTACAGGCTTCCCAGGCAGAGCCCATCAAAGCTTCCCTCGCTGGGAAGCTAGTTAACAAGCGGTTCTAAAACCGCTTCTAAATTTAACAACGGGTTCATGGGAACCGGTGCGACCGGCTCCAGCTCACCCCTGGTTTGCTGCCTTTCCACTGAGTGTGAGCTGAATGGAGATGTAAGGTTCTAGCAGCAGAACCAGCCATAGGAAGAAATCTACTTACAGCTGGATCTCTGAAAACAGACTCAGTGTCACCAAGGTGACAGAGAGAGAGCACATGGCATTACTAATACCCCCTGATCTTATTACTCCCCACAGGGAACGAGTCCAGCATAACACCAGCAACACTCATGTATATCATATTGAAAGTAAGAACTTTTGGAGAGTATTGGGGTTACCGGCTTCACCTGCACATGAGGGAGAAATGCAGGGACTGGGACTAAATGTGTTAATTGGTGGAGGATGGACACATCCTAGATCAGACTGCCTGGCCAAGAATTAGACCAACAAACTGCCTCTGATAAAAGTGAATGTGGCAAAAGAGTTCCCAGGATCCCAGGGCACATGCATCTGAGTCCCTGAGGTTCCTTCATCCCTCTGTTTCCCTGTTATACGCAGTTGTGCATTGTAATGGATTAGGGGATTGAGCCAAAGCGTTACCACTTCCCTTCCTTCATTGAAAGGACACATCCTGGGGAAAGCTCCCCTTGGAAAGTGTTCCACCCCCTTCACTGGGAGCTGGCTGTGGGAAATTTCAACTTTTCAGTGAAGTATCAAAAATCAAAATATTTGAGCTTTAAAAGAAAAAAAATCAATTCAAATTGGTACAAGAGTGCCTCATGGGAGCTGTAGTTCATGTGCCTCGTGCTCCTGGTCTCTTTGATCATAGAATCATGGAATCATAGAATATCAGGGATGGAAGGGACCACAGGAGGTCATCTAGTCCAACCCCCTGCTCAAAGCAGGACCAATTCCCAACTAAATCATCCCAGCCAGGGCTTTGTCAAGCCTGACCTTAAAAACCTCTAAGGAAGAAGATTACACTGCCTCCCTAGGGAGCCCATTCCAGTGCTTCACCACCCTCCTAGTGAAAAAGTTTTTCCTAATATCCAACCTAAACCTCCCACACTGCAACTTGAGACCATTACTCCTTGTTCTGTCATCTGCTACCACTGAGAACAGTCTAGATCCATCCGCTTTGGAACCCCCTTTCAAGTAGTTGAAAGCAGCTATCAAATCCTCCCTCATTCTTCTCTTCTGCAGACTAAACAATCCCAGTTCCCTCAGCCTCTCCTCATAAGTCATGTGCTCCAACCCCCTAATCATTTTTGTTGCCCTCCTCTGGACTCTTTCCAATTTTTCCACATTTTTTTTCTCTGGCTCTCCCATGATGTTCCACATTCTCCCTTCTTGCTGACAGGAAATAGTACATCATGGGACTCCCTGGTTGCAGTGCATCATGGGAGATGAAGCCCACTCAGGCAGCCCAACCTGTAGTGGAAAACATCAACACAAGGCAACTGAACTACAATTTCCATGTGGCACCATGCTGGTATTTTGTTTCAGAAGATATCCGGTTTTGACCAGATAGTTCAGTTTGGGGGCACTCCTTTTTTGAACAAAATGTTGAAACTTTCTGCCAAAAGCCACATCAGTGTGTGACAAAATATCTCTGTTGAAACCCCGACAGACAGTTTCCACTGAACATCTCCTGCAGCCATATTAAATCCTTCTGCTCCGGTATCCCCTAGTGACCCTGCTCAGGATCAGGTCCCATTCTGCTCAGTGCTGCCCACGGGGGAGCCCTACCCTGCCTGGGGGAGAGGTGGGAGCTGTGGGGTTATATTTCATGCTCAGCGAGGTGCCTTCCCTTAAGGGCATTTACATCCAATGACAATGTGTAACTGTCATTCTCTCCCCAGATGCCTCAGTGGATTGTCTGGTAAGCACCAGGGTGAGTCACAGCTTTTATTAACGATAAAATGACGTGATAGAAAAGAGCAATTTGTTTGCCTGTTCCAGCTCGGCAGTGACCCGTGGGCTTGGGACATGGATTTACTCAGGATTCCCAGGCTTCTGATTGTGTCTGTTCCCCTGGTCTCACTGCTGCTGCCCCAGATCTCCACCCAGGAGCAGGTAGTTTCCTTCCATAAGTGCTTTTAGCCTGGCCAGTCAGGTCCTGTTCCCCACAGACACACATCCAGGTGAGAGGAAAACATTCTTCCCAAACTCCACACCACAGCAATAGGGGAGAATCCCCCATGGCCTGAAAATCTATCCTGCTGCAGAGAGGCTTTCCCCTCTCAAAGGGGAAGGAAGACAGGCAAGGGGTGAAATCCTAGGAGTTTCCCATTGACTTCAGTAAGGGCAGAATTTCCACCAATGGGTTTGTATGTGATATATGTGTCAGTGGGGCATGCATGGTCTCACAATGCACACACCCTGGGTATCATATATAGGCACTGACTTACACAGATCGCAGGGGGTGCTCGATCCTTCTCCACTCCAGGCCCTGCCCCCACTCCATCCCTTCCTCCAAGCTCCCACTCCAAGAGTTTGGGTCACTGAAGTTCTGTCCTAGTATTATTGTTATTTTTAATATGTAACATTTTATTGAGCATTTAAAGCATTTCCACAAAGGCAAGAGTTGTGCACTGCTATCATGGATGGGTAGCTGGTCTCCTCAAAGTTAAGGTTGAAGTTAGCATCCCATTACCAGCCTGATTTTCACACACACCCCTACAAATCCATTCCAGTAGATATGACATTTTATAACCATGTCTCATCACCGGGGAGATCTTTTCCTGAAAGATGGAGGCAAAGAACTCAAGTGATCTCAGTGAGTTGGAGTCTCATTCGCTTTTCAGAGATTTTCCTCGTATTACTTGGGCTGTTCTACATTCTGTTATAACAAACATCGATTTATCCCTTAGAGCTTTTAGTAAATGACTGTAGGACAGGTTACTACTTACATGGATATTTATGACTCCTGTGTATTCAGAAGCTGGTTTAACCCTATGAAAATTACATATATAGGTTTCCCTTTGACCCAAGTAATGAGCCATTATTCCGGGTCTTGTGCATAGCTACACTGAGAGGAGAATGTGATGACAGAGTCAGGTGTGTTTGTTGATGCAATCCCATTTATTTACATAACATCTACAAAGTCCTGTTTCCATGAACAGAACAGGAACTAGACAACACATGGCACTTTATTTGATCCCAGCTCCAAGCCTCTTTCCAGCCTGCACTCTGCCCAACAGCCTTTTTTCTCTCTCAGCTTTTTTCACAGGGTCCTGCTACAAGTGGTCCTCTGGCCATGTCTGGCTTTCTGTTGCTTTCTGTAGTTGTTCTGAGGTGTTTCTGTTGCTTCTCTCAAACAGCCAGACCCTGCTTTTCTTATCAGACCCTGAGGAACCCTCTTGGACCACATGGCCCTGCCACACCCAGACTTCTCTGTGGTCTACTTGAGTGGTGGTTTCCCATTGCTTCAGCTGAAACTACATAAATGGGCATTTAATGATTCCCTTGTTTAGCCTGAGTGGAAGCTGGATATCACAGCCACCAACTTTAGCAAGGTGCTGCGATTGCCCATAGATAAAAGACATATTTGTTGGGAGCCACCCAATCTCCAGCATAACAACAGTTTAAAAAACGTGCATAGAACCGTAATAATAAATATCGGCATTAATAACAGCAGCGATTAAAATACAAAACTAGACAGGAAAAATAACACTACCTGCAGCAGAAAAGAATCCTTGTTTCAGATAAGATAAGCAATGAAAAAGGCTAATGCGGTCCTAGGATGTGTTATTACTGTTGTACAGAGTTACTGCCATTATTAAATTGAACAGTGTTATTACCATTGTACATTGGACATGTATAACAGGGAAGTGTTATTACCATCATACAAGGCAGTGGGGAGACCTCATCTGGAATGCTGGGTGCAGTTCTGGTCTCCCATGTTTAAGAAGGATGAATTCAGACTGGATCAGGTGCAGAGAAGGGCTACTAGGATGATCCAAGAAATGGAGAACTCAGCTTAGGAGAGGAGACTCAAAGAGCTTGGCTTGTTTAGCCTATCCAAATGAAGGCTGAGGGGAGATATGATTGCTCTCTATAAATACATCAGTGGGATAAGTACCAGGGAGGGAAAGGAGTTATTAAAGTTAAGTACCAATGTGGATCCCAGAACAAATGGATATAAACTGGACATCAACAGGGATAGGCTAGAAATTAGATGAAAGTTTCTAACCATCAGAGGAGTGAAGTTCTGGAACAGCCTCCCAAGGGGAGCAGTTGGGGCAAAAAAATGAACTGGCTTGATAAGTTTATGGAGGGAATGGTATGATGAAACTGCCTACAATGGCATGTAGTCGATCTGCAGTTGCTAGCAGCAAATATCTCCAACGGTCAGTGATGGGACACTAGATAGTTCGGGCTCTGACTCACTACAGAGAATTTATTGCCAGGTGTCTGGCTGGTGGGTCTTGCCCACATGCTCAAGATCCAACTGAGTGACATATTTGGGGTTGGGAAGGAATTTCCCCCCATATCAGATAGGCAGAGACCATGGGGTGTTGTTGTTTTCCTCTGCAGCATGGGGTACGGGTCACTTGCAGGTTTAAAATAGTGTAATAATTGTGGAGTCTCTGTAACTTGAAGTCTTTAAATCATGATTTGAGGACTTCAGTGACTCAACGAGAAGTTAGGGGTCTTTTACAGGAGTGGATGGGTGAGGTTCTGTGGCCTGCGATGTGCAGGAGGTCAGACTAGATAATCGTGGTGGTCCCTTCTGACCTTAAAGTCTATGGATCTTTAATAACAGCCCATCACAGAGAGAACCTGGCACTACCTTGATGGGGCAGCTGGCATGGAGAGAGGGAGAAGGGCTCCTCTGCTGCAGGGGTCAGGGCAAACCCCAGATGTCTGTGGGGCAGAAAAGGGACAGACTAAGGCTGGGGAGGGAGAAATCTGAGCAGTCTGCCTCAGAGGGGTTTAGGTAGGAAGTTGGTTTTTCCCAGCCTAGATTCCCATTAGAACTGCTCCTGATGTACGTAGAGCGGTGCTGTCAGATGGACATTGTCTGGCTTTAGGCTTGTTTAGCAGAAAAGTAACACTACAATGTTTTATCTTAAAGGATCCACCACCCCACAGAGAAGAGACACCGATATATGCGAACATCGCTGTGCGTCGGGACAGATGTCATTAATGCTCCACTTGCTGAAATGTAGAACTCGTCAATGCGCAGCTGCATCACAGAACCTCCCAGACTCAGAGGGAATTGTAGAGTGCATGTGTCAAGGAAGTGGGTGACCTTCTCCAGGGCCACAGCTGGACAATGCACAGCGCCCAAAGTGCTGTAGGACAGTGGAATATTCTCAGGGCACATGCAGCCTCTTTGCCTTTTGAGAAAAAAATGTTTCTTCTGAATAAAATTGGGAAAAATACGCAAACTCTGTATTCCTACCCTCTGACTCTTCATATCAACAGCTCAGCTCCCCCAAGTCCTCTTAGCTCCATTTAGAGATTCCATTGCCAACCCAAAGTGTACAGAAATCATGAGGCAGACCCCCAAAATCTCAAGGTTCCCTTAAGAATTCGTGTTCTTTTAAATTATGCATATTATTTGCTTTTATTTGACTTCTGGTGTTTGACTGTATGGAGATCAGGTTTTCCAGGTGTTCTTCACAATCAGGAGGGTTAGAAATGTACACATTTCAAGAAAATCCAAGATTCTCACGTAATCCCAGCACCTCAGCTGCTGGTCCTTAAGAAAAGCAGTGAATATTATGAGATGTGCTGTGAAATCAGTAGAACTGACAACACTATCAGGGTCACCTTTGAATTTGCAGGTCTGTTTAATGTCATGTGGGTTTGTAGGGATGTGATTAAATATAAATGTCAAGCAAAAAGTATTAGTTACAAGACTAATTAGTCCAGAGAGTGCAGCCATGTGGATGCAAGAGAACATCATGCCAGTATTTGGCTCCCTGGAAAGCAGTCACTGCATGAAGCAATTACTATGCTTTGGTGCATGGTTTTGAGCTGATATTTGGCAGGAATTTTAGACTGATGGCCAGGTTTCTAAGTGCCAGCACCCAGCAGCTGATAAAAACTCTTATTTGAGAACAATGATTGACAGCTGTTGGGTCCAGAGTGCTTTGGAAAATCTAAACACTGCACTAGGTGCCTGAGAGACAAACTCTGCAAATTCTGGCTGTGTTGTGAGCTTTTAAATGAGCGACAGAGTCCCTGTTCCTGGTATAATCAGCACCTGAGCAATGTCGCTGGATCATGCTGCAGACACTGGTGGATTTGGGAATCGTTCTTCCCCTCTTGTACCTTTGTTTTGTGTTGCTAGTGGCACATTTCCACAGTGATAACTCCTAGAGTGGTTTTGTCAGGGTTAGTTTACACCATTTTCAAAGAGACAAACTAAACTGGATAAAGCCCCTTGTACACTGGAATAAGAGTGTCCCCATGGAGAGTTATCCCAGGATAGCTGTAGTGAGTTAGTAAGACCAGTATAGTTCTGCTGGTCAATTTCCCCCTGCAGACCAACCCTTAGTGTCTGCGCAGCACCCAGTGCAAAGGGGCCCTGACCTTAACTGGGGTCACTGGAGGGTCCTATTATATAAATAATAGTGTCGAAATCAGCCGGGGCTCAGTGGCAAGGTGCTGGACAAGGAGCCAAGGAACGAGGTCTCTCTTCCTGCTTCAATATTCCGTACCCTACCTGGATATTCTTCTGTCTCCAGTGGAGCCTTGAAATTCAGATGTTAGACTGTGAGTGTAACCCACGTGCCTAATAGGGGGATAGCTTTGTAAAAAATCTAGAGAGAAGAGGAGTGTGTCATTATTGACATGAATGTGACCATATAGATCATTGTTGCGACCACTGTTATATATTTGTAGCAAATATTGTACAAAGGTTGTCGAGTGAGGTGTCTATGAAAAGGTCATGATTTGCTGGTTATGATTATGCTATTTGTATGCATGTATCATTTTTGTATTTGACGTTATAAGTATTGGCTATGTACTTGTATCTCAATGTGTTTGATTCTAAGTTGCACCAGTGAATCATTTGGCCAGTTTATTGAGAAGGGACTCCTCAGATTAAGTGCCCAGTCAAGAAACACACACACAGATCTAGCCAGCACAGTAACTTGGTTACAGTATTTTGGAGATTTACACCATAATTTACAGATTATCATCATTTTAAGTACAAAAGCTATTTTTAAGTGGGCTCCTTATGTATGAATCCCACAAAGCCAGATTGCAATTATTATTATTAGCTCTGTGGTTGCACCTAGAACCCCAGTCATGGACTAGGATCCCATTGTACTAGATGCTGTACAAACCCAGAACATGAAGACACTCACCCCAATGTAGATCAGCAACATGGCTTGAACCTTTCAGTGTCCAATACTCACTTTAGGCCCTTTTTATCTGAACCACACGTGCAATTGCTGGCTTCTTTTTAGACCAGCTACTGGAGAAGGACGTGACAAACCCTTTCTCGACAGGTTACTCAAATATTCACTTGTCAGCAGTAGAATATGGTTGATTAAGAATCGTGGCTTTTACTCCAGCTCTGGAAGAGGGTTTGGCTTATGTTGAATAGAAATGTGATAACCTAGCCTGTGTTAGTCACTGAAAGATAGTGTGTGTGATGCAGTAAATGATCAGAATAAGGTTTGTCATCTTAGAGACCTGGGTCCTAGGCAGAGCCATGATTAGGACTTTTAGCACCTGGGGTGAGTGTGCCCTCCCTCCCCCAATTTTTGAGTTGTGCCCTCCCTACAACCTAGACAGGCTGGATGGCCTACTGAGGTGAGTCAGGGGGTGGAGGTGGTGCATCCTTCCCGAGCCTGGCCACGTGGGGCTGGCCCAAACAACCCCCGATGAACAGGTCTTTATGTGTCACCTCTGTTCCTATCCCATTTTTCCACCCCAGTGGTTTTATGCCATAGGCAGCTGACCCGCTTGACCCGCCCTGGCTGTAGCCCTAGATCTCTCTCTCTCTCTCTCTCATTTTTTAGTCCTTATGGACATGGAAATGACATCACATCAGTATGTGCACAGATGCAGGGTCTGACTCCACAAAGACAACCACAAAATAAACAAGCCAGGGTACAGAAGAAGTAACATCATTGCAAAAAGCAATGTAAACCAGCTCTGACATTGCCAAAGACACGTGTAAAAACCAATACAAAATGACTTAATCCAGTGCGCTCACATCGCTGCCTCTGCTCCTACTTGCTGCATTCTCATGGATCTGGGCTGCCGCTCCTCGACATTCCCTGACATCTTGGGTTCAAGGGTTGCTTCTGCTCCAGGGCACAGACACAGGGATGGAGCACGGCCTCATTTCCTCCAGCAGCACATTCAGGGTGTGGTCACTGCTGTGACTGCCCCCGCTCCCCTCAGTCACATGCCACATGCTGTGTGGGGTAGGGTGACCAGATGTCCTGATTTTATAGGGACAGTCCCAAGATTTGGGGCTTTTTCTTATATAGATGCCCATTACCCCCCACCCTCTATCCTGATTTTTCACACTTGATATCTGGTCACTCTAGTGGGAGGACGGGTCTTGATGTGAGGGGGCACTCACTAGGATTGCTCTTCCCAGCTATGCGTGGGTTCAGCTGCTCACTCACACAGGAGGACTTTTTGTGGGGCTGGGCCCAAATCCACAGACCTGCCCTTATCCCAGCACCAGGGTTTCTAAAAGAAACCAACCCTGCAAGGGATGACTTTGGGGGAGACAGGGAGTTTCTGCTTTGGGGCAGAGTTGGGGAAACAAAGCAGAGAAATACAGGGAGATCTCCCCTCAACAGTGAAGTCACCTCCCCTGCCCATAGTACAGCCTCACCCCAGGTGGGAGTTTCTCCTCCCTTCATTTTCACACCTCAACTGCTTCACTCTAACCAGGGTGGCAATTTACAAGTGGAAACAACTGTGGATTCTCATTTCACTTCACTGTTATTAACAACGAACCCAATTCAAGGCCCTGCTCCAAAGCGGGGGTTCCAAATGTGGGTCTTCCACATCCCAGACAAGTTCCCTCCTCCCCGGAGAAAGGTTGGGAGGAGCAGGCTCTTTTAAGAAGCTGCCCGGAATGAAATGCTTTCTACGGCCCGAAACAGACTTTCCAGATTTACTGACAAATTCCAAACTCTTTTGGAACCGACCCGAATACCTGCTCTGAGTTTCCAGTTTGCTGCCAGCCCAAAACATTAGTTATTCACCAAGTGACTCTGCAATAACACACAGATGCAGTGACATCATAGAATCATAGAATCATAGAACTTAAGATCAGAAGGGACCATTATGATCATCTAGTCTGACCTCCCGCAAGATGCAGGCCACAAAAGCTGACCCACCCACTCCTGAAATAATTCTCTCCCTTGACTCAGCTGTTGAAGTCCCCAAATCCTGATTTAAAGACTTCAAGTAGCAGATAATCCTCCAGCAAGCGACCCCTGCCCCATGCTGCGGAGGAAGGCGAAAAACCTCCAGGGACACTGCCAATCTACCCTGGAGGAAAATTCCTTCCCGACCCCAAATATGGCGATCAGCTGAACCCCGAGCATGCGGGCAAGACTCTGCAGCCAGACACTCAGGAAAAAGACTTTCAATATCCCAACATTGACCTTCGGTACTAATTACCAGTGGTCGCACGCTATTGACCTATTGACTAAATCAAGTTATCCTATCAAACCATTCCCTCCATAAACTTATCAAGCTTAATCTTAAAGCCAGAGAGGTACTTCGCCCCCCCTGTTTCCCTCGGTAGGCTGTTCCAGAATTTCACTCCCCTGATGTTTAGAAACCTTTGTCTAATTTCAAGCCTAAACTTCCCGACTGCCAATTTATATCCATTTGTTCTCGTGTCCACATTAGCACTGAGCTGAAATAATTCCTCTCCCTCCCTGGTATTTATCCCTCTGAACCTGTAAACCCAGCAGCAACATCCGCGAAACACACCCATCAGAAATGGATGAAACCCCCAGATGCTGACCCTGGGGCAGACATCGAGCTCCAGGATGTGCCTTACAGCCTCAGGGTGGGGGTCATTGTTGTGTATTTGGCTGTCATGGTTGTTGTTCCTATGGCAACTGAGTTACATTATTAGGGGATAGCCCGGCCAGCTTTGGCTGGTTAGGTGAGCTCCATGTCTGTAAATAAATGGTTGCTTTGTAAGCTTGCTGCTTTCTGATCTCAAGTGATTTCTTCCTAAACTGGCTGCCCCCAAGAATATAACAAGTGGCGACGAGGGAAGGGATGCCTGTGCTGCCCCAGCAACAGAAGGAAGTAGAAGTCAAGGTAAAGAAAAAACAAACAAAAAACTGCTTGTTGGCACTGACTGTGAAACTGAAACTAAAACCATGGCTACACTTACCGAGCCACTAGAAACTTTTGATGAGAATATAGTGCAGCATTTTGAGCTTTTTGTTATTGCAAATGACATTACAGAAGAGAAGAAGGTGCCAATATTCTTAAGTGTTGTAGGGGCTAAAACCTACTCCCTGCTATGCAGCTTACTACACCCTGTTAATCCTGAGACCAAATCTTACCGTGACATTGTGGAAATCCTGGGGCCCCATTTTCCCCCAAACCACTGGTAATTGCTGAAAGATATAGGTTTCACAGAAGAAATAAAAAAGAAGATGAAACAGTTGTACAATTTGTAGCAACTTTAAAAAAGCTAGCAGAACACTGTGAATTTAAGGAGATGTTAAATGAGGCCCTGCGTGACAGGTCAATGTGTGGCCTGTACAGTGAAGCTATACGGAAGTGCCTGTTGACAGCTTACATTACAGAAGTGCCTGTTGACAGCTTACATTACAGAAAGCTTTTGATATTGCAGTCTCCATGGAACTGGCTACAAAGGAGGTGCAATACATCGGTGCATCCCCTAGGGTGGATAAAGTGTCACAAGAACCTACCCACAAAACTGTGGGAAGTCAGGAATGTTACCGCTCTGGTAAGCTGGGTCACCAGGCATTAGAATGCTGGTGTAAGGACCTGTTGTGTTGACACTATGGCAAAAAGGGACACATTGAGTGTGCCTGTAAACAAAAGAAAAAGAGGCCTGTGGTCTGGCTGACCAAAAGAGGAACCCTGCATACCCTAGAGCAGACCCAGGATGACCAAGGTGACACCTCTTCACAAGAAGAAATGCCACTGCATGTTTGTCTTTGGCAGTGGGCTCACATGACTACTGGGTAACCCCATTGTTGGATGGCAAACCTATACGCATGGAACTGGACACTGATGTAGCCGTCTCGCTGGTCTCCGAGACTGTGTATAAAGAAAATCTACAGCATCTTCTGCTTAAGGCAAAAAAAACCCTGTTCTGAAGACATATACGGGAGAAGCTGTGCCCATGTTGGGCACTACTGTTGTTAAGGTGGAGCTCAGTGGACAGGCTGCTAAATTTCCACTGTTTGTGATGAGAGGAAACTACCCAGCCTTAATGGGTAGGTCTTGGCTTGGGAAGATTCAACTGAACTGGACAGAAGTGCACGAATGACTAAAGAAGAAACCAGTCTGACCCCTATACAAGGAAACATGCTGTTGTTTTTGGAGAAGATCTGGGAAGTATGAAGAGAATCACTGTGACATTGAACATTAAACCTGACAGTCCACCAAAATATCTGAAAGCCCGAACTGTGCCATATGCCATCAGGCCAAAAGGTGAAGCAGACCTGGCGTGCCTGGTTACCAATGTTGTCCTAATGCCAGTTACCCATAGCCCATGGGCCACTCCTGTCATTCCAATAGTGAAGAAAGATGGCTCCCTCCGGATTTGCAGTAATTTTAAAGTCACTGTCAACCCAGTGTTATGTATAGAGCAATACCCGCTTCCCCGCATCGATGACCTCTTCGCGGGCCTGGCTGGGGGATAAAAGTTCAGTAAGATTGATCTGAGTCAAGTGTATTTACAGATGCACGTCGATGAGAAGTCCCAAAGCTTTTGACTATTGTGACTCATAAGGGGCTTTATCGATACTGTCGCCTACCCTTCAGAATAACGTCTGCTCCCGCCCTGTTCCAGAGGGCTACGGACCATCTCTTGTGTGGCTTGTCAGGAGTTCAGTGCTATCTGGATGACATCCTAGTCACTGGAAGGAATGAAGAGGATCACTTAAAGAATTTAGAGGGTACCCTACAAAGACTGGAAGAGTATGGCCTACGAGTCCGAAAAGACACATATGAATTCTTCCAGCCCTCTGTTGAATATTTGGGATACATCATTGATTCTGCAGGTCTTCATAAGGCCCCTGCAAAAGTTAAAGCTATTGTGGAGGCTCCCCCACCTCGAAATGTAAGCCAGCTGCGCTCATTTCTAGGACTACTGAACTATTATGGAAAGTTCATGTCACAGTTAGCTACACTGCTAAAACCAATTCATGAGCTCCTTGGGCAGAACAAGGCCTGGAAGTGGACTGAAGTCTGTGATGTTGCATTTAACAAAGCTAAGGATGCATTGCTAAATTCTGAAGTTCTAACGCACTTTGATCCATCCTTACCCCTACAATTGGCCTGTGATGCCTCCCATTATGGAGTGGGAGCAGTCGTATCACACCTTATGCCTTCGGGAGAAGAGAGACCTATTGCTTTTGCTTCACGCACTCTAAGCAAAGCAGAAACTAACTATGCCCAAATCGAACGTGAGGCATTAGGAATTGTTTTTGGAATTCAGAAGTTTCATCAGTACCTGTTTGGGCGAAAGTTTACTCTTCTCACAGACCATTGACCTCTGACGTCAATTTTTGGACCCTACACAGGCATTCCCCCATTAGCTGCTAGTCGTATGCAACGTTGGGCATTGTTACTTTCAGCACACACATATGACATCAAATATCGGAAATCCACTCTGCATGGCAATGCAGATGGCCTCTCAAGGTTGCCTTTGCCGGTCAAACATCAAGATAGTGCCCAAAAGGAAATCTTCTACTTTGAACAGGTAGAGAATACACCCATCACTGCTACTCAGATAAGAAGGCAACTCGCGTTGACCCAGTATTGTCCCAAGTTATGGACCTGGTGATGCATGGAAAATATCGACAAACCTCTCTGGTTTCACCCGATCTTGTTACCTACTTGTCCAGGAGGATGGATTTATCAGTCCAATCTGGTTGTTTGTTGTGGGGGAGACGTGTCATTATTCCACCACCACTGAGATCACAGATGTTAGAACAGCTCCATTCTGGTCACTGTGGAATAGTGTGCATGAAGGAAATTGCATGAAGCTATTTTTGGTGGCCTGGATTGGACAGTGCTATTGAAGAGAAGGCAAAAGCTTGTATGTCATGTCAGGGTGTGAGGAATGCACCCCAGTGGGCACCCCTACACCCATGGGACTGGCCTGAAAACTCGTGGCAACGTATTCACGTTGACTTTGCTGGCCCCCTTGAAGTAAGCATGTTCTTGGTGGCAGTAGATGCCCATTCTAAATGGCCAGAAGTCTCTATAATGCAGTCCACTACTGCAGAGAGTACTATCCAAAAACTACGAGGACTCTTTAGTCGTTTTGGTCTGCCAGAACAACTTGTGAGTGACAACAGACCGCAGTTCGTCTCTCAGGAGTTTCAAAATTTTATGAAGGCAAATGAGATACACCACATCACGTCAGCACCATATCATCCATCCACCAACGGATTAGCTGAAAGATTTGTGCAGACAATGAAAAACGCTTTGAAATCAGCAAGGGGACAACACTCCATTCAAAAGCGTCTGGATACCTTCTTACTTTCCTACAGAAACACACCTCATGCTACGACCCAGGCATCCCCGGCCTTTCTAATGATGGGACAACAGCTGCACACTTGCTTTGATTTGCTGAAACCTTCTGAACCCCGACAAACTGTGCAACATCAGCAGCAATATCAAGTCATCAGATGGGCACCCAGAGCAAAAGACTGAACCTTTAGCCCGGGACAGCCAGTTTTGGCTCGGAATTATACTTCCAGAGCTAAATGGGTCCCTGCCACAATCATCACTCAAACAGGACCTGTTTCCTACACAGTCTGTACTGCAGAGAATCTTACCTGGCGGCGACATGTAGATCAGCTGTTACCAGGTCATGCCAGTGCTCAGGACACATCTGCAGTTGAGGGGTCTGACTTCACTTCTTCTGGTGAGACACCGAATCATGAATTACTTGTTCCTGACTGTTCTCCTCCATTACTGCCGGCGGCTGAGATACCCCTTTGCCCAGCACGAGCTGATACCACCTCCTCACCTGTTCGTGCTGCGGACCCTGAGCCCATGGTACTTTCGGGTGCAACAACACCAGAAGTTCGCCGTAATCCACCTAGAGACAGAAGGCCTCCTCATCGGCTGGATCTTTATCTAGGGCGAACCCACAGTTATGGAGCAAAATAATCCCCAGGGTTTAGCCGGGAATGGAGGCAGTCTACCCTCCTTCTCTAGTCTAGTGTGTGTTTTATTTAGGGGATGTTCTTATTAGAGGGGGAGGAATATGTTGTGTATTTGGTTGTCATGGTTTTTGGTTCCTATGGCAACTGAGTTAGATTATTAGGGGATAGCCCGGCTGGCTTCGGCCGGTTGGGTGAGCTCTGTATCTGTAAATAAAATGGTAGTTTTGTTAGCTGTCTGCTCTCTGGCCTCAAGTGATTTCTTCCTAAACCGACTGCCCCCAAGGATATAACAGTAAACATCTGCATTATCCTCCTTCAAAACCCTCCTTAAAACTCTTTTGCAATGGCTACAAAACACTTGACGACATTTAAGCAGCTCATGTGCTGAGAGTGAGGCCACTGTTTATTATGCTAACCAATTTTTTCTCATTGTATCCTTTTGTCCTCATGCCTGCAGGTCTGTATTCCCTTGTTACCTCTTGTCTTATCCTTAGATCGTAGGATGTTTGGGTCAGGGACAGTCATTTTGTTCTGGGTTTGTACAACATTTAGCACAATAGGGATCTTGTCCATGATGGAGGCTTCTAGGAACAACTGCGGGACACATGCTAAATAATTAAATAATAAGAATCACTGCTTTTGAGGCTACATTGCCTCATACTTTCAATATGGTCGTTGCCCTTTAATCCTAGATGAGCAGCCTTGTTATTTCAATACACCCAGTTTATCAAGCAATATAGATCACTCTCTGTATAAGCAGCAAAGAATCCCGTGGCACCTTATAGACTAACAGACGTTTTGGAGCATGAGCTTTCATGGGTGAATACCCATTTCGTCGGATGCAAGTAGTGGAAATTTCCAGGGGCAGGTATATATATGCAAGCAAGAAGCAAGCTAGAGATAATGAGGTTAGTTCAATCAGGGAGGATGAGGCCCTGTTCTAGCAGTTGAGGTGTGAAAACCAAGGGAGGAGAAACTGGTTCTGTAGTTGGCAAGCCATTCACAGTCTTTGTTTAATCCTGAGCTGATGGTGTCAAATTTGCAGATGAGCTGAAGCTCAGCAGTTTCTCTCTGAAGTCTGGTCCTGAAGTTTTTTTGCTGCAGGATGGCCACCTTAAGATCTGCTATTGTGTGGCCAGGTTTTTGTATATTGCCTACAGGTTCTCCTACAGGTTTTTGTATATTGCCATTCCTAATATCTGATTTGTGTCCATTTATCCTTTTCCGTAGAGATTGTCCAGTTTGGCTGATGTACATAGCAGAGGGGCATTGCTGGCATATGATGGCGTATATTACATTGGTGGAAGTGCAGGTGAATGAACCGGTGATGGTGTGGCTGATCTGGTTAGGTCCTGTGATGGTGTCGCTGGTGTAGATATGTGGGCAGAGTTGGCATTGAGGTTTGTTGCATGGATTGGTTCCTGAGCTAGAGTTACTATGGTGCGGTGTGCAGTTACTGGTGAGAATATGCTTCAGGTTGGCAGGTTGTCTGTGGGTGAGGACTGGCCTGCCACCCAAGGCCTGTGAAAGTGTGGGATCATTGTCCAGGATGGGTTGTAGATCCCTGATGATGCGTTGGAGGGGTTTTAGCTGGGGACTGTATGTGATGGCCAGTGGAGTCCTGTTGGTTTTTTTCTTGGGTTTGTCTTGCAGTAGGAGGCTTCTGGGTACACGTCTGGCTCTGTTAATCTGTTTCCTTATTTCCTCGTGCGGGTACTGTAGTTTTGAGAATGCTTGGTGGAGATTTTGTAGGTGTTGGCCTCTGTCTGAGGGGTGAGAGCAGATGCGGTTGTACCTCAGTGCTTGGCTGTAGACAATGGATCTTGTGGTGTGCCCGGGATGGAAGCTGGAGGCAAGAAGGTAGGCATAGCGGTCGGTAGGTTTTCGGTATAGGGTGGTGTTAATGTGACCATCACTTATTTGCACCGTGGTGTCTAGGAAGTAGACCTCCCATGTAGATTGGTCCAGGCTGAGGTTGATGGAGGGGTGGAAGCTGTTGAAATCTTAGTGGAATTTTTCCAGAGTCTCCTTCCCATGGGTCCAGATGATGAAGATGTCATCAATGTAGCATAGGTAGAGAAGAGGCATGAGTGGATGGGAGCTGAGGAAGCGTTGTTCCAGGTCGGCTATAAAAATATTGGCATATTGTGGGGCATGTGGGTGCCCATAGCGGTGCCACTGATCTGGAGATATATATTGTCATCAAATTTGAAATAGTTGTGTGTGAGGATAAAGGCACAGAGCTCAGCAACCAGTTGTGCTGTGG
This sequence comes from Mauremys mutica, assembly GCF_020497125.1. Classification (NCBI taxonomy): domain Eukaryota; kingdom Metazoa; phylum Chordata; order Testudines; family Geoemydidae; genus Mauremys; species Mauremys mutica. Next base: position 16,496,344 of record NC_059086.1, on the reverse strand, counting down.
CATCATCAGGGATACTGTTCCTGACAGCTTGTATTCCTTCAGTGTGTGGGATGTTTGTGTAGAGAGCCTCTACATCCATGGTGGCTAGGATTGTGTTTTCTGGAAGGTCACCAATGCATTGTAGTTTCCTCAGGAAATCAGTGGTTTCACGGAGATAGCTGGGAGTGCTGGTGGCATAGGGTCTGAGTAGAGAGTCCACATACCCAGACAGTCCTTCAGTGAGAGTCCCAATGCCCGAGATGATGGGGTGTCCAGGATTTCTGGGTTTGTAGATCTTGGATAGTAGATAGAATAACCCTGGTCGGGGCTCTAAGGGTATTTTGATTTGTTCCGGTGTTAGTGTAGGAAGTATCTGTATAAGTGCCCATTCCTTATTTTTATTTACTATCATACCAAACTTTACTAAACTTTGGCAAACTTTATCATCAGTTATTTTGAATTTTCTCCCAGATAATTGGAAAAACGTGTTGACCTGTGTTAGGCTGGAAATCAATCCCTTGGAGACTGTTCAGCAAGCCATTTTATGATCATTCCTCATTTACAAATATGTTTTGGGATCTGTCAATTAGCCAGGTTTTAATCAATTCAATATGTGCCACATTAATTTTGGGAAGTTCTACTTTAAAAAAAAATCATATTAGCATAAGTCGCAAGCCTTGCAGGTGTCTAAGTATAGTATATCAACACAGTTACCTTTATCAATCTAATCTATAATATCATCAAAAAACAATAGCTGTCTAATTTGATAAAACCTAGTTCTTAAGAGACCATGTTTATTGGTATTGATTTCCATTCCTTAATTCTTTGTTAACTGAATCCCATAACATTTTCCCCCCCATCATTTTCCCTGGAATTGATGTCAGGCAAAGAGGGCTTATAATTATCCATTTAGCCTTTTAAGATATTGGCATGTTATTGGCTTTTCTCCTGGTCCTCTGGAACTTCCCCAGAATTCATCCTCTTCTTATGAAATGATCTAGACATCAGACATTTCACTTTACATTTTGCTTACTATTCAATGGTCAATAAACATATTATGGAGAGGATAGGGTAAAGATATCACTTCAAGAGTATTATTCTGCTTGAATATAAGCAGTATTTCCCCTGCTCCCACCCCCAAAAACTATGTTGAATTGGAGTTAAGAAAAAAAGTAGATATATCAGTGTTTTAACACATTACAGGAATGCCATAATACCCAAAACAAGCACTGCAAACCCAAGAAATAAAGAGTTTAGGTTTAATTTAAGAGAAATCCAAATATTGTAAGAGATGAAAACCAAAAACCTTAACTCTATCCTGTAGTGATGTTGCTATGGGACATTCATACATATCTATAGTTTCACAGTAGTGTTGGCAGTCCCAGATTAAATCAATCTGATCAGTAGCTGAATCCCTGCTTTAGGTACAAAACTCATATCAGTCCTTGCTATGGAACCAGAGCAGAGCAGATCTTTTAGAACAAAATATCCACTCTTGATTTAAAGGTAGCCAAAGATGGATAATCCACCATGACCCTTGGTAAATTATTTCAGCGATTAACTGATTTTTCTCTATTCATAGAATCATAGAAGATTAGGGTAGGAAGAGACCTCAGGAGGTTATCTACTCCAACCCCCGCTCAAAGCAAGACCAACCCCAACTAAATCATTCCAGCTGGGCCTTAGAAACTCTAAGGAAGGAGATTCCACCACCTCCTTAGGTAACCCATTCCAGTGCCTCACCACCCTCCTAGTAAAATAGTTTTTCCTAATATCCAACCTAGACCTCCCCAACTGCAACTTGAGACCATTACTCCTTGTTCTGTCATCTGGCACCACTGGGAACAGTCGAGCTCCATCCTCTTTGGAACCGCTCTTCAGGTAGTTGAAGGCTGCTATCAAATCCCCTCTCACTCTTCTCTTCTGCAGACTAAATAACCCCAGTTCCCTCAGCCTCTCCTTACAAGTCAAGTTCCCCAGTCCCCTAATAATTTCCATTGCCCTCCGATGGACTCTCTCCAATTTGTCCACAACCCTTTTGCAGTGGGGGTCCAAAACAATGCAATACTCCAGTTGTGGCCTCACCAGTGCTGAATAAAGAGGAATTATCACTTCCCTTGATCTGCTGGCAATGCTCCTACTAATGCAGCCCAATATGTTGTCAACCTTCTTGGCAACAAGGGCACACTGTTGACTCATATCCAGCTTCTCGTCCACTGTAATCCCCAGGTCCTTTTCTGCAGAACTGCCTCTCAGCCAGTCAGTCCCCAGCCTGTAGCAGTGCGTGGGATTCTTCTGTCCTAAGTGAAGGACTCTTGTTGAATCTCATCAGATTTATTTTGCGCCAATCCTCCAATTTGTCTAGGTCACTCTGGACCCTATCCCTACCCTCCAGAGAATCTACCTCTCCCCCCAGCTTAGTGTCATCTGCGAGCTTACTGAGGGTGCAGTCCAACCCATCATCCAGATCATTAATGAAGATGTTGAACAAAACCGTTCCCACGACCAACCCCTGGATCACTCCACTTGATACTGGCTGCCAACTAGACATTGAGCCATTTAGCCCGACGATCTAGCCAGCTTTCTATCTACCTTATAGTTCATTCATGCAATTCATACTGACAAGAATACTGTGGGAGACCGCATCAAAAGCTTTGCTAAAGTCAGTGTATATCATGTCCACCCCATATCCACAGAGCCAGTTATCTCATCATAGAAGGCTATCCGATTGGTCAGGCATGACTTGCCCTTGGTGAATCTACGTTGACTATTCATAGAATCATAGAATCTCAGGGTTGGAAGGGACCTCAGGAGGTCATCTAGTCCAACCCCCTGCTCAAAGCAGGACCAAACCCAACTAAATCATCTCAGCCAGGGCTTTGTCAAGCCTGACCTTAAAAACCTCTAAGGAAGGAGATTCCACCACCACCCTAGGTAACCCATTCCAGTTCTTCACCACCCTACTAGTGAAAACGTTTTTCCTAATATCCAACCTAAACCTCCCCTTCTGCAACTTGAGACCATTACTCCTTGTTCTGTCATCTTCTACCACTGAGAACAGTCTAGATCCATCCTCTTTGGAACCCCCTTTCAGGTAGTTGAAAGCAGCTATCAAATCCCCCCTCATTCTTCTCTTCTGCAGACTAAACTTTCCCAGTTCCCTCAGCCTCTCCTCATAAGTCATGTGCTCCAGCCCCCTAATCATTTTTGTTGCCCTCCGCTGGACTCTCTCCAGTTTATCCACATCCTTCTTGTAGTGTGGGGCCCAAAACTGGACACAGTACTCCAGATGAGGCCTTACCAGTGCTGAGTAGAGGGGAATGATCACATCCCTTGATCTGCTGGAAATGCCCCTACTTATACAGTTATACAATTCCTGATCACCTTCCTCTCCTCCAAGTGCTTCAAAATGGATTCCTTGAGGACCTGCTCCATGATTTTTCTCTCTCTTTTAATTTGGCTTCTATCTAACAAACTCTGGAATTAACACAATATCTTTAACATGTATGTGCAGGACTATTTGCCCTTGTACACACTGGAAAAATGTATCATGTTAATAACTATATGGTGCCCCAGTGCACTCATATCACACATCACATCCAGCTATATGTGCACATGGTTTCTGCGCATCAAATACCATCTAGATTTGCTTTGCTTTAAGGAAAGCTAAATACTGTTTTAAAATCATAAGCATTTAAGTTGCAGTTTGTATGGCATTACAATGGTTCAGAGTGAAATAGTTCAGATAGGTCTCCTTGGACACAGTGCAAAACTTGCCATTCATAATCTCTCAGTTTGCTTATCGCAGGTGGTTTGGGAACTGTATGACAAGTGATGAGAGAATTGCAACTGAAATGGTTTAAAACAGTGCTGGTATGGTATGAACATGTGGCAAACCTGCAATGATTCATTAGGAAAAACTACCTGTAATTCTGATTGTTCTTTTTAAGCAGTGTAGAGGGGAAATGGCAGAAAGCAGATACAACTTTGCAGCCTGAGAGCATCACAGAAACATATCACAGGGAAGAAATGAGAGTGGTCAACAGAAGTAAAGGAAATCCTAAGAACAAACGGAAAAAAAAACTTCTTTGAGTGAGGGACAGCTAGGCTACCCTTACTCAAAAACAGGTTTCGTAGATTAGAGACTTCAGAACAGGATTCCCCTAGAAGCCTAATCTGAACAATAATGCTTTGAAAAGGTGACAGAGGGGTCCATGATTCTACTTTGCAAAGGTCAGCAAGAGAGACATACTTGAGTCAGACAGAAGTCAGCAAGTCCATCAGGGAGCTCTATGAGTTTGCCATCAGGACAGGCAGAGGAGAAGAGCATGACCTAAGCTCCACTCCTAAAAGGGACTTAGCCACCAGTCTCCATTTGGGATTCACAGCCATGTACAAACAGTGATTGGAGTAGTAGCCAGATAGGGTTACACTTAGGGACTGGGCTGTACATAATCTGGCTAGAAAAGTGGGAGTGGTCTGATAGAATCAACTGAAATGTTTGTTCATGAATGCAAGACATCTGGGCAGCCAAGTGGAGGATGTAGAATTACTGGTGTAGGAGATCAAACTGGTTATTATAGGGGTTACAGAAACATGGTGGAATAGCGCTCATGGCTGGAATGCAGGAATTGAAGGCAAGTGCTGTCTAGGAAAGGTAGGAATAAAAATAGAGCTGGTGGGGTAGCACTGAACATCAATGAAGTGGTAAACTGTAAAGAAATAAGAAGTGGCAAGAAAAAAAATGAGATTTATTTGGGTCAAAATCACTTTGGAGGAGGATTGTAAAAACTGTTTGATGGGGATAGTGTTTGGAGTCTGGTATAGACCCCCAGGATAAGTTTCAGATATGAATAGAGATCTCACTAATACTTTTAGAAAGCAAAATACTTTTGGGAATTATGTCATAATGAGAGTTTTTTACTGCCTGGATACAGACTAGAGAATAAATGCTACTAATATTGATAGGGTCCAGTTATTCCTGTGTGTGATAGATGACAGATTTCTTCATCAAATTGTCACTAAACCAACAAGAGCTGATGCAATTTTAGACTTGGTGTTGGTAAGTAGTAAAGACATCATAGAAGAGCTGGCCCTAGGAAACAGCCTTGGATCAAGCAATCACAAATTGATCAATTTAAATTAAATGGAAGGATAATCCAAACCAGATCATCAGCTGTTTTTTTTTTATTTCAAAAGAACAGAGTTTGGGAAATTAAGAGAATTAGTTAAAGAAGTCAGCTGGACTGAAGAGTTCAAGGATTTAAATTCGGAGGAAGCTTAGAATTCTTTTAAATAAACCTTACAAAAAGTATTTGAAATTTGCATGCCATGCAAGGAGAAAAGTCATGTAGCAAAAATTTCCAGACTCAGGTCAGTAAATAGCCACCTCAAAAAGTTTATCCACAGTAAGCGCAAAGCCTATAGGGAATGGAAAATGGAATGGATTAGCAAAGAAAGCTATATCTTGGATGTTAGAAAATGTAGGAATAAAGTGAGAATTGCTAAAAGTGAAGCTGAACTAGCTCTTGCTAAGGAAATTAAAATTAATCATAAGAGGTATTTTAGTTATATAAATAAAAAGAAAATAAGGAAGGATGAGGTTGGGTTGCTATACAGCGTGGATGGGGAGGATATTAAAGATAACCTAGACATGGACCAAAATCTTTGCCTCAGCTTTCAATAGGGATGTTAACATGGAATGTGTACATGTAGGCAGGATGGCTGATGGAAATGCACGAATATAGATAGAAATTAATATATCTGAGGAGGAAGAAAAGCTTAAAGAGCTTAATGTTCTCAAATAGGATCACCAGATAATTTCCATCACAGAATACTGAAAGAACTGGCAAATGAGATTGCCAGTCCAATAGCAAGGATTTAAAAAAAAATCTATTTGGGAGTAGTACCATATGATTGGAGAACAACTAATATCATACTTATACTTAAGAAAGGGAGAAAAAGTGCTCCAGGCAATTACAGATCTGCCAGTCTGACCAGACCTACCAGTCTAGTTAGTATGCTAGGCTCTAGAATAAATTGTGAAGGAAAGAATAATTAAATTCATGGAGATAAATGGTGTTAGAGGGCACCCTTCAACCTCTCCCCTGGGTCTTGTCACGCAGACAGAAAGCAGAAGACCAGAAGGCTGAAATGCAGGCAATGTGATTATGTACTTATGTTCTTACAGGGGTTAGTTTCCAGCAAGCATGTGTCCTGTAACTCTAACACCGCAGCGCCTTGTTTCCCAGTGTCCCTTCCCAGATCTGATGCCACAGAGCCTTTACCTGTATCCCCCTGTAGACGGGCCGACTCACCCCTGCGGCGCCTCGTGCTGGTGACTCAGGGAATTAGCTCATTTTCCAGCGCGGAGCGCCCTCTGCAGGCCAGTGATCTGCCTGTCCTCAGGCCCCCCGTGTCCCTCCCTGGACCCGGTGCCCTTTTACATGGGGGTGCTGCCCCCTGGCAGTAACCCCTTTTCTCTCAGAGTTTCCCCTGGGGTGCTGCCCCCTTGCAGTAACCCCTTTCTCTCTGGGTTTCCCCTCCTCAGGGAACTCCCACCCTCTATCCCTACCTTGCCTCAGTGTATGGCTACTGCCAGTCATTGTCTAGCCCCATGTCCTGGGGCAGACTGCAGTATCAGCCTACTCATCACTGGCAAGGAGGGTTTGGACCTGCTGCCTTGGCCTACCCCTGGGCTGCCCTCTGCAACCCCCAGTACCTGTTGGCCCACTGCTAGGCTGCAGCCTGGGGCTTTCCAGGCTGGAGCTCCCCAGCTCCTCTGCCTTTCCCCAGCCCTGCTTCACTCAGGTACCCGATCTCTAGCTCCCTACAGCCAGGCCCATCTCCCTCTTCAGGCAGAGGAAGACTGTCTGTACTTCTGGCTTCCCTGGCCTTCTTATAAGGCCCTGTGGCTCAGTTTGGGGCGTGGCCTCAGCTGCAGCCATCAGCTGCAACTCATCAGCGCAGCCTAAAGGCTGTTTTCTCCTGCCACAGCCCCTTCCCAGGGCTGTTTTTAATCCCTTCAGGGCCAGAGGAGGGGTCCACCCTGCTATACACACCCCACCTCAAGAACCCCTCCACCGGGGGGAAGGTGGGGTGCTCTACCAGCCCAGCTTTCTCCTCAGCTGGGCCCGCAGAGAATCCGTTTCTCCTCGCAGGCTCCCCAGTGTTTGGAGCAGCCTGCTTCCTTCCTCCAGGGTTTGGGTTCCCATGGTAGCCTTTTCAGTTCCTCCATGGGATCCCCAGTTTGTCTGGGGCCTCTCTGCCCCTGACAGTCCCCTCTTTTGGGCCTTGGCCATCACAACCCCCTCCTTTGGGGCAATCTTGGACCTGGCCTGGTCCTCCGGCCTCCCCTAACTTCTCTGGGGACTAGGCTGCTTGTGCCCCTTGTGGCAGAGGCAGCACAGCCAGTGCCCACCCCTGACCACCTCAGGGCTCGCCTGGGCCCTGCGAGTTCCGTGGGGGCACTCGCTTTTCAAGTGCCCTGGTTCTCCACAGGCCCAACAGTTCCTTGGCCTTGGCACCGGCCTCCTGCCCCAGGTGCCTGGGCCCCAATGAGGTCCTTGTGCCCTCCCCCGCAGCAGCTGAAGCAGCCACGCTTGCTGCTCGGCGAGCCGGGCCACACAGGCTCTCCAATAATAGTCTCTGTTCATTTTCTCCACCATTTTGGTCTCAGCTCTTCTTCCAGGCAACTGTCCCACAGTCCTTGCCCTGGCCCCTTTTATCAGGGGCGGACCGCAACTGCCCGCATTCTCCACCACGTGTAGACGGGCCGACTCACCCCTGCGGCACCTCCTGCTTGTGACTCCAGGAATTAGCTGGTTTTCCAGCGTGGAGCACCCTCTGCAGGCCAGTGATCCGCCTGTCCTCAGGCCCCCCGTGTCCCTCCCTGGACCCGGTGCCCTTTTACATGGGGGTGCTGCCCCCTGGCAGTAACCCCTTTCTCTCTGGGTTTCCCCTCCTCAGGGAACTCCCACCCTCTATCTCTACCCTTGCCTCAGTGTATGGCTACTGCCAGTCATTGTCTAGCCCCACGTCCTGGGGCAGACTGCAGTATCACCCAATTCATCACTGGCAAGGAGGGTTTGGACCTGCTGCCTTGGCCTACCCCTGGGCTGCCCTCTGCAACCCCTAGTACCTGTTGGCCCACTGCTAGGCTGCAGCCTGGGGCTTTCCAGGCTGGAGCTCCCCAGCTCCTCTGCATTTCCCCAGCCCTGCTCTACTCAGGTACCCGGTCTCTAGCTCCCTATAGCCAGGCCCATCTCCCTCTTCAGGCAGAGGAAGACTGTCTGTACTTCTGGCTTCCCTGGCCTTCTTATAAGGCCCTGTGGCTCAGTTTGGGGCTTGGCCTCAGCTGCAGCCACTTCCCCAATCAGCGCAGCCTAAAGGCTGTTTTCTCCTGCCACAGCCCCTTCCCAGGGCTGTTTTTAACCCCTTCAGGGCCGGAGCAGGGGTCCATCCTGCTACACCCCCTTCCCAGCTCTGACTCTACAGAGTCTGGTTTCCCAATTGTCCTGCCCCCCCTCTGCAGCAGGCATAATTATACCTGAAATGCACAGCCACAATCCCACGCCTTACAGCTTATGGCCAGGTTCTGTGTCAGGGGCCCATGTGTCTGGGATCTTCATTCCACCTCTTTTGTACCCCATGGGAGGGGTGAGGAGGAAGGTCGTGCTATAGTCAGGGAAAGGCATTTCTTTGGTATTTTAGTGTTTTATACCTTCCCCCCCACCCACACCCCTTTGCCCCTCCCCACTGGTTGCTTGAACTTGCCTTGAGATAGGAGTTGAGGCAGTCTTCAAATGTATGCTCTAGTAACACCTTAACTGCTCTTATCTGTTCCCATTATACTAACAAACCCATCTGGCTAGAGAGAAGCAACATACACAATGTCTTTGTCCTTTGTTTGCACATATTAATAAGGGTTCCTTTGTTCACATATATTAGTAAGAATGTAAAAAATCAAACAGTTAAGCAAGACCCAAAATTCTATCTCAGACAAAAATACAGGCCGGAATCCTACCTTGTCACTAGTACTACTACCAAATGGAAAAGTGGATGAAATGCAATATTTAATTATTAAAGGTAGATCAGGCCATACTAAACTGATCTCCTTCTTTGAGAAAATAACTGATTTTTTTTTTAAATAAGAGAAGTTAAGTAGCTCTATACTTGCACTTCAGTAAAGTGTTTGACATGTCACATGGGAAATTATTAGTCAAAGTAGAGAAGATAGAAGTTAGTACAAGAATTGTAAGTGGACATGAAACTGGCTAAAGAGGAGAAAGTAATGGGCTGTGCTGAAAGGTGAATTATCAGACTGCAGAGAGATTACTAGTGCTGTTTCTCAAGGATTGGTCTTGGGGCCAATCTTATTTGATATTTTTGAATGACCTTGGCACAAAAAGTAAGAGTGTGCTACTGAAATTTGCTGATGATACAAAGTTGGGAGACATCATCAGTAAACAGGAGGACTGCAATATTTGTAACTCTCTCTGCATATTACTGCTTTGCAATCCAGATCCAGAATGATGGGAACTGGGGAGAGAAACCGGAATAGTCCCCTGGTTAGTAAGGAGTGAATCAGGGAACGAAGTGTAACAAGAAGAGGCAGGGAATAAATCAGGGTAGAAATGAATTTTAAAATGTCAAATTCATATAAACATCAACATAAGTGGTAACATATGACAGTAATTTACATACTCTGCAGGCAAAGTCCAGCCCTGGGGCAGGGCAAGGGCATGGGGAGCTCTTCCCGCTCTTGCACTCCACCCCTGACAGAGTTAGGTCAAAGGAAGCTGCCTTAAGTTGACCTGTTAATGTATGTGTCTACACTACTGGGTGGGTCCTTTATGCCGACCCAAGTTGTCTCTAATGTCTACTTCTGTAATCCACCTCTGTGAGAGGCGTAGTGCTTAATTCAATTTTCATGGGTTGACTGCGAGGTGGTGCAGACACAGCGTTGTGTAATTCGACTTAATTAGCCTCCAGGTGGCGTCTCACAATGCTCATCTGTGACCGCTCTGGAGATCATTCTCAACTCTACTGCACTGCAGCCAGGTACACAGGAAACAGTCACTTCTCTGCTAAAGCCTCAGGAACTTTTGAATGTCAATGCAATGTTCCCATTCTCCCTGAGACAATGTTTTGGTCCTATGAGTCATTGCACAAACTTCCCAAAGCACACTGCGGCAAGATGCACTTTGGGATAGCTACCCACGATGCACTGCTTTGTGCACTGATGCAGGCACTTCTAGTGAGGACACACTCCATCGAGACAATGAGCATGGTGTGGTCATGCAAAATCTATTTCATTAATTTGGGGACTCAAGGTCAAATTAGATAAAGTCCACTTAATTTTGTAATGTAGACAAGCCCTGAGTGTGAGTGTATTGAGGGGAGGATTTGAGGGGGTTATGGACAGGCAGGAAACAAGTTTCTTCACTGGTTCTCATGCACTTTTTATTTTATTCTAACCACATCCTGTGGTTTTTGTGACCACATCTCTGCATGTGGATTATTATGAAATAAATTTTGTCCATAGTTAGACATAATTACAGCATTACATCAGCTTAAGCTCAGCTCATACCTATTTACAGTTGTGCTGTGTTGTGTGCTTTGCAACGAGACAAAAATATCCCTCAAGCAAATCATCCCAACAGCAATGGTTCTTTTCTGTGTGGTCAGGCCAGCGAGGAGAATGTTCAGTGTCTCGTAATGTGGAAGTCAGTGTGGCCACCCCTGAAAGATCAAGAATCAGACCCCAAAGAGTTCATGAGAGTGGCCCAAAAATCATGAGATGTTTTGTAAAGAGATTAAATTGTGATTTGGATGGTGTCTTCGGATTTTTTTAATTCTTCTTCTCACCCCTAATGCTTGGGTGACTACTGCAATGTTGCCAACTTTCACAAATGTATAGAGTAAGATGGTTTTGGTCTCTTGTACAGGAGCTCTTGGTAGAGGATCCAACTGAGATAAAAGGCACACATTTGCACAAAGTATTGAACGCTGGTGCACAGCATTCTGCTTCTCCCCACCCCCCCCACCCCAATATCAATTAATTAATTTTGTTCCCTCTCCCAGCCACATGTCAATTAATTTCCTTCCCACTGCTCCCACATCTGCCTCAGACTCACCTGAGTTCTGCACCCACGCACGCTCCTTGCCCCCCAGGCCCAGGTCTGTTCTCGCTGCACCTGTGAAGTCTCTACTACTCCCTTTCCAAACTTTGGGGAGGGGCAGCTCCAGGGTCTCTACACCCCCTCCCAGGCCTAGTGTTGTGGAATAGAGAAGAGGGAGGGGGAGAGGGAGAAGGGAGTCGAGCTGCCCTGAGCTGCTGGGCATCTTCTGCTCCTTCCTCCCCACATCCCTCCTGTGGAAACAGTTTTGGATGCACCATCTCCACCATCCCCTACTCAAAAAGTCCTCTAGCTCCTGCGGGAGTGAGAGCTCTGCCAGGATCTGGGGAAGTGAGAGGGGGGTTTCCCATGGCAGGTGTCATAGCATTGGATTTCTTATGAGACAATGTGCTCACATAGTGACTGAGGCTGAAGCCTGCAAGAGATGCTGGACTAAGAAAATCCTGAGGGAGGTCTCTCTGTAGATTCCCCAGGGTATGGAATAGAACTGGCTGATTTCCCCTGCTTGGAGAGAACTAGGGAGCTGAGAGACTGCTGGGACCTTACACCTTGGTACGAGGGTGGTTGAGGGAACCCCGATGGAAGGAGGCTGAGTATTTCTACAAGGCTGTAGCCCACACAGAATACTGTGAATGGGTGTGGAAATTGTTGGCACTTGCGCTTCCTTAGGGACCGATTCTGGGATTTCTAGTGACCAGGGAGGATGTCCCCCATTTATTTTCCTGTGGCAACAGAGCAAATGGATGAACAAGTTAAGTGCACAGCTGGCCTGATAGGCCTGAGTGTGACTGAAAATCAGGGACAAGGTCAAGGCAGTGGCAGTTTTGTTTCCAGAGGGATGAAGATGGAGTGAGGAGAGAGGTTGAGGTCTTGGTGGGAGGGCCACATGGAAACTGAAATTTCCATTAGGCCATTCTGGCTACACAAAGGACCTTCAAGTAGTTATGAATGTCCCCCCTTCCCCCACCGAGATATCCTGCTCTGTAGGGGGGATCCCTGGACCTGGTACCAATGAGAATGCTTCAGGCCACCCTAACAGCCTCATAATACAGAGGGCACTTTGCCCCCTGGCCTTCCACTCCTGCCCCCAAGCACAAGCACAGAGTAACTGGGATATTGACTATCTTCCTCACACAGATGGATTTTGCTGCTTCAAAGAGATTTATAACTGAAGATTTTTTGGTGCCTTGGTTAAAATATTTTGTTTGGCATTTTCCTCTCACTTTTCAGACTATACTGAAGGAATCCTTGACCCTAATTCCTTGTATGCTGAGATAGGATGAGGGCTGATTGAAAATTCTCCATGAAAATGATTTTTGGGAGAAAATTGGATGTTTAACAAAAGAGGGTTTTTTCCGCATAGTATCTGCTTTCTCTGGAAAATATTGATGTTTTGTCAAAATACAGAAAACTGAAATATTTTTATTCCAAATAGTGCTGTGGTGCCTCATGGGAACTGTAGTCTTTGTGCGTCCCCCATCCCTTATCCTCTATGGATCAGGCTCCATTCGAAACTAAATCTCCTGAGAAGCACCATGGTCTCTGCTCTTGGTGAGGGAAGGTGTTTGATCATAGGAGTCCCTGTTGCATCATTGGAGATGTAGTGTGGACAGAGTCCAGCCCACAGAGGAGAATGGGAGCATAATGTATTCGGAAGGTAACTCACATGAGACATCAGAGCTCTATTTGGAATAAAAATATTTGAGTTTTTGTCTATTAAATCAACTCTATTTATTTTGCCCCAAGAAACTTGAGTCTCACACACCAGACACATGCAATTATCACTTATAATACAATACATTTCAATGCATATTAAACCTGCAAACATGATCTTCCTGATCTATGAAAATGGCTGCTTCTGGCTTCCTGACTCAAGGCCCAGTCCTGTACCCACTGAAGTCAATGGCAAAACTTCCTTTGACTTCACTGAGAGCAGGATCTCTTTGTCAAACTCTAATTCTTCTTCTTGGTCTCCTAATCCAAAAATGAACACTTTCTTCATAGATAAGTTGCTAATACACACATTTAGTTTACAAAATTAAGAAACAAAATTCAAGGAAATTTTAGTCATGCTTTCAATTCAATAGCCTTATCTGCCAGCAATATTTAAAACAAACAAACAAACAAACAAACAAACAAACAAACAAACAAACAAAAAACAAAATCTCAGATGGCCATTAAAATATTTTAAAACAGAGCCAAACTATCCAACAGCCAGTTCTGATCCAATGCTCATTGAAGTCAATGGAAGTCTTTGTCAAAAACTTTTGTTTGATATGATATATACTCAAGAGACCAAACAACCAATGTCAGTCAAGTTTATTGCTAAAAGTAAATATTAGCACAGTACAGGAAGAAAAACTCAATACAATACCAGTTTAAGAGGAGCTGTCTCATGGAATGTTGTACATTCACTTTTCACAGAAGGCGTGCTTACAAAGTTACACATTTCAGCTGGTAGTATTTGTTGGATGATTTTACAAGTTACAAACATCTGTACACATCACTAAAATCAAACCTAGCAGTTCACCCCAGTTCCTTAACTTCTTGTTCTGTATCTTTCCTTATCTTTGTATTGGATACCAGCATTCCAGGTACTGGTCCATGAAAGTACCTCCCCAACTTGTACCAGGGCACAACGTTAATGTACTTTGACAAATTTTCTGTTTTCTAATGCCAAGGATGCATTAAATGTAGATAGATAGATAGACAGATATGTAAGGGGACTGTTGCCCCCTTACTAAGCCCTGGTCTACACTAGGACTTTAATTCGAATTTATCAGCGTTAATTCGAACTAACCGCTCAACCGTCCACACCAGAAAGCCATTTAATTCGAACTAGAGGGCTCTTTAGTTCGAATTTGGTACTCCACCCCGGCAGGTGGAGTAACGCTAAATTCGCACTTGCTAGCTCGAATTAGGCTTGGTGTGGATGCTAATCGAACTTAGCAGCTCCGGGAGCTATCCCACAGTGCACCACTCTGTTGACGCTCTGGACAGCAGTCCGAGCTTGGATTCTCTGGCCAGCCACACAGGAAATGACCCACGAAAATTTGAATTCATTTTCCTGTCTGGGCGGTTTGAATCTGACGTTCTGGTTGCACATCGGGGCGAGCTCCGCAGCACCTGCAACGATGCAGAGCTCTCCAGCAGAGGAGTCTGGGCAATCCCAGAATAGAAAGAGGTCCCCAGCATGGACTGACCGGGAAGTCCAGGATCTGATCGCTGTGTGGGGCGAGGAGTCTGTGCTCTCGGAGCTGCGCTCCAACAAGCGGAACGCGAAGACCTTCGAGAAGGTCTCTAAAGCCATGAAAGAGAAAGGATACAGCCGGGATGCGATGCAGTGCCGCGTGAAAGTGAAGGACCTAAGACAAGGGTATCAAAAAGTCAGAGCGGCAAACGGACGCTCCGGAGCCCAGCCCCAGACATGCTGCTTCTACGAGGCACTGCATGCCATTCTAGGTGGGTCTGCCACCAGTGCCCCACCAGTGACAGTGGACTCCGAGGACGGAATAGTGTCCCGGGACAGTTCCTCCTCCCTGTTCGCCGATGGGGAAGATGAGGAAGGGTCTTTTGAGGATGGTGCAGGCGACATCGAACCCACTCCCGCTTTCCCTGACAGCCAGGATCTCTTCATCACCCTCACAGAGATCCCCTACCAACCATCCCCGCCCGTTAACCCGGACTCGGAATCAGGGGAAGGATCAGGCGGTAAGTGCTACAAACAGGGAAACATTTATTTTTTTAAGAAACAGGGATATATATAAAAAATAGAAATACTATATAAAAATTTTTAAATATGAAACTATACAAACAGCAGGTCTACACACATAGGAATGGAGCAATAGTCCTCTGGGGACAGTTCAAAAAAGCTCTCAGAGAGCAGCTGGAAAAGCCTGAGCAGGAGGTTCCGTGGTAGAGGTGCCTTGTTGGGTGCTCCGTTGAAGCACACTCTTCCGCGCCACGCCATCCTCAGGTAAAGGGGGACCATCGCCTCGACGAGCATGGCAGCGTACGGTCCTGGTCTGTGCAGGGCTTCTGTGAGCATCCGCTCTCTCTGAGTCCTCCTGAAAGAGAGCCTCAGGGTGATGTCGTTGTGGAAGTGCTGCATCTAATTAGTGGAATTAGTGTACTGTTACTATTGTGAATGGTAGACTTTTACTTTGCATAAGAATGACCCTCGCTTAACAGAGTTTTACTTTGCATAAGAATGACCCTCGCTTAACAGAGTTTTACTTTGCATAAGAATGACCCTCGCTTAACAGAGTTTTACTTTGCATAAGAATGACCCTCGCTTAACAGCCACGTGTTGCAGGCCACAGAGGAAAAGCATACAGGGATCTTTCCCGTTCACTGGCGGGAGGTGCCGCAAAATGGTCATCTTTTCTGCTTTGCACATTGCCTCCAGCAGGAGAGCACAGCTAAGCACTAACTGATAAGCACTCTGTACTGTAAGGCTTACCAGGACTTTGTGCAAGAGGGATGCAGCTGTCTCTCCTCGCTTGTGCGCTATCCAGTGCAATCACGCCGCCAATGAGAGCGTGCTCCGAAATCTCGGACTAGTTCCGAGATCTCCTGAGACTTGGTTCCCTGTTTGGTCTTCTTAACTGAAACTGACTAGACTGTGTTTACTGTTGGCAAACATGTATTTGTTCAAGGAAATCACCTACTTTTTCGCATCACACAGCTTCGGCTCCTTCCCGGACTGCCCCGGCATCCCCCTCGCAGAGGCTGGCTCAGATTAGACGCCGAAAGAAAAAGACTAGGGACGACATGTTCCAGGAACTGATGGCCAGCTCCAGAGCGGAGGCGGCAGAGCAGAGACAGTCGAGGGAGAGCCTGTGTCAGCAGCATCGCACACACCTGGAACGGGAGGATAGGTGGCGGCAGGAAGACCAGCAGGCGACTCAAACGCTGCTTGGTCTAATGAGGGAGCAAACGGACACGCTCCGGCGCCTTGTAGATGTTCTGCAAGACCGCAGTCAGGAGGAGACAGCCCCCCTGCAGTGCATCTGCAACCGCCCTCCAACGCCAAGAAGTCCTGTCCCCCCCTCACCCAAAGTGACAAGACGGAGGGGCGGTAGGGGCCGTGAGAACTGTCCCTGCACCGCAGCACACCGATAATGTTCGAGACAACTCTCGCGCTGTAAATTTGTACAAGCTCTTTCCTTACAGCATCAACCAGTCCCAACTCCAAGTTCAAACCCCCCACTGTGTACTACATTATTAAAAGCGGTTTGGTGTTACTGACTGTTTCCGTCACGTTTCTGGTGTCAGAAGACTTTCTGTTGTTCTGTGTGTGTGTGTGGGGGGGGATTGTAATTTCAGTGCATAGCCCACAGTGCCATGCTACAGACTTGGCTGCAGGGTCAACTGCAGGGCACACACAGACTGCAGTCACTAGGCACCAGGGACAGTCTGTGTGGTGTATGCTGCCCCGGGTCTTTCCTTGATGTGTATGCTTGTGCAGGGTCCTGGTGCCTGCCATCCCCGAATGTAAAGGCAGGCTTCCCTTCACATGCACTTGGACCGTAGTCACGATCCTCCCCGGTGCCCTGAGCCCCAAAAAGAGACCTCATCCAGGGGCAGGTACTCACCCTTCCCCCACACCCCTCACCCCTTCCAACGCCCAAACCCACAGCCGTCATGTTAACCCCTATCCAAAGACGGCACCCCTCGCCCCTTCCTGCAAACCCACCCATTCCTGCAACCCTCCCCCTACATGCACAACCACCGTAAACCGTCCCCCACCCCGCAGACCTATGTAGGAGCAGGAGGCTGTCCGTCCTCTTTTGGACAAGCGGTCTGTACATCAGTGCACACCTTACCCACCACAGAATGCTTCCATGTTTCAACCAAGAAACAGAAATGCAAAGTCAACGAAAGATTTATTATTAATTACTGTTACATTTCATTAGTTTTAAAACGTGCTTTGGAAGTGGGGGAAACTTGGAGAACCGGGTTTGTGAGCTCAGATCTAACTCCACACATACAGACACAGGCCCATGATCAGGCTCTCTTAAAATCAAGTGGACAGTCACAGGTTACCCTGCTCTGCGAGGAAACTCGCTTTCAAAGCCTCCCTGATGCATATCGCTTCCCGCTGGGATATTCTCTCGGCACGGGTGTCTGGCTGATCGTAAACAGCAGCCAGGCGATTTGCCTCAACCTCCCAAGCGGCCAAAAAGGTCTCGCCCTTGCTCTCACAGAGATTGTGGAGCACACAGCAAGCAGCAATAACTACGGGGATATTCTTTTCGCTGATGTCCAAGCGAGTCAGTAAGGTCCGCCATCTCCCCTTGAGACGTCCGAAAGCACACTCCACCACCATTCTGCACTTGCTCAGCCGGTAGTTGAAGAGTTCCTTTTCACTGTCCAAGGCGCCTGTATAGGGCTTCATGAGCCAGGGCATTAGCGGGTAGGCCGGGTCCCCGAGGATCACTGTAGGCATCTGCACATCCCCAACCGTTATTTTGTGGTCCGGGAAGAAAGTGCCTGCCTGGAGGCGTCTAAACAGACCAGAGTTCCTGAACACACGCGCGTCATGAACCTTGCCCGCCCACCCAACGTTGATGTTGGTAAAACGTCCCCTATGGTCCACCACAGCTTGCAGCACCATTGAAAAGTAGCCCTTTCGGTTAATGTACTCGCTGGCCTGGTGGGCTGGTGCCAGGATAGGGATGTGAGTCCCATCTATAGCCCCACCGCAGTTTGGGAATCCCATCGCGGCGAAGCCATCTATGATGACCTGGACATTTCCCAGAGTCACTACCTTTGAGAGCAGTTGCTCAACGATTGCGTGGGCTACTTGAATGACAGCAATCCCCACGGTAGATTTGCCCACGCCAAAGTGGTTCGCTACTGACCGGTAGCTGTCTGGCGTGGCAAGTTTCCAGAGGGCTATGGCCACTCGCTTCTGCACACTCAGGGCTGCTCGCATCCTTGTGTCCTGGCGCTTCAGGGCAGGGGACAGCAAGTCACACAGTTCAAGGAAAGTGCCCTTACGCATCCTGAAGTTTCGCAGCCACTCTGTGTCATCCCAGACCTGCAGCACTATGCGGTCCCACCAGTCTGTGCTTGTTTCCCGGGCCCAGAATCGCCGTTCCACACCATGAACTTGACCCATTGCCACCATGATCTCCACTGCCCGGCGTACCCTGCTTTCTGAGAGGTCTGCGCCACTCTCCTCACCGTGCTGCCGGAGCCTCCTCGCCCGGTTTCTCAGCATCTGACTGTGGAAGAGGTGGACGATAACGTGCGAGGAGTTGACAACGGCCATAAGTGCAGCGATGATCGCAGCGGGCTCCATGCTCGCAGTGCTGTGGCATCCACGCTGTAACCGACCAGACAAGGGCACGAACAGATTTCCCGCCGGCGCTTTCAAGGAAGACAGGGAGGGCGTGATTGACGGTTCAATGACGACACATTTTTCCCCCCAGCATGCATTGGGGGGAAATCCCACAATTCCAATGGGCAGCGGGGAGTGCGGGAACTGTGGGATAGCTTCCCACAGTGCACCGCTTCCAAAGTCGAAGCTGGCCCCGTGAATGTGATCTCAGAAGTTCGAATTTGTGTATTTAGTATGGATACACAAATTCGACTTCATAGAATCATAGAATCATAGAATCATAGAATTCAAGATCAGAAGGGACCATTATGATCATCTAGTCTGACCTCCTGCAAAATGCAGGCCACATAAGCCGATCCACCCACTCCTTAGCCAGCGACCCCTGCCCCATGCTTCGGAGGAAGGCGAAAAACCTCCAGGGCCATTGCCAATCTTCCCTGGAGGAAAATTCCTTCCCGACCCCAAATATGGCGGTCAGCTGAACCCCGAGCATGCGGGCAAGACTCTCCAGCCAAACCCTCTGGAAAAGGTTATATCATACCATTCACCCATTGTACTATTTACTAGTGTGGCACTTAATTGACCTATTGACTAAACCCGTTATCCTATCATACCATCCCCTCCATAAACTTATCTAGCTTAATCTTAAAGTCATGGAGGTCCTTTGCCCCCACTGTTTCCCTCGGTAGGCTGTTCCAGTATTGCACTCCCCTGATGGTTAGGAACCTTCGTCTAATTTCAAGCCTGAATTTCCTGACTGACAGTTTATATCCGTTCGTCCTCGTGTCCACATTAGCACTGAGCTGAAATAATTCTTCTCCTTCCCTGGTATTTATCCCCCTGATATATTTAAAGAGTGTAATCATATCTCCTCTTATCCTTCTTTTGGTTAAGGAAAACAAATCGAGCTCCTCAAGTCTCCTTTCATACGAAAGGCTTTCCATTCCTCGGATCATTCTAGTGGCCCTTCTTTGTACCCTTTCTAGTTTGAATTCATCCTTCTTAAACATGGGAGACCAAAACTGCACACAATACTCCAAATGAGGTCTCACCAACGCCTTATATAACGGGACTAGCACCTCCTTATCCCTACTAGAAATACCTCGCCTAATGCAACCCAAGATCGCATTAGCTTTTTTAGCGGCCACATCACATTGCCTACTCATAGTCATCCTACGATCAACCAGGACTCCTAGGTCCTTCTCCTCCTCCGTTACTTCCAACTGGTGCGTCCCCAGCTTATAACTAAAGTTCTTGTTAGACATCCCTAAATGCATAACCTTACACTTCTCACTATTGAATTTCATCCTGTTACTAATACTCCAGTTTACAAGGTCATCTAAATCACCCTGGAGAATATCCCGATCCTCTTCCGAATTGACAATACCCCCCAACTTGGTGTCATCCGCAAACTTTATCAGCCCACTCCTACTCTTGGTTCCCAGGTCAGCAATAAATAGATTGAATAAAATCGGACCCAAAACCGAGCCTTGAGGAACTCCACTGGTAACCCCCCTCCAACCGGACAATTCCCCCTTCAATACTACCCTCTGCAGTCTCCCCTTTAACCAGCTCCTTATCCACCTCTGGATTTTCATTTCGATCCCCATCTTTTCCAATTTAACCAGTAATTCTTCATGCGGTACCGTATCAAACGCCTTACTGAAATCCAGATATATGAGATCCACTGCATTTCCCTTGTCTAAAGAATCTGTTACTCTCTCAAAGAAGGAGATCAAGTTGGTTTGGCACGATCTACCTTTCGTAAATCCATGCTGTAATCTATCCCAGTTGCCATTGGCCTCATGCTCCGGAACCACTCTCTCTTTTAAGATTTTTTCCATGACTTTGCATACTACAGATGTTAGACTAACAGGCCTATAATTTCCCGGGTCACTTTTTTTCCCCTTCTTGAATTATTAAGGTCGAATCCACAAATTCGACTTAAGTAGATTCGAAATAGTCCTGTAGTGTAGACAAGCCCTAACATTCAGTGGGGGTGTTTGGTTGCTAGCTCCCAGCACTAAAAGGGGAGGGGTCGATGGCAAATCAGGACCCTGAGACTGACAGTCTCCAGGAATAATGGCAAGAGGCCAGTGCTCCACGTTAACCTGATTGACAGGACAGGCAGGCTAATCAAGGAGACAGAAGGCCAGCGTGGGTCTTGTCCTCTGTGTGAGCTGGAATTGCCTGGGTCAGACAGAGTGGGGCTGAGCTAAGGAGAAAGCAGGGGCCCAAGCTGAGCTGAAGAGCAGAGCCATGCCAGATCCAGAGGGGCCAGAGCTGCAGCCAGAGAGCCAGAGGCACAGCCCAGGGAGAGCAGATCCTGTGCTGAGAGCAGAGCTGCAGTCGCAGAGCCAGGTGTGGTGAGTAATTGGGGCCAGCCAAGGGGGGGACCTTGGGCAAAGGGCCCAGCGCAGAAAGACACTCCCAGCCAAGGGTCCTTGCAGGTCAGACTGGGAGGGGGATCTTAACCTGACGGGGGGCTGACGCTGGGAAGAAGTGTCCCACCACCCAAAGCCTGGAGGTATGTGGCCACCACCATTGCAAGTGTCTAACCGGCAGCATCCCTGCAGCACAGCAGGGCCTGAGAAGGAGGCCTGGGACCTACAAGAAACAGACTGCAAAGTGCCTTGATGTCCAGAGACACTGTTTGTAATGTTCCCTGACACAGAGCAGGCTGATGTGTTTTCCTTTAACCTTTCCCATTGTTTTCTTATTCTTTTCTTTAAATTAATTGTTAATTAAACAACTTGTATTTGCTTTAAATTGTATGGAATAATCAGTGGGTCAAGGAGATGCCCAGTGCAGAGAGGGTACCCCGGAGTGGGGACCCCTAGCCCCTGTCCTAGGTGACCACAGCAGGGTTGGGGGTCGAGCCCCCCAGGAATCCTGGGCCCAGCCTTGTTGGGGTTACGAGGACTGTGCCAGAAAGGAGGGTGGAAGGAGAGTCCTCGAGGGCAGGGAAGCCTCTGGGTAAAGGGAGTGGGAGCGAGGACTCAGATCCTTTCGCTAGCCCACTTCACCGGGGTAGCACAGAAGCCAGGAAAGTTCCTCACAATAGCGGGACCATTCCCCTGCTTACAGATAGATAGATTAGATATACACACACAATGTAGTGATGTTATATTGACATTGTGTACTTATTAATATATTTGGTGTGAATAATACATATTGATAATGTGATATATCAATGTATTAACTTGCCATATATGATCATCATTTCTCAGCCCCTCTGGACTATCTTTTAAGTCTCTTTGGCTCTGGCATAGAGCCCTGACTCCCAGACTCCTTCCCACAGCCTCAGCCCCTCATCCAGGCCCTACATGAAGACCCCAACCTTGTTCCCTGGAGTTCCTCCTGTAAACTGGGTTTTCTCAGCCCTTTTTCCAAGGTCCAGGCATTCCAGGCTGTCACCTGACTACAATTAACCATGTCCTCTCTGGCTAAGATGCAGTTAATTATGGCACAAGTGGGGCTGATTGAACATGTCTGGCTAACCCCAGGCCTCTTGGCCCTTAAGGGGCAGGCTACCCTGTTACACAAACATAAGGAATTACAGAGGGAGAATGAACCTGTCTGAGGTAACATAGCAATTCTGTGGCAGAGCTGAGAATAGAGTTCTGGAGACCTGGCTTGTGGCCCTGTTGTCTTAACTCAATAACCATCCTACCTCTTCCTCCTGAAGGCTGGATGGGTCTCTTTAGTTGTCCCATCACTGCCCTTCTGTAACTGGCTAAAGGGATTGCTGAGAAGCAGTCTGAGACCCTTTGTTTGGTGCAGAACTGGGCAGGTGGCTTCCACCGAGCTCTCAGTCCTCACTTTGCCAGTCTGAGGAGCCACTGACTGGCCCCAGAAGTCCACTCTAGGCAGCCAGTGTGGCAATGCGTAACGCTGATACAGCACTGCTCCTACCCAGTCTCCTGGCTCCTGCACCGTGGCTGGCAGAGGGGAGTATTGTTATCTAACCTGTTCAGGTATGTAGTACAAAGCATGACAGAGAATGTGGCTAACTCTTTTCTCTCTCCTATTCCAGAGGCTCAGAAGAAGGAGTTGGAATCAGGTATTTTAATAAATCCCCTGGCAAAATTGTGTCTGTGTTTTCACATTATAATTAGATAGACAATTTCCCTCCTCTGTGCGTATGATCTTTAATCATCTCTATGTGCATTTCCTGCTCCCTCAGAAATAGGAATATACAGCAGAACAAGTAGCAGCTAAGTCTTCTGTGACATTCTCAGCAATGAGGAGTGAGTATAGTGTGTATGGGAAGGAGGGATGTACAGCATTAGCTAAAGTCACACACAGGGCAGGCTAGGGCTGCACAAGCTTCTTCCATGATGCTCTATGAATACACCTCAGTCCTGACACAGTGTTATTCCTTTTCTGGACACCCCTCCCATCTCTACAAATGCACCTCACTCCTGTTCAGCAAGGTGGTGTACTGAAAATTGTGTTAAAACTGGGATTTATAGCTTTGAATTCTCAGAAAGTTTCCTCAGCCTGTTTACAGGCAGTGGGCTCTGTAGGGATTGGGAAGTGTGTGATCTGGGTCTTTCAGCACTCAGTGTGCAGACAGACAGCTAGAACAAGGTGGGGTGAGTTGGGCCTCTCTGCCATAAGGAACATTCTGCTTTCTCTTTCTCTCTCTCTCTCTCTCTTTGGTTTTGTGTGTGATTCTGAATTGTAAGAAATAAGGTATTATTAACTGGCAGCAGGAGTATTTTATGTTTATCTTCTATGTTTGTATGCAGTGAAACATAGCAGAGAAAATGATCCCATTCTCATCATCAGTTTTCTCCTGTCTGCAGGCAGGCCCATGAAAACCCCATAGAATTTAAAGTGATAGATTACAATTTTAATAGGATTTTAAATACATCACAAACAACATTCCCTGATAGTTCATTCCTGGTCTCCCCTCCCTCCCTCCCTCCCTCCCTCCCAGCTCTGCCAAGGAACCCTGCCCCCGATCACTGATGTCTCCAGGCCCAGAGCACTTAACAGAGACTACAAATCATACTAAACTGTGCACTGACTTTTGTGAAATGCTCTATGAAGAGATGAACTGCAGTCACTTTTCACACATGAATTGAGATATTCAGTGTGAAACCTAAAGGCGAATGGAACCCACAGAAGCACTCAATAGCAAAGCTACTTCAAACAAGTCCTTGTAGTTTCACAATGTTTCAGTGTTGTTGTTGCCATTTTGGTTCTAGGGTATGAGAAAGACAAGGTGGGTGAGGTGATATCTTTTAGAGATCTGTGGGCTTAAAAGCTTGTGTCTGTCACCCACAGAAGTTGGTCCAAGAACAATATACCCTTACCCACCTTGTCTCTCATAAAGATCAGGCCCATAAAGGACATACAGCACTTTGCAGAGATATGGAGCCCTTTCTGCATGTTACATGCCATGACTCTGCTCTTGGTCATTAACAACAATAAGTGGGATTCACAAAGTTATTTAGGTGTTTCACTCTTATTGATTTTAGTGGGAGCTAGGCACCTATCTACCTCTGTGGACCTCACCCAGTTGGCCTTTGGTTCTGAGATAAATGGCTCTGGGGTTCAAATTGCTCTACTCAAAATTCCACACACTGCGTTTGTGATGTGTTTCTGTCTTCTCTTCCCAGAACAGGATGATCAAAGCAAGAGGATTGGTAAGTGCATCTGTTGCCCCATTAGAGAGTCACTGAGCAGAAGTTACTTGTAGCATGTGGTGCTGAGTAGCTACAGAAATGTCTATGCTACAAGCTTTGTGTGCTGATCATGAGACTGAGAGAACAGTGTGTGCCAAATTGGAGGCAGCCAAAGCTAACCCTACCCCAGCATACATGTTTTCTTCAGCAGAGAGGGTTCCCAACTCTCAGACCTAGATAACTAGATGTCACATTGACTTCAGTATCAGATAATCAGTCACATTATTATGACTCCATAGAAAAGTTCCGGCTGTGTCCCCATAGCTGGCCTGTGCTCCAGGAACCCTTTCCCCATGTGTGGCTATGAGCAAGGGAAAAGATTTAGAGTCCTTACTTTGTTGTCAAGAGTAGATCCTGAATGAGAGCACCAGTCCTTCCAGGTTTTTCTAAAACCTCACTATAGCTGAAATACACTGTTTTAATGAACTCATGGATTACTAGTAGAGCTGAGTCGATAACTGATTTTTCACTTTGGTGGCCAAACTGAAAAAATTGAGCAAAAAAAAAAAAGGTTTGGGGTCAAACCCAAATACAGATTTTTCAGTTTTTCTTGGGAAAATGAAAAATCAAAAAAAGATGAATGAAACAGTTTCTTCAACCTGAAATATTTTTCCCTAGGTTTTTTGTTTGTTTGGATTGTTTAATATTTGGGTGTTAATTCCCCATTTTTATTTTGCTCTTTTTATAGGAATTGAGCTAAAAAAAATTAAAAACATCACTTTCAAACAAAAACATTTCATTTAAAAAATGTCAAAATGAAACATTTTGACATTTTTGAAAAACACCGTTTTTTAGCCAAAACTGTTCACCAAATTCCATCAATTTTTAAATAGTTTTGCTTCACCTGAAACTGCCTTCTTTGTTCAATAAACTATTTTGGTAAATTTTCAGATTCAAAAAAATAAAACACCCCTGCAAATTAAACAAAATAAAATGAAAAAAAAAAAGAAAAAATGTTTTAGGGTTTTCATTTTGTTTCATTCTGGGCGGTTTTCAATCTGAAATTATTTGTTCTTCTTCTTTTTGTTTAATTGAGAAATACCGAGAATATTCAGGTTTGTTTTGAAACTAAGCAAAAAAAATTGTTCTGGTTAACCCTCCATACAGAAGAATCATTTATTCACTCAGCTTTACCTATATGCGCTGTTCTGAGCATAAATGTCTATACCCTGGGAAATTTCAGCCTACCCTGTCTCAGGTCCTTTACTGGCCTGTCAAATCAAATTGTCTCATTAACCCTCAACGCACTCTGCAACTTCACTCAAACCTCTTTCTGTGTCTTCTCAATTTCCTTCCTGCCCCTCCACACTGTGACAGATTGTGTCTGGCCCTGTGCATTGTGTGAGGAAGTGAGAGGGCACAAGGACATCACAAAGGGAGCTGAAAGTTGTAGGGAGACACCACCCCACCCACACAGCAGAGCTGAGCTGGTGCAGAGGAGCTCATGCTGCACCGTGTTCAAGGGGGGGTGGAGCTTCCATTGCAGCCACCTTCACCCAGGGAGGAATTCTGGCTAAGTCAGGCTGAATCCATCCAGGCTGGTGCTGCTGAGCAGAGTGGGCAATGGCTTAAAAATACAATTTAGTGCCTGCTCTCTTTTCTTGCCTCCTTCAGTACCCCTGTCCCCCAGTGACTCCTCAGGCGCTGTACCCAAGCACCCTCCATCCTTTGCCATTGTTCTGCAGCACTGTGGATATCCCACCTGAGAAAAGGCCTGAGTAACTGAGACAGACACCCACCAAAGTGGGGTATCAGTTGTGCGAGTGAAGGCCTGTGCAGCACTCCCCATATACACCCTCCCTGAGAGGAGACGTCTACCAAGATTTATCCCCCCCAAAAAAACATCCCCCCTAGCTTGGTCAAGAACTGGCTTTCCCCAGAAAGAGCAAGGATATGACTTTGACTCAGTCTCATGGCTCTAGATAGACAGTTCTTGTTCCTGCGTGGCTCATCCAGAAGGAGAGACAGCAATTGTGCTGAATGACACACAGAATGTTAATTAGATTTAATGGATGGGTTAGCTGAGCACTTCCTTTAATTCCTGCTCTCCTGCTGGTTTAACATGCTTTCTCCTTGGAACACAATGGGGTCCCTTACTCACCCATTGGTTATAGAACCAAACAAATGTTGGGATGGAAGGGACCTTGAGAGGACATCAAGTCCATCCCTCTGTGCTGAGGCAGGACCAAGTAGACCTAGCAAGGAAGATTTAGGTTGGATATTAGGAATAGCTACCTAACTCCAGGGATAGTTAAGCACTGGAATAGGTTATGGGAGGTTATGGAATCCCCATTGCTGGAGACTTTTAAGAACTGGTTAGACAAACACCTGTCTGGGATGGTCTAAGTACCTCGATCTGCTGGCAATGCTCCTATGCAGCATGAACTAGGTTCACCGGGAGAAGGAGACCAAAGCCCCGAGGTAAGTGGGGAAGTGGGATTCCAGGAGGAAGCACAAGGAGGAGACTGCAAGAGGGGAGGACTCCTGTCTCAGACCGAGAAAGCGGGACAATCAGCGAGTTATCTTAAGAGCCTATACACAAATGCAAGAAGCCTGGGGAACAAGCAGGGAGAACTAGAAGTCCTGGCACAGTCAAGGAATTATGATGTAATTGGAATAACAGAGACTTGGTGGGATAACTCACATGATTGGAGTACTGTCATGGATGGATATAAACTGTTCAGGAAGGACAGGCAGGGCAGAAAAGGTGGGGGAGTTGCGTTGTATGTAAGTGAGCAGTATGACTGCTCAGAGCTCCAGTATGAGGTGAGGCCTCATTTGGAGTACTGTGTCCAGTTTTGGGCCCCACACTACAAGAAGGATGTGGATAAATTGGAGAGAGTCCAGCGGAGGGCAACAAAAATGATTAGGGGGCTGGAGCACATGACTTATGAGGAGAGGCTGAGGGAACTGGGATTGTTTAGCCTGCAGAAGAGAAGAATGAGGGGGGATTTGATAGCTGCTTTCAACTACCTGAAAGGGGGTTCCAAAGAGGATGGATCTAGACTGTTCTCAGTGGTAGAAGATGACAGAACAAGGAGTAATGGTCTCAAGTTGCAGAGGGGGAGGTTTAGGTTGGATATTAGGAAAAACTTTTTCACTAGTAGGGTGGTGAAGAACTGGAATGGGTTACCTAGGGAGGTGGTGGAATCTCCTTCCTTAGATGTTTTTAAGATCAGGCTTGACAAAGCCCTGGCTGGGATGATTTAGTTGGGTTTGGTCCTGCTTTGAGCAGGGGGTTGTACTAGATGACCTCCTGAGGTCCCTTCCAACCCTGAGATTCTATGATTCTATGATTCTATTTATACAGCCCAAAATGCCATTCGCCTTCTTGACAACAAGGGCACACAGTTGACTCATATCCAGCTTCTCATCCACTGTAACCCCTAGGTCCTTTTCTGCAGAACTGTAGAACACATGGTCCCTAGTCTGTAACAGTAAATGGGATTCTTCCGTCCTAAGTGCAGGACTCTGCACTTGTCCTCATTGAACCTCATCAGGTTTCTTTTGGCCCAATCCTCTAATTTCTCTAGGGCTTTGGCTACACTTGCATTTCAAAGCGCTGCCGCGGCAGCGCTTTGAAGCGCTAAGTGTAGTCAAAGCGCCAGCGCTGGGAGAAAACTCTCCCAGCGCTGTCCGTACTCCACCTCCCTGTGGGGAATAACGGACAGCGCTGGGAGCGCGGCTCCCAGCGCTGGGGCTTTGACTACACTGGCGCTTTGTAGCGCCGCAATTTGCAGCGCTGCAGAGGGTGTGTTTTCACACCCTGCTGCAGCGCTGCAAATTTGTAAGTGTAGCCAAGCCCTTAGTCTCTCTGTATCCTATCCCTACCCTCCAGTGTATGTACCACTCCTCCCAGTTTAGTGTCATCTGCAAACTTGCTGAGAGTGCAATCCATGCCGTCCTCCAAATCATTAATGAAAATATTGAACAAAACCGGCCCCAGGACACTTGGGGCACTCCGCTTGAAACCAGCTGCTAACTAGACATGGAGCCGTTGATCCATCCCCTTTGAGCCCGACAATCTAGCCAGCTTTCTATTCACCTTATAGTCCATTCATCCAGCCCATACTTATTTAACCTGCTGCAAGAATACCGTGGAAGACCATATCAAAAGCTTTGCTAAAGTTAAGGAATAACACGTCCACTGCTTTCCCCCCATCCTCAGAGCCAGTTATCTCCTCATAGAAAGCAATTAGGTTAGTGAGGCATGATTTGCCCTGGTGAATCCATGCTGACTGTTCCTGATCACTCTCCTCTCCTCTAAGTGTTTCAGAATTGATTCCTTGAGGACCTGCTCCATGATTTTTCCAGGGCCTGGGTGAGGCTGATTGTCCTGTAGTTCCTTGGATCCTCCTCCTTCCCTTTTTTAAAGATGGGCATGACATTAGCCTTTTTCCAGTCATCCAGGATCTTACCCGATCACCATGAGTTTTCAAAGATAAAGGCCAATGGCTCTGCAATCACATCCGCTAACTCCTATAGCACCCTCGGATGCAGCGCATCCGACCCCATGAATTTGTGCTCATCCAGCTTTTCTAAATAGTCCTGAACCACTTCTTTCTCCACAGAGGGCTGGTCACCTCCTCCCCGTACTGTGTGGCCCAGTGCAGTAGTCTGGGAGCTGACATTTTTCATTATAGTTTTGTATGTAACATAAATAGTTTTCAACACTAAAAAGTGTGGATATTAAATGTATTTGGAACCCAGGGAACATTGGGGTACATGAAAGGAATGAAAAGGAATACATGAGGTGGGAGACTGCCCGAGGAAGTAAGTAATGGGGCTCTCTGAATCATAGAGCAAACTAAAGGATTAAGGTCCCCATCTTTCTGAGGCACTGACAGTTGGGCTGAGCCCATCTCTCACACTGCCCCTGTCTCCAATCCCCCCAGAACTTGTGGATCTAAAGGCAGAGGAGGCCTGGAATTACTTCAAGTCAAAGTTGCAGAAACTATCAGAAGCCTGCATCCCGAGAAAAGGGAAAAAATCATAGGCAGGAGTTGTAGACCAAGCTGGATGAGCAAGCATCTCAGAGAGGTGATTAAGAATAAGCAGAAAGCCTACAGGGAGTGGAAGATGGGCGGGATTAGCAAGGAAAGCTACCTTATTGAGGTCAGAACATGTAGGGATGACGTGAGAAAGGGTAAAAGCCATGTAGAGTTGGACCTTGCAAAGGGAATTAAAACCAATAGTAAAAGGTTCTATAGCCATATAAATAAGAAGAAAACAAAGAAAGAAGAAGTGGGACGGCTAAACACTGAGGATGGAGTGGAGATTAAAGATAATCTAGGCATGGCCCAATATCTAAATAAATACTTTGCCTCGGTCTTTAATAAGGCTAATGAGGAGCTTAGGGATAATGGAAGGATGACAATTGGAATGAGGATATGAAGGTAGATATTACCACATCCGAGGTAGAAGCCAAACTCGAACAGCTTAATGGGACTAAATCGGAGGGCCCAGATAATCTTCATCCAAGAATATTAAAAGAACTGGCTCATGAAATTGCAAGCCCATTAGCAAGAATTTTTAATGAATCGGTAAACTCAGGGGTTGTACTGTACGACTGGAGAATTGCTAACATAGTTCCTATTTTTAAGAAAGGAAAAAAAGGTGATCCGAGTAACTATAGGCCTGTTAGTTTGACATCTGTAGTATGTAAGGTCTTGGAAAACAATTCTGAAGGAGAGGGTAGTTAAGGACATTGAGGTCAATGGTAATTGGGACAAAATACAACATGGTTTCACAAAAGGTAGATCGTGCCAAACCAACCTGATCTCCTTCTTTGAGAAAGTAACAGATTTTTTAGACAAAGGAAATGCAGTGGATCTAATTTACCTCGATTTCAGTAAGGCATTTGACACGGTTCCACATAGGGAATTATTAGTTAAATTGGAAAAGATGGGGATCAATATGAAAATTGAAAGGTGGATAAGGAACTGGTTAAAGGGGAGACTACAACGGGTCATACTGAAAGGTGAACTGTCAGGCTGGAAGGAGGTTACTAGTGGAGTTCCTCAGGGATCAGTTTTGGGACCAATTTTATTTAACCTTTTTATTACTGACCTTGGCACAAAAAGCGGGAATGTGCTAATAAAGTTTGCAGATGACACAAAGCTGGGAGGTATTGCTAACACAGAGAAGGACCGGGATATCATACAGGAAGATCTGGATGACCTTGTAAACTGAAGTAAAAGTAATAGAATGTTTAAGAAGGATGAATTCAAACTGGAACAGGTTCAGAGACCGGCTACTAGGATGATCCGAGGAATGGAAAACCTGTCTTATGAAAGGAGACTGAAAGAGCTTGGCTTGTTTAGCCTAACCAAAAGAAGCTTGAGGGGGGATATGATTGCTCTTTATAAATATATCAGAGGGATTAATATTAGGGAGGGAGAGGAATTATTTAAGCTTAGTAACAATGTGGAGACAAGAACAAATGGATATAAACTGGACACTAGGAAGTTTAGACTTGAAATTAGACGAAGGTTTCTAACCATTAGAGGAGTGAAGTTCTGGAACAGCCTTCCAAGGGGAGTAGTGGGGGCAAAAGACATATCTGGCTTTAAGACTAAGCTTGATAAATTTATGGAGGGGATGGTATGATGGGATAGCCTAATTTTGGCAATTAATTTGGCAATTGATCTTTGATTATCAGCAGGTAAGTATGCCCAGTGGTCTGTGATGGGATGTTAGACAGGCTGGGATCTGAGTTACTACAGAGAATTCTTTCCTGGGTGCTGGCTGGTGAGTCTTGCCCACATGCTCGGGGTTTAACTGACCGCCATATTTAGGGTCGGGAAGGAATTTTCCTCCAGGGCAGATTGGCAGAGGCCTTGGAGGTTTTTCGCCTTCCTCTGCAGCATGGGGCACGGGTCACTTGCTGGAGGATTCTCTGCAGCTTAAGGTCTTCAAACCGCAATTTGGGGACTTCAATAACTCAGATATAGGCGAGAGGTTTATTATAGAAGTGGATGGGTGAGATTCTGTGGCCTGCATTGTGCAGGAGGTCAGACTAGATGATCATAATGGTCCCTTCTGACCTTAAAATCTATGAGTCTATGAGAACCTTTCCATTCCGGCCCTGCCTGCTGTCTCAGGATCTCACACCTGGCACAGCCCGCAGTCGCTCCCACTCCTTTGGTTTACTCTATGATTCAGAAAGTGATCCTCATCGGAGGATAGGTTCATAAATAGCTATTAGCAAAGTTGGACAGGAGTGAATCCCTATGATCTGGAAAAACAATGAGGAGTACTTGTGGCAGCTTAGAGACTCACAAATTTATTTGGGCATAAGCTTTCATGGGCTAAAACCCATTTCATCAGATACATGCAGTGGAAAATACAGTAGGAAGTAGCAACACCCATGTTTTCATACCAACTCTAACGAGACTAATCAATTAAGATGGGCTATTATCAACAGGAGAAAAAAAACTTTAGTACTGATAATCAGGATGGCCCATTTCAAATAGTTGACAAGAAGGTGTGAGTAACAGTAGGGGGAAAATTAGCATGGGGAAATAATTTTTACTTTGTGTAATGACCCATTCACTCCCAGTCTTTATTCAAGCCTAATTTAATGGTGTCCAGTTTGCAAATTAATTCCAATTCTGCAGTTTCTCATTGGAGTCTGTTCTTGAAGTTTTTTTGTTGGAGAAGTGCGACTTTTAGGTCTGTAATTGAGTGACCACTGGTAGCTCACTCCCAGGGCAGGTCATTCAGCAGGAATTTTAGATGTGCACAGAACACAGACAGGATTGGTTCCCATATGGTTACAAAACTGCCGTAAAGTGGAACAATTTTCAGCCTGTGTGATTGGATGATATCTGGATGCATATTATAAGACTGTCCTACATAAATGAGGAAAAGTTGAGGTGCCTTTATTATTCTTTTGTTCCACTCTTTCTTTCTATGGGGAATTTTCCAAAGCAATATCACTGTCTTCCTTTTAAACAAATAATAATAATAAAAAGCAATGGCTGTTGAAAATAGCAATTCCAGTCCTAATACCCACTGGGAAGCATTTCTTCCTCAATTTTATCCTACTTTTTCTACAGCAAGTTACACTGGATCAGTATATTTGATTTGGGAGAAATGAAGTAACAGCTGCCCAAAGTGAGCTTGAGCACTCCTGAATTTTGAGGTGTTCAAATCTGGAAGGCAGGTGCTGGCTGGGT
Organism: Mauremys mutica; assembly: GCF_020497125.1. Classification (NCBI taxonomy): domain Eukaryota; kingdom Metazoa; phylum Chordata; order Testudines; family Geoemydidae; genus Mauremys; species Mauremys mutica. The sequence continues at coordinate 16,464,000 of NC_059086.1, read as the reverse complement.
GCAGGAGAGCTGTGGCTCCATGGGGGAGCACGGCAGCATGTATGCAGCAGTGTGTCTGGCGCTGTGTGGAGCCAGACATGCTGGTCTGAGTGGCACGGTAATGGGGCTGGGGGGTTGGTGAAGGGGTAGGGAGTTCCGGGGGGCAGTCAGGGGCAGGGAGAAGGGGGGGTTAGATGGGTCAGAGGTTCGGGGGGGCAGTCAGGAGACAGGCAGCGGTTGGATAGGCATGGGATTCCCAGGGGTTTGTCAGAGGACAGGTAGGGGGTGGAATCCTAGGGGGGCAGTTGGGGACAAGGAGAAGGGAGGCTTAGATAGGGGGTGGGTCCTGGGGGGAAGTTAGGGGCAGGGGTACGGGAGGGGGTGATCAGGGGACATGGAGCAGGGGGGGGTGTTGGATGGGTTGTGGTTTCTGTGGGGGGCAGTCGGACAGAGTGGATGGTGGCAGGGTGGGGCTACCCTCCCTCCCCGTGGAGTGTCCTGTTTTTTGAATATTAAAATATGGTTCCCTACCCTTCACAGTGCAACTCTCCATTCACAGCACTCACAGCACACTGCAGCAGGAGGTCCCCCACTTCCTTTCAAGTTGGTAGTGGCCAAGGGAATGCTGGGCAATGTAGTTCTTTCTCTGCTCCAGGGCTGGCTCTATAGGCAGGGAGCGAACCAAAGAACTACAGCTCCCAGGGCCCCCTGTTGGGTCTCAGCTCCCATGCTGGATCCCTGCCGCCCCTGCAAATGGGCTGCCCCAAGCACCTGCTTGCTTTGCTGGTGCCTAGAACCACCCCTCCCTTGAATAGATATGTGGACAGAGTTGGCAACGGGCTTTGTTGCAAGAATAGGTTCCTGGGTTAGTGTTTATGTTGTATGGTGTGTGGTTGCTGGTGAGTATTTGCTTCAGACTGGGGGGCTGTCAGTAAGTGAGAACTGGCCTGTCTCCCAAGAACAGGATAGGTTGTAGATTTTTTATGATGCGCTGGAGAGGTTTTAGTTGGGATCTCAAGGTGATGGCTAGTAGCGTTCTATTACTTTCTTTGTTGGGCCTGTCCTGGAGTAGGTGACTTCTGGATACTCTTCTGGCTCCGTCAATCTGTTTCTTCACTTCAGCAGGTGGGTACTGTAGTTGTAACAACAATTGATAGAGATCTTGTAGTTGTTTGTCTCTGTCTGAGGGATTGGAGAAAATGCGGTTGTATCTTAGACCTTGGCTGTAGACAATGCATCATGTGATGTGGCCATTGGTCTGACCCAGTATGGCTGTTCTTATATTCTTATGGAAAAAAGAGTAAGTGATGACATCATTGACAATTGTATCATAATACAGACACACACAGGTGGTGTGTGTGGGGGGAGGTGAATTGATGTTGCCCAGGTAACCATATGTCTTCATTTTCTAATTTGTGAGTGCTTGACGTTGTATCCTAAACAATGTTCTTTTAATGCATAGAATGTTTTGTATATAATCTACGTAATTTTTGTATATATTTTCCTACATTTTAATAAAAGGAAAATATAGAAACAAATACTGCTGAGTACACCCGTAATAACCACCTATGCTGAAAGGTGACTATTAGCTCAGTTAGCAGGTCTTGGCTGACCATAGAGGGCAAGGGCACCAATGCGGGATGCACGGACAAGGCAAATATTTCCAGGATATTCTGGAGATCCAGTGTTTTCCAGATTGGACAAAATGGGATTTTATTCCTACCCAGTGATATGGATGTCAGAGGGGTGGCTGGGTCACTGTTATTTTGGGTAACCCAGCCTATCCCCTACTGCCCTGGATCACAAAGCCCTACCCTGACTAAATTCACAGCTTCTCTATCAATTTGAGAATACATATATATATATTCCACCGAGGTGAGATATCTAGAAGTGAAAAACAACAGGCCTTCCATTCTGGTCTTCCAGGGCACGTGAAATCACTGTTCCTCTTCATATGGGGAAGTGTCATAAACTGACTTTATATGCGAAGATGCACTGTTGGGTGTAAGGATCCTTTCATATCATACAAGGTTCTCGGTACCATCCCACACAGTGTGTGGGCCAGCACCATTCCTGTCCAAAAGTTCACATGGATGATGTAACTCTGTGCTAGGCAAGAACCTACAGTAGTTGTGACAGGATGATAAATTCCTGTAATATCCAGAATTATTTGTATCAAATTAATGTCATTATTGAATTAAGATTTATCTCTCTGCATTAAATTGCAGTAACAATGCAAATATTTATACAGTATTCTGTATAAATAGTGTGCAACTTCTGTATATAGTGTGCAACTTCAGAGGATTTTTTGGAACAGTGCATGTGAAGTGGATTCCTAGGAAATCCCTTGGGGTGCTGGAAATACAATTTTCCCCTCTGAGGCCGGCCATTGAAGCCACCTCACTATCAAGATGCGCATAGACCAGTTCAAATTGGATGTCCAGGGACCAACAGACAAAGAAAGGGTTTTTGAATAAATAACCTGTTTAGACTGACTGAGGACTTTCTCCCTGATCCTGTACATGGGCAGGACCTCTGGCCCACTGAGGGCCCCAGTCCTTAAGAAAAGACTGGAAGGACTTGCTTAATGCGGCCACATAAGACTGAGTGCTTGTCCTGGGCTGAAGCTGTGATGAACTTATAACCACAAAGGAATCCCCTTGTGTGAGGGTTTGAAGGACAGCTCCTGCCAGAATCTATGTTGGAGTTGGGGGTGATCGCTGATAAGCTTCTTAGCATGTGTGTGAGTTATTTTATTATTTTAATATGTTCTCTCTGTAATGCTTTTTACCTTATGGATAAAGTACTGTGACAGAACCAGACCAGTGGGGTACAGGTCCTATTAGTATCCAGGAAGTGTGCGGGCGAAGCCCGCCCAATGCTAAAGGACCTCCTCCCAGCCTAAGGGGAGGATCCACAGGTCTGGGATACTAACTAAGTATGTGGGACAACCAATGAAAAAAACAGGATCAGGAGTGAGGTCACAGGGCTAAACGAAGGAAACCTGATGGGGACACCGAGCAGAGAACCCCAGACAACGCCCACTGCTCCTCGAAGGCGTCAAGGGAGCCAGTGGACGCCGCCCAGAGGAACTCTGCCCGGATGCGTGAACGGACGGAGGAGCGGAAATAGGCCCCACAGTCGCAGGAAATCCCGTCGGCCAACCCCCTCTCCCTGGTTTTGTAGATGGCTAGTTTGGCCAGGGCCAAGAGGAGGTTGACAAGGAGATCCCGCGACTTTGTGGGGCCACGGATGGGGAGTGCATAGATAAACAGGTGAGGGGAAAAGTGCAACCAAAAACGCAAGAGGAGAGCCAAGAGGAGCCGGAACAGGGGCTGCAACTTGGCGCACTCTAAATAAACATGTGCCAGGGTCTCCTTCATGCCGCAAAAGGGGCAGGTGTCGGGGACAAGGGTAAACCGCGCCAAGTACATGCCCGTGCTCAAGGCCCTGTGAAGGAGCCACCAGCTGACATCCCCGGCAAGCCTCGGGACCAGGGCAGAATACAGGCTGGCCCACCGGGGCTCCTCACCCTCGAGAGGTGGCAGGAGGTCCCGCCATTTTGTATCGGGGCGGGATGCGAGGGTGAGGTAGTGAAGAGTGTGGAGCACGAGCGTGTACAGATGTTTTCTTGGCACGGTCTGGAACAGAACCAGCTGCAGATTGGGCAGCCGGCTCGCAGTGAAAGGGCGAGGGGGTCGATTGGGTCCACGGGGCCCGGCGTGGAAGGTGGGCGGGGCGTGCCCTCTCACAGGACCCGGTCAAAGTAGGCCCGAGCAGCGGGCAGTAAAGCGGCCTTCACCTCCTGAAGTACGCGCCGGGGAGTACGAGGGTTGGAGAGCCCCATGCGTTGAGCGAGCATCAGGGGATCCAGCCAGTCTCCCCGGTCATAGTCCAGGAGGTCTCCGACCCTGGTGACTTCTGCCAAGACCAGCCTCTGGCAGACCACGGTGGACTCCGCCACCTGCACACAGAGCTGGGGGTTGTGTAGCAGGGGCTCCACGAGGAGATCAACCCCCACGGTGGCCGCCACGGAACTGGTCGTTGAAAAGAGCTTCCAAGTCCGGAGGAGGTCTTGGTAGAAGACCGGCAGCCCAGAGAGGTCTCGCGGAAGACCTCTCGGATGGAGATAAAAGAGCTGCTGGTTGTATCGGAGCCCTCGGAAGCGGCGGAGGAAGGCGTGCGCCAATACGCTCCACGCCGGACTACCCGCACCATACAGGAGCCTCTGCAGGGCCTGGAGGCAGAAGACGCGGACCTGAGTGCGCATGCACTTCAGGCCCTGCCCCACCTCCTCCAGGGGCAGGCGGAGGACCCCTGCAGAGACCCAGTGCGTTCCTGGCCAGAAGAACTCCAGAACCGCCATCCGGAGGTTGGCCAGGAAATCCGGGGCTGGGACCAGGGTGTTGAGCCGGTACCAGAGCATGGACAGGACTAATTGTTTCAGCACCAGCGCCCTCCCTCGGAGAGAGAGGCACCGGAGTAGTCCTGTCCATTTCCGGAGCCGCGCCCTCACCCCGCCCTCTGAACCATGCCAATTCTCCGGCGGAGACGGAAGCGTGGCAGAATGGTAAACGCCGAGATAGAGCAGCGGACCCGCGCTCCACCGGATGGCCTGAAGCGTGGGTGGGAGGGAGCTCGCCTGCCACCCATCCCCGACCACCAGGCCAGAGCTCTTGACCCAGTTGACCCGGGCGGAGGAGGCCGCCGAATAAATGGCCTGGCAAGCCTCCACCCGCACCAAGTCGCCCGGGTCCTGGACCACGAGGAGCACATGCTTTTTGGCCCCCTCCTTTTCTCCAGGGCGTAGAAGAAGCGGGCAAGTACCGGGGAGACGTCCGCTGCTGCCACGTCCCTCGCCACTTCCAATTTGGGGTGAGCCCCCACAGCCGGTGGGAAAGGTCGGGGTGGGAAGAAGGGTAAGGGCACCGCTAAAAAGACCAAGCCCTCTATGGCAGGGACTACCCCCGCTGCCGCAGCCCCGCTACCGGCCGCGGCATCCCTCCCCGCTGTTCCCTTTACCAGTTCCGCAGGTGTCCCTCCCCCGGCCCCCAGGGCCTATGCCCAGGTGGCGGCAGCCCCCCCGCCTGCCGCTGCTCCTCCGACCACCGTTTCCACTTCCATCTATAGCGGCCGGGGCCCCTTCCTCACCTTGACCAGGAAGCACGGTGTCCGTTGCCTCCTGGTGCCTGCCTCGCCCCACGTGGAGACCTACATGCGGGTGTTGGCGAGGGTGGTGGGGCCCACGGCCATCGTGGAGGCCTCCAAAATGTACGGGAGGGTGGTCTTCTTCCTGGCATCGGAGGCCACCACCCAGGAGGCGGTACAGACGGGTCTGGCGGTGGGGGGTGTGTTCGTGCCCCTAGAGCCCTTGGAAGACCTGGGGGTCTGCTTGATCCTAACCTCCGTCCCTCCCTTCCTGCCCAATGCTGCCCTGCTGCCCACCCTTTCTGCCCTGGGGCGCCCTATCTCTGTCATCAGCCCTCTCCCGTTGGGCTGCAAGGACCCCGCCCTCCGTCACGTCCTCTTGTTCCGCCGGCAAGTGCAGCTTCAACTGCCGCCGGCTTCACGTGACGAAGAGGCGCTCGAGGGGTCCTTTGTGGTCCCCTACCAGGGTGCATTATTCAACGGGGGAGGCCCGGTGCTACCTCTGCCAGGCGATGGGGCACGTCTGGAGGGACTGCCCCTTGGCCCGGCACGGAGGAGCGTCCGGGACCCCCGAGCCCCGGCACAGCGCCGGCCCTGTGACCACCAGTGCCCCTGGCCACCCGCCACCTGAAGCTGCCCCTCCTCCTTCTCGGTCCACCGCTGTGGAGGAGGGTGTGGCGGGGATACCGCCGGGTGTGGGAGAGGGCCCACCCAAGGGAGAGTCCTCCCTCATTCCTGTTGCCCCTTCGTTGCCTCCCCGAGTCTCTGAGCCATCGCCCTTGCCCCCGGACTCGACCCCTGTTAGCAAGCCCCCGGATGATGCCATGGAGGGCTGGTCTTTAGTGTAGGGGAAGCGGGGCAAGCGGAAGGCTCAGGCCCCATTACATCTTTCGGATTTGGAGACCACCCCAGAAGAGCAGGAAGGGGGTCTCTGATGACGAGCCTTTCGCCTTGCCCCCTGATGATGCCCGTTTTGTGGTGCCGGCTGGGCACGATGTGGCAGCACCGGACGGTGACGCTGCCCCTCCTTCCGGGTCCCTTCCCGAGGAAGCCCCCGAGGGAGCCCCTCTTGCCCGCTTGCCATCCGAAGCCCCCACGAGCGCTGAGGTGGGCGTCGCTTCGGGTGTTGGCAGGTAGACCGGCAGCGGCGGTCGAGGTAGAGGCTTGAGGAACGGACATGGGGGTTTCCAGAGGCGGGGTGGTGGGAGCATCGCGAGGGGTGTCCTTCGCCACGTCCCCCACCATAACGAGACTGGGGAGGGGGACAAACAGCGAGGGGAGGGGAGGGAAAGGAGGCGACCACCCCTCCCCGCTAGGCTGTAGGCAGGGGAGGAGGGTGCCAGAAAGGGAAGGCTAAAGGGGAACGGTGAGCAATCAAGGACCCAGGGGTGGGACCCAGAGGGGAATTCCGGCTCCTCTAGTTGCACTAGGGGATCAGGGGGGCTAACAGCATAGGGGGATGCAGTGAACAAGGGCAAACTCAAGTGGGGAAAGGGCACAAGCGCATGGAAGGGGGCATGGGCGCACGAGGAGAAGGGCTAATCAGGGCCGGGGAATCACAGGGCGCGGGGAAGTTGAGCTAGAAATGGGGCAGAGGGACCACGGGGCTAGCTGCAGAGCTGGGGCAGGACAATCAGGGCCACAGAGGGAAATGGTTGGGGCAGACAAATGTGGCAAAGGAGAGGGGGCCAGGCCAAGGGGGTGGGGGTGGGGGGTGCGCCCACGGGCACTTGTGCAAAAGTCAATGGTAGCTGGCTGCTGCTGCAGGCCCAAATGGTGGAGGTGGGCGTGGTAAGCCAGGTGAGCAGCTCAGTCCCAGAGGCAGGAGATTGAGGTAGGTGGAAAACAGCCAGCGGGGGTGGTGGAGGGGGCAACGACGGTGGTGGGGGTGAAGGGGGACATGGATGGACCGGGGGCAGGCTCCATGCCACACCCCCGGTGTCCCAACAGACACAGTCCAACCCCCCACCACAAGAGCACAGTTCGAAAAAATACTCAGTCCTCAAGTGCCCCCTCCACAGTGGTCTTCAGAGTCACCATGAGGTCCTCCAGCAGCAGGCGGTCCTCTCCTCCTCCTCCTCCTTCTCCTCCTCGGGGCTCCAGCAGCTCCCCAGCAGCAAACACAGCAGCTCCAGGTGGTGGTCTCGTGGCCAGGCAGGAGGGACCCCGCTCAGAAGATGGTGGTGGTGGTGGAGCCCTCAGCAATAAGGGCTGGAGCTGGAGCTAGGGTCCCTCACTCCCCTCCTCTGGGGATCAGGCCAGCAGTCCCCCCCCCCCAAAGGGGCTGTAGGTGGAGTAACAGCAGCAACTGAGGTGGTCCTATTTGGCATCCAGGAAGTGGGCGGGCGAAGCCTGCCCACTGCTAAAGGACTCCCCCCAGCCTAAGGGGAGGATCCACAGGTCTGTGATACCAACTAATTACGGGGGACAACAAATGAAAAAAACAGGATCGGGAGTGAGGTCATAGGGCTAAACGAAGGGAACCTGATGGGGACACCGAGCAGAGAACCCCGGACAACGCCCACTGCTCCTCGAAGGCGTCAAGGGAGCCAGTGGACGCCGCCCAGAGGAACTCTGCCCGGATGCGTGAACAGACAGAGGAGAGGAAATAGGCCCCACAGTCACAGAAAATCCCGTTGGCCAACCTCCTCTCCCTGGTTTTGTAGATGGCTAGTTTGGCCAGGGCCAAGAGGAGGTTGACAAGGAGATCCCGCGACTTTGTGGGGCCACGGATGGGGAGTGCATAGATAAACAGGTGAGGGGAAAAGTGCAACCAAAAACGCAAGAGGAGAGCCAAGAGGAGCCAGAACAGGGGCTGCAACCTGGCGCACTCTAAATAAACATGCGCCAGGGACTCCTTCATGCCGCAAAAGGGGCAGGTGTCGGCGACAAGGGTAAACCGCGCCAAGTACACGCCCGTGCTCACCGCCCCATGAAGGAGCTGCCAGCTGACATCCCCGGCGGGCCTCGGGACCAGGGCAGAATACAGGCTGGCCCACCGGGGCGCCTCACCCTCGAGAGGTGGCAGGAGGTCCCGCCATTTTGTATCGGGGCGGGACGCGAGGGTGAGGTAGTGAAGAGTGTGGAGCACGAGTGTGTACAGATGTTTTCTTGGCGCGGTCTGGAACAGAACCGGCTGCAGTTCGTGCAGCCGGCTCGCAGTGAAAGGGTGAGGGGGTCAATTGGGTCCACAGGGCAGGGGCCCGATAAAAAGGTCCACGGGGCCCGGGGTGCAAGGTGGGTGGGGCGTGCCCTCTCGCAGGACCCGGTCGAGGTAGGCCCGAGCAGCGGGCAGTAAAGCGGCCTTCACCTCCTGAAGTACGCGCCGGGGAGTATGAGGGCTGGAGAGCCCCATGCGCTGAGCGAGCGTCAGGGGATTCAGCCAGTCTCCCCGGTCGTAGTCCAGGAGGTCTCCGACCCTGGTGACTCCTGCCAAGACCAGCCTCTGGTGCACCACGGGGGACTCCGCCACCTGCACACGGAGCTGGGGGGTTGTGTAGCAGGGGATCCGCGAGGAGACCAAGCCCCACAGTGGCCGCCACGGACCTGGTCGTTGAAAAGAGCTTCCAAGTCCGGAGGAGGTCTTGGTAGAAGACTGGCAGCCCAGAGAGGTCTCATGGAAGACCTCTCGGATGGAGATAAAAGAGCTGCCGGTCGTATCGGAGCCCTCGGAAGCGGCGGTGGAAGGCGTGCGCCAATACGCTCCACGCCGGACTACCAGCACCATACAGGAGCCTCTGCAGGGCCTGGAGGCGGAAGACGTGGACCTGAGTGCGCAGGCACTTCAGGCCCTGCCCCCCCTCCTCCAGGGGCAGGTGGAGGCCCCTGCAATGACCCAGTGCGTTCCTGGCCAAAAGTACTCCAGCACCGCCGTCCGGAGGTTGGCCGGGAAATCTGGGGCCGGGACCAGGGTGTTGAGCCGGTACCAGAGCATGGACAGGACTAATTGATTCAGTACCAGCGCCCTCCCTCGGAGAGAGAGGCACCGTAGTAGTCCTGTCCATTTCCGGAGCCGCGCCCTCACCCCGCCCTCTAAACCATGCCAGTTCTCCGGCGGAGACTGATGCGTGGCAGAAAGGTAAACGCCAATATAGAGCAGCGGACCCGCGCTCCACCGGATAGCCTGAAGCGCGGGTGGGAGGGAGCTCGCCTGCCACCCGTCCCCGACCACCAGGCCAGAGCTCTTGACCCAGTTGACCCGGGCGGAGGAGGTTCCGAATAAATGGCCTGGCAAGCCTCCACCCGCACCAAGTCGCCCGGGTCCTGGACCATGAGGAGCACATCGTCGGCGTACGCCAACAGGACCAGCCACAGCTCCGGCTCCTGGAGCACCAACCCCGTCAGCCTCCGACGGAGGAGACAGAGGAAGGGCTCGATCGCCAGAGCGTACAGCTGACCCGAGAGGGGACACCCCTGCCGTACTCCTTGCCCGAAGCTGACCGGCTCGGTCAGGGTCCAGTTGAGCCTGACCAGACACTCCGCGGAAGCGTACAGCACCTGGAGAAAACCCACAAACTGGGGTCCGAAGCCAAACGCTTGCAGAGTGCCCAGGAGATACCCGTGGTCCACACTGTCGAACGCCTTCTCCTGATCCAGGGACAGGAGGGCGAACGACAAAACATCCCTACACCCTAATTCCAGAAGGTCCCGGACCAGATACAAGTTATCAAAGATCGTGCGGCCCGGGACGGTGTAGGTCTGGTCTGGGTGGACCACGTCCGCCAGCACGGACCCTAGCCGCATTGAGATGGCCTTTGCAAGGATTTTGTAGTCCGTGCTGAGGAGCGAGATGGGACGCCAATTCCGTAAATTGCGGAGGTCCCCCCTCTTCGGCAATAAGGCGAGCACGGCTCGCCTGCACGAGAGAGGGAGGACCCCGCCCCGCAAAGACTCGGCCCAGACGGTGACTAGGTCCGGGCCGAGGACGTCCCAGAACACGCAGTAGAACTCCACGGTCAGCCCGTCCATGCCCGAAGATTTATTGGTGGGCATGCGACGGAGGGCTTCCAAGAACTCAGCCAGAGTGAGAGGCAGCTCTAGCCGGTCCCGGTCGCCCACGCTGACCGTCGGGAGTCCGTCCAAGAGCACTTTGCAAGCGTCAGGATCAGTCGGATCCGGGGAGAAAAGAGCCGTGTAGAAGGCCCTGGCCATCCCGCATATCTCCACCGGATCCGTGAGGGGGGTGCCGTCCTCTGCTAGGAGGCAGGTGATGTGCTTTTTGGCCCCCCTCCTTTTCTTCAGGGCGTAGAAGAAGCGGGAGCTGCGATCCATCTCCCGAAGGAGTCGGATGCGGGCTCGAACAAAGGCACCCCGGGCTCGATGATCCTCGAGGGCCCGGAGCTCCTCCCGCTTCTCCCGGCATGCTCTGCAGAGGGATGGATCCTCGGGGCTGGCAGCCAGACGCCCCTCCAGCTTCAAAACCTCCCGTTCCAACTGCCCTATAGCCGCATCCCTCCGTCGGCTGGCGCCCCGGCTGTAGTCACGGCAGAAGAGCTGGGCGCGCGCACCTTCCCCAGGTCCCACCATCGCCGCGCCGAGGGAAAGGCACGCCTCTGCCCTCGCCAGGCCAGCCAGAATTCACGGAAGGACGCCACGAAGCCCACGTCCTCCAGCAAACTATTATTAAAGTGCCAATAGGCTGGCCCCGGCCTCTCCGCGCAGAGAGAGGCCGTCACGGTGGCAAGGTGGTGATCCGAAAAGGGGGCCGGCCGAATGCTGGAGGAGTGGGCTCGTGAAAGGTGGAAACGTGACAGGTAAATGCGGTCCAACCGGGAGTGGCGCGACCGACGGGCCTCCACCCGGATGAAGGTGAACGTCGAGACGTCGTCCGGGTGGTGGTCGCGCCAGACGTCCACCAGGGAGTGGCGTTCAACGATCTCCCGGAGGACGTCCGCTGCGGCCGGGCACTGCTCGGTCCCCGAGCGGTCCCATTCCTCGAGGGTGGTGTTAAAGTCCCCGCCCAGAACCAGGCACTCACGAGGATCCAGGGAGCCGAGGAAGGTGGACGCCTGCTAATAAAAATGCAACCTCTCCGGGCCCGATGTCGGGGCATAGACGTTGACGAGATTAACCACAAGCCCCTCCATGCGGACCCAGAGGTGCAGCAGGCGGCCCGGCACAGCCTCGGCGACCCCCAGCACCTCGGGCCGTAGGTCGGGGGAGAACAGGGTCGCCACCCCTGCCGAGCGAACCGAGAGGTGGCTAAAGTAGACCCTGTCCCCCACTCCAGCCGCCAGCTAGCTTCAGCGGCCGGATCCGTATGGGTCTCCTGCAGGGAAACCACAGAGTACCCCCCGAACCGAAGGAAGGAGAGCACCTGGCTCCTGCGGAGACCCATCCTACAGCCCCAGGCGTTCAAAGTGGCAAAGATGATCGGCGCCATGAGGAGTACTGGGGGGGATCCTCGTCGGCAGACACGCCCACGGCCGCCGTTGGGCCGCGCAGCAATCCGTGACCAAACCCGTAGGTGAGTAGAGAGTCATGGAAAAAGCAGACCCGCCGGTAGGCCGCGGCGGCCTGCTTCCCGGTCCCCTTACCCTCCCCCATGAGGGCCTTTGTGGCCCAGAGGATCAGATGGAAATCCCCCCACTGCTGGAGCGCAAGTTGGACTTTGTTACGGGAGCCACGGACGTCCTCAAGGAACTCCCGCAGCTCCTCCCTCAGCGCATGGGGGGGTGGGGTAACGGATCGATGACCGTCCCCCAGAGGGGCCCCTGTCACAGCCCCGTTGCCCACCGAGGCGGGCAGACAGGGGGCAGACCCTCGATGTGGCGTCCGATGGGCCAACGCCACGCGGCCCGCCCCGCTCCCCAGTTCAACAGGGGGCGGCGGAAGGAGAACAGCAGCCCCTGATGGGTCAGGGCGGGGAAAAACAACTAAGGCCACGCCCTGGGGAGTATCCTCAGGGGCGACAATGGCATCATGGGAGGTGGAGGGGACAAGGGTGGGGCCAGGGGTCGGTTGGCCCACACCCAAGAGGGACACCCCCTGGGAATCGGGTCCGGGCAGCGGGGCATCGGCCGTCGCCTCAATGGGCTCGGCCGCCGTCAGTGAGGTGCCACCTGCAGCCGGGCTGATGGAAGACCCCAGGGGACCCTTAGAGGCAGGAGCAGAAGCAGCAGTCAGGGGAAGGGAATCCAGGGACAGGGGGACCGAGGTGAGGTCACTCAGATCGAGGCCCGCTAGCAAAGGGTCGTCCTCCCCCTGCGTAACCGGGGTCAGACCCAGGGCCTCTATCTCCTCGTAGATGGAGGGGAGATCGCCGTCCGCCACCCCGGGGCCCTCCCCGCCAACATCCGAAGTGACGCCCACCTCAGCGCTCGTGGGGGCTTCAGATGGCAAGCGGGCAAGAGGGGCTCCTTCAGAAGCTTCCTCGGGAAGGACCCCTGAGGATGGGCAGCGTCACCGTCCGGTGCTGCCACGTCGTGCCCAGCCGGCACCACAAAGCGGGTGTCATCAGGGGGCAAGGCGGAAGGCTCGTCATCAGAGACCCCCTTCCTGCTCTTCCGGGGGGGTCTCCAAATCTGAAAGATGTAATGGGGCCTGAGCCTTCCGCTTGCCCCGCTTCCCCTGCACTAAGGACCAGCCCTCCATGGCATCATGCGGGTGCTGGCTAACAGGGGTCAGGTCTGGGGGCAAGGGCGATGGCTCAGAGACTCGGGGAATCAATGGAGGGGCAACAGGAATGAGGGAGGAGTCTCCCTGGGGTGGGCCCTCTCCCACGCCCAGCGATATCTCCGCCCCACCCTCTTCCACAGCGGTGGACTGAGAAGGAGGAGGGGCAGTTTCAGGTGCCGGGCGGCCAGGGGCACTGGCGGTGACAGGGCTGGCACTTTGCCGGGGCTCGGGGGTCCCGGACGCTCCTCCGTGCTGGGCCAAGGGGCAGTCCCTCCGGACGTGCCCCATTGCCCGGCAGAGGTAGCACCGGGCCTCCCTCATCAAATAATGCACCCGATAGCGGGCTCCCTGGTAGGGGACCACAAAGGACCCCTCGAGCGCCTCTCCGTCACGCGCCGCCGGCGGCAGTTGAAGCTGCACTTGCCGGCGGAACGAGAGGACGTGACGGAGGGCGGGGTCCTTGCAGCCCAACGGGAGAGGGCTGATGACGGAGATAGGGCGCCCCAGGGCAGAAAGGGCGGGCAGCAGGGCGGCATTGGGCAGGAAGGGAGGGACGGAGGTTAGGAGTAAGCGGACCCCCAGGTCTTCCAAGGGCTCTAGGGGCACGAACACGCCCCCCACCACCAGACCAGTCTCTACCTCCTCCTGGGCGGCTGCCTCCGATGCCAGGAAGAAGACCACCCTCCCGTACATTTTGGAGGCCGCCACAATGGCCGTGGGCCCCACCACCCTCGCCAACGCCCGCACGTAGGTCTCCACGTGGGGCGAGGCGGGCACCAGGAGGCAACGGACACCGTGCTTCCTGGTCAAGGTGGGGAAGGGGCCCCGGCCACTATAGATGGAAGTGGAAGCGGCGGTCGGAGGAGCAGCGGCGGGCAGGGGGGCTGCTGCCACCTGGGCATAGGCCCTGGGGGCCGGGGGAGGGACACCTGCGGAACTGGTAGAGGGAACAGCAGGGAGGGATGCCGTGGCCGGTAGCGGGGCCGTGGCAGCGGGGGTAGTCCCCGCCATGGAGGGCTTGGTCTTTTTAGCAGGGCCCTTACCCTTCTTCCCACCCTGACCTTTCCCACCGGCTCAGGGGGCTCCCCCCGAATCGGAAGGGGCGAAGGACATGGCAGCAGCGGACGTCTCCCCGGTACTCGCTACTGCAGGTGCCCCAGCGGGGGCAGCGGCAGGTAGACCGGCAGCGGCGGTCGAGGTAGAGGCTTGGGGAACGGACATAGGGGTTTCCGGAGGAGGGCTGGTGGCAGCATCGCGAGGAGTCTCCCCCGCCGTGTCCCCCGCCATAACGAGAGCGGGGAGGGGGACAAACAGCGAGGGGAGGGGAGGGAAAGGAGGCGACCACCCCTCCCCGCTAGGCTGCAGGCAGGGGAGGAGGGTGCCAGAAAGGGAAGGCTAAAGGGGCGAGGGGAGCAATCAAGGACCCAGGGGCAGGAGGGTGGCAGGCCACCGACCCAGAGGGGAATTCCGGCTCCTCTAGCTGCACTAGGGGATCAGGGGGGCTAACAGCATAGGGGGCGCAGTAAACAAGGGCAAAATCAAATGGGGGAAGAGCACAAGCGCATGGAAAGGGGCATGGGCGCACGAGGGGAGGGGCTAATCAGGGCTGGGGAAGCACAGGGAGGGGGGAAAAAGTTGAGCTAGGAGCGGGGCAGAGGGACCACGGGGCTAGCTGCAGGGCCGGGGCAGGACAATCAGGGCCACAGAGGAAATGGTTGGGGCAGACAAATGTGGCAAAGGAGAGGGGGCCAGTCCTAGGGGGTGGGGGTGGGGGTGGGGGTGGGGGTGCGCCCACGGGCACTTGTGCAAAGAGTCAATGGTAGCAGGCTGCTGCTGCAGGCCCAAACGGTGGAAGTGGGCGTGGTAAGCCAGGCGAGCAGCTCAGTCCCAGAGGCAGGAGGCCGAAGCAGAAGGAAAACTGCCAGTGGGGGCGGTGGAGGGGGCAACGATGGTGGTGAGGGCGAAGGGGGACACGGATGGACCGGGGGCAGGCTCCACGCCACACCCCCGGTGTCCCAACAGACACAGTCCAAACCCCCACCACAAGAGCACAGTTCGAAAAAATACTCAGTCCTCAAGTGCCCCCTCCACGGTGGTCTTCAGAGTCACCATGAGGTCCTCTAGCAGCAGGCAGCACTCTCCTTCTCCTCCTCCTCCTCGGGGCTCCAGCAGCTCCCCAGAAGCAAACACAGCAGCTACAGCAGCTCCAGGCGGTGGTCTGGTGGCCAGGCAGGAGGGACCCCGCTCAGAAGATGGTGGTGGTGGTGGAGCCCTCAGCAAGAAGGGCTGGAGTTGGGGTCCCTCACTCCCCTCCTCTGGGGAGCAGGCCAGCAGCCCCCCCCCAAGGGGCTGTGGGTGGAATAACAGCAGCAACTGAGATGGTCCTATTAGTATCCAGGAAGTGGGCGGGCGAAGCCCGCCCACTGCTAAAGGACCTCCCCCCAGCCTAAGGGGAGGATCCACAGGTCCGGGACACTAACTAAGTACGTGGGACAACCAATGAAAAAAACAGGAGCGGGAGTGAGGTCATAGGGCTAAACGAAGGGAACCGGATGGGGACACCGAGCAGAGAACCCCGGACAACGCCCACTGCTCCTCGAAGGCGTCAAGGGAGCCAGTGGACGCCGCCCAGAGGAACTCCGCCCGGATGCGTGAACGGATGGAGGAGCGGAAATAGGCCCCACAGTCGCAGGAAGTCCCATCGGCCAACCTCCTCTCTCTGGTTTTATAGATGGCCAGTTTGGCCAGGACTAAGAGGAGGTTGACAAGGAGATCCCGCGACTTCGTGGGGCCACGGATAGGGAGTGCATAGATAAACAGGTGAGGGGAAAAGTGCAACCAAAAACGCAACAGGAGATCCAAGAGGAGCCGGAACAGGGGCTGCAACCTGGCGCACTCTAAATAAACATGCGCCAGGGTCTCCTTCACGCCGCAAAAGGGGCAGGTGTTGGGGACAGGGGTAAACCGCGCCAAGTACACGCCCGTGCTCACGGCCCCATGAAGGAGCCGCCAACTGACATCCCCGGCGGGCCTCGGGACTAGGGCAGAATACAGACTGGCCCACCGGGGCTCCTCACCCTCGAGAGGTGGCAGGAGGTCCCGCCATTTCGTATCGGGGCGGGACGCGAGGGTGAGGTAGTGAAGCGTGTGGAGCACGAGCGTGTACAGATGTTTTCTTGGCGCGGTCTGAAACAAAACCGGCTGCAGATCGGGCAGCCGGCTTGCAGTGAAAGGGCGAGGGGGGTGATTGGGGCCACGGGGCAGGGGCCCGATAAAAAGATCCACAGGGCCCGGGGTGGAAGGTGGGCGGGGCGTGCCCTCTCGCAGGACCCGGTCGAGGTAAACCCGAGCAGCGGGCAGTAAAGCGGCCGTCACCTCCTGAAGTACGCGCCGGGGGGTACGAGGGCTGGAGAGCCCCATGCGCTGAGCGAGCGTCAGGGGATCCAGCCAGTCTCCCCGGTCGTAGTCCAGGAGGTCTCCGACCCTGGTGACTCCTGCCAAGACCAGCCTCTGGCGCACCGCGGGGGACTCCGCCACCTGCACACGGAGCTGGGGGTTGTGTAGCAGGGGCTCCGCGAGGAGATCGACCCCCACGGTGGCCGCCACGGACCTGGTCGTTGAAAAGAGCTTCCAGGTCCGGAGGAGGTCTTGGTAGAAGACCGGCAGCCCAGAGAGGTCTCGCGGAAGACCTCTCGGATGGAGAGAAAAGAGCTGCCGGTCGTATCGGAGCCCTCGGAAGCGACGGAGGAAGGTGTGTGCCAAGACGCTCCACGCCGGACTACCCACACCGTACAGGAGCCTCTGCAGGGCCTGGAGGCGGAAGACGTGGACCTGAGTGCGCAAGCACTTCAGGCCCTGCCCCCCCTCCTCCAGGGGCAGGTGGAGGACCCCTGCAGAGACCCAGTGCGTTCCTGGCCAGAAGAACTCCAGAACCGCCGTCCGGAGGTTGGCCAGGAAATCCGGGGCCGGGACCAGGGTGTTGAGCCGGTACCAGAGCATGGACAGGACTAATTGATTCAGCACCAGCGCCCTCCCTCGAAGAGAGAGGCACCGGAGTAGTCCTGTCCATTTCCGGAGCCGCGCCCTCACCCCGCCCTCTAAACCATGCCAGTTCTCCGGCGGAGACGGATGCGTGGCAGAAAGGTAAACGCCGAGATAGAGCAGCGGACCCGCGCTCCACCGGATGGCCTGAAGCGCGGGTGGGAGGGAGCTCGCCTGCCACCCGTCCCCTACCACCAGGCCAGAGCTCTTGACCCAGTTGACCCGGGCGGAGGAGGCCGCCGAATAAATGGCCTGGCAAGCCTCCACCCGCGCCAAGTCGCCCGGGTCCTGGACCACGAGGAGCACATCGTCGGCGTACGCCGACAGGACCAGCCGCAGCTCCGGCTCCCGGAGCACCAACCCCGTCAACCTCCGACGGAGGAGACAGAGGAAGGGCTCGATCGCCAGAGCATACAGCTGACCCGAGAGGGGGCACCCCTGCCGTACTCCTCGCCCGAAGCTGACCGGCTCGGTCAGGGTCCAGTTGAGCCTGACCAGACACTCCGCGGAAGCGTACAGCACCTGGAGAAAACCCACAAACTGGGGTCCGAAGCCTAACGCTTGCAGAGTGCCCAGGAGATACCCGTGATCCACCCTGTCGAACGCCTTCTCCTGATCCAGGGACAGCAGGGCGAACGACAGACCATCCCTACACCCTAATTCCAGAAGGTCCCGGACCAGATACAAGTTATCAAAGATCGTGCGGCCCGGGACGGTGTAGGTCTGGTCCGGGTGGACCACGTCCGCCAGCACGGACCCTAGCCGAATCGAAATGGCCTTCGCAACGATTTTATAGTCCGTGCTGAGGAGCGAGATGGGACGCCAATTCCGTAAATCGCGGAGGTCCCCCCTCTTCGGCAATAAGGCGAGCACGGCTCGCCTGCACGAAAGAGGGAGGACCCCGCTCCGCAAAGACTCGGCCCAGACGGTGACTAGGCCTGGGCCGAGGACGTCCCAAAACACGCGGTAGAACTCCACGGTCAGCCCGTCCATGCCCGGAGATTTATTGGTGGGCATGCGACGGAGGGCTTCCGAGAACTCGGCCAGAGTGAGAGGCAGCTCTAGCCGGTCCCGGTCGCCCGCGCTGACCGTCGGGAGTCCGTCCCAGAGCACCTTGCAAGCGTTAAGATCGGTCGGATCCGGGGAGAAAAGAGCCGCGTAGAAGGCCCTGGCCCTCCCGCAGATCTCCGCCGGATCCGTGAGGGGGGTGCCGTCCTCCGCCAGGAGGCAGGTGACGTGCTTTTTGGCCCCCCTCCTTTTCTCCAGGGCGTAGAAGAAGCGGGAGCCGCGATCCATCTCCCAAAGGAGGCGGATGCGGGATCGAACAAAGGCACCCCGGGCTCGATGATCCTCGAGGGCCCGGAGCTCCTCCCGCTTCTCCCGGCACGCTCCGCAGAGGGATGGATCCTCGGGGCTGGCGGCCAGACGCCTCTCCAGCTTCAAAACCTCCCGTTCCAACTGCTCTATCGCCGCATCCCTCCGTCGGCTGGCGCCCCGGGTGTAGTCGCGGCAGAAGAGCCGGGCGCGCACCTTCCCCAGGTCCCACCATCGCCGCGCCGAGGGAAAGGCGCGTCTCTGCCCTCGCCAGGCCAGCCAGAACTCCCGGAAGGACGCCACGAAGCCCACGTCCTCCAGCAAACTATTATTAAAATGCCAGTAGGCCGGCCCCGGCCTCTCCGCGCAGAGAGAGGCCGTCACGGTGGCAAGGTGGTGATCAGAAAAGGGGGCCGGCCGAACGCTGGAGGAGTGGGCTCGTGAAAGGTGGAAACGTGACAGATAAATGCGGTCCAGCCGGGAGTGGCGCGACCGATGGGCCTCCACCCGGACGAAGGTGAAAGTCGAGACGTCGTCCGGGTGGTGGTCGCGCCAGACGTCCACCAGGGAGTGGCGTTCGACGATCTCCCGGAGGACGTCCGCTGCGGCCGGGCACTGCTCGGTCCCCGAGCGGTCCCGTTCCTCGAGGGTGGTGTTAAAGTCCCCGCCCAGGACCAGGCACTCACGAGGATCCAGAGAGCCGAGGAAGGCGGACGCCTGCCGATAAAAACGCAACCTCTCCGGGCCCGATGTCGGGGCGTAGACGTTGACGAGATTAACCACAAGCCCCTCCATGCGGACCCGGAGGTGCAGCAGGCGGCCCGGCACAGCCTCGGCGACCCCCAGCACCTCGGGCCGTAGGTCGGGGGAGAACAGGGTCGCCACTCCCGCCGAGCGAACCGAGAGGTGACTAAAGTAGACCCTGTCCCCCCACTCCAGCCGCCAACTAGCTTCAGCGGCCGGATCCGTATGGGTCTCCTGCAGGAAAACCACAGAGTACCCTCCGTCCCGAAGGAAGGAGAGCACCTGGCTCCTGCGGAGACCCATCCTACAGCCCCGGGCGTTCAAAGTGGCAAAGATGATCGTCGCCATGAGGAGTGCTGGGGGGGATCCTCGCCGGCAGACACGCCCACGGCCTCCGTCGGGCCGCGCAGCAATCCGTGACCAAACCCGTGGGTGAGTAGAGAGTCACGGAAGAAGCAGACCCGCCGGTAGGCCGCGGCGGCCTGCTTCCCGGTCCCCTTACCCTCCCCCATGAGGGCCTTTGCGGCCCGGAGGATTAGATGGAAATCCCCCCACCGCTGGAGCGCAAGATGGACTTTGTTACGGGAGCCACGGACGTCCTCAAGGAACGCCCGCAGCTCCTCCCTCAGCGCATGGGGGGGCGGGGTAACGGATTGATGACCGTCCCCCAGCGGGGCCCCCGTCACAGCCCCGTGGCCCACCAAGGCGGGCAGGCAGGGGGCAGACCCTCGACGTGGCGTCCGATGGGCCGACGCCACGCGGCCCGCCCCGCTTCCCAGTTCAACAGGGGGCGGCGGAAGGAGAGCAGCAGCCCCTGATGGGTCAGAGCAGGGAAAAACAACTAAGGCGGCACCCTGGGGAGTATCCCGAGGGGCGGCAATGGCATCACGGGAGGTGGAGGGGACAGGAGTAGGGCCAGGGGTCGGTTGGCCCACACCCAAGAGGGACACCCCCTGGGAATCGGGTCCGGGCAGCGGGGCATCGGCCGTCACCTCGATGGGCTCGGCGGCCGTCAGCGGGGTGCCACCCGCAGCCGGGATGATGGAGGATCCCAGGGGACCCTCAGAGGCAGGAGCAGAAGCGGCAGTCAGGGGAGGGGAAACCGGGGACAGGGGGACCGAGGTGAGGTCACTCAGATCGAGGCCCGCTAGTAAAGGGTCGTCCTCCCCCTGCGTAACCGGGGTCAGACCCAGGGCCTCGATCTCCTCGTAGATGGAGGGGAGATCGCCGTCCGCCACCCCGGGGCCCTCCCCACCAACACCCAAAGCGACGCCCACCTCAGTCCTCGCGGAGGCTGCGGATGGCAAGCGGGCAAGAGGGGCTCCTTCAGAAGCTTCCTCGGGAAGGACCCCTGAGGATGGGCAGCGTCACCGTCCGGTGCTGCCACGTCGTGCCCAGCCGGCACCACAAAGCGGGTGTCATCAGGGGGCAAGGCGGAAGGCTCGTCATCAGAGACCCCCTTCCTGCTCTTCCGGGGGGGTCTCCAAATCTGAAAGATGTAATGGGGCCTGAGCCTTCCGCTTGCCCCGCTTCCCCTGCACTAAGGACCAGCCCTCCATGGCATCATGCGGGTGCTGGCTAACAGGGGTCAGGTCTGGGGGCAAGGGCGATGGCTCAGAGACTCGGGGAATCAATGGAGGGGCAACAGGAATGAGGGAGGAGTCTCCCTGGGGTGGGCCCTCTCCCACGCCCAGCGATATCTCCGCCCCACCCTCTTCCACAGCGGTGGACTGAGAAGGAGGAGGGGCAGTTTCAGGTGCCGGGCGGCCAGGGGCACTGGCGGTGACAGGGCTGGCACTTTGCCGGGGCTCGGGGGTCCCGGACGCTCCTCCGTGCTGGGCCAAGGGGCAGTCCCTCCGGACGTGCCCCATTGCCCGGCAGAGGTAGCACCGGGCCTCCCTCATCAAATAATGCACCCGATAGCGGGCTCCCTGGTAGGGGACCACAAAGGACCCCTCGAGCGCCTCTCCGTCACGCGCCGCCGGCGGCAGTTGAAGCTGCACTTGCCGGCGGAACGAGAGGACGTGACGGAGGGCGGGGTCCTTGCAGCCCAACGGGAGAGGGCTGATGACGGAGATAGGGCGCCCCAGGGCAGAAAGGGCGGGCAGCAGGGCGGCATTGGGCAGGAAGGGAGGGACGGAGGTTAGGAGTAAGCGGACCCCCAGGTCTTCCAAGGGCTCTAGGGGCACGAACACGCCCCCCACCACCAGACCAGTCTCTACCTCCTCCTGGGCGGCTGCCTCCGATGCCAGGAAGAAGACCACCCTCCCGTACATTTTGGAGGCCGCCACAATGGCCGTGGGCCCCACCACCCTCGCCAACGCCCGCACGTAGGTCTCCACGTGGGGCGAGGCGGGCACCAGGAGGCAACGGACACCGTGCTTCCTGGTCAAGGTGGGGAAGGGGCCCCGGCCACTATAGATGGAAGTGGAAGCGGCGGTCGGAGGAGCAGCGGCGGGCAGGGGGGCTGCTGCCACCTGGGCATAGGCCCTGGGGGCCGGGGGAGGGACACCTGCGGAACTGGTAGAGGGAACAGCAGGGAGGGATGCCGTGGCCGGTAGCGGGGCCGTGGCAGCGGGGGTAGTCCCCGCCATGGAGGGCTTGGTCTTTTTAGCAGGGCCCTTACCCTTCTTCCCACCCTGACCTTTCCCACCGGCTCGGGGGGCTCCCCCCGAATCGGAAGGGGCGAAGGACATGGCAGCAGCGGACGTCTCCCCGGTACTCGCTACTGCAGGTGCCCCAGCGGGGGCAGCGGCAGGTAGACCGGCAGCGGCGGTCGAGGTAGAGGCTTGGGGAACGGACATAGGGGTTTCCGGAGGAGGGCTGGTGGCAGCATCGCGAGGAGTCTCCCCCGCCGTGTCCCCCGCCATAACGAGAGCGGGGAGGGGGACAAACAGCGAGGGGAGGGGAGGGAAAGGAGGCGACCACCCCTCCCCGCTAGGCTGCAGGCAGGGGAGGAGGGTGCCAGAAAGGGAAGGCTAAAGGGGCGAGGGGAGCAATCAAGGACCCAGGGGCAGGAGGGTGGCAGGCCACCGACCCAGAGGGGAATTCCGGCTCCTCTAGCTGCACTAGGGGATCAGGGGGGCTAACAGCATAGGGGGCGCAGTAAACAAGGGCAAAATCAAATGGGGGAAGAGCACAAGCGCACGGAAGGGGGCATGGGCGCACGAGGGGAGGGGCTAATCAGGGCTGGGGAAGCACAGGGAGGGGGGAAAAAGTTGAGCTAGGAGCGGGGCAGAGGGACCACGGGGCTAGCTGCAGGGCCGGGGCAGGACAATCAGGGCCACAGAGGAAATGGTTGGGGCAGACAAATGTGGCAAAGGAGAGGGGGCCAGTCCTAGGGGGTGGGGGTGGGGGTGGGGGTGGGGGGTGCGCCCACGGGCACTTGTGCAAAGAGTCAATGGTAGCAGGCTGCTGCTGCAGGCCCAAACGGTGGAAGTGGGCGTGGTAAGCCAGGCGAGCAGCTCAGTCCCAGAGGCAGGAGGCCGAAGCAGAAGGAAAACTGCCAGTGGGGGCGGTGGAGGGGGCAACGATGGTGGTGAGGGCGAAGGGGGACACGGATGGACCGGGGGCAGGCTCCACGCCACACCCCCGGTGTCCCAACAGACACAGTCCAAACCCCCACCACAAGAGCACAGTTCGAAAAAATACTCAGTCCTCAAGTGCCCCCTCCACGGTGGTCTTCAGAGTCACCATGAGGTCCTCTAGCAGCAGGCAGCACTCTCCTTCTCCTCCTCCTCCTCGGGGCTCCAGCAGCTCCCCAGAAGCAAACACAGCAGCTACAGCAGCTCCAGGCGGTGGTCTGGTGGCCAGGCAGGAGGGACCCCGCTCAGAAGATGGTGGTGGTGGTGGAGCCCTCAGCAAGAAGGGCTGGAGTTGGGGTCCCTCACTCCCCTCCTCTGGGGAGCAGGCCAGCAGCCCCCCCCCAAGGGGCTGTGGGTGGAATAACAGCAGCAACTGAGATGGTGGTGGGGAAAATCTACCAGCCAGCCAGCAAGCAGATAGCAGAGAAAGGGGGTGGGGGGTGGTGTCTAGCCCAGCCAGGAGAGCAGCCGGAGCAGCAACAGCAGCAGCGAGGGCCCAGCAGGAACAGCAGCAGCAGCCCTCTCCCTACTGGCCTCTACAGCAGAGAAGTCAAAGGGAGGTCTTCTGGCCACTGGAGACAGAGGTTTCTGTTCCCTGAGTGACCAGAGCAGGGTCTGCACTAGAGTAATCAGGAACCTGCTAGAACCAATTAAGGCAGACAGGCTGATTAGAACACCTGCACCCAATCAAGGCAGGCTAATCAGGGCACCTGGGTTTAAAAAGGAGCTCACTCCAGTCAGGTGTGGGGGAGCCAGAGGAGAGGAAGTGTGTGTGAGGAGCTGGGAGCAAGAGGCGCAAGGAGCTGAGAGTGTGTGCTCCTGGAGGACTGAGGAGTACAAGCATTATCAGACACCAGGAGGAAGGTCCTGTGGTGAAGATAAAGAAAGTGTTTGGAGGAGGCCATGGGGAAGTAGGCCAGGGAGTTGTAGCTGTCATGCAGCTGTTACAGGAGGCACTATAGACAGCTGCAATCCACAGGGCCCTGGGCTGGAACCTAGAGTAGAGGGCGGGCCTGTCTTACCCCCAAACTTCCCAACCCCTGATCAGACACAGGAGAAGTTGACCCAGACTGTGGGGAAGATCACTGAGGTGAGCAAATCTGCCAATAAGTGCAGGACCCACCAAGGTAGAAGAAGAATTTTGTCACAGTACATACATCATGCTGTGTGATACCTTATAACTGTAGCAATTATACCCGTTAACCATCTGAGAAGAGAAAGCAAGCAGGTGCCCCCGGGCAATCTGTCTGTGCCGGGAAATACACAGTGAAGGCAGGGAACTGTGCAGCCCGGAAATAACCTGGTGAGAAGGGACAGAGAGACGTGGGTTTCTATCCAAGAGAGGTGATGGCTGGGGAGCCAGAAGCTGGAGATTGACTATTCTTGCTGGGCTGCTGAGGGGAGATACAAGTGCAGTTGCCCTGAACTGTGACAGTCATAACTGACCATCCCCACAAAGGGACACAATTGTGAAATGTGTTGTGGATGAGGTGCCATAAGGACAGCTGGTGTTCTTAATCACCAGCTCCCATGACCAGTATATCATCCAACACTGAGTTCCAGGAATATCCTTTTAATATCTAGTAATGTATTGTCTTCTAAACTAAACAATTGTAGAGATGTTATAACATTCTCAGTGGACCCTATGTTGTCACCTGCAAGCTAATGCATCTGAAATCCTCTGGTATTGTTGTTGTGTTGTAATTATTGTGCATTGCTCATGGACTCCATATTTCAGTGTGAGCCCCCATTGTTGCAGTTCCTACAGGTTTTGTTCTTAAGCCAACAATCAGTTGTGCTGTGAGTCTGTTTTCCAAATGAAAGCACCCAGTCTTTGTGTTAGCACTGTCCATGTTGTGCTTTCCGCTTGACTGCCAGGTTGTTTATTGCTCAAGTCACATGATGTGATTGCAGCTCCATGGCATCTTCAGTAGCAGATTCCATTGATACAGCATGTTCTAGCAAATGTTGTAGGGTCCAATCAGCCTCACTCAATAACTGGTTTGGATTCCTTCATTTTCCTTATTGCACAATAACTCTCCACACTGGTCATACTCTGTTAATATCCTTAAACCAGCCACATATTCAGGAATTGTTTCATTTTCTTTTTAATTTTGTTTATAAAATCAGAAACACTCTGCAATTGCCAGTGGCTTTGGCGAGAGGTGATTTTGGACAATTTCCATAATCTCAGCAAATGTTCTGTTTGCTGGTTCAGCAGGAGCTGTCAGGCTACACAACAGGTTATAGGCTTTAGTCCCCATTATGCTAAGTAAAACTGATATATTTTGCTCAACATTGATATCATTAGCTATCACTAAGGATACAATTCTGTAATGGAGGCCACATATTCCATGACTTTCCAGGACATCCATGACTTATTCCAGGGAAGGGCTGGAGCAGCTGTCAGTGTCCTGCAGTCAGCCCCGGTGCCACCAGAACAGTGGTCTCTGGGCTGCTGGAACAGCAGCCAGGAGTCAACCCTGAGGCCGCCGAAGCAGCTCGCCAGTTGGCTGATGGACAGAGCAGCAGTTCCCAGCCCCTGAACCAGAGGGCCCTAGGCTGAAGCAGTGGGCCTCCTGGGGCTAGATCAGTGGTGGGACTGGAGCAGCTGCTGGAGGTCAGCCCCCAGCAGTGCTCTGTTAGTCTCCCCAGCCCCGGGGTATTTTTAGTAAAAGTCAGGGATAGGCAGTGGGCTTCAGAGAATTTTTGTTTATTGCCCAAACCTGTCCCTGACTTTTTTACTAAAAATACCTGTGACAGAATTTTAACCTTAGCTCTTATACTCTGTTCCACTCACCCAGCACAGCTCAGTGGAAGACTGACTCATTTTATCAAACAAGTCAATTTTCCTCAAACAGCCAGACTTTTACAAACCTTTCCCCCGCACTCTGAATGATCCGTTTTTCTCACAGTCCCAGTGGCTGCAGTTTCCTTTTAGTCTAGAACTCTGCAGTTATTCTCTGTTCCACTGTACTCTGGGATTGGGCTTCCCTCCTTGTTACCAATCATTGTCATCTGCTCCTTACAAAGCCAAAACAATATATATTTTAAAAAAACAGGCACAGTCGATTCCAAATAAATGAGTTTACAAAATCTATACCGCCTAGGTGTATACATATTGCTGCTCTGACCAGTTTTTGCCAGTTTCTAGTTCATAGACTATGGTGACCACAAACAGAAGGCTCATAGACTATTTAAAGTGATATTGCTCTATTTCTACAAGCTATTCAACTGCTAAATAAAAATACTTAGGATTTAAAAGGCTTTTGGCCAGTTTCATTGGTCACAGTTTCCTGAATGGAGGATCAAGAAGGTGCCCAGTCTAGGAATGGACTGAAGGGTGATAAGTAGATGGTATGGCTGAGTTACTATAGTCAGATCCCCATCTAAGAGTTGAAGACTCATAAGATTCTATCCTGAGACAGGTGAGAGCAAGAGGTCTCAGGGTGGGAACTCTCAGAGGGACTGGGAAGGGGACAGAGGTGCAGCTGCCTTGTAACTATGACAGTAAGTCCTGTGTGGCTGTGTAGAGGGATGGGGGGTATTTTATATTCCCTTACCCTGCTGTGTAGTTACACAGGCCAGATGGATTTTTCTTTCATTAATATCCACCCAGCAGCTCCCATGGGACAGTTTTTGTCGGATTGCTTAAGGATTTTCATGCTCGGTAAATGGCAGCTGAGCTCTTGAAACTCTTGAAAACCTAATTGTGGGCACTGACTTGTATTGAAAATCTACAACACAAATATCCTTTCCTTAGCAGCCTAGTCAAATAACAGTATTTGTCAGAAGTAACAAAAAATCATTTGTTGTTGAAAGCAAGTAATTAAGATGGCAGCTCACAAAGTACAGAGTAAAAACTACAGTTTAAAGTTTATTGGAGGGAAACTTGATGTCCTTTGTTCACAGCCATAAAATGAATAACAGTTCTGTTCTAGAGACGGTACCACAGAATTAATAGAGAGGCAAAATGTAATTCAAATTCATTGATGGGAAATTGGATTTCAAAGATACAGTGGGATAAGTGAGTGACGGTGCCACTTTAAACTCATTCATCTTCTCTCATAGAACAAATTCCCATTGATTTTTTTTTGTGGGAATTTTTACAGAATGGATAAACCTCTCCTGAGAATGAACAATCATTAAATGTGAACAACACAGACATGTCAGTTATATTGAAAAAGGTCACCTGCCCTCTTGGTAACTAAGGTAAATTCCAATTTTTTCGGGCTTTTTTTGCACCATGACCTGGTGTAGGAGGCTAGGGAACCACGGAAGATTTTGTTACGGCCTAGTTTAGGCAGTTCCGCTTTCTCAGCCTCTGGTTATTGTAGGACACAGCATGTTAGTTTTAACCTGCTGTAACCGGCTGGAATTGCTGCGTGGCAAGCCCCTAGGCTGTTGGCCAAGGGGGCAGCCCCGGAGGGTGGAGAGTTCCTATTGCATTATGTATGAGCTGGTTTGCTGTTGTTTGTATAAATATGAGCATGTTTTGTGTTTGCTTTTGGACTCCGTACCAGGCTGAGCTCCAGGGCGCTGGGTTCCCCACCTCCGTGACAGCAACGCTTGGAGTCCCCGTTGCGGATGTGTCACTTTACTTTCATTAAAGCCAATAACTCACAGTGACTGTGGGCCTTGTTCTTACAGAGCACCCTGGGAGGGCCGAGGCCCCCCTGGAACACAACACCTGGGTCTGTGGATCTGTTTTTGCCCAGTAATTTCTCCCATTCAGACCCAGAGCCCAGAATCCGTCTTTAGGGGACAGGGAAGGTTTTCCTTTTCTCACCATTGATTTTCTTGCTATTCCCAGGTCCCAGTCAGTGCTGCTCACAACGTCCACCTCCCAATACTGCTTTCCAGAGAAGAATCCTTCAGAGCCCAACACAGAGACAGTCGAATCAAACCTCTCTGGATTTGATGGAACTTTTTGAGGTTGGGGTTCATGAATAAATTTCTTCTTATCCTCAGAAATGGAGAGATTGGGTTGGGCTGTGTCTGGATTAAGAGTGATGTTGTCATAAACAGATAGTTAAGGGTTAAGGTCTCTTTTACCTGTAAAGGGTTAACATGCAGTACCTGATGACCACCTGACCAAAGGACCAATCAGAGATAAGATTTTTTCAAATCTCTGTGGAGGGAAGCTTTTGTCTGTGTTCTTTGTTAGTTCTCTTTTTGGATCTAAAAGAGACCAGTCATGTCTCCAAGTTCTCCTGGAGTAGTTTCTACTATTTAATAGTGAGTATTAACTAGAAAGGTGGGTTAGTCTTATAATTTGATTTCTATATTTGCAATTGTGTG
The DNA here is from genome assembly GCF_020497125.1 of Mauremys mutica. Lineage (NCBI taxonomy): Eukaryota > Metazoa > Chordata > Testudines > Geoemydidae > Mauremys > Mauremys mutica. The sequence goes on along the minus strand of NC_059086.1, from coordinate 16,436,272 downwards.
TTTGCTAAAGGAAATTCTTTATTCCTGTTGGCTGTTACTTTGCTTTCACTGAGAAAGAAAGGGGGAGGGGGGATTCTCTCCAGAACTTAGCAAGGTTATCTCCTATGAGTGTCCAGCTTGGGCTCATAGAGATTCTGTATTTTCTTTTTGTTCTCTTAATAAATTCTTTTCTTTTCTTTGGACTTGGTTAATTCCTTCTCTTGTGGAGATTCAAGGGAAGGGGAGGAGGGAAGAGTGAGTTCCTCCTGGGGGTGATTCACAGAGTTGAATCGGTGTACATCTCTCCAGAGTGGCTAGGAGAGAGGGAGGGGGGAAGTGGGCTGCTTCCCTGTGTGTAGAGATTCAAGGAGTTTGAATCAAGGTATCTCTCTCTCCGGAGCAGGCTGGAGAGAGTGTTGCCAGCACAGAATGCTTGAGGCAGCAACAGTGGTTCGTTGCCCGGTGTGCTTTGCTCCCAATAAACACACCAAGGTGGAGAATGCAGAAAAAGTTTATTTGAGCCCAAATAAGGTGCAAGGGAGACATAGCAATCTCAAATCCTGCACACAGACATAAGCTGTGTGTCTCTTCTTATACATGACTTCAGCTAGGCATCTCTATTACCCCCCATTACCTACCCCCCTTCTACCCTCTAGTCCCCTCCCATATAGTAGACATATTGTATAGCTGGCGATTACATTAAACAGATTAAATCATTCTTGACAGCAAACAATTCATCTCGTTAGTAACTTTTCAAGGCTGTTAGGTTGGTTTACTTTCAGATTTATTACTTTGCTCCCCCTCCCCTCCCCCTAAGCCAGATACAAACAGGCTTTTAGTGTTGCACTGATAAGGAGCAGTTACACATTCCATTCTCAATTTTGACTCGCAAGGTTAATCAGAGTCCAACATGGAAACGTTTGGGCAAACATAGCACCAACCTGGGCTCATTCAGGCCTGGTACAGAAAGGCTTCATTAACACTGTGGTTTTCCACCCTCCTGTGTTACCTAGGGCTATGCCTAATGACACCAACAAGAGGGAAGAGGAGGGGGGAGGGGAACTGGCTGTTTCTCTCTCTCTGGTGAGATTCAAGGGGTTTGAATCTGGGTTCCCCAGGGGAAGCTTGGGGGACAGGCAGTGTGTCAGACACTTTAACCTGACTGGTGGCAGCGACAAGGAGACCTACCCTAGGATTTTAGGGTGGGGGAATACATGCTGGTCCTCACTTTGAAACCCCCCAGTTTCAAGTGAGGGTGCAGACCATGACAGATGTTATCTGCAAAGAGAGAATTTAAGAAACCCTTGTCTAATTGCAATATAAACTGAAACATGGGAGAAATGGCTTGTGGGTCAATCCCTGCTGTCCTTACTCAGGCAAAATGCCGACTGATAACGAGTTTTGTTCTATTCTGACAATTTGGTTACACTGAAGTATTTCAGAGATTTGATATTTGATTGACCATGTCTCAAAAATGGAAGGGATCCTGGAATGTTTATCTTATTGATGTTCAAATATATTTTGCCAGATTCTGATATAAGTTACACTCATTGAAGGAACTGAATGGAAAAGGGCTGAGATGAAATGGAGTAGGGCCTCAGATTTCATCTCTGTGATCGCAATATGTTCTGTTCCTAGTTTTTTAAAATATGTTTTTTTTTTTATTACCAGGAGAGATGTGTATTCTGTTACCTGCATAGGTGTGAGCCCTTCTCCACTCTGAAATCAAAGTAAGAAACAACAGACATTGAATTCAAAGAGGCACATACTAATTACTTGGTTATCTTTGTGCAAGAATATTTTTATCTCTCTTCCACTCATCACCCTTAAACTCACTCCCATCTTGGTTATTTTCACCTTTGGGCAGCAGAAATGCCTCAGGTTGAGGATAACTGAGGATGTCAGACACAATAAAGAATGATTTACTTGTGCAGAAAAGAGAAAGTAAAGCACATTAATGGTACACACACACACCACACACACACACACACACACACTGGTTATTGTACTTTTTTGGGGACCATTTGTGGCTCTTGTGGAATCACCAGGTCCATTCCATGCTTCACTCACTTCTCAGCTTGAGACAGAGACAGCAGATCACTAGGAAATATGTGTGGTGAGGCTGGCAGTGTTGGGGACTTCACTGTCTCTCCCTGAAGCTGCTGGCTTCCCTGCTATGAGAGAGATGAAAATGTGCTGCAGCAACAAGGGAGCTAGGAGAGGAATGCAAGAGAAAGCCTACTCCCTCCAAATAACCAAGATGGAAGTGAGTTTAAGGGTGATGAGTGGAAGAGAGATAAAAATATTCTTGCACAAAGATAACCAAGTAATCAGTTGTTTGTGTGATAATGTTGTACCTGTACTTACTGATATTTCAACTGAGTGAAACCCTTCAAAGTCTAATTGACTTAGACCTGCCAGCTCTGTGGGATTTCAGATGGCCCCTAATTTGCCAGGTCTATGGGATTTCCCCATAAGACCTGAGTTTTCAGATGTTTCTGTAGAGTAACCCCACTATGATTGGCTACCAGCCCAATTCCTTTAGCTTGTAGCCAGTCAGAGCTGCTGCACACACTGAGATGAAAAAGGCTTCTCCCTTCCCATTTCCTTGTCCCAAAAAGATGGGAGTGTTCTTGAAGTTCTCAGCCCTTTCATCACCATGCCTGCTAGGAAGGTGTCAATCCATGGTGGCTCTGCTACTCCTCTCCCCTCTCTAGCTCCACCAAGCCCCTTAAGTCAGGAGTGGAAGTGAGGAGATTCCCTCTCTACCAGCCCCCCAAAACATGCAGTTGCACCAGTCAGGCCTGGCCAGTGTAACAGGCTTTGGAGAGGCTCCTACATCCTTCAGATTGGCAGGAGTGTATGTCTGCCCTCCCCAGGCCTCAAAGAGGGCAGGAGGGTGGTGGTGGAAAAGACAAAATTGACAGGTACACCAAAAAATCAGCCAGGGTAACAGACAGTTCATATTTTGAATGTGGGACACCCACACACAGTCACTTTCTCAAAGGGTGTGATTCTACTGCCATTGTTGATGTCATTGGCAAATTCCAAATCACATCTTTGGAGACATGTTGTCAGGGACTAACTCCTTTCAAAGACATATAAGGACTGATTTGGGGTGAAATTAATCTCTTGACAGTGAGGAAGCACTAGGATTATGCAGCACGAGATACTCATGTATGCCCTATTTTGAAGGGATAGGTGGGGTTTTAGTAACACATAGCCCATTGCATAAGTGAGATTTGCACCCAATGGAAGCGGGAACTGGTCTGTAGCATTCATCTGTCCATCCTAGCAATCCCTCTATATATGACCTCTCAGACCTCATCCTCAAAGGAAACCTGCACAACACTTTCAAAAAATGATCCTGGGAGCTTAAATTCATAACTTTGCTGGGCACTAAAAGTCCTGGTCTTAATAAAGACACTGGATTTATGGCTTATTACAAGAATCTGTAACCTAATAAGCTCCCTTTTTATCGACTGCAGAAATGTTAATGGGCCTTTTCACTTTGAATGGTCTCTTGCACTGTGTGTTAACCACTTATGCTAAACAATTTGTTACACCTTGTATTTAGCTGTGACACTCCCAGACCTGAGGAAGAGCTCCGTGTAAGCTTGAAAGCTTGTTTCTCTCCCCAATAGAGGTTGGTCCAATACAAGTTATTACCTCACCCATCTTGTCTCTTTATTCTTTTTACTCATTCTGGTGATGCACAGGCATGGGCCAGAAGCATGGCATTGACTAGATTTAGAGGTGGCCTAACTAGGTCCAGATCATTCCATCAACTCATTATCGGCAGGTCCTTCCGGTCCATAACTCTGTGCATGGTCCTTTAGAGCACTGGGAGGCAGTTTTGGTCCTGAGTCTGCAGTTAGTTCTAGGTGAGTGAGACCAGTAACCCTGCGGAGTCCAGCTGACTGCAGTGGAAGTCTGAACAGGTGTGAAGGTTGACAGCAGAGATCCCATTGCAGGATAGGGGACATAGGGGGAGAAAATGAAGGAAGAGGATCTCTTTAGCCACATCCTGAAGAGGTCTGGAGCGATTCTGCTGAGAAGGTGTGACAAATGTGGATTTTCTATAATATTTTCATGACTGATATATGTGGAAGTGACTCCTTTGATTTGGGATTGCTACCCAGTGGGTGCAGAAGAGTTAACATGCTGCTCCTGGGGCAGAGCAGGAGACATGAGGTGTGTGTGTATCATGTAACTGTCTGGGGTGGTATGAACGGGTCACTGAGGACAGGCTGAAACTGACCCATATCAACAGAGGATCTGGGAAGACAAGGGGAACCCCAATTATTCAATAGCTGGCACCTAATGAATGGAAGTTCCAGCAGGTGGAATGCGTGAGCTCCACATGGCTTTGCAGAGGAGGACTATGGACCAAGAGGTGACAGGAGGTGAGGTGAGGATAAGGCCTAGACTTTAAAGAGACACAGGACCTCATCTGAAACTGGGAGACAAGAGGACAGAGATACAGAGAGGAAACCACGATGCTTTCTTTAGCATCAGGGTTCAAGGGAGCCCTGGCTTTGTCAGTTTGGACAATGTCTTAACCTTTAAATATCTATGCTAACCTAACAACTTCCTGGTGGTGTGTTCCAGCTGACTAATAAACCCTATTCAGTTTTGAAAAGGCTGCAGGTGTCATTTCAAATACTTGCTGAGGTGCCAACAGAGGTTTAATTTGGTGGTCAGAACTCCCGGTATGAAATAGGAGGGCTGAAGCTTCTTGTGCTGCCTCAGTGGACAGGGAGAACAATAGATTGTCTTCTTTATAAAAGCCTATATTTCAAAACTGTTATCAGGTCTCTCCTCAGGCTTCTTTTCTCATGACTAAACCTGCCCATTTTTGTTAACCTTTCCTGATAAGTCAAGTTTTCTAAACCTGTTTGTTGTGTTGTTCTCTCCTGGACTCTTTCCAATTTGTCAACATTAATGCTGACAAAGAGGTTTAAACCATATGTGTGTGTGTTTGAAGAAAGCAACTTTCTACAATTAGCAACCTAATGTGGTAAAATAGTTTGAAAATTAGCAAAACAGACAAATCTCTGCTTCCAGAGGGATTCACTCTGTTAAAAGCTCAGCATTCCCATACAGCACCTCCTTCAGCTGCAGTGGCAGATGTCTTCAACTGGCATCCAAAATATCTATTTGCCTGCACCTTTCTCTTCTCTCCATATGACTGAGTGAGATTTGACTTGCCTAAAGGGCAAATAGGATTCTGGGAAACCTTACCTTCTTCATTTTCTTTCCCATCTCTATGAATAGAAAGAGAGAACATTTCTCATTGGTTAAACAGAAGTGCTTCTCAGCTCGATGCTCACACACATTTACTCTCCCAATGTGCCTGATCTTGAACCCATTCAAGAGATTAATGGCAAATTCCAATCTGACACCGTTGTGAAGTCCATTCTAAAAAATTCCCAACCAGACTCAACTCCCAACTGTAAAACTTCCCCCATTACTACAATAAAGGAAATCCTGAGCATTACCACTGCTTTAGAGATCCTACATGTTACTTGTTTCTGGAGTTCAAACACATCCCATGAGATAGATTAAAAAAAAAGATTATTGGAGAAAAAACAATTTTGCTCCCATATTTCTAAGAGTAAGTTCATCATATCTCTTTATACATATATTTAAAGGGGTGGTGGGTGGTGGCTTTCCACAAAGGGGAATATGAAAGGTGGCTGAGGCCTGCTTTGAGACACAGATTTCAGGGGGAATATCTTGCAGACCTGGAATTAAAATGGATTCTTGTACATTTGCTGAATATTTTGGACACACAGAAAACAATAAAGAAACAACAATGGCAAAATATATTGAGGAGGAATCCATTCAGGGTTCCTTTTTTCTGCCATGATGTTTATTTCTTACTGTAGCCTCTTTGTATGGCACAAGGGGACTGGCCCCATGGGTCTCCCATTTTCCTAACCACCAGGTTACAGAATAAGTCTTATTTTCTCTCTCTCTCTCTCTCTCTACTGCCCAGTAACTGTTTGTTTAGTTATCCAAAGTGCACCAGGAGAGATTGAGAGAGCACCATGTTAGAGTATCCCTTAGCACAGTGGTTACAACACTCATCTGAAAGGTAGGAGTCCCCGGTTCAAATCCTTTCTCCCCATTAGACAGAAGCAGGAATTGAACCTGTGTCTCCCACATCCAAGGTGAGTGGACTAACCACTTGGCTAAAAGTAATTAGGCAGTTGCTACTATCCTCTCCTGTGGTGTTTCTTGCAACAAACAGCTTCTGTACCTAGGGGCAGGTCTACACTTAAAAAGCTGCAGCTGTAGCACTGTAAGGAAGATGCTCTAGGGTGATGGCAGAGAACTCTTGCAGGGGTATAGTTAATCCACCTCCCTAAGGCTATTTCTACACTAGAGATCTTACAGCTGCTCCGCTATACAATGCAGCTGCACTGCTGTAAGCTCTCAAGTGTAGATTTCCTACTTCAGCTGGAGAGAGCTCTCCCATCAATGTAATTAATCCACCCCCAATGAGCGGTGGTAGCTATGTTGGGGGACACCAACACCCCTGAGTGACATACGTTATACCAATGTAAATGGCAGTGTAGACATAGCCTATGAGAGGCAGCAGCTGTGTCAGCAACAGAAGCCCTTCCCTCCACATAGTGCTGTGCACAGAGGGTGGTTAGGTCAGTTTAACTACATTGCACAGAAGTGTGGATTATTCACATGGTTGAACAACGCAATAATACCGATGTCAGTCTGTAGTGTAGACCAGAACTAGAGCTGGCTGCTGATTGCAAACAGACATTAACAACTCCCTGAAGCCTGGACTTAGATGCATCTTTGTGAAAGGAGTGGGGTTTAGCACACAGCTTTCTCATTGGCATCCCCCATTGTCTGACTTAGGCACCTTCAAATGGGTTCCATAAAAGCCAGCATTATAGGCATGGAATTGCCTATTTCTCCACAAGCATTGTGCAGGGAGCTTAGTTGTCTAACACAGGTTTAAGGGGATCCCATTTTTATCCCAGTGATTTTCTAGGTGCCTAAAAGTCAGGTTTTGTGATGCTCAGGGTACGTCTACACTACGGGATTATTCCGAATTTACATAAACTGGTTTTGCAAAACAGATTGTATAAAATCGAGTGTGCGCGGCCACACTAAACACATTAAATCGGTGGTGTGCGTCCACGGTCCGAGGCTAGCATTGATTTCTGGAGCGTTGCACTGTGGGTAGCTATTCCGTAGCTATCCCATCGTTCCCGCAGCCTCCCCCGCCCCTTGGCATTTCCGGGTTGAGATCCCAGTGCCTGATGGGGCAAAAATCATTGTCGCGGGTGGTTCTGGGTAAATGTCGTCAGTCACTCCTTCCTCTGGGAAAGCAACGGCAGACAAGCATTTCGTGCCTTTTTTCCCTGGATTGCCCTGGCAGATGCCATAGCATGGCAATCATGGAGCCTGTTTTGCCTTTTGTGACTATCACCGTATGTGGACTAGATGCTGCTCACAGAGGCGATTCAGCAGCGCTACACAGAAGCATGCTTTTGCTTTGGCATGACAGCAGAGATGGTTACTAGCCATACTGTACCATCTACCATACCATAGATTGGTAATAAGATGGTCATGGTTACTGTAGTAAGAGGAGGCCCTAAGATATAAACCTTGGTATCAGAGGCCTGGTATGAGGCCGGAGGCCTGAACTAAAGTAATGGTCAAGACTTTGCTAACATAAAGCAAAGTTAAGCTGTGAGCCAGAGGCAGGCCCTGCTCACAGGAGCTGGCAAGGAAAGGGCTGATGCTGCAAGAAGATCAGTACCTTTTAGGTACGTAACATTCACATACTTGCACATTCCACACAGATAACAAGGAACAGGCTGGCCCATCCCAATGACAGGGGCAAAAGGGTAAAATGATGAATAGAGTTGTTTTGTTCGAACCAACATGTACAAGGTAGAAGGCGGCACCTTAATACGTAGAAAGGTTGTAACTTGCTACGTAGAGAGGTTGTACCTCAATACGTCAGGTGTGATGTGTAACTTGTTTGTATCGGTGTATAAGAATGCATCCCTGGGGAGGTGTCTTTGTCCGGCCGTAGGGGGAGTGGAAAGTCCCGCCACTAAGCCGGGTCCTTGCCAAGAGGCACTTTCTCGTAGTATGCCCTGAATTAGGCTAAGAAACCTACAGGGAACTGCAATTGTGTCCGAGGTCGCAATAAACCTAGCCCGATGTGGCTTTGCATCTTACTGGACTCTGTGGTCATTGGGGATTCTCGTCGGGTCTGCTGTGTCAGCTTCTGCAGAGCTGGGGCAGCACACAGAGGGACTCACACACGCAGCCGAGTGATATCAACAAGGAGACAGCAGAGCACCACACCGGTACCGCTCTGACAACAGTTACCAGTCCTTTTGCACTGTGCCATTTGCTGCTGTCATAAGTGCCCCTGGCCAATCAGCCAGGGGCGCAAAAGCCAAAATTGGGAATGACTCCCTGAGTCAATTCCTCCTTTTTGGTATCTAAAAATAGAATCAGTCCTGCCTAGAATATGGGCAAGTGTACTAGAGAACCACTATATCATAAAACCAGAGAGCACAGCTGCTCTGTGTCAGATCCTGCAGAAATTATGATCTGTATGCTATTCACAGGAGGTGTTCCTGCAACAACCCCACCTGTTGATTCCGTTCTTCCCCCAGCCTTCCTGGGCTACCATAGCATTGTCCTCCCACTTGTGTGATGAAGTAATAAAGAATGCAGGAATAAGACACATTTTGTTAGAATGAGTGGAAGGCAGCCTCCAGCTACTATGATAGTCCAGACAGGACAGTAAGGAGTGTGTAGAAGAGAAGCCCAGCATCCCTCTGCTAATCCAGGGGCAATTGAATCTTCTTTTTACACATGAAGGGTGGGGGCTGATGGAGCTCAGCCCCCTGTTGCTATGATGAGGATGGTTACCAGCCATACTGCACCATCTACCAGGAAAAATTAGGGCCAGGTGCCCTCAATTGACCTCACTGATGCTAGTCAGCATGGTTACCAGTCCTTTTGCACTGCCCCATGTGCCAATAGGCTGATGATGACGATGGATATCAGTCTTATTGCACCATCAGCCACCCATGGCGGGGGGGGGGGGGAAACAAGGATATTGGTGTTGAGTGCTGCAGCATCGCATCTATCTGCGGCATTCAGTAAAGATAGGGTGACATGAAAAAGAGTCAGCAGAGGATTGTTTTCCCTTTCACTTCTGGGGGTGGGGGGGGGTTGCGTAAATTGCCAAGCTATGCCCTGACCCATCGCGGACACTGTGTTTGGCCCTAGAAGCATTTGGAGCTCAGCCAAGAATGCAAATACTTTTCGGACACTGCAGGAACTGTGGGATAGCTTGAGTCCTCCAGTCCATGAGCGTCCATTTGATTCTTTGGCTTTCCGTTACGCTTGTCACGCAGCAGTGCGCTGAGTCCCTGCTGTGGCGTCTGTCTGGAGATTTTTTAAAAATGTTTTTTAATTCGTCTTCTGTAACGGAGCGCTGATAGAACAGATTTGCCTGCCCTTACAGCGATCACGTCCGCATGGTCCATGCAGGAGCTCTTTCTTTATTTTGATTTTTAACTGCATCACCACACGTGCTGATCGGAGCTCCATGCTGGGCAAACAGGAAATATTCAAAAGTTCGCGGGGCTTTTCCTGTCTACCTGGCCACTGCATCCGAGTTCAGATTGCTGTCCAGAGCGGTCAGTGGTGCACTGTGGGATACCGCTCGGAGGCCAATACCGTGGATCTGCGGCCACACTAACCCTAATCCGATATGGTAATACCGATATTAGCGCTACTCCTCTCGTTAAGGAGGAGTACAGAAACCGGTTTAAAGAGCCCTTTATACCGATATAAAGGGCCTCTTAGTGTGGACGGGTGTGGCGTTAAATCGGTTTAATGCTCCTAAAACCGGTTTAAACGCATAGTGTAGACCAGGCTTCAGTGTCACAACCCCTCTGTGGATACTTGTGTAGGTACAAATTAATAAACCTGTAAGTGTAAAGAGAAGATTTGTTAAGCAGAGGCCTAGGAAGAGAGGCCTGTGTGAGATATGCATATTAACAATCCCCACCAGTAATGGATGTCTCAAGATTTCTCTGACCATGAGGCGCATGGGTCTGCACAAAACACAACAGCCTTATGTTCTACAAGCTCCTCCACTAATGAATAAAACTGGCAGAAACTAAATCAAAGAAGAACTTGCACAAGCCTGGCCTGCAGAATGGCCTGCTAGCAAACCTTGTGGCCAAACAAGGGCTTGCCTACATGAGCACTGCTTTACTGCATTATATCTGAATTCGTGTTATATCAGGTTGCGTTATATTGGGGTAGAGGTGTACATAAGAATTAATATCCAGTTCCAAAAATCTTAGGGGTTTAGAGAGGGTCCCATATGAGGAAAGATTAAAGAGGCTAGGACTCTTCAGCTTGGAAAAGAGGAGACTAAGGGGGGATATGATAAAGGTATATAAAATCATGAGTGATGTTGAGAAAGTGGATAAGGAAAAGTTATTTACTTATTCCCATAATACAAGAACTAGGGGTCACCAAATGAAATTAATAGGCAGCAGGTTTAAAACAAATAAAAGGAAGTTCTTCTTCACGCAGCGCACAGTCAACTTGTGGAACTCCTTACCTGAGGAGGTTGTGAAGGCTAGGACTATAACAATGTTTAAAAGGGGACTGGATACATTCATGGAGGCTAAGTCCATAAATGGCTATTAGCCAGGATGGGTAAGAATGGTGTCCCTAGCCTCTGTTCGTCAGAGGATGGAGATGGATGGCAGGAGAGAGATCACTTGATCATTGCCTATTAGGTTCACTCCCTCTGGGGCACCTGGCATTGGCCACAGTCGGTAGACAGATACTGGGCTAGATGGACCTTTGGTCTGACCCGGTACGGCCGTTCTTATGTTCTTATGTTATGTTCTTCTTGACCTGCCCAACTGCATGAACAGAGGTATTGTAACATCTTAGGCTTTGGCTTGACAACAGAATGTCATTTGTCTCCTTGTAAATCTATTGAATGAACTTGAATCCACACACAAATGTTGCAAATAGCCCTCCACACCACAAGGGGGTGGCATTAGTCATTTGGCTTCACAGCTGCCTTATCTCGTGAATCTCCAACAGTTCACTGGTTTAGAATCCCCTCTTACCCTCCTTGGCCATACCTCTAAGCCATCCCCACCTCCACAAACAGTCCCCTACTTCTGCCCCTGCTTTCCATGCCAGCTTGGGACTCCAGCACCCTGTCTTGCTGAGCCAGACATGCCAGTCTGCTCCAACACAGATGCACGTGCCCCCAAATCTGCAGGTTTAATTGAAAGCAAGTTACAGAAGTGTTCCTGTCTTTAACACTCAGAAGCCCAACTCCCAGTAGGGTCCAAACCCTAAATAAATCTGCTTTACCCTGTATAAAGCTTATGTAACCCTTCTGCCCCTGTGAGTTGGCAGCAACAAGGGCCGAGTTCAATATCCAGGGGTTCCGTTTCAATAACGCAATGCAAAACCGTCTGGAGCCCCCACCCAGTGACCTGGGACAATTACATACCACCCCCCGGGTGCCTCTAGGAGGCAATACTTCCCCTCTCGCAAGCACAGAGTCTGAGTGTAGCAAAATCCTTTTAATAAAAGAGGGAAACAATGTGGCGTCATATTGGGGAAACACCACAAACAGGATTCATAACACAAACCATGTGCAAAAGATCCACTCCCAAGTAAGTTTGGCAGTGTCCTTTCCCCTTCAGGGCCTGAAGTCCAATCACCCCAAAGTCCAACAACCCAAAAGTCTCTGTCCCTGGTCAGTGCCACCCCAGAGTTCAAAAGTTTATCTGCAGAATTTTACCCCACCCCAGCCTGGGTGGAAATGGGGGGGGCACACACAGGGTGTTAAGGGGCCCCTTACGTGGGCCAGGGCCAACTGCTCCGCCTCTCCGTGGAGTTCTGCTGCAGCCTTCACCACAACCAACTCCACTCCATCAGGTGCACCACTCCTCCAGCCAACCCATGAGCTGCTCCAGCCATCCCCACAAACCGCTCCACTCTGCGGTCTATGGACTGCTCTAACCGTGCTGCAAACTGCTCTGCTCTGCTAGCTGCTTAGTGATAGATCTTCAGGCTCCCTCACTAGTTAACACAGCACCAGCTCAGTAAGTTCAGCTCTTAATGATTTCAGCTTATAGTAGGGGAGTTCCAGTGCTGGTACACCATTGGCCCAAAGTGAATTCAGCTCAGCAGCCTCTAGGTAGATTCCTAATAGAATCAAAATTAGCTCTGTTTTTCAATGGGGGGGGGGCAAGGGCAGGGAGAGGCATAATTGGAATTCCAAGCCCTCAAAAGGCACCTATACCATCAGGTACACATACCAGCCCCCAACCTCTCTCAGTTCACTGGGCTTTGGAACCCATGTCCCTTGTCTAGCAAGTGCTACTTAGTTGATGGTGAGATCGTCTGTCATAGAACAGGTTCATAGTCCCTCATTCACATAATCAGGGTAACAACACTTTATTCCTCCTGCCCCAATAACAGAGAAATTGAGGATCCCACAGCTGTCAAAGTGACCATTTTAGGCTGCCATGGGCTATGCTAGGCGGGGTGGATGTGCCTGTGCAAACAAGATCAGCCCCTGAAATTCTTTTCCACACTCACCATAATTCACCACCAGATGTCAGGGTAGAGCTCACCCAGACTCTGCTTACACCTATACAAGGTAAACTAATGAATTGTTCACCCTCTATAACACTTATAGAAAGATATGCACAGCTGTTTGCCCCTCCTCCCAAGTATTAATACATACTCTGGGTTAATTAATAAGTAAAAAGTGATTTTATTAAATTCAGAAAGTAGGTTTTAAGTGGTTCCAAGTAGTACCAGACAGAACAAAGTGAATTACCAAGCAAAATAAAATAAAACACGCAAGTCTAATCAAACTGAATACAGGTAAAACCTCACCCTTAGAGATGCTTCAATAAGTTTCTTCACAGACTGGACATCTTCCTAGTCTGGGCCCAACAATCACGCACACTCCCTGTAGATACTGTCCTTTGTTCCAGTTTCTTTCAGGTATCTTTGGGGGTGGAGAGGCTGTTTCTTTAGCCAGCTGAAGACAAAATGGAGGCGTCTCCCATGAGCTTAAATAGACTTTCTCTTGTGGGTGGAGACCCCCTCCTCACTTCTATGCAAAATCCAAATCCAAGATGGATTTCTGGAGTCACCTAGGCAAGTCACGTGTCCATGCATGACTCACAGTTTTTACAGGTAGAAGCCATTGCCTGCATGATATCTTGTATGTCTCCCAGAAGACTTCTAATGTGGATTGGAGCATTCCAAGATACTTTACATTGTTCCTTAAGTGCTTCTTGATTGGGCACTTAACTTTGTGAATTCCTTTCTAAAGAAGCCGACTAAATGCCTTACAAAGCTTACTTAGAAATCAAACAAGTATACAGGCAATATCCATAACATCAAGTACAAAAATGATACATGCATACAAATAGGATTAATAGATTCAGTAGATTATAACCTTTATATAGATATGTTACATGGCATATGTAGCATAGAACATATTCCAGTTATGTCATATATATTCATAAGCATATTTCCATAAAGCCTTATGTGGGGGCACTGTCACAACCCTAATCTCAACTCTCCTAGAATCAGCCCTGCTCCTTGGAGTGCCTTGAAATTTGGTGTGCCATATAGGGGAGCTGGCTCAGTGACAGATCCAAATTTGGGGTAATTTGATCAACAGGTTTCCACAATACAGCAACCATTTAGGGCTTGGCTACACTTGCAAGTTACAGTGCAATAAAGGAGCCCCGGGTGCACTAGTTCACTACCCACAAGGCACTAGTTCACTACTGACTCTGCAGCTACAGCGCCGCTGGTACTCCACCTTGGCAAATGGAATAATGTTTGGTGTGCCTCTGCTGGAATGCTGTGGCGCCAGTGTGGATGCCCTGGTCCTATAGTGCACTCTGATCAGCCTCCAAAAGGGTCCCTCAATGCCTGTGCTAGCCACTCTGGTCATCAGTTTGAATTCTACTGCCCTAGCTTCAGGTGACCAACTGCCAGACCTGCCCTTTAAATTCTCAAGGGACATGATGGAAAGGGGCCATGACCGGGACGCAGTGCAGTGCAGGGTTAAAGTGAAGGAGCTGTGGATTGCCTACCACAAAGCCTGCAAGGCAAACCGCCGTTCCGGTGCTGCCCTCACAACCTGCTGTTTTTACAAAGAGCCGGACACGATACTTGGGGGCAACCCCACCTCACGGGGCATTGGGACAGGATCCAGAATGCCCCGCACTCACTGTCCCCTTCACACAAGCCACAGCACCAGAATGGGAAGAGGTGCTGTGTGGGATAGCTGCCCATAATGCACCGCTCCCAATGCCTCTGCAAGTGCTGCAAATGTGGCCACACCAGTGTGCTTGCAGCTGACAGAGTGAACACACTGCAGCGCTTTCCCTACTGTGCTGAACGAAGGCAAGTTTAACTCACAGCGCTCTATATCTGCACGTCTAGCCATACCCTTAGAGAGCCACTGAAACTGAACCAGTGCTGATAGAAGCAGCTCCTGGGTTCAGCTATGAATATCCTCATTGCTGATCCTGTCCTGACACTTGATATGAAGCAGCTGATAAAGATAATAAGAATAAAAAATGTCTATCTGCCATTCTTCAGCCTTCCTCGGATCCCATGTTTCACAGCAGTACTGCAGGGTTGATATAATAACCATGGTTCTATATCTTCTCACCTTTGTAGCAAACTTATGGCAACTTCCCTACAGATCCAGCTAAAGATCCCAAAACATAACAACAGCTGCAGATATATGAGTGTCTGCATGTTTTGAATATCCTCCAGCACTGACCGTGATGCTTCCCAAATTTTGCAACTCCATCAACTGGACATCTGTTATGTGGGAGTTGGGAACTGGCCCAATTCCGATTGTCTGATTTGGGTTGCACTTGCTCAATTTCTTATATGTGAGTTTACACATGTTTCTTTTGAGAGTTTTCCACTTTCCCTGTCCTCAAAAGACTGCTGAGTGCCTGTGAGTGGTGGGGAAATGCCTATAAAGATGACCAGGACAGTTTTATTTTAATTTATCAGAACCAGAAATATCAGTAGAACCTCCGTGGGCCTTGAGGCTCAGTTTTATTTAGCTTAGAAAGGGACACCTAGACAGATTGAACTCAACCCTGGTTGCTGCCATTGGCACTTGCCAGAAAACTCACACTTTCTTTTGTATACATAACTGGTCCCTTAGTGTAAAATTTCAGCTCTCTCTAAATTTGCAGTCCTCTGTTAATATCCTTAAATCAGCCACATATTCAGGAATGGCTTCATTTTTGTTTAGATTCCATTTATGAAAACAGAAGTGCTCTGTAATCACGAGTGGCTTTGGGGATAGGTGATTTACTAGAATTTCCACAGTCTCAGCAATAGAGCTGGGCAAAATTTTTAAGCCAAATCATGTTTTGGCGAAATATGCAGATTCAGCATCACTGAAACATTTCGTGAATTTGTGTTGGTTTTACTGAAGTTTTTCAGTCAGAAGAAAAATTGAAAGATGTTCTGAAAAAAATAAAATAAAAATGTTTCATTTTGACACTTTCTAAAGAAAATGTTTCAATTTTTCAGTTCAAAACAACTTTTCATTTTAAAAATTCCTTTAATTTAATATAAAAATTGCACAATTAAAAATGGCTAAAATCTGAAAAGGAGCATTAGGATTTTGTCAAAGAAAGCAAAATGTTTCTTTTGACTCAAAACCATTTTTGGGGGGGGAGGAGGAGGAATTTTTGGAATTGCCAGTGTACCAAAAAGTCTGTTATGCACACATCTCCAGGCAGCAGATGTTTTGTCTGTGGGTTTAATATGAGCTCTTAGGGGAGACAGCAGGTTATAAATTTAAATCCCCATGACACTCAGTACAACCACCACCTTTTTCTCATCATCTGAACCATTAACCATTATATAAACTTCCAGTCTTTCAAAAAAAGGGGACTGGTCCTTTAATGAGCCTGTAAACAATAGCAATTTCCTAAAACTGCCAGGTGTTTTAATGGTTTTCCCCACACTGAGCAGTTTCATGCCCAGTGGATTCAGTTTCCTTTTACTTCTACTTTCATTAGGCCTCTCCAGTCACTCTCTGTTTCACTGTATTCCTGGATTAGGATCCCAGCCTCATTGCAATTTATTGTGTCTATTGCTCTTTGCATAACAATTGCAGTATGGAGAAACCACATGGCATAGCTGGATCCCAAATAACTCATACATAATGCTGCCCTGAGTGGTTTCTGGTTGCTTCAGATTTATAGAACATAAGGAGAACCACCAGAGGGCTCACAGAGAATTTAAAGGGACACTACCCTATTATTACATACAATAACATAGGCATATCAAAGTAATATGGCATTGCCGACCCAAAAGGTTAAAAAAAAATCACAAATACATCCCCTCCACACATAAAAACAACAAACAAACAAAAACAAACAAACAAACAAACCAAACAACCTCACAGGATTAAAAAACAAAACCCACATTTTTTGGCCTGGTTTCTGGACTCCCCACCATCACCCATGTGGGTGACAATCAGTGTTGCTAACACTCAGATATATATAGTGCGTAAGATGATTTTGTCCCTGCTGCAGGAGCGCTTGCCAGAATATCCAGCTGAGATCAGTTTTCACACACTGGTGTAAAGTGCTTCTTTACGGTGTAGAACTTCCAGCTTCTCCTAAAAATCAGAATAATTAATTCTGTGCTTCCTCCCAGCCCCACATCAATTCATTTTGTGCTTCCCAGCCACACAGCTATACCATCCCCTCCATCTCTGCCCATTCCCCACACATCTTTTCTGTACTCCCCACCTCCCCAACTCCCCTGACCAGCTCTGCTCCTCCTGCAGCTGCAGATGTTCTACGTACCCCCAAGCACCAACCCCACTGGGAGTTCTTGGTCACACGGCACAGACTGAAGGGGTTTCTAGAAGTTGTGCTGTTCCAGACCTGCTCTCAGCGTGACATACAGCCAGCATAGGTTATACAGTGGGCACTTGACATAGTTAGTTTACAGGGAGTACCAAAAATTAAATATGGTATCACTTCCAGGGTGTTATTCTGTGTGCATGGAAGAGACACAAATCAGTGAGGATTTTCCTATTTTGCCCAGCGCTTTATCTGAGAAAGACAAAAGTGAACTTTTCAACAGAGGAACTTATTTTAATGTACAAGTTGAGACAATTGGTCAAGTTAAGAGAATAATTTCCCAGAGTGAGAAATCAGAGTGGACTTACCGAACTGAGCCATCAATTCATCTGAAAAAAAAAAGTGATTATTTTTTTAAATAGGAACTGATTTTAGTGTCCAAATTGAGATAATGGCTTAGTTTCCCAGAGTGAGAAATCATTCTGCCTGACCCATTGCCATTCAAGTTCCCCGATCCCTCCCCAATACTAACTGTCTGTCCCTGCCAACAGCCCCTGTCCAGAAAGAGAGTCACAGAAATGCAGCAACATTTGAGATTTCACTCAGTAAATTTCCTTCTCATGAGGGTGCCAGGCTGACATCCATGGAGTTGGAATAATCATTCTTTGATCCACAGAAAATGTGGAGCATGGGCAGGGACCTCTCACAGCCCCGCCAATGTGCTTTCACCTGCCCTGGGGAGATGCCTGCTAAGTGTTGAAGAAGAGTACAGACTCCAGGACTTATTCAGTTCTAGATCTGAATTCTGAGGCCTTAAATGCGGTTCTCTCTCTCTATGTATCGCCATAGATTCATATATTTATATGGAGTATTTGGGGCAAATGGTGGAGCAGTCAGAATGGTGGTCAAGGTCCAGTGGAACCCTGCAGATCAGAGCATTTTCAGAAGCCCCTTAGGCTCATGCAGGCAGTGGGATGCCTCAAGTCTTTAGTGCCCCTGATAGTCCTTTGAAAAGCCCCCGTGACACAGATGCTGAGTCTTTGAATGTCAGGGACAGGGCATAGCAAATCTGTGTTGGTCTCTCGTGTTCCCAGTCTAGCTCTTCAGTGGTGCTGGATGGCTTCAGGGCAAGTCTGCAGCTTTGTATGGCCTGTGTCTCACTGAGGAAAGATATCACAGTCTCAGAGACTCTGAAGTTCATAGATTTTGATATGGGGTGAGGGAGCCTCTTCCTTTGATCTTTGGCCTCCCTTTCCTGCTACTTCCTTTCCCTATGTTGTACCTGCTGCCTCTTGATGCTTTTGTCCCTGTCTCCTACTAGTCACCCAGTGAATTCCTGCCCTGAAATCCTGATATATGAGCCCTGGCCCTTTCCCCATCCACAGCTCTACTTCTTCAACCCCCAAGAGCAGGGCTGACTCCCCTCTCCTTTCCCTGATACAAGATCCTGTCTCTTTCAAATGTATCAGTGTGTGAATGCATGAGAGAGGGGGATGATTTTCCTTATTGCTGGGCTCACTGTTTTAAGGGTGCACAGACTATAGAGCAGCCTACAAAGGGCTGCTGCATGCACCCCCTACACTGCACTGTGATGGAATACACCCCAGGATTCACTCCCAACACACTATTGTAATAATAAAAAAAATCTTGTAAGGTATCTTTTGAAAAAACATATAATTTCATAGTCAATATTATCCTGATCAAATGTGAGTGGCAACATTTTACGTAAGGTTATAAGATTCCCCTGTAAGATGTCATTAGCACATGTTCCACACATGTAAATATGTATATATCCTGTTGATCTTCTCTGAGTTAAACTGCTGAAAAATCCATGCGGACTTACTCCTCCCCATCTTGACAAATACTGAAAAAAAAGAAACTCATCGAAGTGTCAGCACTTTGCTTTATCCAGACTATGTCATTATAAAATCTAACCTGATTTTGTCAAATAGAAATTATCCTAAATTATGAGCTACAGAAGAACAATACTTTGGGGATTTTTACTAAATAATATTAAAACATTATCACCATACACTCCTATTATGGAGGCATACTAGTTCCAAAATAGTTAAGGGTTGAGACTTTTCTTTAAAAGGTGATTTTTCTAACTGCTCTAAAATCCAAATATGATGTTGATGGTTCTTCTATACCTTATCTGTATTTCCTGGTTGTCAGATGTTTAAGTATAATTTGCATGTGACAATGGTATGGAATGGAATGGTATGAGACACTATCTGCATTCACAAAGTCTTTGGTCAGTGAATAGTGCTCTTCCAGCAGTAGGTGTCACAGTGTTTTATAAAGGTGGGTAAGAAATGTTTAAAACTCAGTGGTTGGAAGTGTTCCACTCCCAGGCTCCGAGAAAATGTGAAAGGTGTTTTCAAGAGATAGGGGTGACTGGATCTTGGGTAGTAATTGGTAGATTGTCCTCAATCAACTTGTCAGAATAAGTGTTTCGAGGAGACAGAGTGTTGTGGGGATGACTGAGAGTCATGTGGAGAAGAAAGATGGTGGAGGTGGCTTACACCCGAACCCCTTGTTCGTCCTTCTCCACTGCCGGCTGGGCATAGAAATGCCCGTAATGTTGTGGACTACACCGTCTCGTGGTTTGTGCTGGAGAATGCAGGCCCATGGACTTTAGTGTTACCCTGGGGCTTTTTAGGCCATGCAGTCTGGCATCAGTTTGCTCTGAAAATAGCAAGTGTCCCTCAAACAGCAGGTCCTGTAAAGTTTTTTGTACTTCCTGCAGGGACCCTGATGCATGAAACTATGAGCTCCGTCACTTGGTGACTGCTGTGGCCATAGATCTAGCTGTGGAACCCCTGGCATCCAGGGCTGCCTGCAGAGAGGCCCTGGTCACTGTCTTGCCCTCCTCCACAAGGGCTGAGAACTCCTACTGACTGTCATGGGGAAGTCTGTCCTTGAACTTGTTCATTGCTTCCCACATGTTAATGTCATAGCAACCCAGCAGTGCCAGCCGGTTCGCTATGCAAAGTTGAATCCCCCTGTTCAAGCAGGCTTTCTTGCCCAGTAGGTCCAGCTTCTGGGGCTCCTTCACCTTTGGAGCGGACCCTGTCTGGCCCTGACAGTCCTTGTTAGCAGCCACCACAAGTGATCCAGAAGGAGGCTGAGAAAATAAAAGCTCACATCCCTTGACTGACCCAGAGTACTTCCACTCTGTCTTCTTGGCAGTAGGAGGGAGGGAGGCTAGGTTCTGCCAGAGAGTCTTAATAGGTCCCATAATGGCCTCATGGAAGGGGAGAGTGAACTTTGCAGGAGCCGCCACCAATAAAAATTGCCAAGAAGCTGTCAGAAGGCTCTTGACAACTTCAGCCTGCAGGCCCAGATTGGATGCCACCTGCTTTAATAAATCATGATGGGCCCTCAGGTCATCCTGTGGCAGGGATGTCCCTTTCACCATTAACTTGTCATCCGGTGAAGACGAGGAGGAGGCAGGCACCTCCAGAACTCCTCTGTATCCTCCCTGCTGGCACTCATTGGTACTGGTTTCAGTACCAGTTTTGGTACCAGGATGCCTCCTGGGCTTGGCAGTGAGCACGGTGCTGAGGCCAGTCCCACAACGGTACTGGAGTCTGACTCCATTGTATCACAGTGTGGTACTGGCGGTACCCTACTCTCAGAGTATACTGAGTAGGAACACCTAGAGATTGTGCTTTGACCTGGGGAAACCCGCACAGATTCCAAAAAGGCCACTGCACCAGAACCAGCCCCCTTGGGCTCAGGGACCAAGCGATCTGGGGGATCACGGCTTGCAGAGCATCAGATGACAATGATGGGAGGTGTGTGTGGTCTCGGCTGTGGTGGTGAGGAGCCAGATCCAGAGTCTGATTCCAAAAAGGAGAAGGAGGAGCGGGGGGATCAAGGCGGCACCGACCCTCCCAGACCGGAGAATGACGTCATGGCGATGCATCGGGTGATTAGGGGATTCCCTGGAGAGCAGCCTTGATACCGGCCTGAAGCTGGACTACATCTCAGAGCTGGCAGGCGGTGCCTTCAGTGCTGCTTCTTGTACCCCTGGAGAACCGGGTACTGGCAGAATTAGTATGTTTCTAGCCGCTGCATAAGCTTCCGGGGTGGATGGTACGACAAACTGGTAAGCACGCTGGCGGGAAGGGGGTCGCACCTGCCTTCACAAGGTTTGTGGTGCCGGCGCAGATGACTGTGCCGGTGGCTACCACAGTGTCAGAGAGGGAGAGTGGCCCAGTGTAGGTCTCGCCTGTCCCTGTCCACGGGTCTTGCCTTGTTCCTGTCCACTCTTTTATCTCCCTTTGGTGCAGGAGAACGGCTCTTCTCACGGTGCTCCCAATGTTACTTCTTGGGCACTGGAGACAAGGACCAGTGCCGTGAGCTTCTGGCAGTGTGAGGTGTGCTGTGCACTGAAGTTGATGTGCACAATGTTGAGTCAGATCTTGGCTCAGAGGCAAGACTCAATGCTGCCTCCATCAGGAGGTCTTTCAGTCTCACGGCCAGGTCTTTCTGAGTACGTGGTTTAAACTCACAACAAATCTCACAGTGATCTTTTCTGTGGCCTTCTCCCAAATACCTGGAACAGCTCAAGGAAGGATCACTGTTGAATAGAAGTTTCAGAGAGGTAGCCATAATAGTCTGTATCAGCAAAAACAACGAGGAGTCCTTGTGGCACCTTAGAGATTAACAAATTTATTTGGGCATAAGCTTTCATGGGCTACAGCCCACTTCATCAGATGCATGGAGTGGAAAATACAGCGGCGACGTATAAATATGCAGCATATGAAAAGATGGGAGTTGCCTTACCAAGTGGGGGGGGGTCAGTGCTAATGAGCCAATTCAATTAAGGTGGAAGTGGGCTATTCTCAACAGTTGACAAGAAGGGAGGAGAATTCACTTTTGTAGTTCTAATGTGTTCAATGTAATCAAGGTGGCCCATTTCAAACAGTTGCCAAGAAGGTATGAGTATCAGTGGGGGTGGGGGGGGCGGGGATTATTTTTAGTAGTGACCCAGCCATTCCCAGTCTTTATTTTGGCCTAATTTGATGGTGTCCGGTTTACAAATTAATTCCAGTTCTGCAGTTTCTCATTGGAGTCTGTTTTTGAAGTTTTTTTGTTGAAGAATTGCCACTTTTAAGTCTGTTACTGAGTGTCCAGGGAGACTGAAGTGTTCTCCTACTGGTTTTTGAATGTTATAATTGCTGATGTCAGATTTGTGTCCATTTACTCTTTTGTGTAAAGACTGTCTGGTTTGGCCCTCTGCCATGTACATTGTGGAGCCCTCTGCCATGTCCTGTGGAGCCAATGGCAACTGTTGTAACTACAGTAACCCTCAGGGAGAGGGCACTGGACTGGCTCAGCATGTGGAAATGCAAGAACTGGGGAAATGCAAAGCTGAGCCTCACATCACCTCATTTGTACATTACATTTGGCGTTGAGTCTTGTACTCCTTCGCTGTAGCCAAAATACAGGTGCATAAATCAGAGTTTCCCCAGATCCCTAGAGGCCTTAATGCTCCTGCAAGTTGGATTCTGTCACATAGCAGGCCATGCTAATGCCACGTTTTATCATTGAATCATAGAAATTTAGAGCTGAAAGGGACCTCAAGAGGTCATCTAGTCCAGCTCCATGAGCTGAGGCAGGGCCAAGTCAACCTAGGCCATTCCACCAGGGGAATACGAAAGGTGGCCGAGGCCTGTTTTGGGACACAGATTTGAGAGAGAATTTCTTGCAGACCCAAAATGAAAATGGATTGTTGGACAGAAAAAATATAGTAAAAAAGAAACAACAAAGGCAAAATATATTGAGGCGGAATTCATTCAGAGTTCCTTTTTTTTCTGCCATGATGTTCATTTCTTAAGTTTACACTTAAAAGGCTGCAGCTCTAGCACTGTAACAAAGAGGCTCTAGGCTGATGGCACAGAGCTCTCGCAGGGATATAGTTAGTCCACCTCCCTAAGGCTATGTCTACACTAGAGATCTTACAGCTACTGTGCTATACCAACGCAGCTGCACTGCTGTAAGATCTCAAGTGTAGCCACTCTACACCAACAGGAGAGAGCTCTCCCATCGACATAGTTAATCTGCGCCCAATGAGCGGTGGTAGCTATGTTGGTGGGACACCAACACCTTAGAGTGACAAAAGTTATACTGACTTAAGTGGTAGTGTAGACATAGCATAAGAGGCAGTAGCTGTCTCAGTAGAGGCCCTCCCCTCCACATAGCACTGTGCACAGGGGGCGGTTAGGTCAGTTTAACTACGTCGCTCAGGGATCTGGATTATTCACATTGCCGAGCAACATAGTAATACCAAGGTGAGTCTGTAGTGTAGAGCAGACCTAGAGCTGGTTGCCAATTTCAAACAGACATTGACACCTCCCTGAAGCCTGGACTTAGATGCCTGCCTTTGTGAGAGGAGTGGGGTTTAGCACACACCCCTCTTATTGGCATCACCCATTGTCTCACAGCCCTTTGAAGCATCAAAGTTATGTGCTCCAAATACAACTAGGGGATGGACGTGCTGATTATTGGAGCTCACATCTGGGATCTGGTCTTGGCAATAAAGCATGGAAACATGAGTCTGACTCTGGTTTCTTGTTCATCTCCACTTGCTGGGAAATGGCCCAGAAGAGCCTGTATTGCAGCAGTCATCTCTAGAAAGTAGCTGACACACTTATCCTCCATCAGAACAATGTGTTTGGCTTTGAATTGTCAAAGACCAGGTGACACCTGTCTGTCTATCCAGACATGACAGCACGTTACCCCGTGTTTGCTGCAGAGAGCTCACAGTGCTGCCAAGGGACTGGGGTTATTGTAATGTGATTTGTATTTTCGCCCAAACTTCACTCAGCCCTGCCCTGCAGTGTTGGTGCTTCTGTATCTGCTCAGCACCGTGTGTGGCTGGGATCCTCTGCCCAGGGACTCTAATGGGGAGGTGGAAAAACTTACCAATTGTCTTACGCAGCTTGCCACACTCTGGGGAGAG
Source organism: Mauremys mutica (assembly GCF_020497125.1). NCBI lineage: Eukaryota > Metazoa > Chordata > Testudines > Geoemydidae > Mauremys > Mauremys mutica. The sequence goes on along the minus strand of NC_059086.1, from coordinate 16,412,380 downwards.
AAGAAAAAGAGACCATCATGGGTTCAGAAAGAGTCATTTGAGCAGAGTGAGATGGATTTAATTCAATCTGTGGGCATATGTGCACTGCATCAGGTAGTGAGCTTCACATTTTGGGCATGCAGATTAGCTGTAGCGCCGCTCAAAATAGTGTGCTGAAAATTGCAGAGTAGGTGGGGGCAGCATGTGCAGCAGTTTGGGCTTGCTGCTCAAGTAGAAGCCTTCTTGGAAGCCCTGTGTACCAACTCAGATGGCTACCCTGAGCTACAGGCCCTGTACACTAGCCACACTGCTGCTGTTAATGCGCTAGCTCACGCAGAGCACAGGGAAAATTCACAAGCTACAACAAAAGATAACCTAACATATTTCCTTACTATTACTTACTATTTCTGCTTAGTTCAGATATGGCTTAGGGAGATGTATTTTCCCTGCCCTGGTTCCTTGCTGACTTGGAGAGAACAAAGGAACACCAAAACAAAAACCTTCCCTCACAGATTTGAAAGTCTCTTCTCCCCTTATTGGTCCTTTTGGTCAGATGCCAACCAGGTTATCTGAGCTTCTTAACCCTTTACAGGTAGGGAGGGATTTTATGCTACCCTTAGCTGTATGTTTATGACAGGCCTGCACTGCTGCAGCCTGTCACCCAGCCTCAGACCTCTTATTTCTGTGCCATGCCGAATCCCTTTGTGGTTCTGATTTGCAGAAGTGTGTAACTCTAGGGTCAGTGGCTGGCAGGCATTTAGCTGGGGAATGGCTCTGTGTCGCTGTGAGCCCCTGGAGTTACTCTTCACCCTTAGAGATGTGGGGTCAGGTTCTGTCTCCGCTCCCAGTGGAACAAGGTAGGCAGTGGCTGCCATCAGAGTGCACCTCACAAAGACCATATAGAGCATAGAAGGGTTTGGAGGCTCTGGTCATTTGAGGCCCAGGTCTAGAAGAGGGGTGGGGAAAACAGGACAGGACTAAGGAACTGAGGGCTGGGATAGCAGGGAAGCTGTGGGTGGGGACTGAGGGATGCCAGCAGAGCTGGGGCTGGGGAAGGAACCCCAGGCCTGGAATACCAGGGGCCTGCAAGCAGCGGTGGTGTTTTCCCCATGGGGACCCCCTTCACAGATCAGATCTGGGCCCCCTACCAGTCACCTGGCTTGTATGGTGTGTGCAAGGTCACGCTGTGCAGAGGACACCATTCAGAGTCCTTGGCAGCATTGCACAAGATGGAGCTGCTGACACTTGGCAAGTGAGATTTGGCTTTCAGGGGGCTCCTCGGTGCCTCAGGGTTCCCTGCAAGTGTACGGCTTGCATATGCCTAATCCCACCACTAGCTGCAGGTCAGGACTGAGGGTCACTGGCAGAGCTGTGGGGCTGGAGAGCCCAGGGATGGGATAGCAGGGGGCTGCAGGTCGGGATTGAGGGGCCCTGGAAGACCTGTGTATACGTGGGAAACCAGCCACTGGGATAGTAGGGATTTTGCATATTAGAATTGATGTCTATCCATATAATTGCATGGATGAAATTTGTCCAGACCCTCATCAAGTCCCACTAATCCATATGCACTAATCTCACTCTGTCATTAAGGATGATACTCAAACGTGAGATGCAAAGACTGTAGTGTTTGAATATTTCCAGGGGTGGGGGAGGTGATCATGAAGGTGACTGAAATCCATACATTGTGTGTGCTCATTTTCCTATCATATTATAGTCTGAAAGCACACGTTTACGAGGGTGTAGCAGGGTGGACCCTGCTCCGGGGTTTTAAGGGGTTTAAAATGTGGCCTGACAGAGCTGAGCTGATTGGGGAAGTGGCTGCAGCTGGGGGCCACGCCCCAAACTGAGGAGCAGGGCCTTATAAAAGGCCAGATCAGCCAGGAAGCCAGAGAGTCTCTCTCTGTGGTTAGAGAGAGATGGGCCTCGCTGCTTAGATGCTAAGATAAGTACCTAGGGTGAAGCAGGACGGGGAAAAGGCTGAGGGGCTGGGGAAAGCTCCAGCCTAGGAAAGCCCCAGGCCTGCGGCCTAGTACAGGGCTAAGAGGTACTGGGATTTGCAGGGGGCAACCTAAGGATAGGTAAAGCAGCAGGTCCGAACCCCGTTGCCGGTGATGAGAAGGCTGACACTGCAGTCTGTCCCAGGATATGGGGCTCGATAGTGACTGAGCAGTAGCCATTCTGAGGCAAGTGGGGATAGCGTGGTGGCGGGGGCTCCCCTGAGAGGGGGAGACCCAGTTAGAGTAAAAGGGGCACCGGGTCCAGGGAGGGACACGGGGCTGAGAGTAAAGCAGGTGGATCACCAGCCTGCAGAGGGCGCTCCGGACTGGAAAAAGAGCTAAGTTGCGGAGTAACCAGTAGGAGGCGCCGCAGGGGTGAGTCCAACCGTTTACAGAGGGATTATACTAGTACCTGATTTCAACTTCTTGTTCTCCTTTTCCTGAGACTCTGAAATGGCAAAGAGAAAAGACACAGGAGCTGTGTGATGCTGTGTGCCCCATAACCACTTGGGTTAGTTACAGACACTGCACAGCCTCACTCCCAGCCCCAGTACAGGAGCCAGCAGCTTCAGTAGGAATGCGGCTGGCGGTTAGTGATACCGACCAACACAGGAGCCCTTGGATTTGCAAAGCATCTAACCTTGATGGAAAACGTGGGTCTGGATCCCAATACAGCTCTGACATTCTCAACCCTTCTGTCTCAGGGGAATTCCTTTTCTGTGTTACTAACAAGCTACACACTCCAGGTGTAAGTAGGGGATGGACGTGCAGATGATTGGAGCTCACATCTGAGATCTGGTTTTGTCAACAAAGCATGGAAATATGAGCCACGTTCCAGGGAGTGGCCCAGAAGAGCCTGCGCTGCAGCAGTCATTTGCACAAATCGGCTAGTCCCTTTCTGCTGCATCAGAACAATGTGATTGGCATTGGATTGTCAAAGGCCAGGTGACACCACATCTATCCTGTGTCACGGCGCTGCAGTGGATCTGGAGTGATTGTTATGTGATTTGTATGTTTGCCAAAACTTCACTCAGCCATGCTGTGCAGTGTCTGTGTCTGCTCAGAACCATGTGTTGCTGGGAGCTTCTGCCCAGGGGCTCTGTGGGGCAGTTGGATGAACTTACCAATCCTTTCACGCAGCTTGCTGCACTCTGGGGAGAGAAGAGAAGGAGACCATCATGGGTTCAGCAGGGGTCATTCTGAGCAGAGTGTCATGAGGCTGGAGTGACGGAAGCTCCCTAAAAGTGGGGGGCCACCTGCAGCCGTACCGTGGACCCAACCCACTGTGGCACCCCTCCCCCTGCAGTCCTGCACTTGTCCTGCCCCTTTCCCTGAGCCCCCTCTCCCATGTACTACCCAATCCCCCTGAAGACCCACCCTCACACTGCCCCTTCTCCCCAAACCAGTGCTCTTGCACCACCCCTTCCCCCGAGACCCCATTCCTGTGCCACCTCTTCGCTCGAAAACACACCCCTGCACTAGTATGAGCATTCCATATGAATTATCCCAGAATGCCCGGACCAGCATTGACCAGAGGCTTCACTTGACAAGGGACTGATGATAGATGTCTTGAAGCCGAGCCCACAGGCTCTTCTCACCCAGGAACTTCCAACCCACCTCCCACTGACCTGCTGACAGGTGCCAGAACTACAACCTCAACTTTCTATTTAAACCAAGAACAGGAGCAGGATGTTGTCCATGCAAATAGGCTTTTCCTTGCCCAGTTCTGCTTCCCTTGTATTTCCTGCTCCTACCCCCCACTCCTATCTTCTGGCAACCTGACTCTGCTGCTTTCTCACACCTGACTCTTGTTCCAAACACAAGGCCTGACCACCATGCCCTGGTCATGACACTCCAGCAGAGCTAGCACGAGTCGGCTACCTGGGCTGAGACGCTCGCTCCTACCTACAGTGTAGACGTATCTGATGAGCCAAGAGTGTCAGAACTGACAGGACGTGTCAGACAAAACTGTTGTTAATGAACAAGAAGACAGGGTCCCAGATCAGCCCTGAAACAGAGCTCACAAATTGACACTGGGGGAAGCACCGCCAGCAGGTGGCACTGCCAGGAACAAGGGGAGGGAGCATCACACCAGAAAATGTGTCACATAGAGAGAGGCCTTCACTGCTGCAGCCTGTCACCCAGCCTCAAACCTCCTCTTTCTAGGCTGTGCAATCCCTTTGTGGTGCTGATTTGCAAAAGTGTGTAACTCTAGGGTTAGTTGGGGAAGGGTCCATGGGGCTTTGTGGTACTAGATTTACTCTCCACCAGTAAAGATGTGGGGTCACATACAGTCTCTGCTCCCAGTGGAACAGGCTGGGTGGTAGGTCCCATCAGAGTGCACCTCACAGAGCCCACACAAAGCACAGAAGTGTTCGGAGGCTCTGTTCATTCGAGGCCCAGACCTAGACTAAGATGGGGGGAAACAGGACAGGACTGAGAAGCTGAGGGCTGGGATAGCAGGGAAGCCAGGGTGGGTTGGGGACTGAGGGATGCCAACAGAGCTGGGGCTGGGGGAGGAAGCCCAGGCATACAGCCAATTCTGCCGCTTTTTTTACTTCCAAGGGCAGGGAGGGATGATCATGAAGGAGACTCAAGTCCATACATTGTACAGGGGATTTTTCTTTATTGTGACAGTGTGAAAGCACAGACACACGTTAAGTAGGGGGTTTAGTGAAGTACCTGCTTCAAAGGCCTTCCTCTCAGCATCTGAAATAGAGAGGAGAAAATAGTTAGAGACAGAGACAGGCTCCATGTGATGCTGTGTGCCCCATAACAACTGGGGTTAGTTACAGACACTGCACAACTTCACTCCTAGCCCCAACACGGGAGCCCTCAGCTTTGATAGCAGTGGGGCTGGTGGTTAGTGTTACGGACCAACACACAGGAGTCCTGGGATTTACAAATCATCGAACATTGATGGAAGACGGGGTCTGGATCCCGACACAGCTCTGACATTCTCATCCCTTCCATCTCAGGTGAATTCCTTTTCTGTGTTACTAACAGGCCTTCGTAGCAATAAAGCTACGCACTCCAAGTACAACTAGAGGATGGACGTGCTGATTATTGGAGTTCACATCTGGGATCTGGTCTTGGCAACAAAGCATGGAAACGTGAGTCTGAGTCTGGTCTATTCCTCATCTCCACATTTTTGGAAGTGGCTCAGAAGAGCCTGCACAGTGGCAGTTATCTATAGAAAGTGGCTGGCCCTCTCCTGCTCCATCAGAACAATGTGATTGGTATTGGATTCTGAAAGGCAAGGTAACACCTGTCTATCTATCCAGACATGAGAGCAGGTAACCCTTTGTCTGCTGCAGAGAGCTCACAGTGCTATGGTGGGACTGGGGTGACTGTAATGTGATTTGTATTTTTGTCCAAACTTCACTCAGCCCTGCCTTGCGGTGTCAGTGTTTCTGTGTCTGCTCAGCACCATGTGTGGCTGGGATCCTCTGCACAGGGGCTCTGCCAAGGAGGTGGATGAACTTACCAAGCTTCTTACGGAGCTCCTGACACTCTGTGGAGAGAAGAGAAGGAGACCATCATGGGTACAGCAGGGGTTGTTCTGAGCAGAGTGTCATGGGGCTGGAGAAACGGAAGCTCCCTACAAGTGGGGGGCCACCTGCAGCCTTACCATGGATCCAACCCACTGAGCCACCCCTCCCCCTGAAGCCCTGCACTTGTCCCGCTCTTTTCCCTGAGGCACCCCCATGTGCTACGCAATCCCCCTGAACACCCACCCTCATGCTGCCCCTTTTCACTCAGCCAGTGCTCTTGCACAACCCCTTCCTGGAGGTGCCTTTCCCACACCAACTCTTCCCCTGAAAACACACCCCTGCACTAGTATGAGCTTTCCATAAGAATTATCCCACAATGACCAATACAGCATTGACCAGAGGGTTTCACTTGGCAAGGGACTGATGCCACATATCTTGAAGCCTGACCCACAGGGCTCTTCTCACCCAGGAAGTTCCAGCTCACCTCCCACTGACCTGCTGACAGTTACCAGAACTACAACCTCAACTTTCTATTTAAACCAACCACAGGCCCAGGATGTTGTCCATGGAAATAAGCTTTTCACTGCCCAGTTCTGCTTCCCTTGTGTTACCTGCTCCTTCCCCCTGACTCCGATCTCCTGGCAACTTGACCCTGCTGCTTCCTCACACCTGACTCCTTTTCCACCCTCTAGGCCTGACCACCCAAGCCCTGGTCATGATACTCGAGCAGAGCGAGCATGAATCAGCTACCTGAGCTGAGAAGCTCGCTCCCAGCTACAGTGTAGATGTACCTGATGAGTCAAGAGTGTCAGAACTGACAGGACGTGTCAGACAAAACTATTGTTAATGAACAACAGACAAGGTCCCAGATCAGCCCTGAAACAGAGCCCACAAATTGACACTGGGGACAGCACCTCCAGCAGATGGCAGTGCCAGGAATGAGGAGAGGGATCATCACACCAGAAAACATGTCATCTAGAGAGAGGCCTGCACTGCTGCAGGCTATCACCTGGCCTCAAACCTCCTATTTCTAGGCTGCGCAATCCCTTTGTGGTGCTGATTTGCAAAAGTGTGTAACTCTAGGGTTAGTGCTGGCAGAAGCTTAGCTGGGGAAGGGCTCAGTGGGGCTTTGTGGTACTGGATTTACTCTCCACCCCTAAAGATGTGGGGTCACATACAGTCTCAGCTCCCAGTGGAACAGGCTGGGTGGTGGATCCCGTCAGAGTGAACCTCACAGAGCCCACATAGAGCATAGAAGGGTTTGGAGGCTCTGTTCATTCGAGGCCCAGACCTAGACTGGGAGGGGGGGGGAACAGAACAGGACTGAGATGCTGACAGCTGGGATAGCGGGAAGCTGTGGGTGGGGGACTGAGGCATACCAACAGAGTTGGGAGTGGGGGAGGAAGCCCAGGGATACCACAAATTCTGCAGCATTTATTACTTCCAAGAGCAGGGCGGGATGATCATGAAGGAGACTCAAGTCCATACATTTTACAGGGGATTTTTCTTTCTTCTTACAGTGCAAAAGCACAGACACATGTTAAGTAGGGGGTTAGTGAAGTACCTGCTTCAAAGGCTTTCCTCTCAGCATCTGAAATAGGGAGGAGAAAAGAGTCAGAGACAGAGACAGGTGCTGTGTGATGTTGTGTGCCCTATAATGACTGTAGTTAGTTACAGACACCCCACAGCCTCACTCCAGGCTCCAGCACAGGAGCCCTCAGCTTTGATAGCAGTGGGACCAGGGCTGCCCGGGGGGGGCAAGTGGGGCAATTTGCCCCAGGCCCCGGGCCCAGCAGGGGCCCCCATGAGAGTTTTTTGGGGCCTCTGGAGCAGGGTCCTTCGCTCGCTCCGGGGGCCCCGGAAAATTCTCACGGGGCCTGGGTCCCCGGAGCTTCTTCGCTCCTGGTCTTCGCTGGCCGGGGTGTCCTTCCTCTCCGGGACAGAAGGACCCCCCACCGCTGAAGCGGGACCCGCCGCCACAGTGCAGCCGGGTCTTCAGCAGTAATTCGGCGGCGGGGCGGGGGTCCTTCCGTTCCGGGACCTGCCGCCGAAGTGCCCCGAAGACCCGTGCTGGGGGCTGCACTTCGGTGGCGGATTTCGCTTCGGCGGAAATTCAGCGGCAGAGGGCCCCCACCGTGGGTCTTTGGGGCACTTTGGCGGCGGGTCCCGGAACTGAAGGACCCCCCACCGCTGACTTACCGCCGAAGCAGGGGCCCCCTGCTGCCGAAGACCCCGGGCCCCTGGAATCCTCTGGGCGGCCCTGAGTGGGGCTGGCAGTTAGTGATACATACCAACACACAGGAGCCCTGGGATTTACAAATCATCTAACCCTGATGGTAGACGTGGGTCTGGATCCCAATACAGCTCTGACATTCTCATCCCTTCCGTCTCAGCCCTTTGGAGCAACAAAACTATGCACTCCAGGTATAATGAGGGGATGCATGTGCTGATTATTGGAGCTCACATCAGGGATCTGGCCTTGGCAACAAAGCATGGAAGCCTGAGTCTGAGTCTGGTCTCTTGCTCATCTCCACATTTTCAGAAGTGGCCCAGAAGAGCCTGCACTGCAGAAGTCATCTATAGAAAGTGGCTGCCCCCTCCTGCTCCATCAGAACAATGTGACTGGCATTGGATTGGCTAAGCCAAGGTGACACCTCTCTATCCACACATGAGAGCAGGTCACCCTGTGTCTGCTGCAGAGAGCTCAAAGTGCTGCCGTGGGACTGGAGTTACTGTAATGTGATTTCTATTTTTGCTCAAATGTCACTCAGCCGTCCCCTGCAGTGTTGGTGTTTCTGTGTCTGCTCAGCACCGTGTGTGGCTGGGATCCTCTGCACAGGGGCTCTGCCAAGGAGGTGGATGAACTTACCAAGCTTCTTACGGAGCTCCTGACACTCTGTGGAGAGAAGAGAAGGAGACCATCATGGGTACAGCAGGGGTTGTTCTGAGCAGAGTGTCATGGGGCTGGAGAAACGGAAGCTCCCTACAAGTGGGGGGCCACCTGCAGCCTTACCATGGATCCAACCCACTGAGCCACCCCTCCCCCTGAAGCCCTGCACTTGTCCTGCCCTTTTCCCTGAGGCACCCCCATGTGCTACGCAATCCCCCTGAACACCCACCCTCATGCTGCCCCTTTTCACTCAGCCAGTGCTCTTGCACAACTCCTTCCTGGAGGTGCCTTTCCCACACCAACTCTTCCCCTGAAAACACACCCCTGCACTAATATGAGCTTTCCATAAGAATTATCCCACAATGACCAATACAGCATTGACCAGAGGGTTTCACTTGGCAAGGGACTGATGCCACATATCTTGAAGCCTGACCCACAGGGCTCTTCTCACCCAGGAAGTTCCAGCTCACCTCCCACTGACCTGCTGACAGTTACCAGAACTACAACCCCAACTTTCTATTTAAACCAACCACAGGCCCAGGATGTTGTCCATGGAAATAAGCTTTTCACTGCCCAGTTCTGCTTCCCTTGTGTTACCTGCTCCTTCCCCCTGACTCCGATCTCCTGGCAACTTGACCCTGCTGCTTCCTCACACCTGACTCCTTTTCCACCCTCTAGGCCTGACCACCCAAGCCCTGGTCATGATACTCGAGCAGAGCGAGCATGAATCAGCTACCTGAGCT